>NC_137074.1:16198874-16923003 GCF_951640355.1 Cnephaeus nilssonii
GACTGAAGGGTCCCAGGTTTGATTCTGGTCAAGGGCACATGCCTGAGTTGTGGGCTCAATCCCCAGTAGGGGGCATGCAGGAGGCAGTTGATCAATGATTCTCTCTCATTGTTGATGTTTCTCTCACTCTCCCTTCCTCTCTGAAATCAATAAAAATATATTTTAAAAAAATGTAATTGCTAAAATATGCTTTATTTATATTAACAATATAAAAAGGTCTGCATGTCTATAAAAGTACTTTAGTTATTTATTTATTTTTAATCCTCACTGGAGGATATTTTTTTCATTGATTTTTAGAGAGAGGGAAAGACAAAGAGAAATATCAATGTGAGAGAAACACACTGATTGTTTGCCTTCTGCACACGCCCTGACCAGAGTCCGGGCTGGGGAGGAGCCTGCAACTGAGGTACTACATGCCTTTGACCAGAGTGGAACCTGGGACTCTTGGGTCTGCAGGCTGACTCTCTATGCACCAAGCCAAACCGGCTCGGACTAAAAGTAGTTTAAATGTTAAATGGAATAATAGTCCCAAACCAAGTTGCATAATCAGTTTACCAGATTTTTTCCAATGATGGGCAATTACAGATGATTACATTTTAAGTGAACATATATGTGTTTAATTCGAATGAAATATATTACCTATTAATAATTGCATACTTAGAATTATTACATGACTAACAAAAACCATTTTATGCAATACACAAATCATAAAAATGAATATGTGCGTGGGTGTGCAAAAATGTTTCATGCTAGCAGAAAATCAGTCCTATAATGTAAAGAACACCAGGCTGTACTTCTATCCAAGTCATTTGAAATGTAAAATTTATATAGTATAGCATATAGACAGAAAAGTGCACAAATCATAAATTTCCTGTCTGCTTATTTTCATAAAGTGAACACACCTGTAAAATCTAATAAAGAAATAGTGTATATTTATCAACACTCCTAACGCAGCCCTAACACACACACAAAAAAAATAAAGTCAGGCAGAGGTATTATATTAACTGAAAAGAGAACTAATACCTATTCTGAGAAGTTAATGAAAAGAAACTATTAAACTTCAACAATTTTAACTTCAATATTTCACTCTGTCCATACCCTCCAATCTTCTCAGCCTTCACCCCAAATGCTATAAATACCATTCGTGTTTGAAATCATAGGAACGTGTAGGTTTGGAGAGTGGGGCCTATTCAAGAAGGGCACAGCAGTCCAAGTTCTCAATTCGAGGAGAGCAACATAAACGCTATACCAATGTGTGTCCAGAGTGTAAATCTCAGAGGTTAGATCCAAAGTGGAGGGCCAGGAAGGGTCAGGCTTCCAGTGTGCACCAGCCCTCAGCAGCTTTGCAACAACCAGGCAATAATAGCTAAGAGGAGAGCTAACCATTACTGCGATACACAGGTAAACGGTCCAAGCAGTTGACACGATTATCTCATTTAGTCTTCACATCGACTCTATGGGGGAAGTGTAACAATCATCCCCATCAAAAGATGAGTAAAGGGCCCTGGCTTGTTTGGCTCAGTGGATAGAGCTCCGGCCTGCAGACCAAAGGGCCCCAGGTTCCATTCAATCAAGGGCACATGCCTCACTTGTGTATCTCTCACATTGATGTCTCTCTCTCTTTGTCTCTCTCTCTCTCTGCCCTCCCCCTCCTTTCCACTCTCTCTAAAAATCAATGGGAAAATATCCTCAGGTGAAGATTTAAAAAACAATAAAAAGGGGAATAAAGGAAGGTAGAGAGGGGCGAGTATGACCAATTTTACATTCTTGTCATTTTCACGCTATTTTTTAAAGTATCATGCGAACAACACAGTTACAGCAGAGGCAGATGTGAGGCTGGTCTGTGCGGTAAATCAGGGATATTAGGTGGCTGTGTCATGTGTGATACTGGCTAAAGTTCAAATGCTGTCTGTGCTCAGCTGGCCATGCAGAGATTCCTTTAGCAACGAATGATGAAGCCTGGAAGAGTGCTTGGCAAACTTTACACATTCAATTAATATGTGTTGAGCCAGTGACTGTCTTTCCTATTTTTTCCTTATATGATTTACTTAACTATAAAATCAACCTATAAATTCAGTGATATTAGATGTCCTCCTATTTACAAATCAAGTACTGGGGGCAAGATAGGCCAGGTAACCTATCTGAGAACAATATGTGACTCTCTGGGTGAGACTTAGAATTTGTGTAAATAATCACGTAACTTGATTGAACAAACATTTATTGATTCTAACTATTTGCTAGCGAGATAATTAAGAGGTCATTTATTTCTATTCATCCTAACCACACAATTTAATCGAAAAAATACAGAACCAACTGAGCCATGGCATGAAAGAAGTACTGCATAGAGGTAAAGCAACAGGAAGTTCAGAGACAGGTGTGATTCACTATCACCAACAGACCCGGTAAAGCTTTGAAAATGAGGTGACTTTTAACATTCCCTTAATGCAGTGGTCAGCAAACCGTGGCTCGCGAGCCACATGCGGCTCTTTGGCCCCTTGAGTGTGGCTCTTCAATCGTTGTACTGTTGATATTTGGCTCTGTTTACTAATGAGTTTGCTGACCACTGCCTTAATGGATAAATAAAACTTTACAAGGCAAAGAAGGGAGAATCCTGGGCTAATGTAGTAATACAAATCATAATTAAAGCCATTGAAAGTTTAAGGAAAATGGATATGGAGAGAAAACAGGTGATGATAAAGTTGGCATTGCAAATGTATTAGATTCCATAGATAGAAAGAAAAAAAAACAATTTCAGTGATCATAGGCTCCTTAACATTTTTGAGGAGAGAATTGCCATCCCTCCCCCCATTTAGCTTAGAAATCTTAGCTTGAACCCTTCCCAGTGGAGAAGAAATAACTAGCTGATTCAGTTAACGAGAGTCTGTCTCTTCTCCCAACTTTCTCAGTCCAATTCAGTTTACTATGGTGGGAAGACTGCCCTGCTTATGCCCTGACAAATGCATTATTTTTGTTGATGAATAAATTCATTTGGACTTGACCCATTTCCCATTGACTGGGCTCAGTCCTTGTTCCAGTGTCTTGATTTTATAAATAAAAACCCCTGTATTGGCACAGTGCTAATTGAAATCTCTGTGGCCTATGCTTGGTGGCTTTTAAGATACATACCTGTAATTACATCCAATGCCCCTGGATTCTTAGATCTGGTCTTGTTTACCCCACTGCTGTTCAAATTTATACTTAATCTCAGCTGGGCTCCCTTCACACCCAAGCCTACCCTAGCATTTTCATTTCTTCTATTTTCCTACTAATGCCCTCTACGTCTAGGCTCAGCCCACCAATGTTAAGATACCCAAATCCTGTTGGTTGCATTAATGGAGACATGTTCTTTGTGTCCCAACACAGACAAAGGGGAAAATTGGACATTGTAACATTCTGTTATTTGGTTGGTAAATACTAACTAAGACAAAATGATCCTTACTTTGGGATATTTTGTTTGGACTCTAGGTCAGAATAGATTGTTTTCCAATTTCTTTGAAATTATAGGCATTTTGATTGTGCTAGAAGCCACTTCCTAAACACTAAGAAATCAGCACAAGCCTTACAGACATTAAAGGTTGAAAATATTTAAATAACAATCTAAGCAGCAAGCCTGGCTAAATTTAAGTGTCTCAAAAGATGTACTTTCGATCAGACCATTACTCACAATTCCAGTAACGCATGCTCAAAGAAGGATTGTTCATATATCAGAGATTGGACCCAGATAAATTGCTTGACATCTAACAACTTAGAAAACAAACAAACCACTGCCTCTCTGTTAGTGTTTCCTGGATGTTGAATGTAATCAATACATGTGATTGCTCTTTAAATTATAACGCCAACCCTTCCTCCCAATAACATGATGGCCTTAGGCTTTTTGCTCCCTTCTTAGTTTGTCCGCGAGCTAAAATAAGCACAGTGTTTACACATCCCACTGCATGATCATGAGCAATTTCCCTGTGGAGACTAACTTTTTTCAATGTGATATTGTCATAGGAATCGCAACACATAATTTATCTATAAAGAAAGAAAGAATAAAAGAAGGTGGATGAAGACTATTCTCATTTCAGGAGAATCCTTACAGAAAGCTTTTTATAAATTTGTTTCTTGGTCATCTATCTTATTAACATCCAAAATATTTATCTTGGTACATTCTGAAAAATTAATGTTTTAACTATAGTTTACTTAGAGTTTAAATTTATTTAGAACACTGTGTTTAGCTGTGGTGTTATTTATAAATTCTTTTAGTGTAATACCTGTGTATTTCTAGTGAAAACATGCAATGGCTCATTAAATTTAAATACTATAGATCAAAACTATAAATGCATGTTTATACTGCTTTAAATCTAAATGTACAGACCTTAAAAATAAGAATTACTTGGTTTCTATTTAGTTTTCAAACTTGTCTGTGTTGTCATAATCAAAAGTAACCTTTCCAAAATGTGATATATAGGTCAATACTTGTATCTAAAACCAGAGTCTTTTATTGATCTATTGATTGCTGAGGGCAATTACAGTGGTTTCAGACATTGAAATTGTTATTAACCACAATATTGTTGGGGCAGTGGCAAATCCATGCTATTAGTTAACAGTGAGACTGATATTTATTGACTTTTCTCAACAATAAATATAAACCTTCTAGGCACCAGTGTTCATCAACTATTTTTTTTCTGACAGTTATGGCACCAGCAAAAAGAGAGATTCCAAATGTGTGTTACATGACCAACCCCATACCTGAGGCAAAATTAATTAGCTTTATTTATGTTCCTATAGCATTCTGTATATGCCTCTAATGGAACACTTACAGCCTGATATTATGGTTTCTTTTTGCACATGAATTTTAAGTTCCTTAAATTCCAGTGCCACACTTACCAAAGAGGTTCTTGAATATTTGTCAGGGAATATATATTTTCAAGTGGATGAACTTATGATGGACAAACAAACATGTTTCAACCTGCAAAAACAAGTCTAGAGAGTCATGTTCAATGACAATTTGTGACAATTGAAATGTTCTAGATAGCGCTGTCCAACACAGGAATCACCAGCCACAGGTGACAACTGCAGACTTGATATGTGGCTACTGCCATTGAATTTTAAATATTAGTCAGTTTTAAAGAAGTTAAATCAAAATATAAACAAATATCTAGTTAGTCTCTACCGTATCAGACAGTACATTTCTAGAGGTTCTTCGAGGAATAAACTTTGGCAATCTTTCTAAAGTATAGATAATTCTCTCTCTTGAATGTTGTCAGTAAATCAGAAGTCTGAAGTGGGAATTCAACCAAAGATCTCCCTATAGCTATGGGACACATGTCATAGTTACGTTTTCAGTGATTAAAGACAAAGCAACAACACCACCCAAATTGCTAAATAAAGAGTGAGACAACCAGATATAAAGACCCCAAATTGGTGACTGTTGCTTTTATGATTTGTTGCTGAGCCCCAGAGCAAAAATCAACTGAAGTAGAAGCAAAAATTAATTACTGAACTCCAAGGAAAAATTAGCTGAAGTAAAACAAAGAGATATGAACCCTCGCTGGAAAAAAAAGGGGGGATATTAAATGCAAGAGTGTCATGGCCAACAGAGTTGGCCACTAAAAAGCAGTGATCTTTATCAGTGTTTACTCATCTTAGAACCTGCAGGTCCCAGGCCTGAATTTCCAGAATAGAGTAATAGGTCAACTCACAATGCATCAAGACCATGTGTCATGCCACCTAAACTCTCCCTGGCTTATTTAGACTCTAATGCTGGCTTTTCCCCTTTGGACTCATCACAGTTAAGTCATGCACCCATTCAATAAATAGTTATTAATATCACCTACATGATGTTCAGTGTCCTAGGCACTGAGGTACAGATCGAAACAAAGTGGACCGACATCCCTGCCTCCTAGAACTTACAGTAGGGGGATACAGAAAATGAACTAACTACATAATCAAAATGCATCACATGCTGGTGAACAGCAAGTGCTATGGAACAACATAAAGCCAAAATAAGGATTGGGAGTATGTGTGTGTGTTTTTATGTTTAGGATGCAAGCAAGCAAGCAATGTGAATACCTGGAGAGAGAGCATAGCAGGCAGGGGTAATAGCAGGGGTGGGATGAGACTCTTTAAGGCAGAAGTACCTGGTTGTTTTGAAGCAAGTAGGAGAACGATGTAGCTGTAACAGAAAGCAATAGTAGAATAACAGCCAGCTCAGAGAGGTAATAAGGTCCAGGGAGTGTAGGGTATTTTAAAGACTTTTTAATTTTTACTTGGAATGAGATAAGAAAACCTAGGGGGAGTAGCATGACCTTTGATATCGTTACTCTGTCACTCTGACTACTGTGCTGAGCTGAGACTGCAAGGGATCAAGGACAAAGCAAAGAGATCTGATTTAGGAGCTCAGCATTGGAGACCGCAATGGACCAGGTAAGAAATGATGGTGGCTTGAACCAAGGTGGTAGCTACAGAGGGGGTGAGAAGTGATCAATTTCTAGATATGGTTTTAAGGTACAGCTGGGATTGGATGGACTGAATGGATCTACTATAGATGTGAGAAAGAGGAATCAAGATTTTTAACCTGAACAAGCGAACAAATGAAGTAGTATTTACTGAGATGAAGGCAACTGGAAAGCAGTGATCTGGGGAGGGAAAATCAGGAACTAAATTTTGTGTTTGTTCAGTTTGAGATGTTTCTTAGAATCTGTGTGTTGTCACTGATTTTAACCCTTTGCACTCACTTGCTTTTTTCTCGATTCCTTTATTCTAATGCTAAAAGTGTCGAGTCACACTCGACATCCGAGTGCAAAAGGTTAAAAATTCTCAAGTTCAAAGAAAAATTGTAAGTACTGATATAAATTTGAGAGTCATCAACATCTAAGCTCAGCATGAAACCCACAGGCATTAGGGAAGACACCAAAAATAGAGGGGGTTACAAATGCGTGATGAAAGTCAGGTAGAAGGTATTACTGGGAAAAGCCAGGAATCTTAAGGATGGGGGGAAAAAGAGAGAGAGAAAGAGAAACTAATGTTGCTTATTAGCATCTGAGTACAACAGGTAAGGATCATAACAACGACCCTGAATTCCTCAAAGAAGAAAAGCATCACATAATGTTAAAAATATCTGTTCATTAAACAGAAAAATCTGTATTTCCTTTTCGAAAATGTTCTGCTATAAAGGTAAGCATATAAACATTGCATTAATGAAAACTTGAGCGAGTCCATGGAAAACCTGAGTCTTTCTTTCTGTTAAAAAACATTTTTTTAAATATTTTTAAAACTTTCAGTAACTTGGAAACACTGTTGTCCTGGGACATATACTGTTACCTTCCAAACATGGAAGTGTGAGTGTCATCACCACCTGAGATATGGGAGATGATGAAGAAAGTCTTAGGACAGCAAACTTGCTCCTTGTTCTTCATTCTATTCCTCTCCCCATATGCTTACTGAGCTTCTGAAAAGTTCAGAATTACACATATTAATTGACTCTACCTCTATTACTGGGTCCTGTCATCTGTACCTTGAAAAAATTAATTTGAAAATAAATTCAAAAATTATTTGGAAAGTATAATAAAAGGAAACCCAAGTAACACCTATTAAGTAAACTAAATCTTTTGTATAAATTTTAAGTCTCACTGGAACTAAGCAATGTGATTTTTTTCAATGGAGATCTTACTCAGAGGTCTTTTGTGAAGGTATCAACAGGGGTAACCAGGCTGTTTTCTGTCTAGAAGTTACAGTCTCATTAGGATCACAGAACAATCGTTTCCCAAGAGTTGCTTTGTTTGCATTCCATCAGTGAAGGTGGAAAGCAAAATATTTTAAAAGTTATATATATTTTGTGAAAAGAAAATGTTGTCTGTGTTATTACATAAAGCAATCCAAACTCTAATGTTTTGTGTTTTGAAATTCACTCAGGGGTGTTGAGTGTTTTTTCAGATACAATGTCTCAGATAGAAATGAGAAACTGCAATGAGAAAAAAATGCCTTATGTTTTGTATTAAAAATACATTAGCTCTCATGGAAAAACAGAATCTGACATTTAATGTAGTTGCAATATGTCTCTGGAAGCATGAGCATCATTACTATCGTTCATTTACCTATTCCCCAGATAACTGTGGCACTCATTTGAAAACAAGCTTACAGGACTGTGGTGTGATTTAGAGTCAAGCATCCATAATGCTGTCTTCATAATTTCTGGTAAGATGCTAGTGTCTATGAGTTTCTTTACCATTTAAGTAGTTGTAACATTTTTAAACTATACAGATTCTTAATTGGTAAACTGTAGCGATTGTGTCCTAAAGTAAAGTTTTAAAAATTAATAGAGCACACACAAAAAGATGCAGGGTTTTTGATTTTTTTTTTCAGTGAGCTGATTTCTCTGAGTTATCACTTTTAAGAGTCTTTAAAATGTGTAATAGTAGATTTTATTAATTTGCTACTTTCATTGAAATATTTTTGTTGAGTCCACTTCTCAAATAATATAGCAGCTTTTGAGTAAGAATGAGATGCTAAATAACAGGGGACACTATGATAGGTTATTTATTTATATCAGATGTCTTCAAGATGGCATTCTTCATGAGGGAAACTATGAGGCTAAGAATGGGGTACACAAATTAATATTCCATAAAGATTAATCAGTCATACCTTTGTGAATCAAACTACTTAGGTTGTCACGAATACTAGACTGCTTTTCTTTGAACTGAAATTATATCACTGAATATCTCATGCTGAGAAGGAATAGTAGTATATACCTATGATTAATATAAAACTGGTCAAAATACTATTTGGTGACCAAAGCCTTTCAAACTATGTGGTAGATGAGAGGAAGTGATTTAAAAAGACCCTTAAATGAACACTTTGAGAATGACAGAGTTTCAAGGAGCCATTATTAAAGACCCCAAATAAATATAATTTTAAAATTCTTTATAATTTCACTTATAACAAGAAAATAAGACATGTAGCTAGAAACAAGACGAGATTATAAGCCCATAGTAATGTTTTTCATGGCAATTTAAATGTAACTTAGAAGGAAGAATGTTGAAATTTTTAAAGCAAACTGTATGGTTAATTTTTATATATACATATATTTGTACTTATAAGTTTTTCTTATAATCACTTAATAATATGCGGAACTCTGTTCAAAATTTGGTTGTTAAAAAAAAGAGATACATCAATCAGCCTTCTTAGCTGACTTTTCCCCTCATATGTTAAAAACCACTAAATCCTGAAACTAATATAATATTTTCAGTAACTTATAATTTTAAAATAAAAATAAAATATAAATAAATAAAAGTTTCTTAGAAAAAGAAAGCCAATATACTCAAAGGGCTCGAACAACTTTGCTTCTATCTCAGCTT
Source organism: Cnephaeus nilssonii (assembly GCF_951640355.1). Classification (NCBI taxonomy): domain Eukaryota; kingdom Metazoa; phylum Chordata; class Mammalia; order Chiroptera; family Vespertilionidae; genus Cnephaeus; species Cnephaeus nilssonii. The sequence goes on from NC_137074.1 coordinate 16,208,213, forward strand.
TTTCCCACATGACCACAAAAAAAAATATCGGAGCCAGGATCCTTGTGAACCCACGATCACTAAATAAATGAATAATTTTGATAGTTTTAAAATTTATTTGATTTGAAAATCCAAAACACACTGAATTTAAAACTCAGGGTTTCATTTAATAATTGGATTGATCTTTACCAGCTAAAATATTACTTTTGATTTATATCAAATGACATTCTCTAAAAATGATTTTGCAAATGAACTTTCCTTTTAAATTATTCAAGCTAATCACTGACATTGAATGCTAAGCTAGCTTTGGTAGATGTAGACACATGCAGAATATTTAGTGCCTATGTTAAATTATACCTTTAAGAACCAAGATGGACAAAGATGAAAATCTAATTTCAATGTATTAAAAACAAACTGACTTTTTCTTTTAGCATCAATCAGTCCATTCTGTTAAAAGTGAAATGATTGAGCCCTAGCAAGTTTGGCTCAGTGGATAGAGCGTCGGCCTGCAGACTGAAGAGTCCAGGTTCAATTCCAGTCAAGGGCACGTACCTTGGTTGCAGGCTCCACTCTGGTCCAGGCGCGTGTAGGAGGCAATCAATCAATGTGTTTCTCTCACATTGATATGTTTCTCTGTCTTTCCCTCTGCCTTCCACTCTCTCTAAAAATCAATGGAAAAATATCTCCAGGTGAGGATGAAAAAAATAAAAAATAAAAAGATTTATATAAAATTAGTGAGAAACATGAAGCATTCAATTAGGGCCTAATGCATACTTTCCATCTTTCACTATAATATTATCAGTGAATCATTTTAACTTAAAATGTATTAAACAAACTAGTTCAAAATTTAACTAACCTTCCCATTTTTCAGAAATTATTAGAATAAAAAGTAAGTTTTTAACCACCAAAATAAACTGTCATAGCAGCTTTATGCACTTTAATAAAAATTGTTTACAATACATAACTTCATCAAAATATGCTTCTTTCTGCCTTTCTCTGGTATAGAAGAAAGGAGTCACAGCATACAATTCAAACGTTTTCAGGACACAATCTCTAAAATCCAAATGATTCTATTCATTGAAAGAACACAGCTTTTAGAATATGGATTAAGTGAAAAAAATGTATTATGTCAGTTGTTCGCTGTTGAATTAGAAATGGTTCCTGTCCTAGTTTAATACGTCAAGGAAAGAAAACAGGTTTCAAAATAAGTGTCTGTGAAATGCTTGGGTGTTCATGTCCTTAGCCAAGAAAGTTCACAAAGTCAGCTTATCTTTTGGCCCTCAAACTAGAAGCCTTTTCCGTTATTAAATTAGCACCAAATTCATAAGCAAATTAGTCTTCTGGGAACTAGGTTCAAATGTCAGAAGGCTCTGTTTTGATTACCTTTTTCAAATCAAGTAAGTTACTTGGTACCATAAGAGTTTACCGAAATAAAAATGTATGGTACTGCAACAATTTTAGCAATTCCCTACTTATTAAATCTAAACATAACAATTTTTAGGCATTAACATGTTTACAGTAGTAAAATAAGAAGAGATTGCCAATAATACAAAGATCAGTGACCTTATTTATAGTTAAGGTCTAAATTTAGCTTCATGGAACTGATAGCCTGGCTTTTTATATCGCTGTGTTGCTGAGAATGAGATATTAATCAGATATTATTCAGATATTAAAATTCTTCTCAATATGTTTACTTGGGCTGCCAAAACAAATTACCACATTCTAGGTAACTTAAAACAATAGAAATGTGTTCTCTCACAGTTCTGGAGACTGAGTCTCATATCAAAGTGTAGGTGGGGCCATGCCCCCTCTGAGACTCTAAGGAAAAATTCTTCCTTGCTTCCTAATTTCTGGTGGCTTCCAGGCATCCTTGGCATTCCTTGGCTTATAGCTGCATCACTCCAATCTTTGTCGCTGTCTTTACATGGCCTTCTTCTGTGTGTCCTCTCCTCTTATATAAGAACACCAGTCACTGGACTTGGGGACCACTTCAAGATCCTTACTAATTAAGTCTACAAAGGCCCTGTTTTCAAGTAAGATCACATTTGTAAGCACTGGTATTTAGGATTCGAACATCTCTTTCAGGGATACACAATTCAACCCACTACAGGCTCTAATTGAGTAATTAGAATAAAAAAATTAAACTGAGTAACTTCCTTTTTTACTCTAAGAATTCTTAAAAATTCACTAAATGTGTAAAATGTCCAAGATATGTGAGAAATGAGATGAGGGATATATAAAGAGCAAAATAGTTATCTTTGTTGATCATTACTTCTTATATTCACCTTAATCTCTCTCTCTGAAACTTATTTTATTTCTAATAGAATAAAGAGAGGAAGAAATATCTAACCCCAGTGAGAAAAGTACTTTCCTTATGAAAGAAACAAAAAGAGCAAATGGAAATATTCTGCTTTAAGATTATTACATTGAGGCAAACAGCCTACTTAGAAGTTCAATTTGATTATTGAACCCATTTATATTTCTAATTTTATATATTTTGTCAGTAAAATTCATTAGGTTACTATATCTACCATTTATCTTTTCATTTAACTCAATAGATTTTATTGCCTTAACAGTATTATGACTATGCAATTAAAACAATTTCTTTTAAACATCCTGAATAATCACACTAACACAAAATTTCTAATGGTAAAATCCAAAAATACTGGCAACACCAAATGCTGGAAAGGCTGTAGAGCAGAGGAACTCTCGCTCATTGCTGGTGGGAATGAAAAATGGCAAAGCCACTTTGTAAGACAGTTTGGCCATTTTTGACAAAAGTTTCTTATCATAAGATCCAGCAATCCCACTTCTACATACTCACCCAAATGAGTTGAAGACTTATGAAAACCTGCACATGAATGATTTTAGAAGCTTTATTCATAATTGCCCCAAACTAGAAGCAACCAAGATGTCCTCCAAAAGATGAATAAATAAACAAACGGGTACTAGTATACCCATACAGTGGAATATCCAGCAAGTAAAAGTATTGAGCTATCAAGCCACAAAAAGATATAAAGGAAACTACAAGGATGTTGCTGAGTGAAAGAAACCATCCTGAAAAGGCTACATATTGTATGATTTCAAATGTATGACACTGTAGAAAAAGCAAAACCATGCTGACAATCAAAAGAAATCAGCAATCACCAAGATCCAAGCCCTTGCTGGTTTGGCTCAGTGGATTGAGCATGGGCCTGTGGACTGAAGGGTCCCGAGTTCGAGTCCAGTCAAGGGCACATGCCCGGGTTGCGGGCTCAACCCCCAGTAGGGGGTGTGCAGGAGGCAGCCAATCAATGATTCTCTCTCATCATTGATATTTCTATCTCTCTCTCCCTCTCCTTTCCTCTCTGAAATCAATAAAAATATTTTTTTAAAAAAGATTCAAGGAAGGAGGGGATGGATGAATACATGGGACACAGGCTATTTTGAAGACAATGAAACTATTCTTCATGATACTGTAATTGTGAGCATGTGACATTACACATTTGTCAGAAACCACAGAACTTAATAATACAGACTGGACCCTAAGGTCAATAATGGAATTCAGTTCATAATAACGTATCGATACTGGATACAATTATAACTTGTTCCACACTAATTAAGATGTTGTTAAATAGGGGACACTGTGGAGAGGGGGGATAAATGGGAGATAAACTCTCTGTTCCCAAACTTTCTGACAATCTAAAAATGTTCTTTAAAAATAGAGTATAATAAAAATAAAAATAATAAGGTTGTGTTTCTTTTTATCCTAAGCCAAGTTTAATTGAAACAAGCAGTCCTTGAGAGCTCACTAGAGTTATCCTCCTGACCTATGATCCTGGTTTATGAGCAAGCATTCTATTTTCTTCTTTCCTATATTTTCTGGAGCTCTCTTACAATGTTATCTAAAAGCCAGCCAATAAATCTAACCTGTTGTTTGAGAACTAAGTCTCTGAATGTAAACTTATTAGCATTTTAGATTTTCTGTCCAACAGGAAATTACTTAACCAATTTATTTTAATTCCTTGGCCTGTAGGATCTCTCTCAATCTCTTTAAAATGGTATTAGACAGGGGCTTAAAATTTCATTTTAAAGAATACCACTGCCTATTAATTTTATAATAGTTTATATCCAAGAAAAATTACTTATGTGCCATGACAGCATCAATACTCTAATATGTGTTTATTTTTTCATTTCCTCTGCCATCTTTGGGCATTCATTAGGGCAGAGCTGTCCAATACAACAGACTGTACCTTTTCCTTTTGGTAATGTTATTACTGCCTTTTTCTTTGAAGGTTTCCATGTTTGTGTAGAATTCATGACATTAATATAAAGAGCACACCTTGAATTCACTGAATCCAAACGCAGAAAACCAAATCATTTTCTCTCACAATATGTTTTTTATCCTTCTATAATACCACTGCAAACACCACCAAAATTTCAAAAGTGCAAAACATTGATAAAAACCTGCTCTTCAGGAGTTTGGAGATTTTGTCTTGATTTGTATGAGGATAAATTTTGCCAAAGAACACTGTCAAATCATATGAACTAAATTTATTATGGTTTTATATGAAGTTACATTACTTTTTATTTTAAGTAACTATAATGCAGCCTTCTTCTCTCTTAAACATCTTTATTTTATAATTAAATCCTTGATAAATGATAGGTTAGCATTTGAGACATAAAGGGGGAAATAGTACAAACAGTTGATTAAAATACAGTCTATTTTAACCTTGTTGCAACATTCGTATGATCTTCTGTGGAATGAGGTATATGATCTTTCTGTTGACTTCCCATTACCCCAAGATTAACAGAATGTAAAGCCTCCATAAACTATTATATCTACCTAGGGAATATAGGAGTTCTTTGTATAATGGACTGCGTAGCATCTGACTGAGAAATCTAAGTACAATTGCAGATGCTAAAAGAACTTACGTGCTTTCAAATGTCTGTGCTATTTGCTGACCTATAGATAACTTTTCAATTGTCTATATTATTTGCTGACCTGTAGATAACTTTGCAATTGTTTATGTGATTTGCTGACCTGTATTTAACTCTCTGCTTGCTATTTTCAAATAAATAATAAATTCCACTAATAATAATGGCTTTTTATTAACTAAATGTCCTGTGATTGTCAACTCAACTGTGTGTCTCTTTCCTTAATGGCGACCCGAAATGCTTAGGTAAGTTTGACCTTTCATGAAATATTTATTTGGTTGTAATTTGCAAACTATTTACTCATGTGAATAACAGTGAAGGAGACAAAGCTTTCCTTTCAGCTTTTATACTTGCTTTCTCTTTCTCACATTTTATGGTCCTTTGCCCAGGTGCCTTATGCCCCCACCACCATATCACTGGCTTCCTCAGGACCCCATCGTGGCATTCTATATGGCATCCAGTGTGCTACAAAACTGTGTCTTTTCCCAAGACTCTGTGGCAAGGGCATGAGCTCTCAGCAGGCACACGCAGCCCCAGGTGCAGGCTGCTGCAACGTTCACCAGCACAGAGGTCCAGTTGTGCTCAGCAGGCATGGCCGAGACAGAGATTATAGAAAAAGGAGGCAGTGGTTATAGGAAATCAATAGTGCAGCTTTAGACAGGCATATAAACACACTTCCCCAATTAAGTTCCTCCTTCATGTTGTCTTGAACTATCTTTAGGGCCAAGGAATAAACTTTGGAGGAGCTGAATTCCGATTCCTATTGCTTGTCCATAGACGCACAGATCACTGCCTCACATGGTCTCCCTTTATTCTGAAATAGTCCTAGTATTCATGAAGAAGTAAACTTCCCGCGGTCAGCCTGAGTGATTCCTCAGAAGCAGGTAGTAGAAACAGCCAATGTGTCGCAGGGCTAAAACTGTCTGCTCAGGAGATGCCCAAAGCTTTATTATTAGATACAACCCACACTCAGTTCAGTACTAGGTGCCAGAAATGAGGGATTTAGACAAAAAAATTTAACTAGGGATATTTTTAATATGCTGAATTGGAAACAAAAAACCCCAAATAAGACCTGTGATGGTGGTTTCCAACACTGCACATTGTAAACTTTGCAAGAAGACATTTTTTCCAAATGTTCTTCTCTGAGAGATGGGGGAGTATGCACAGGTGGGCTAAAACCCAATCCACAGTCCCCAAATTGACTCCTCCCAGGAGAGATTCAATTTATTTTCTAGCTCTATAATATAGACTATTGGCAGAAATGACACCGAAAAGCTATCCTCAGATCCCACCGAGTCCCAGGTAAAAGCCCCTTCCAAAATATACCAGGTTCTGGAAGCATAAATTGGCCTCAAGCATAATGCTTTGGAAGCATAAGGCTCAAGAAAATGGAAATGTGCTTGTTTTCTAAAACTTAGTGTGACTGAGGCAAGCGCTGTGATAACCTTTTGTCATATTAATTCTTGGCCTCTGTAGAAAGCCATGCCTGTCAGAAAGTTGATTTTGTAAATGTGGAAGCCCCTGTGTACGTGAACCCCTCAGGTGGACAGAGCTCCCACGATGGCTGTTGAAGAAGCCCAGCTCTCTGCCTGCCCTGAGGACGTCTCTCTCTGGTTGAGACTCAACAAAGAAAGACAGTGGAGAAGTCTCTGGACTTTTCACTCACAAAAGTAAGAAAACTCAAATTAGAATTTCAATTATTTGGCCAGTAGACTTCACTTGAAAAGGGGAATTAACATTTGAATATTAATTTTCCCCATGGAATTGATGAGTTGACGTATATTCAAATCCATTACAGTCCTGCGTTGCTAGCATTTTATTACTGGACTCTAAGCATTTCCCTTGAAACATCTTTATGCCACATTTCAGTAAAGAACTTCTGATGCAACTGGACAAAATACTAGATGAGAAATTTCAAAAAGGTTCAGTGTTAGTTGCATAGTGATCCTGGAGTCAATGTCATTGCTGTCCTGTTCTAACCCTTTTAGAGCCTTTTGGTCCCAGGAAGATACCCAAAGGAGCAATGGGCTGGGAGCAGGGGAGTGGCCTCATGAAGGAGAAGCCAGAGACTCCTCTGAGATTCGGCTGACCTCTCCACAGGATGGACCAGTTCATCTTGGCACTATGGAGCTACCACCTCTGGATAATAACCCACCTGTGCATACTACCTCCTGTCTTAGAGAAAAGCATTTGAAGAAAAAAAAAACATCTTCCTGCAAATCTTAACAGAGAATAAAACTTTGGGAAATATTAAGAAAGATTTTGCATGGAAGTTGATCAGAGGGTTTAATATTCCAGACCTCTCCCACGCCCTTACCACACTTTGCCTTTGCCTAGAGACGCAGACCTCCTCTGCTTCTATGCAGAAGGATTTGGCTTCCATGGTATGAGCCTTCTTCTGTCCTGTTATGTCAGACTGAAGAGGTGCATCTGTCTAGTTCTAGATCTCATTTTCTCCATCTTGACCTTTAGGAGCAATAAAGTTGACATTTCTGCTTTACATTTCCCTTACTCTTTTTTATTTTTACTTAACAATCTGTTTAGATCCCAGTGAGGAAGACATAAGACTTAATTTGTTTGGTACCCTCAAAGACCCCAATGAACACTTGTGCTCAGTCTAACATCTTAAAACATATCTCCTAGTCGTTGTATTTAATTAGAGTAGTTTTACATTCACTCCCCAAATGTGTGGCTAATACTGACCAACACCACAAGTTAGCACAGAAATGATGCATACCTCCCTGGGTAATGTGGCCTAACTGCCTCATTTCTAGCTGACATGAAATACACTGTTCACAATGCATTGAGAATATGTCTAAAAAGTAATCATGCCAATCCCCTTAAATAAAGAAATACTTAATAATATATATTTAGAATATTAAAAGAATATCTTTAAAATTCTAGAAAATTTTATGAATTCCCTTTAAGGAATCCATGCTGAAACTGATGTCTGTTACACAGAAATGAGAAAACTTGAATAGGAGAAAAATATTTGTGGTAAACGTAAAATCATGTTTTTATATGGTACAGTATTTTATGTGCAGATGTTTAGAAGAACATTGCTTTTTCATTTTTTGCATCACACTGTGTTTTCAGCAAATGGCCAAAAACTAAGTGAAGACATTTATATTTCCCTAAATAACCCCACTTTCCCAAATGGATTAATATTGATTTAGCAAATGCTTCTCCTCTCCCCAAAAATAAAGTGTTTCTGTAGTTTATACACGTCAGTCACCACTTACAGTTAATTGTAACATAGCAATGCCATAGGAAATGGAAATAAAGATTTCTAGTAGGAGATAGAAAATACAGTTTTGAAAAATCTTCCACATCAATAAAGGAAGAAAATGTGCTAAGATTTAAAATGTTATTATCTTTTTCATTTTATCTTAATAAAAGCTTCATGTTGAAATTTTTATAGCAATAGCAAGAGTTGTTTGGGATACAGCTTGTAATAAACCATGTTATAAGGGAGTATAATTTGAGCTGATTAGAAAACCTCAAACACTAAGGAGTAGTATTGCTGCAGCTATTAATTTTCCATCCTAAATAGGGTAGATAAGACTTGCGGGAGGTGGAGGGAGAGCAGGGAGGGAAGGGACTGGGAGGAGGGCAGTAAAGGAGGGGTAGAAATAGGAGATATCTGTAATACTATCAACAATAAAAATATATTTTTAAAAAGAAAGAACATGATATCAAACGAAAAAGAAAGTCTGGGATTGATGTAGACATTTAGTAATTAAGATACTGGTGGCCTAAAATACAGTTTACCTTAGTGCATTATGGAAAGTATATTTGTAGAGCCTGAAAGGGCCTTGAACATCATTCTGATCAAACAACCTCATATTACACGAGGAAGCTAAGGTGACAAGGATATGCACAGAATTGGATACATCACACAATATCTGCCACGCTGATAGGATCACATGAGCTTCTGACCTTCTCCTCAAAGCTTAGTTGGAGGAGAGATGATATGCCAGTCACTGCCAATCTGCATTTTTATTTAGTGTGGCCATTAACAAGTTTATTTCTTTATTCTTTAAGTACATTTTTTTTGTGCCAGGAACTACCACTGGCTGGGGCTACAGTGGTGAACAACACACATAATACATAATATCCCTAATTTTCATTAAGTTTGCTTTCATTAGGAAGAAACCAAAAGTAAATAAATAAATTATATGTAAATCGGAATCATGGAATAAATAATATGTAATTATATATGTTAGATATCTATATATATATAAAAGCCTAAGTGACCGTTACAATGGAACAACTTGAACAACCGGTTGCTATGATGCGCACTGACCACCAGGGGGCAGATGCTCAATGCAGGAGCTGCCCCTGGCCAGCAGACCCCGATCGCCTTATCAGGGCCGGACCCTGGGGCTGGGACAGGGTACTGGGGGTGGGTGGTGGTGGACATGGCCCCTTTCCCAGGGGGTCCGAGGGCCAGCTCCTTCCTTGGGGTTGGTGACCAACCTCCCAGGTCCCTCCTCTATCCTTCCCTCCAACTGGCAGGCCTCAATTGGCCCACTGCCCACCCATCTCAGTGGCGGTTGGCCCCTCACCTGGCCGGCAGGCCCCATCACCCGCTGGGATGGGGAACCAGAGGGTTGGAGGCGGCATATGTGGGCGGTGAGAAGGGGGAAGGCGGGGAGGTGGAGGACTGTGTGGTAGCAGCGCGCGGGCAGCAAGGGAAGGAGGAGGAGGGAGGCGGGGAACCTGATCAGCCCTGATCTCCGGCCAGGCCTAGGGACCCCACCCATGCATGAATTTCATGCACCGAGCCTCTAGTCATTATATAATCTCTAATATAATAGCTAATATGAAAATCAGTGCCACGCAGAGACTTGAAATAGAGGGATATAATAAAGAATGACGGGATAGTTACTTTAAATTGGGGCTCAGGGAAAGCCTCTCCAAAAGATGACATTAAGATATGCCTTGAACCCGGCCAGCATAGCTCAGTGGTTGAGCGTCAACCTAGGAACCAGGAGGTCATGGTTCAATTCCCTGTCAGGGTACATGTCTGGGTTGCAGATTTGATTTCTTGTAGAGGGCATGCAGGAGGCAGCAGATCAAAGATTCTCTCTCATCATTGATGTTTCTATATCTCTCTCCCTTTCCCTTCCTCTCTAAAATCAATAAAAGTATACATTTTTTAAAAAAGATATGACTTGAGATACAACAAGGAACCAACTGTGAGAAGATCAGGGGGGAGATGTTTCCAGGGAAAATGAAATAAGTAATGCAAACATGCTAAGCTGGGGATGAATTTGGCTCTTTTAGGGAATATAAAGGAGGCCGAGGTGGCTGAAACCAAGAGTCATGGGAATCATATGAAATAAAGTCATAAATGTGCGTAGGAGACTAACCAGACAGGGCTTGGGGATATAAAATCTAGTTTATTTTAAATATCATGGAAAACCATTGAATATCTTAACTTGAGAAGGGGAGTAGGAGCACCAAAGGGATAATCTGATTTGAGATTTTGACAAATTTTCTACACCTTCTTTAGTGAGAAGAATGAACAGAGAGAGGACAATAGTGAAAGTAGTGACACTTAGGTGGCTATTTGGATAATTGTGACAAGAGACACCAGTAATCATGGTTTGCACATGGCAGTAGAGATGGAGATAAAGAGAAGTGTGTGTGAATTCAGGATATCCTGAAGAGAAAGGCTGGCTGGATTTGCTCTGCTGAATGGCCAAAGCAGAGTGAAGGAAAAAGAGATTTCTACTTGGAAATTGTGTGGGTGGATGATGGTGCCATTTACCAGAAGAGGGAAAAAATCTAAGAAGCAGCTTTCTAGGGCAAAAAAGAGAAGGTCTGTATATCAAATCCATTTCTCAGAAAACAAAGAAAGTTAGTAGGTTCTCACCAACATGACTTTTCCTTTTATAAGAAATAAGTTCTACTTCTGCTACTTAATGACATGCTTCCTGAGCCTTTTTACTGAGATTTTGTTTTAAATGAAAGCTTTACTCTCTTTTGAGATTCTAATAACCATTTAAAATAATCAGCGCCTTCACTTGTAGTGAAGTGTCTTCTCAATTTCTCAGAAGCCATTGCTACATATGTTGATTTTTGCCACAAAGCACAATGAAATAGGATAATTTGGATGACCAGACAATTAAGATTGTGTGTCCACCTAGGCTTAGAATCCTCTCTTACATCTCCCACCCCATTTTTAAAAGTCACCACACTGCAGGGGGCAGGGACATGATAGAAGAGGTCAATGGGAAAGAAATGGGGATATATGTAATACTTTTTAAAATAAAGATTTTAAAAAATGAATATATAAATAAATAAAAGTCACCACACTGGACCACCAAACATATTCATACAATCAGAAGCTAATAAAATATGATAGAAGGGCATCTACACTAATAAAAGAGAAAGATGCAAATTGACCGTACCTTTGCAATGCCCACCAGCCAATCAGGAGTGAGTATGCAAATTAACCCAACAAAGATGTCGGGTTAATTTGCATACACAGGCGCTGAGCAGCAGGAGGCAGGATGCTTGCGTCATCGCCATGGCAATGACGCAGGCGTTCCATACCACCCCAGCCGCTCCGGGCCTCTGGGCAGCGTGGGAAGGCAGAAAGGTGTCTCCGGCCAGAGCAAAAGGCGGTGCCAGCAGCCAGGGGAAGGAAGGCCCATTCTTGCACGAATCTTCATGCATTGGGCCTCTAGTAATGAATAAATGAGAAAAATACCAAATATCTAAAAATTCCACGGCACAAATAATTTCTAACTTAAATAATCCCCATTTTGCAATGCTTCTAACAACAAATCTGAGGAGAAGGAGGGGAGAGAGGTAGCAAAACCATGAAGAAAAAACTCCTTTAGAATGAAAATGTGCTTCCAATTTTCTGTTACATTTGAAAGTTTACTCCTTTTAGTCAGTCTTCAGTGCATAAGGGTAGGTTGTGCAAAGTAATTTGTGAGTGACAAGCTGACATCATCTCCTCATCCTCTCCATACAATTCAGCACTCACCAAATAACTATGGCCTCCCCAATCTTGTATCAAAGATTGAGAATACACTGAGTTACATAAGAATGGTCCTACTGTGCACTGTTTTATGAGACTGAATGATTACTAATAAACTTGCTAGTGTTCATCATTGTGAGCACTGATATCACATGGAATGCTCAACTCAAGAGCAATATTTGAATCTTACTTTCTTGTGGAATCCAAAGGTTCTGTGGAACCCTGGTTAAGAAACAAGGGTCTAATATTTTTTAAAATGTTTTATAAACCAGAAATTTCTGGATTTATGGGGTACAGCTACACTGAGGATGAAGTTAGTCACACCAGCAAGTAGAAAGCTGAGTCTCCATCACTCAATGGTTCCCTTAAGTGGCATATGAATCATGCAGGTAGTGCTCATCAGTTGATCCAAAACCAAACTAGATTCTGACTTGGAAAAGAGTATTGAGGAAGCTGCCTATGCCTGCATGAGGCATCCCAGACATCAATGTGGCATCTGGTACTGCTTTCTTCTTCTACTCATTCTTCATCATCAATAAATGTGGCTTTGAGTTAGATTTATATTTTGCTTGAATCCGATTGACAATTTAGCCATTTGTGATAATGCAAGAGGAAACAAAATGTTTTATTTTGGTCTTGTTAAGTTTGAAAAGCCTACTAAACAACAACGTAGAGATATCAAACAGGCATATGGATTTTTAAGCCTGGAGCTACAGTGTATGTCAGAGCTGAATGCACAGGGTATCCCCCAAAAAACGTATACACACTTTGAATAATTATGGATTCCAACGGGTTAAATCTAAAAAGAAAGAAACATCAATTGAGCTATAAGCTATTAAAAATGTATACATTTTTGGGGACACCCTGTATATACATTTATGAGCATGAGAATGAATGGGATAACATAGGTTAAATAAGTTTAAGAATTAAACCCCTGGTATCACAATATTTAAAGATGAAATGAGGACAAGGAACAAAGTAGACTTAGATGAGGTGGCCAATGAAAATGACAGTTTAGGATATTATTGTGAAGTCTGAGAGAAAAAGTGTGTTCCAAAAAGGAGAAAGTGGTCCATGTTAACAATGCTGCTAAACACCAAGAAAGAGAGGAGTTTGCGGGACTCAGAAGCACAGGCAACCCTCGCAAGAGCAATCTCAGTGTAGTGGTTGGGGTCACTCCACTGATGTGAGCCTGTATGTTAAGAAGATGGAGAAAATGAGACTTTAAGTCAAGGAGTTGTCTATTTATGAGAGAGGATAGCAAAGAAAGCTTTAGGTTGATGGAAATGAAACAAGACAGCAAGAAGCCAATGGCGTAAGGACAGCAGGGATGATTTCACAATCAGATCTCTCACTAAGCCATGGAGGATTGCGATTCACAACAGAACAGAGATAACTTCATTTCAGGTAATAGAAGGAAAGGTAAAGAGCACAGATGGTTATTTTGTGGTGGGAATAAAAGGGAACTCACGTCAGCTTCTATTTTCTCACTGAAAATTGAGAGAAGATTGTGAGCTAAGAGAGGGATTCCTGTAGGAGGTGTGAGTGGACGGGAGAAGAAGCAAGGGATTCCTGGCAGTTCCCTGAATAAGGGAAACATAAACAACGGGAGAATGTGTGGGTATATGCAAGTCTGGGGGGTTGGAAAGTGTCTGTTAAGTGACAAGTTTGTCCACAGCTCTCCAGGCAGGAGTGGCTTGCACGCTGTGCCCAGTGAGTACAGACACCAGCCAGCGGGCTTTAGAAATATTGGTGCAAGTCCTTGTCCCCAGCTGTCTTGGAAAGAGGGTAGCTCACTCTTGCCCCCTGTCTCCTGCCACGTACTGAAATCAAAGAGTCCTTCAAAATTTGGGGACTTGAAAACTTTGCAGAAGTTTCTATCTACTCATATTATTTAATATTGGACTTAGAACTTGGAGTCAGATTCAGTTGAACTTAAAATAACAAATAGTTTTAGTAGTTTATACACTTGGGTATTATGAAGAAAATTCATACAAACTACATATTTTTGAACCAATGCCTGATTAGGCTTTGAAAAAGTGAAACTCAATATGTGTTTATTTCTAACATCTTCATTAAAGTCTTCAAAATGTGCTTTTAATAATAAGCCTTCTAACTTGATTTTTCCAAGTTAAATTTCTAATTAGTTTAAAATTTATTTACTATTGCACTGACAGTTTTTACATATTCTGTGTTTTAGAAATAAATGGAAGATCATTCAGATTTCAAAGTTAGCAGATATATTTATGTAAAAGACACTTTCAACCACTAAAATTAGTTACATCTGCAGAAAACACTTCCAGTTACTTATTTTTTTTAATATATATTTTTATTGATTTCAGAGAGGAAGGGAGAGGGAGAGAGAGATAGAAACATCAATGGTGAGAGAGAATCATTGATTGGCTGCTTCCTGCACACCCCACACTGGGGATCGAGCCCGCAACCTGGGCATGTGTCCTGACATGGAATTGAACTGTCACCTCCTGGTTCATAGATCAAAGCTCAACCCCTGAACCACTCAAACCTTTTTAACTCGAACCTTTTCCCCCTTGATATCGAATTGCTGAATTTAAGGTTTTCTTTTGAGACATTGTTGTTAAAAAAAAACAACTGTATAAGCTCATTAGCAAGAGTAAATGAATTCTAAATTGGACTAATTCACATTTGAATCCAAAGTGAAAAAAAAATTGCTTTGGAAAATATTAAAAGCATAATCTTATGCTTTTAACAACTTTTTTATAAGTCATGGGAAACTTGTTTTCCTGGGCCCCCCAAAATAATCAAGCTTTCAAAAACCTAGGACTTTGCTGTAGCAAAAGAAAACTCACATTCAGATGACACAAATCATCACAACATCCAATAAAAGGTGTTTTGTTTTTGTTACTGTTTGTAAATTCTGTCGAACATAGGGTCTCTGGCCCATTCTGTAGCCACTTCCTTCAGTTTGCATAATATAAGCCAAAGATGCACCCTTCCTAAAGGATTTTTATACTATGTTAGTGTACATAGAATTATGACCATTTATCGTGAACAAATACTACACCTATTGACGAATGCAGGGAAAACCTTTGTTTCCTTCTTTTTGTGGCTCTAGGGAGCTTAAGTCATTAGTGTTCTTCCACTGCAAGTAATGGAACTTGAGCTAGCTTAGGAAAAAAAGAGGAATCCTATATAATAAAAGGCTAATATGCAAATTGTCCCCTTGACCGGGAATTTGACCAGAGGGCGGGCCTGGCCCGCCAACCACCCACGGCCCCTTCCCCCAGCCGGCCTCACCCCTGATCTCCTCCTCCACCCCTATCAGGGGCTGACCTGGCCCAATCGGACCCCAACTGTGCACAAATTTTTGCACCAGGCCACTAGTAAAATTATAAAGAAAAATCAGGGATGTCTCATGAATGAAAAGGACTAAATTTTAATCTTAATCTCTCACTCTGTCTATTCTCCCCCCCACTCCTCAGATTTTTTACTTTAAATTTCATATATACTAATATATATATATTAGAGGCCCAGTGCACGAAATTCGTGCATGGGGGGAGGGGTGTCTCTCAGCCCAGCCTGCACCCTCCCCAATCTGGGACCCCTTGAGGGATGTCCGACTGCCCATTTAGGCCCGATCCTGGTGATATCGAGCCTAAACGGGAAGTCAAACATCCCTCTTACAATCCAGGACTGCTGGCTCCCAACCGCTCACCTGCCTGCCTGCCTGATTGCCCCTAATCGCTTCTGCCTGCCAGCCTGATCACCCCCTAACCATTCCACTGCCAGCCTGATCAACGCCTAACTGCTCCCCTGCCAGCCCGATTGCCCCTAACTGCCCTCCCCAGCTGGCCCGGTCACACCCAACTGCCCTCCCCTGCAGGCTTGGTCACCCCCAACTGTCCTCCCCTGCAGTCCTGGTCACCCCCTACTGCCCTCCTCTGCTGGCCCAGTCACCCCTAACTGCCCTCCCCTGCAGGCCTGGTCCCTCCCAACTGCCCTCCCCTGCTAGCCATCTTGTGGCGGCCATCTTGTGTCCATATGGGGGCAGCCATCTTTGACCACATGGGAGCAGCCATCTTGTGTATTGGAGTGATGGTCAATTTGCATAGTACTCTTTTATTAGATAATATATATATATATATATATGTATATATATATATATATATATATATATATATATATATATATATATAATTGATTTCAGAGAGGAAGGGAGAGGGAGAGATAGAAACATCAATGATGAAAGAGAATCATTGATCGGCTGCCTCTTGCATACCCACACTGGGGCTTCTTTTGTCTGTATCCATATCTGATTATAAATTATATGAGGGCAAGGATCAGATCTTTCTCATTCAATAATATAGCTCTAGGGACTTGCATAGTACCTGGTACATAGTAATATCTTTGAACACATTGGTTCAATGAATACATAGATGCCAAAGTGTGTGTGTGTGGGGGGGGGGGGGGGGGAAGCACTAGATGACTATGTTAGATATCACTGTAAATGAGGATTCCATTACCAGCTACTTTAAAACTGCATATCTATACTGCAATTTAGGAAATCTCAATATATAAAAGCATTAAAGTCACCTTGTAAAGTAATTGTTTTAACAAAAGATAATAACCATTTCATATCATATTCACTTTGGTTTAAGTGCTTTACAAATACAACTACTTAATCTTCTCTACAAACTTATAGAATAGCAGCTAATATGTGCATTTTACAAATTAAGAAACTGAAGGGGCCCTACCTGGTTTGGCTCAGTGGATAGAGCTTCTGTCTGTAGATCAAAGGGTCCCAGATTCGATTCTAGTCAAGGGCATGTACCTTGGTTGCAGGCTCCTCCCCGGCCTGGCCCTGGTCGGGGCTCTCATGCAGGAGGCAACCAATCCATGTGTTTCTCTCATATCAATGTTTCTCTCTGTCTTTCCCTCTCTCTTTCACTCTCCCTAAAAAAAAAAAAAAAAAAAAAAAAAAATCAATGGAAAAATATCCTCAGGTGAGGATTAACAGGAAGGAAGGAAGGAAGGAAGGAAGGAAGGAAGGAAGGAAGGAAGGAAGGAAGGAAGGAAGGAAGGAAGGAAGGAAGGAAGGAAGGAAGGAAGGAAGGAAGGAACTGGAGGGAAGGTCATGTTTTGTCCAAAGTCACACAGTGAAATGTAGGAAATCCAGCATTTGAGCACAGCTGGCTTCAGAGTCTCCATGCTAAACCACAATAAGTTTGCCAAAATGCCTCTATATCTAGACATTTCTCTTAGTATTTTAAATGTAGTTTCATTTGGGAGGGGAAAAAAAAAACAACAACAAAGCGCAAGCCAGCCCTCAGACTACATCTGTAGTATGAAATGAAGCACAACCATGTCCCCATCCAGGGCTGACAAACAAGCTCTACCAGGTTAGAACGTGGGTGTGTTTTTCCATCATTAACTTAAATGGAACCTGTTTGGTCCAATCCTTTCTAACAAGGAAAGGCCATATCATCATTTCCAACTTTTTTTTTTTTTTTTTGCACCATCATCCACTCATCCATTAGTTATCTTCAAAAGCTCTGTCAGCAAAAGCTCTATCTTCAAAAAAATGACAAAGTAAGAAAAGCTTATAGACTTGGCCTTACGTCCAAAAGTTAATGGCCAAGAGCAACTGTGTTTCATAACCCAACGTGGTGCTTAAGATATTTTAGAATTATTGATGCCATAAAAAATTTCACTTAATTAGAACTTTAGCATTAAGATTCAAGGAAAACTAGTACATATGGAATCCAATTCTTGGAATAGCACTTTACCTAGTATAAAAATAATTAATTGCAAGAAATCCTTTGTGTGTTACTTACATATAATTTTCAAGTATATATATATATATATATATATATATATATATATATATATATATATATATTTCACCATATCTAAGTGTTGGAGTTTTTTTTAAAAAAAAAAAAAAGGATTCTTTTGACAAAATGTGAATGTGTGTCAAAGGGGGAATTATCCTGGGTGGGATTGCATAGCAGATAAGCTCCTTAACAGCAGATCTAGAGTGTAGAGCTATAGGAAGTCAGAAAGATCCTCTCCTGCTGGTGTGAAAGAAGCAAACTGCCATGTTGTGAACTGCCCATGGGGAGAGGTGGTCCCTAGGAGCTGAGAACCTCAGTCTATAACTACAAGGTACTGAACTCTGTGGACAATCTGAATGAGCTTGGAGAGGACCCCACTCTCCAGCCCAAGATGGCATCGTGATTTCACTTGAGAGCCTGAGCAGGGGACCCTGCTGAGCACTGCTCAGATTTCAGACCTACCCAATGGTGACGTGATGAATGTTTTACACCATGACATTTGTGGTTGTTATGCAGCAAAGAAAACTAACATAACAGAACAGCAATTTTCAATCAGTGTGCTGCAAGAATTTTTAAAACATGCAATATCTGACTATTTAGTCAGGGGCACTGACCTCTTTTCGCTTAGATGGTCAAATTTTAAAAAATGACAACAGCCAACACAACAATAGCCATCTGGTGTGAATGGATCAAAATTATATTTTTTGTCAGATTGGTGAATATATATTTTTGGGGTACCGCAGAATGATAGTAATTAGTTTATGAGTGCCATGAGATGAAAAAGGTTGAAAATCACTGGACTAGAAAATGGGACTTCTGGAAATCTATTCCTCCACAGAGCAATAAGAACACTAACAAAATTTATCAAAATCAACTTTCAGAGAGCAATAAGAACACTAACAAAATTTCTCAAAATCAACTTTCAGAACTCGGGAAGTAACCAAACACTTGCACCAATTTGAGTAGTGTTTATTCCAGAAAAATCGACACTCACAGGAATTGTGCTTGTTTGACCTGACTTAGAAAGCTCTCAGTGCAAACAGCCTTTCTTCTAAGTTTTTTGTCAGATAAAAAAAAATCAGCTGAAACCAGTTTGGCTCAGTGGATAGAGCGTCGGTCTAGGGACTGAAAGGTCCCAGGTTCGATTCTGGTCAAGGGGATGTACATTGGTTGCGGGCACATCCCTGGTGGGGGGTGTGCAGGAGGCAGCAGGTCGATGTATCTCTCTCATCGATGTTTCTAGCACTCTATCCCTCTCCCTTTCTCTCTGTGAAAAATCAATAAAACATATTTTTTAAAAAATCAGTTGTAATTGTATAACACCACACCTGCTTAAGTCACAAATAATAATCAGAGCATATAAGAGGCTTAAAATGGGGTGGGGAGGACTTAAAAGGTAAATCTGTGGGATGAGATTTGTGTTTGGCTTTTTTCTTTATTGATTATTACATATGTGTCCTATTCCCCAACGCCCTTCTCATGCCCTCACCCTGCTGGTGTCTGTGTCCATTGGTTATGCTTATATACATGCATACAAGTCCTTTGGTTAATCTCTCCCCTTTACCCCCACCCTCCCCTACCTTCCCTCTGAGGTTTGACAGTCTGATCAATGCTTCTCTGTCTCTGGATCTGTTTTTGTAGGGAGATTTGAAAAACTCTGAAATATACTTAAGAGTCTAGAAAGTCATGAAAATATGGTCACATTGAGAAGCCCCTGATCTCTCATCTGTAGCTTACCTCAAGGATCTACACAAGCAAGAAGTAAGGGCTAATAGATGTTATAAACTGATGGGGCAATTTAAGGGGTGCCCCAGTATTCACAGAGTCCCTTAGAAAAGGGTGGGAAACTAACACTTTCAAGATGTTTAAGGAAAACACGGTCCAATAATTAGCTAATAACTAACTGAGTAGAGAACCAGTGGCCACATTTGGCAAAGAATATAAACCAGCAGCATCCACCACAAACAGTGGATAGAACATGGAGAGGGAGGTCTAATGTCCAGATGTCATATTATTTTAAATGTCCAATTTTCAGGGGGATGGATATAAAGTACAGCATAGGGAATATAGTCAATAATATTGTAATAATTAGGTATGGTATCAGATGGGTACCAGAATTATCAGGGTAATTACTTTTTAATTTATATAAATGTTGAATCACTATGTTGTACCCCTGAAACAAATACAATACTGTATATCAACTACAATTGAGATTTTAAGAATAAAATAAATTGTCCAATTTCCAAGCAAGAAATTTCAAGACATGCAAAGAATGTTGGATAAATCAGAAAATAAAAAATCAATCCATAAAAACTGTCCCTGAGGAAATACAGACATTGGAGCTACTAAATGAAGATTTTACAATGACTATTATTACTATGTTGAAAGAACTAAAGGAAACCATGTCTAAAGACCAAAGGATAGTATAAGGATGTCTCATGACATACAGAATACCAATAAATAAAAATTATAAAAAGAATCAAATAGAGACTTTAGAGGTGAAAAACCCAACCAACCAACCAAGAGAGACAACCAACCAAACCCAAAGTAAGGAAATAATAAATATTAGAACAGAAATCAATTAGGCCACTCAGAACATAAGATGGAAAAATCCAGAAAGTTTGCAGCCCAGATAATAATTCAAGCCTTGTGAAATTCTGAGCAGAGATTCCAGCTAAGCTGAATCCAGTTTCTGAGCTACAGAATTATAAGATGAATTCTTATTGTTTTAAGCCCTATGTTTGTGATAACTTGTAATGCTGAAGAGAAAACCAATACACATTCTCATTAAAGTTAACAAAACAAAAACTTCTAATTTAATATTTTTGAAGTAATGTGGCAGGTCATATTCACCAAAAAAAATGGCCATAATAGTAATTTCAATCTATACATGCTTCCAGAACCTTCTCATTCCTTCACCAAGACGTAGAAATTATTTTCCCTGTGCTTGAAACTTGGTAGGCTTTTGTGACACTCTAGATGAAGACTACAGACGTGACACTCTATGAATTCTGAGGGTAGGTCTTTGTAAGGCAGTTTGGTTTTTTCCCTCTTGGGACACTCACTCTTGGAAGCCAGCCACCATGTTGTCCAGAATTCTAGCCACTTCTGTTGTTATGAGCAGAGAAGAGATGAGATGTCCTTGCCAACTACTGCCCAAATTGCAGATTCTTGAGCAAAATGTGTTATGGTTGTTTTAAACCATTAAGTTTTGATGTATTTTTAAGGCAGCAATGGATGTAAGAATAAATAGTAAAATGAAGATTAAAAAATTTCAAAGATTGAAAGGAGGCAGAATTACCTCTATTTGAAATGATGAATTCCATCATACATAACAAAATCTAAATGAATCCACTAAAATAAAATAAAATGTAAAATACCCCAAGTGGACTGGGTGATGACTAATTTTACAGGCCAAGAGATCATAATAATGAGTTCTACAAGTGCAGTGGCTCTTAACAGGGGTTGACTTTTGCCCCCAGAGGACAACTGTCAATGTATGGAGACACTGTGACTTCACAATTTGGAAAGTGCTGCTGGCATCTCATGGGTAGAGGCCAGTGATGCTGCTAAACATATGCCAATGCACAGTCCTCCACAATATAGAATTATCTGGTCCAAAATATCAACATCAATAGTACCAAGCTTAAGAAACACACACTAATGTTTGTGGAATGGCAACTGATATGGAAATGAGTGGGCTTATCCAAAGTACATATCAGAGGCATCGTTAACAGAAGTGCTTGTGTGAGGTGATAAAAAGGGAAGAATAATGGTAACTCCTGGATTTTTGGCCCGAGTAGCCAGTTGGATGGTGGAACCATCACTAAAAGGATTTCTATCCTAGGAATAATCAACAGCTTTGTTTTAGACAGTTTACATTTGAGATGCCTATTATAAATCCAATTAGAGATAGCAAGTAAGAAGTTGGATAGACAAGTTGGCAGCTGTAAAAAAACAAACAAACAAAAACCAGGACTAATGCTATACACTTAGAATCTCCAGCATATTTCTCCTTCAAACCTTGCAACAATCTTATGACATAGGTATCATTCTCCTCCAACATTTTAGGAAGTGGAGGCTCAGGGAGAACTTAAATCATTGACTCAGTGGTTTGCCAAGTCTAGCATTGAAACCAGATGCGTCTGATTCTAAAGCCTTTGCTTTTAACCAAGAACCAAACCTGAGGTGACTACCCCAACCCAAAGAACCAAACTTCTTTGTTGTCTGGAGAACAAAAAGTACAGCATGAGGAGTGGGATTGGGTATCAGATCCCAGAGTTTTGTCAGTGATTTAGATTCCTGTTTATACCAGAGTCATTTTTAAGTGCCACTGTGTGTTTTTTTGTGCTTGCTTTAGATTGGATTCCTGGCTTCATGCTTGAAATCAAAGTATCTTAATTAAATCTCTCCCATAGATTTGAATTTACTTGCCATCTGGAATGCAGAAGCAGCTCAGAGACTTTTAACTTAATTGGGGTGCGAGCCCTTTTGTTTGGCCCCCGTGCTGTTTGGCAGCCCGGGCCCTGCTGCCTCTGTCTGGGACAGGCTTCCCTCAGACTGCAGTCAGCAAAAGGGAACATCGGGAAAAGTGCTGATGCCCGAAGCGCTGCAACCCAAAACCACTTAATTAATATACAGGTTTAATGCATTTGGTAATTAAAATTTAATTCCCTTAAGATGTACAACAGGCACAACTTCTTCTGCAAGCATTTAATCCATCGTGCTGCTAAGAATAAAGCTGAAAAGGGAATTGAAATGAAGTTGTTCCTCCTTTCTAAGCATTAATTACACCCAGATCAGTCCAACAATAGCATGTGCTTAGCCCTAACTGAGTGATCGCCATTCTTGCTGAGTTTTGAGGCTTCTCTTTTAGAGAGACAGCATTTTTAGCACAGAAAACCTGTGTGTGCAGAGAAGCCCCGATAAAGTACGCTTTGCCACTGAGTATAGATAATACTTGAAGAAATGTAAGCTACCCCCAAACAAGCAAACAAAAACTCAACATGAGGATTCAAGTTAGTAAATGGACTAATGTCCAAACCATATTTGCATCCTCCTGAGACTCTTAGGTTTAAGTAGTTTACCAAAAGAGAAATAATATTTCACTTACAAATATACCCAGCACCTATTTAGTAAGAAAGTAGACAGCCTAATGGAATTTTGGTCCCTAGCTAAATCCTACTCAAAACAAATTCCAGATACAGTGTCTTTCACATTCACTCTCTAGGAGAAACACAATTCACATTAGCATGTGAAAGCTCTGGAAGGAAATCCTATAGCATAACTAAGAACAAAAACCAAAATGTCTTGCTTTGTACAATTCAGTATTTCTAAGCTATGAAACTCTTTTAAGAAGTGACACCCATTAAGATCCTATAGAACTAATGTTCCAAAACACCGTGTTTGGAGACACTACTTGACTTTCCCTCCAAAACTCTGACACTTGCTCATTTAGTAACGCTATTAAAGTGAGAGTAAAGTACTTTAGCTGCCTTATAATAATTCATCTATCCAATCAATATTTACTTCCATATGTGCACAAAAGTCATATACAAAATCGTTCATAGCTGCACTAGTTTTAATGGCCCAACACTCTAAACACTACAATATCCTTCAACAGCAGAATGGATGAATAAATGTGGAATAGGCTATGCCTATTCTTTGTCACATGGCCCCCTTCCTCCATCTTCAAAATCAGCCTGGACATGTCAAGTCCTTCCTACACCTCTATCCATCTGGTTGTCTGACTAAGCCTGGAAAGATGCTCCATATTAAGGTTTCATGGGATTAGACTGGGCCCACTTGTATACTCCCATCTCAATGCTCTTAGCCTAATCACATGTACAAAGCCCCCTGGACTTCTTGGAATGACAGGTTCTGAGAGTAAGGATGTGAACATCTTGTGGAGGAGGGTATTATTGTGCTTACCACAATACTGAACACAGTGCCAAATACCGGAGGTTCTCAAAAATCATCATCTTATTTTTTTCTCCCCTCCCCAGTTTTATTGATACATGATTGACCTACAATGCTGTGTGTGTGTGTGTTTTAAATTAAGTCACAGTTAGCAATCAAGTCATTGGTATGAAAATTCAACCCAATAATAATTTAAATTGTCCCAAAAAACTATCTATGTCTGATAATGCTTCTTTTGGGGGGGAAAAATTATCTCAAAAGAGCAGACCTCAAATGGTGGTGGAGCAAAATAAAACAGTTCCCATATTAAAGCTTCACCATTTCCACCCTTATATGCCAGGCCTGCACAAGACAGGAAAGCGCCCCTCTCCCCCGAAAAAAGAATTATCCAAAACAAATCGTCAATAGTGCCATTGCCGCCAAACCCTAGGAACAGCAAGGAAACCATTAGACCCTGTTTAAACACCCATGTTTGTATGTGCAGCAGCCTCTGTGACCTTTCCCCACTTGATGTCATTAGCACTCCCCTTTCACTGTGACAAGCAAACATGTCTTGAATATTGGCAACTGTCCCTTAAGGTCAAAATCACCTGCAGTTGAGAATTGCTGCTTTGAATTAAAATATATAAGCTCTCTGGTTAATAGAATCACATTTAAGAAATAGCACAGAAAACAAAAGCCAGAACACACTGCCCACGTGTAAAAAATGAATCCACTTGTAAAATATGCTACGTTCGATTTGTCTAGATGCACAATACACTAATAAAATTCAATCGTAAATACATGTTCTGATGCTTGCTTTTCTCGAAATGTAATTTTTCTCATCAATACTGCCTGAGTATGTGGGTGACGTAAATAGAAAATGTAAATGGGAGATGCAGGTGCGAAGTAACACGAGAGCGTCTGTCTCCTCATTAAGTTTTTTGAATCATCTGTGTTTCTGTCTTAGACCTAGCAAAGCACCAGCAATGGGGGTTTTTTATACGTAGCACCTTCTGTTGCTGCTTTTCATGGTTCCAGGCGGATGCTAAAAGGGGCCATCTTAATGAAACAGGGGTGGGGGTTGGATAGAGAATGTAAGAGTGAATGGATAGTATTCAAGATTGAAAGAAAGAACAAAATCTACACAAAATCTATGGTATGTCCAACCCTGAATGTGTCCTCATTCATGAAAAGGAGGAACTGTCTTCCATTTTCACTCCCACAACTTAAAACAGCTTAGTTCTAGTATCTGTAGAAGCTCTACTAATGATGAATGCCTGAGTTTTCATAAAAACAAAAACCTCTTGGAGTGTATTGTGATTGAAAGAAATCCTCAAATAAAACACACTGTAAAATCATCTTAATATTTCTACTAATGTCCCAATTTATTACTGACTTTTTTTCCCCACTTCTTTTCTGGAATATATTTTCAGTTTTATAATCTCTTATATGATACAGCTATTATGTGCATTTATTTTGGCAACATAAGCTTTAAAAACAGTGAAACCAGAAATTCAGACTTAATAAAATACTTTTATTAACCTTATATGTAATTTCTATCTACAGAAAAGTATACAGAGTATGACCACTTGATAATATCAAATTGAAGAGAGTGAAATAATCTAATCTGAAATTTAGCAAAATAATGTTACTGCAAACCAAACCTCCAGGACTAGGTCTAGCCAACATAACACATTAACTACTAAAGACCCATGTACACATTGGACTTTATCCAGTAATTACAGCAATTGATGAGATAGTATTTTATTCACATATTTTATTCACATGTTATAGCCCAGATGAGAACATCTACCCAAATGCGTTATGGGCAGGCCATCTGTTGTTTGGCTGACACAACTTGCCTGCATAAAGAGAAATAAAGTCTTCATAGAGATAGGTATGAATGAATTTTTTAATGGAATATATCTATGATGTTACTAGCAAACTGACGAGTGAAAGTAGCATTGCATTTTTCAGTTTAACATTTGTTTTCCTCATCACTGTTATTAAAACATGTAATTTCTTTTCTTTTCTGACCGCCAATATTTTTTCTTAATAGTTCCCAAATGTATAATGACAGGTAAGCAAACAGACTGTAGCTAGAAAGATGCCCTCAAATGGATAATAAATACGCACCATAAACATTGCAACAGATTGCACTTTCAAAAATAGCCTCAACATATCTTTCATTTCACACATGCTCGCTTCTACAACATGACCTTGGCACTCTTCCAACTGAGTGACAGTACCTATGTCCACTCCCCTTGAACGTGAGCAGGTGTATGACTAGCTTATAACCAACAGAGGCGGTGGCAGTCATGGAAGTGGCACCAAATGGTTTCTGAGGCAGCTTCCACCTTGGTCACCGAAACACACTTGGAATCTTGAACTTACAGGAAAGCTGCCATGCTGTGAGGAAGTCCAGCCTCCAAGTGATGCCAAGGATAGGCACACCTGACAGCATCCTAGACTCTGAATCCTGCCAGCCCAGGGGCTACATGTGAGTAAACAAGCCGCTAGACGACTAGGCCTCAACCATCAAGTTTCACCCCTCTTCCCAGCTGTTGAGTCTTCCAGGTGAGACGCCAGATATGTGGAGCAGATATAGCTCAGCCCCACTGTGCGCTTTAGAAATTCCTGACCCACAGAAGCCATGAGCTCCATAAAAACCTGTTTGATACGCCTGAGTTTGGGCTGGTTTGTGTCACAGCTACAGTCACTAGAACAAGCAGACTAACCATAACCAAACATTCTCATATGATGCTCATATTAAATTTAACAAGAAAAACAACCACAAATCCATGGATAGTATGAAACTTCCCTGATACCACATTGACTTAGAAAGTAGACTTTAAAATCAGATCCCTACAAATTCTGCTTTACCAGTTATATGGGTGGTAATTTTTACTTTTGGAAAATAAAATATAATAAACATGTTTAACCCCTGACTTTGAGGCCATTGCTAGGTTTTCATTGAAGCAATTCATTTTTCTTTCAAAGATAAATTAATTGAAAATAATTTGCTTGTTAGAGTGTTTTTACTCATACAAAGTTTTCATCAAATCTTCTAGGTGGAGTAACTTTGGTTTCCTCCGAGAATCCAGGGTCAAAAGAAATCCGTTGGGCCATATTTCATCCGAGAATCTCCCAGTTACGCTCTGAGGATCCAACACCATAGATAGTTCAGCAGTAGTAGCACTTGGCCTCTGACATGACTTTAAAAGTACTCCGTGTTCATAATGCCTTTAAATTACTTGATTCCAGGATTTCCTTTTAGTGGACTGATGACCCCCTGAGACTTTAAAGCAATTTAATATAAATGGCCTTACTCTGGCATTGTTTAACAATGTAATCTAGGTTCAAAAGGACTAGAATTGAATCAGTAGCCTCCTCCCAGGACTGAAGTACTGCAGCCTAAAGGCTGGGTTTGAAAGAACTATTGTAGTCAACATCATTGTTTCCTTGGCGGTCTTCCTAATGCTGATAACCTGCGTGAGAGCCAACCACAGAAGAGTGCTTAATAACTCACTGACTGACTGAAGTGTTCCATGAGTAACATGATTTAGCTCAACTCAGTGGTCTTGTATTTTATACCACAAGGTTTCTCTAAAAACCTCAAAGTTCTTCCCTGGTGTTTTATTGTACTGTATTTATATTAAAATTATTCCTGGACGATAGGTTGAGGGTGGATACTATTTGTCTCCAGTTAAGGACACAATTTTGCAGAATGAGTAGGGAAGAAATCTCTTCTCTCCTGGCTCATGATTCACAGTAAAGAAAGTCCAACTAGAATAACACTTCTTGCTCCTCCTATCAGGAAGGGAATGTGTAAAAATCCTGCGGGAGAAGGCAGTCAGTATATCTACAAGGCACATAAATTCTGGGTTACTCCATGCCATAGGGATTACAAGGACAGGTTCTCTAATGGGAAGACTGGACACTTGGCAAACTTGGGGACTGGGACTGGGTAAGTCTGACTTATTAGCTGATATCTTATATCAGCTTTATCAATTATATCAGTGATATTTTGATCTCTTCAACTTGACTTTTATCTCTCATTTGATTCTGAATTCTGGTGGGGAGCAGGGGTATGATAAATAGTCCCTTCTAGCATTCATGGGACACTAGACAATAAATATGTCAGTCTAATTCTCTATCCCAGGTTAGTTCACAGCACAGATTTGCAAGATGCTCTTTCCAATTCTCTCCTTCCCTAGAAGACTGTCCTTTAGGTTGCAGATATGCCCTGTATTTGGTGATGTCCATGGGCCTGCCCATCATTCCAGTCTGCTTCTCACATCCTTCCCAAAGGATATCTCTGCATATCTCTATCACACCATTTCTTATAAGGACTTGACTTTTTCTCCCATCAACTTTAAGTTCTTAGAGAACAGTAAATACATCATTCTCATTTTTGTGTTTCCCATATTTAATACAAAATAGTAAACATTGAAGGCATACCATAAGTATTTGTCAATTAAAGTATAAAGTATGTGATAGGCAGAATTCTAAATATGTCCCCCCAAAGTCTCCATCCCCTGGTTATCCAATCAAACTCTAATCTAATTACTGCTATAAAAGGACTGTACATAAAATTAAGGTTACCAATAAGCTGACCTAAAAATATGTAAATTATCTTGGATTTACCCAGGTAGACCCCATATAGTCATGTGAGCCCTTAAACACAAAGAAGGCAGAAGAGTGATTCATAGATATACAGCAGAAGAGGGAGGCAGAGGAGATATGAGGCAAAAATGGAGGTCAAGTAGATTTAAAGCATGAGAATGACTCACCCCACCAGAGTGGGCTGAAGACAGAGGAAGGTAGCCATGAGCCAAGGAATTTGCCAGCTACCAGAAGCTGAGAATGACCCGAGCCAACAGCCAACAAAGAAAGAGGGGCCTCAATCCTGCAGTCATGTGCAACAGAAATCTGCCAACGTTCTAAATGAGCCCAGAAGTAGATTTGAGACTCCCCATGCCTGTTTAGACTTTATAGGAGTTCATAATTATTGTAACATCTTGACTATGAATATGTTTATGCATGAGGCAGAATTCTAAGATGGTCCCTAAGGTCCTCACCTCCTGGTGTAAAAAACCTCCTCTTGAATGTAGATGAGATGTGTGTATATGATGGGATATCTGTTCTCGATCATGTTACATCATATAAGACCCATCAAAGCAGACTGGAGTGGAATTTTCTTTCTGGCTTTGAAGAAATAAGCTGCCGTGTTTTGAGAGGGTGAAAGAGTGAGGACCTGAGTGAGGCCTCTAGGAACTGATAGAAACCCCTGGCCTATATCCAGAATTAAATAGAGACTTTATTTCTACAACTGCAAGGAACAGAATTCTGCCAACAGCATCAATGGTCTTGGAAAAAGACTCTGAGCACCAAATGAGAATCCAACGGCAACCTACACATTGACTTCAGTCTAGTGAGACTCTGAGGAGAGGACTCAATTGAGCAGTGCTCAGACTTCGTAAGTCAGATCTTTCTGACAATGAATAGATGCACTTGAAGCCATAGAGTTTGTGGTGGTGATTTACTGTGCAATACAAACATAGATTTATTCATTCTGTTCAAGCCTATCATTTTATAGACAATGCTATAGAGGACAATCAGCCTTCAGAGGCAAGACCACTGTTAGGTTATAGAGTTGGGACCAAAAGCCAGGTTTTGGTTTTGTGCTTCCATGTTACTGTAGAATGGATTACTCATGTATCCAAACCATTCTATTAACTATTTTATTAAATCTTATCAAAACGTTTACCACCGACTGATACTGATTGTTTATACACCTGCACTCACAGAGACACATACACAATTACATGCATTTGTCTCAGCCCAGACAACCAGCTTTCCATCAAAGGACAATTTCACTTATTAGAGAGCCACTTAGGACACTGATGGTGTTAACTTACAAAGCAGGTATAGTTCTACTCAAGAAACTTTGAATTTTTGCATGTGTAACTGATTAGATATTCTCATCGAAATGTAAATTGCAACCTAGAAGCTTGAGACTCCCCATGCCTTTTTAGACTTTATAGAATTAAAACAGCTCAAGATAGTTGAAAGATGATATTACATGTTGTCCATAAGCAAAAGATGAATTTTCATGTGGACAAACCCATGAGATGCTTTCTCTTCAATCAAACTTCAAATCTCCTATAAATGTTTGGTACTCATGTTTCTGAGGACCCTATAACATCTATTGGCTAGAACCGTGGTCGGCAAACTGCGGCTCGCGAGCCACATGCGGCTCTTTGGCCCCTTGAGTGTGGCTCTTCCACAAAATACCACGGCCTGGGCGAGTCTATTTTGAAGAAGTGGCGTTAGAAGAAGTTTAAGTTTAAAAAATTTGGTTCTCAAAAGAAATTTCAATCATTGTACTGTTGATATTTGGCTCTGTTGACTAATGAGTTTGCTGACCACTGGGCTAGAACTCCAGTGCCACAGCAGCAACTGTGCATGCATCTCCAGGAAGGTCTACCATCAGCATTTAGGTGTCGGGAGTATGCAGATGAGGGTGGTCCATTCAGTGCAAGACCCCTTTTCCTGAGTCTGACCGTGACTGCCAATTATTGCTAGACAGAACAGCAATGAGGGAAAGAGAACAATTCATCTAAAGACCACAGCTTTCCTTGTCCTGTTTTTCCCTTCAAATGTCATTAAGGCTAAATCCAAAATCTGACTCTCACGGTCATGTTTTACTTTTACAAATCAGAAAGAAATTAAACAGAACAGGGAAACAAATTCAAACAGAATGTTCAGCAAGAAAAAAATGCATTCTCTAATTGGAAAGCAGGAAGGCCTGTTAATAAGGGCAAAACTCTTCACTCCAGGCAAAAGAGCCTGCTTTTAAAATAAATGGGTGCCCTTATCACATGATTAACGAGTGAGAAAGGGGACTCCATCTCAATATTTTTCCTTTGATAGCCCAAATTCTGAATTAAGATTTAAGCCTAGGGTAGATTTGAAATAAATTTCCTTTACTTAGTGACTGTTGGCCCTAAGTAGAAAAACAAAGATATTTGGGGGGGTTAATGAAAGATTTTCAATGTCAGCAACTAAACTGCTCAATTGTAAGCGTTTTAAGATGCAAAAAAAAATATGTATACTGTAAATGTATAGTAATACTTCTTGGACAAGAAAGGAATTGAAGAAAAGAGTAATTCTCATAAATATGAGTATTTGGAGGCTGGCTTATATGGCTTCACCCCTCATAAATGACTCTATGAGATGCACTGTATCCATTTTCCCATTAAGGGATATTGTATGTATGTATATAAGTACATGAACCTCTGTAATAAATAAACCTCTGCAAAATCTATAAATTCTCTGCAAAAATCACCAACTTTTAAATTAAATTCTATCCTATCGATTTTCTTAAATCTTAGAAAATATTCTTCTACGTCTATAAAAATTACAGTAAGTGTCAGTGCTACGTTCTCTAAGAGATCTTGAAAAAAAGTATTATTTTACAATGATCTCTTTTAAGAAGATAGCTTTTTAAGATATGTAGGCTTTTCATGAGATTTTTAATTAGGCTTCTGGAGCCCTAAGCTTTATCTTTGCTGTGAGTTTGGTTGCTTCTGAAACAAGTTAAAAATGTCCATTCTTAAATATAAAAAATCTCTACCAAAAGAAAAAAAAAGGTGGTACCAATGTGTGTTACAGATTTGAGGATGAAATGAGTTGCTTGAAGTTAGTCAGCCCAAATCATCACTATTGTCATCATTATGTGATAATAGATGTGAAATAGTCACATCTTCATATTGTAGTTGCCTAAGGAACCTGATTTTCTTTTCTCCTGTAAAATAGTTGCCAGAGGCCCTAATAGATTTCCCTTTATGTTGCAATGTTCAGAAGTGGGTTGTGAACCTACCCCTAAACCAATCACTGGTAAAAGGGGATCCAGCTGGTTTAAATCCATAGTGATTCATAACCTGAAGCTGAGAGAGGAGCCTGCTTCTGTGAGCATGTGCTCATCAACTTATACTGAAGAAAACTGGGTTTCAGCAGGAAAGGATGGAGAAGCGATTGGCTAGGCCACATGTTATCAAACTGGAGCCACACTCATTTGTTTGTCCCCTGTCCATGGCTCCTTTCCCGCTAGAACAGCACAGTTGAGTAGATGTGACAGACAGCGTGGTCTACAAAAGCTAACATATTTACCACCTGGCCCTTTGCAGATAAAACGTGCCAATCGGGCAATCAATAGTATCTTCCATAATTTACATGGCAAAGATGAAAAAGTCTTAGAATTCCCTACTATAATGAGAAAATAACTGATATTATGTCTATCGGCCACCCATAGAGAGATGTACTGCTTTAGAATCTTGTCTTTTTAATTAGCAGACTTAGCCAGTTGAATATATATACACACACACATACATACACTGAGTGGCCAGATTATTATGATCTCTGAACGCATAATAATCTGGCCACTCAATGTATATCTTATATAATAAAAGGCTAATATGAAAATTTTCCCCTCGACCAGGAGTTCGACCAGCAGGCAGGCTGGCCAACTGCCCATGACCCCTCCCCCAGGCCAGGCTGGCCAGACCCCACCCATGCATGAATTCATGCACCAGGCCTCATATATATATATATATATATATATATATATATATATATATATACACACACACACACACACACACACACACATTGAGTAGCCAGATTATTATGCATTCAGAGATCATAAAAATCTGGCAACTCAGTGTATATGCCTAAACAACCGTTCGACCGTTTGACCAGTAGCTATGATGTGTACTGACCACCAGGGGGCAGACACTCTGACTGGTAGGTTAGCTTGCTGCTGGAGTCCGGCCGATTGTGACTGGGCAAGAAGGGCCGGACATACCC
Source organism: Cnephaeus nilssonii (assembly GCF_951640355.1). NCBI lineage: Eukaryota > Metazoa > Chordata > Mammalia > Chiroptera > Vespertilionidae > Cnephaeus > Cnephaeus nilssonii. The sequence continues at coordinate 16,240,691 of NC_137074.1, forward strand.
TGGAGACCTCCCACAGTCCCTCCCCTACCCCGATCGTGCACTGGTGGGGTCCCTCTCCCAATCCAGGACCCCTGAGGGGATGTTGGAGAGCCGGTTTCAGCCCGATCCTCACAGGCCAGGCCGAGAGACCCCATCAGTGCACGAATCCGTGCACCGGGCCTCTAGTTTTATAGAATTGGGAATGCAATTGAAATAAGGAAGAACAGGAAGTGGCATGAGGACTATCAGCATTCAGAATGGGGAGGGGGTGCATTCTGGGATGTGAAAGTTTCTAGCTAACTCCAAGACCACCAGAGAACAGCTTGCTGAGTCTGCAGTATAGATCATGCCTCTTCCCTGTAACCCTGAAACCAAACCAAAGCATTACTCTAACAAAGTGGATTCTTCCAAGTGATTTTTAAACTCAAATACAGGCACAAGAATTCAAACCAATGTTGTTAAATCCTGTCTAGGCAAGACAGTCCCAGAAGATTATAACATATTTAAAACACATCAAAACTGTTCCCAATGGTCAGAACACAAAGCTCCTTTCCTGCGCCAAGTAGAGTACATAAGGCCAAGGAGGTGAAGCTAAAAGGATCAGAAAAGAATGAGAACAAATAATGAGTCACTTTCCTCCCTCTTCCAAGATCCCCAAACACTAGCAATCAGAGAGAAGGAAGGTAGACATTTCAGGTTTGATCAAAATAACATTAGTCAGAAATGCTAGACAAGCCAACAAGCTGGAAATAATTTCCATGGAGTCAGTAAAAAGAGTGGATTCCAAAACAGTCTTCTTTACAATATTGAATACAAGCAAATAATATGAAAAACACTCTGCTTTTCTTGGCATAAAAGAGATCAGAGATGTAAGCAAACAGTGCACTAATGGAACTTCATCTCCCCATTTGTAAAACTTTCCCTGATGTGCACAGATTCTTTCTCAATGTCCACAGTCACGTGGATTCACACAGACACAGCTCGGAGTTCAGGGTCAGAGGCAAAAGAGTGCTAGTGCACAAGTGAGTGTCTATGGGTGCCTGAATGTAAAAGGCTTTCTCAAATGTCAACAGAATCACCTCAAAGTGAAAGGGAAATTAACCATCACCTGGTTTCTTCGATAAACAACCTCAAAGCAGACTCTCAAGCTCCAAACTGGAAGCTTCTGAGATTCATTATAAAGTTTCAGAAACAATAACATGAATAATATAAAGCAATGGTATAAAACGTGGTAGAACCCCAGGCTCTCTTTCCTGAATACATCAATCCTGAATGAAATAGCTTATTGCCTCATTATGACACTTCCCCTCCATTGTGTGCTATTGAGCCACGCTTTAAGAAAAAAACAACTTTTGGCTGTTGCTCAATCTTTTTCACATATAATTTCAAGATGAGCTCAACATTATATTGTCTGCTACTTTCTAATGAACAGTATTACAGAAGTCCCTTGGTCCACAAAATGTATTCGTAGTAAATAAAAGTTTTTAACAAGATAAAGATCACTTTTCTAAGTTTTTGTTACTACAAAGTATAACTGAACTTAAATAAAATTAGTCATAATTTCCCGGCTGGCGTGGCCAGATGGTTGAGCCTTGACCTATGATCCAAGAGGTCACAGTTCAATTCCCAGACAGGGCACATGCCCAGGTTGAGAGCTTGATCCCCAGTAGGGGGTGTGCAGGAGGCTGCCGATAAATGATTCTCTATCTCTTTCTCCCTCTTTCATCCTCTCTGAAATAAATAAATTGTATATATGTCTATTTTTAAATTAGTCACAAATGACATGCAAATAATTTATCTTCAAAGCTTCAACATTATAAGTTTTTATTTAAAAACAATGGTGTTTTGAACCTTTACTTTGTTAATGTGATTCTGAATATAACCTGCTTTCAGTTAGGTATTTTATCTTTATTTTTACAGTATTTATCTCATCTTAAACTTGTTTGCCCTGCCCACCATGAATTCAATAATAGCATAAAAAATAAAATATCTTCATACACTGGAGAAAAAAGTCTCCTTTTCTTGCTAATCTCGAGAAAGAAAGAGATGAACAGTTCAGACATTTTGAACAATATAACCTAGTGCAGATATCTAAAATGTGCTTTCTAGAGAAACAGTTATGAAAGCCTATTGCATTATGGAATATGTAAGTGGGATCCCTGTGATCTATGTAAATCACTTTCAGTTAAGCACTTACTAAAATTGCTTCTTATAATGTGGATAGAAATCATTGCAAGTGACACAGACACAGGTTCAAAGTGAGCCAACCTCCATGTAAACGTGGCCTCAGGTTCGGTGTGCGTATAAAATGAAGAGTGATAACTGGAACAAGCTGCACAAATTATCCTAATGGTCAAACTAAATCCCTCTATTGTTTTACATTAATGCAATATCCTACATAGCATTTCAGTTCCTTAAGCTAAAAGATTAAGACAAAATTTTTCTATAAGTGACACAATGCAATATAAGAATCCTCAAATATGAAGAACTATCTTCTCAGATATCAAATAACTAGAGTGTGATACCTTTATACTATGAATGATCGCAGGAATTTATGCAGAAACATATGTACCTCGCCTCAGGCATTATTGTTCAAACAGAGGTAATGTTATTGACCAGACTCAAGTAGTCCAACTAACTACAAGCAAATATCTCTTAGATAAATCAGGGTAGCTAATAAATTACCAGACCAATTCTGCAATCCCTAAAAATCTTGGTTATGTTAATTTTCAACATAATCATTTAGGTTTTCTTAGAAAAATTAATGAAACTATAATAGCACAATACAAAAAGAGGAAGGAAGAAATATTCAATTATATTGAATAAATATGAAATAAAGGCGAGGCTACTTAATATCCATAAGCAGGAAGAAATTTTTCATAAATTAGGATGTAATTATTTGGAAACATCTCTGTAAATTGCCTAATACCCAAACAAATACACATTAATTAATAATAGCCAACCACTATATAGCACCATTCCAAACAATTTACATATTTTAAATCATTTTATCTCAAAAAACTACAGAGTAGGCCCTATTATTATTCCCATCTTATAAAGAAACTGAGGCATACTGAGCTTAATATCTTGCTAAAAGTCACACAACTAATATTTGGGGAAACAAGAATTCAAACTCAGAATAAGAATATCTTGCTCCAGAATTCATGGCCTTCACCATAAAAATTTTAAAACAACAGTTCATTTGCAATAGTACCCTTGACAGAAATAGATAAGGGAATTCCTCTCTCTGTATAAAAATCATTACTAGCCATAAAAATTAAAATCATGAGATTTTCTATTTCTTACAATGTTGGAGATGTAGATGTATAGATATTGAAGAAACAGAGACTGGAGAAAAGTTAAAGGAATCCACTGACACAAACATGTCAGCTAAATATGTACATGGCTCTGCATTCAACCCCCGCCCCCTCTTGATTTCTCAGTATGTGTGGGGTAACTTAGAAGTGCTTAGTCTGGAGAATGTGCTCCTAGCACTTAGTGGTTTGACAAACATTGCATTTATGTAACTATCAATTCATTTATAAAGTGTTTTCCCCTAGGGTTTACTAGAAGTCAATCAGTCCTAGCCACTGAAAGAGAACACAAATATGGGATGGGAAAATGGATTAATTAATTGGGCTGTGAGAGTTGCTAAATCTTCTGGTTTTAGTGGAATCTTGACCTCAACTCAGTTATGTTTCTCCTATTCTGAAATGCAGTTATGCTGGATATATATAGGAATTTCTATATTTGAGCAATCCTAACATAGAAATGCATGAAGCACTTAAGTATTCTGCAACCGTCAAATGCAGAGCAGGTCCCGGTCAATCAGACAGATTTGCTTACTGCACACTGACCCAGGCATTCAGCCAGCTATTGTCTGCATCTATTTATCAGAAAACCGTATGACACCTGATGATTCTCCTACCAGATCTGCATGCACATTTAATAAGAAAAGACTATTTGCACACCAGGGGACTCCAGAGTTGAAAATTCTTTGAATAGAAAATGGATGGCGGAAAGTTGAGAAAGAAAAGATCTCTAATGGGATTGGACACAAAAGGCTTCACTGGTGATATTACCTGGTCATCAATTGAAATCTGGTCATCAGTCTCTCAAGGCCAGAAATTGGGACTTGACACTGTACCCATAAATAAGTGAGAAAATTACTCTAAATGCTCACAAAATAGATGTATAATTAAGAATACCAATTTATTAATTCGTACTGGAGGATACCACTTCTAATGTCCACATTTGCTCTTATATTTACAGCCAAAAATTAGATCAGCAGGTTGGCTGATAAGTAAAGCCTAGGTCAATTGACAGTAGTTCAATAATACCTGGGCAATGGCCATCAAAGGCTCCATGGAGGCTAGAGTCCATGTCATTTTTTTAAATACTTCTTAATTCTCACCCTTAGTTTGCTGTCTCTCTGAATTATACAAAGGTTGACAAAAGTAGGTTTACATTTGTCCATATGGAAATAATATAAATAAATACTAACACATGAATAAACAACTGTAAATAAACTACTGATCAATAAATGTAGGAGTTTCCCCCGACATCACATTACCATTTTCTTTTTTCTTTCTATATTTTTTAAATATATATTTTTATTGATTTCAGAGGAGGGAGAGATAGGAACATCAGTGATGAGAGAGAATCATTGATCGACTGCCTTCTACACAGCCTCTACTGGGGATTGAGCCCACAAGCCAGGCATGTGCCTTGACCTGGAATTGAACTGTGACCTCCTGGTTCATGGATCTACACTCAACCTTGCTGGCTGGGCCTTTCTACTATTTTTCAAGAAAGACCTTCTCCAATTGTACTGCCACCACACCCATGAAGATGACCTGTATTTCAAGCACTAAATGCTTGTAGAATCTCAAAATGGGCTCTTCATGTAACTTAATGAGCTCTAGGGAAAAGGAAATATTCTCAATAGCAAAATCAAACAATAAAGAGTGCTACATGAGAAGGGTTGTATGTTTTCCATATATAAAATTTTAAGCCTTAGGGCAGAGGTCCTGAGTTTGCCACTGTCTCTTCTCAGTATTATAGGCCCTTTAAACTTTAGGAATTACCAAGTATACCAACCCCTTTTGTAAGAAAGTGATTGAGGTGTAAAGAGGTTATGTAAATTGTCTAAAAGTCAAAAAGCTAATTATCCATGTCTTCAAATTTTTCAATTCCTTTTTAATCTCTGCATTTACCCTCAGATCCTGGAAGAGTGATCTGAGATAGTGGACTCCAAAAAGATGTTCTCTTCCTAGAAATCTAGCTATTTTTTATTAAATTAGTCTGGGAAGTCAGGGGAAACGGAGACATGTACTAACATTTTGTTTCTGTGACTGTAAGAGGCAAAAGATGGAACTGGGCAAGGAGATAAGGAGCACAAAAGAGACTGGGACAAATAATTTAATTAAGATAACGGAGCCCTTTTTAGCACCACAATCCATGTGATGATTTCCTCAGTTCTCCCAAGTTTTTAGAGCCATTAACTATTGGTACAGTTTCCCAGTCCCATCCCCACCTTTTTCCTCATCAATTCCAGATGTTCACATGTCAGATTCTTTACAAATGAATTAATAAATATAATTAAGAGAAAAACAACATAGTACATACAACAAACATTAAATTTATAGTCTGAAATATACATTGAAATTTCTTAGATGTTTTTAGCTACAAAACTTATTGTCTGCAGTCCTTGATGTTTTATTTAGTTTTCTAAGTGGGCCTACAACACCTCAGGGTACCAGAACTCAGTTTCCCAAGTTTCCTAGGGTTCCTTTGGACACAATAAATCCTGGATGCAGACAGGAGCTTATGGTCAACTCTGCCTGGGATGAGCCATTAACTATTGTATCGCCTTTCCATTGTCTCTGGCTCTGCTCCCAGATTCGTTGGACTATGAACTTTTATGTCTCAAATCCTATGTAACAAAAGGCTGATCTACAAATCGACCAAACGGCGGAACGACTGGTCGCTATGATGCGCACTGACCACCAGGGGGCAGACGCTCAATGCAGGAGCTGCTCCCTGGTGGTCAGTGCACTCCTACAGGGGAGCACCGCTCAACCAGAAGCCGGGCTCATGGCTGGCAAGAACAACAGCCGTAGTGGGAGCCTCTCCCACCTCCTTGGCAGTGCTAAGGAGCAGCAAGCAGAGCGGTAAGGAACAGCAAGCAGGCGGGCTGTAAGAAGCGAGGGGTCCTGGGCTACGAGAGGGATGTCCGACTGCCAGCTTAGGCCTGATCCTTGATCCCCGCCCCCCCCCCCCCGCCCCCAAGTGCACGAATGTCATGCACCAGGCCTCTAGTTCCAATAATAAATGTTATACCACATAACTCCATAACATCACCCCCCAAAAAAGGAAACTGTATCACTTTCATTGATGGTCGCCATTTGTTTTCTCATTTTGTTTTTCTTTTTTTGCCTATAGAGTCAATTTCCCCTCCTGTAGGTTCTCCAATGGCCCATTCACCGTACAAAGTCAGCCCTATTGTTGACTTTCTTTACATCCTCTCCCTACATCACAGTCTTATTATGCTTGCATTTTCCAAAGAGTATAGAAATTCCTACCTACACTGTTGAACATCAGATGCAACTATGTTTACATAGTCATATGCTGCTTAACAACAGAAATACATTCTGAGAAACGCATCCTTTGGCAATCTTGTCATTGTGTGAACATCAGAGAGTGCACTTACACAAATATAGATGTTATAGCCTACTACACTCCTAGGCTATATGGTATAACCTATTGCTCCTATGTTATATACCTATATAGCATGTTACTGTACTGAATACTGTAGGCTATTGTAACATAATGGTATTTGTGTATCGAAACATAAAAAGGGTACAGTAAAAATATGGTATAAAAAATAAAAATTATGCACCTGTATAGGGCATTTATTATGAATGGAGTTTGCAGGACTGGAAGTTGCTCTGGGTGAGTCAATGAGTGAGCAGCGAGTGAATGTGGGGGCCTAGGACATGACTATATACCACAATGGACCTTATAAACACTGTGCACTTAAGCTGCACTGAATTTTTAAAACAACATGAGATTAAGTCAAGCACAAGATATCCAGCGAACAGGAGATATATGAGTCTGCTGCCAGCATAACACAACATACTCTTTTGCAGGAAACTTTTCTTATGAGTAGGTAGACTACACTATAAAATAATGATCAAGAGTAGAGTAGAGTAAAAGCATAAACCAGTAACAGAGCTGTTTATTATCATCATCAAGTATTATGTGCTGTACATAGTTGTTTGTACTATACTTTTATACAAACGGTAGCATGGTAGGCTTGTTTACACCAGCATCACAAAAAGCAAGAGTAATGCATTGTACTACATTATAATGGCTACAACATCACTAGGTAACAGGAATTTTTCAGTTCCATTATAATCACACATAGAACCACCATTGTATATACAGTCTATCGTTGATCAAACATTGCTATATAGCTCATGACTGTATAGTGCTGACTGTTAATGGTTTTATCTGGGCATAAATACACACACACATACATACATACACAAATTTACATATTTATTCATAGGGCTGTGTGTACACATGTGTGAACGCATGTACATACATGCACACATGCCAGCCTGGTTGTAGTTGTAGTATTACCATCTTCCGTGAAATAACATTAAAGGAAATATAATAAAATATTACCGAAACTATTTGTTAGCTTTTTCATTTCTACTGCAACTACACTTAAGTCGATCCATGCCTATATCTACAATGGAGAGTCCTGCTTTAAAGAAATGAGGCATCAACTCCTATTTGATATATCCCTAGGTCTTGGCTGAGAGCACTTCATCAGAGATGAACTGCACCTAATGCAATCACCAGAATTAAAGCAGTTAAGAGAATGCAACTCCCTGCCAAGAAAACTCAGCTGTATTGTGCTCCCATTTGCTTGCTATTCCAGAAAGTATGTAACTAGTACTAATAAGTCGTTGGCTGCAGTTCCAGAAAGAGCAGCAGGAACAAAAATGCTGACCTCGGTACATTTGTCCTCACTTTACAATCCATGAAATTCTCACTGATTGATCTACAAGACAAACGCCTCCATCCATTCCATTACCATTCTTTCCAAGAGCCTTTTAGGAACTTGCAAAATCAATATAATTCTGTAAATAAAATGAGCCTCCATCAATATGACTATAAACATGATAACAGAAAAAGTTGTCATATTTTAACTGATAGTTATTTAAACCAAAAAACGTGGGAGGGAGGAGTGCGGGAGTAATTCTATCATGATTATTCAATTTTAACTCAGGAAAATAATGTAATTACTATGAAAATAATAAGCTAAGGTATTACATTAATTAAAGCTTATTTGAAGCTTTTTGGGACTCCATATTTTAAGTTAAAGATGCATCAAATTATTTCTTTAATTTGGGTTTATGTGTGATCAATTCCCAAATATATATACACAAGGGATAAATGGTATAAATGAGTATTTTTCGGTATAAAATAGAATAAGGGGCACTTGTTTCAATTGGTCATTATTCTGGAACTATTGTATAAATTTGAAAAGATAATTCAGAATATAAATTGTTGGACTTATGGGAAAGTGATCTGTTTAAAGGATGAATTTGTGTAACAAAAACTTTTTCACAGTAAAGGCAACATTGAGCATGACAATGTATCTTTTAATTTGCGTGCAATTTTTCAGGCAAAATTACTTTTTCTTGGAGTTTTTTAATTTAAATTCCCTGAGACAAATGGGTTTCTGAAATTTTATTCAGCTTGAAAATGTTCTTACTATGGATAAACATTAAGGTACACATCTTTATACATGTGAATAATACAGACAGATGTGCATACACAGGAGTCAGCATAATTATAAAGAAATGGTTACCTGGATAAACCGTTTCTCCTAGAAAGACCAGGACCTACACATACAGACACACACACATCTATATAGAGAGCCCCCCTTATCCATAATTTCACTTTCCAAGGTTTGAAAATAAAGACGATCAAGAGCTTACAGCAAGGAACTTTAGGAGCTGGAAATAGCTGGAACTTGAGAGCGCATGTATAAAAGTGGCAGAAAATTAAATTAACAGGGTTGTCAAAGGACAAATTGTAAACTTGATTAAATGAGAACCTACGTGTAATAGGATGAAATGGAACTTTTCTCTTACATAAGAATAAAAGACTCTAATCAGAACTGGCAGCATCACACCTCAATAGAAAAAAAGACAGAGAGAGAGACATTTACTTACAGTAAGTAGGGTTGCACATAATGCAAGCATGGTTTGTGTGGGTCAAGAAGTAACAAAATTCTTCTTAATCGCAATAATGGTAAAATCAATTATTCCAAAATAGAACAAAACCAAAGCCAGGCTAATAAAAAAAAATGTATTTTTCTTAAATTTTTCCATATGAACTTTCACCTTGATGTGATATGTTTGCATCTTAGGTAACCTGATGAAGACTAGCGCTCTCTACTGGCAGATAGAACTGGAATGAATGCCACTTCCCATCTCCTATTGACTGTTTGTGTCTCCCCCAAACTCACGTGTTGAAATCTTAACCCTCAGTGTGATATTGTTAGAAGGTGAGCTCTTGGGAGATGATTAGGTCATGAGGGCAGAGCCTCATGAATGGGATTAGTACTGTTATGACAGAGACTCCAGAGTACTCCCTGGCCCCCTTCTGATATGTGAGGACACAGCAAAAAGATGGCCATCTAAGAGCCAGGGAGAAGGCCTTCACCATACACCCATCAAAGCTGGTGCTTTATATTTTTATTGATTTCAGAGAGGAAGGGAGAGGGAGAGAGAGGTAGGAATATCAATGATGAGAGAGAATCATTGATGGGCTGCCCCTGCAAACCCCCTCCTGGAGACCAAGCCTGCAACCCAGGTATGTGCCTTGACCAGGAGTGGAACCGTGATCTCCTGGTTCATATGTCCACACAACCACTGAGCCATGCTGGCCGGGAAAAGCTGCTGCTTTAAATTCCGACTCCTCCAGCTCCAGAACAGTGAGAAATAAAGCTCTGTTGTTTACAAGCTACTCAGTTTTAGGTATTTTTTTTATAACAGCCTGAAAGGACTAAGACACCATCCTACATCCTTTATGGTTTGACCAAAGGAAAGACCCATCAGCATTTGGTTGAATCTTAAAGTACCATCCAAGTTTGCAAGACTAAAGATGTAATCTCCTCTTCTTTCGAGAGAAGTGAAATACTTTGAGGGAGGAAATAAGAGCTCCAGCGTGAGGGATTTAAATGAATAGCCCAAGAGGGAAGAATAGGTAAAAGAGACTATGGGCCTCAGTCTGAAAGGTTTCACTTTCATGTGTGTAGGTCCTGGTCTTTCTAGGAGAAACAGATGACTACTAAGTCTATAATGTGGCCATCTTTGTTCCTCAGCCCATGTACTAACATTCTGAGAGCTTTTTGGCCACTTGGTTGCAGGGTATTACCTATACTGTAGTCCAGTGTGTTCAGTCTGAAGAAAATGAACAAGGCAAGGCGGCCCAAGGAAGTGATGACAGACTTAAAGGTACAACTACAGAAATGGGGGTCAGCTTCACCCAGACCCAAGACACCTATAGAGTTAAGTCACCACTATTTATCGACAGCAGCCGAGAGAGATCCATACACAAACAGTGGCAGAACAGATCATCTATATAATAAAAGGCTAACATGCAAATTGTCCCCACCACCTGGAGTTCGACTGGAAGTTTGACCAGGGGTTGGGGCCAGCCAGCCAACCACCTCTGGTTCATCCCCCTGGCCAGCCCTGCCCCACAGCACCCCCTCCACCCTGATCGGGGGCAGGGCCAGCCAGACAACCTCCTGCATCCCCTCCCCGCAGCTGGCCTGATCAGCCCCAATTGGAGTGGGCTGGCCGGACCCCACCTGTGCACGAATTTGTGCACCGGGCCTCTACTCCAAATATAAAAAATAAAAAATAAAACATCAAGATCAGGAAAAGAAACACACACACATCTACTAGTATATTACAAACAAAAAAGCAACCCCATTGTGAAGGTGCTGGAGAACCACTGAAGAATGTATGTAGAGCATAGATATGCATATATACAAAGGTACAGAATAACATGATATGTCCTCTTCCTCTATATGAAATGTGTATCTTGCTTAGAAAGCTTATTCCCATTGCCAAAGCCAATTGCTCAGTTATATTTCTAGGTACAGATTGATTTACCGATTGATAGATGCATAAGTAATTGATATTGATGCTATCGTAGTATAGATATATTCAAGAGCTGTGCAGAGGCTGAGATTTTAACCTACTGGCAAACTAAGGTATTCTGACATAATGTCATTAATGCTGACAGAAGACATGGGAGTCCTGGATCCGGGACAAAGGACTTTATTCCTCACAGCATAGGAGGCAAGCAAGCTTCATGTTAGCATGGGTTCCTATTGGTGCAATGCCTAGGCGAGTGCTACACAGACAGTGGAGGAGCCGTGAGCTCCTCTAATCTTATAAACCCCCACTCTTATAATGAAGGCTGCACGCCAACTTACCCAGTATTTGTATTGGAAGGAGATATCTTTATTATCCTGGAAAGCAAACTTACCTATTTTCACCCTAAGGAGGCACTGGTTGTTATACAAACTTCCTGTAAAGATTGTCCAGAGTAAAGGCTGATATAAAATATGCAGAAATGAAAAAGACATGAGGTGAATTACATATATGTGTATGTGAATTTTCTTCTAATTACTTCATAAATTTTGATGTTTAGTTCTTTAATTCAAATGAACTTTAATATTATGTAAGGTCTCTGAAGATGTTTTCTGTTCCGTGTAGCCTAAGCATCCTAAATGAAACAGAGAAATGGACTATTCAAGTTATATAATTAAGTAGCTGTGTACATACAGGCATGGAAAGGAGACCAGAAATAATGGACTTCAAGCAGTTGGCAGTGGATACCCACAGAGAGGGATCAGAAGGGAGTGCATGCAAAGGGCTTTCATAGTTTGTTTCAATGGTCTTTATTGTTTGCCTCCTACACAAATAAAACAAATGCACAGATCACTGAGGTATGTATTAGTCGGTTTTCTCTAGGTGAAGCCGAGGTTACAATGAGCCCCAAGTTGTCAGTCCATGACAATAAACTTTTATTTCTAATTCAGTTAGGCTGGGTTTACTATGGTTCTGCTCTACATTACAGAATGTAAGCTGAAAAAACTGTTAGCTACCTATCATATATGCTTCTCGGGCCAAAGAAAAAGAAAAGATTAGAAAATCACAAAATGGCCCTTATATGTTCTGCATAGGCCTGGCGTGTGTCCCTTTCTCTTACATTTCATTCGCCAAAGCAATGACCACAAATAAAATCAGTGAGACGACGCTGTATACTTTATTTTCAGGAATGGTAAAAACAAACAAACAAACAAAAACAATTAGGAACAATAAGAAAGTAATAAATACCACATCTAACTTTTAAGAAAAACAAAATACAATTCTTTTTTTAAATGATTAAAGAATAAAATAAAGAAGGGAGGCCCAGCCGGCATGGCTCAATGGTTGGGCATCCACCAGGAGATCACAATTCAATTACTGATTGGGGCACATGCCCAAGTTGCAGGCTCCATCCCCAGTAGAGGGCGTGCAGGAGGCAGCCAATCAATGATTCTCATTATTGATGTTTCTATCTCTCTCTTTCTCTCCCTTCCTCTCTGAAATCAATAAGATTATTAAAAAAGAAGGGAGAAGAAAATTATGAAAAAGGGAAGGAAGGAAGGAGATTTAGCTGCTGTGTTGGTAATAAGCTGGAGGTGGACCGACCAGACACGCCAGCTACAACCCTCTTACTTGCTGTCATCTATACAAAGAGTAACAAGAGACTGCTAGGAGGCACATCCAGTCATGATGGGGGACCTGTGGTGCTATGACTTTTATCATTTATTAAAGAAATGATATCTAATATAATTTTTAAAATAAAGATGAAAGGAGCATCAAATAGTAAATATTTAAATTAAAGGATGGAAGTAACTGGCAAAATTGTTACTGAAGGTAAACTTTCTTAAACTGTTTACCCAAAGTAAATATATTAGCACTTTCAACACTCTAATTTATTGTTACCTAAATAAAAAGGGTTATAAATTGTAATGCACAACATGGTTATAGGGATAGATTTATACTGGAAGGTTTCCCATTATTTGTGGAATTCCTATCTATGAAACAAATGTTTCTATCTCATTATACTAAGATATTGGTAGAGACTGAATGTCTATCTGGCAAAGATTCACAGACTGAAGTCTTGGCCCCCGGTGTGTTAATATTTGGAGATGGGCCTTTGGAAGGTAGTTAAGTCAGGAGGGCAGGGCCCTGGTTTGAGGAGATGAGAGCCCAGAAAGTGGGTGTATGCAAGCCAGGAAAAGAACGCCCTCCCCCAAACCCCCGAACTTACCACACTAGCAAGCTGATCAAATGTTAGCCTCAAGAAAATAAATTTCTCTGTGTAAGCCACTCAGTCTCCTGTATTATGCTATGGCAGCAAGGCAGCCTGGGCTGACTAAGACAGATTTGTTAAAAACAAAAACAAAAACATAGGAGTACAGACATGGCAGACAGAAACAAAACAAACAAATAAACAAGAAACCCTTCAAAGTGTTTCAGTATTTGAAAGGATTCAGTACGCATATAAATAATTGCGATAAATAACACTCTTCTTTGGGAACCAAGCCATATCTGTCTATCCCAGAGAATGGAAAAAGCATTTGCCGAGCTGGAGTGTTTGAAGAATATCATACATCTTCCTACAATTTGATCTTGTGCTTCCTTCAGTTAAATTGAATAACAGATTTCTTTTTTCAAACAAATTGGTTAACACCTGTTACTATGGCCAATTCATTATAGCTCCTCATGATACACTCCACTGAATGTTGAATAAATGAATGATTCATGTTGACTTGAAGGTAGACTGTAAGTCCCCAAGAATCAGGCTTGTCGGCCTTCAGCTCCTGGAATGACTTTCTAAAATGCTTTTCATTCTCATATATTCACTTCATGCCCTACTTAAAGTACAGAATCACCTCGGGCTGTTACAATATTTCTTTCATAGTTACGAGCTGTTCTGGTGATACACAAAGATAGAGAGAAGATGGGATAAGTCCTGCCAGTCATCTATGCCATCCAGACTGTAAGCACCAGGAATAATAACAATTAACGTTTACTGAGCAGTTCTTATGTGCCAGACATGATAATAAGTATTTTATAACAATTACATAATTTAATCATTAACATAACCCTCTGAAAAAGATACTGTTATTATCCCCACTTTACAAATGAGGGAACTGAAGTTAAAAGAATTTAAATAGCTGGATTATTTACTAACCATTATAGAAACGATCACATGGGGAATAAAAATTGGGGGAGGGGGAAACAGATTAAGACTCAAATACCAATTTGCTCTCTATTCCATGTCTCTGCCGCCATGAAAATCTGTGTGAAAGAGACTTCTTGGCTTTCCAAAATATGTTTGTTTCAGAAAATCTCTGTCTTAGAGATACAGAGATATTCTATTAGGATTAGGATCATGCGTGTGTACGTGTACATATGTGCACACACATACACATACACACACAGAAAAATACTAGAGCTGCATTTGCTACCCAACATAGCTTTGCAACTGCCAGGCATTCATCAGCCACATTCCAGGAACAACACACCACTTCTGTATCATCGGAAACTTATCCGCATATGATTTCCCCAAGGATAAGTCTCCCACAGGGAGAGTTTGATGAATGTCCTCCTACAGAGAATTTTAAATGGATTTTTACTTCTGCCTAAACTGCTTTAGTTGAGGCTCTGCTGAAGGGAAGGCGATGCCAGATGCCTGTTAGGGTCCCTTCCAAGTCTCCAGCTCTATTACAGAAATGCTAATATTCTGAAGAACTCAGGAACCTTCACCATCTATTATTCAAATTCATGGAATTTCCTCTGGTGCTGTTGCATAACATTTTCCTTTTTGATCCGTTAAATTATGCAATTCACTTCCGTTTATCTCCAGCCCACCCACACCCCCTTCTAATACGATGCATTCTGAATATATATAGCCAAAATGAATAATTCTGAAAATTAATAAGCCTTGTCATAGAAAATGTCAACTTAGTATTGGGATAACAGAGCAATAAACCAGAGCAATTCCATCAAGTAATGATGCATAGCTGGAAAAAAAGCTGTCCTTTGTCAAGTTTTTGGTGAATGTTAATAGAGATCTAATCTTCTTAAGATAAAAATTATTTTTCTTAATATGTTTTATAAGATAGAAATTTATTAAAAATAAATCCCCATTGTTTTCCCTATTTATCATTAAGAAAATTTTTTCATGAAAATGATTGCTGTGGAATACATGACTAATGTGAAGAAAAGACAGTAAGATATAAAACTAATTTGTTCATTAAATATATTTCAAATATCTTAGTACATATATCTCATGTGGCTAATTTTGGCCACATGCATGTATATACATCTACACTAATAAAAGAGAAAGATGCAAATTGACTATACCTTCACAACGCCCACCAGCCAATTAGGAGTGAGCATGCAAATTAACCCAACAAATATGGCAGGTTAATTTGCATACGCAGGCACCAAGAAGCTGGGGGTAGGGCAGGATGCTTGCATCATCGCCATGGTGACAACACAGGCATTCTTAACTGCGCCAGCAGCTCCGGGCCTCTGGGCAGCGTGGGAAGGCGGAAAGGTGGCTCCAGCCGGAGCGAAGGCGGTGCCAGCACCCAGGGGAAGGAAGGCCCATTCTTGCATGAATCTTCATGCATTGGGTCTCTAGTGTATATATATATATATATATATATATATATATATATATATATATATATATGAGACTAGAGGCCCAGTGCATGAAAATTCATGCACTGGAGGGGGGTCTCTCAGCCCGGCCTGCCCCCTCTCATAGTCCGGGAGCCCTCAGTGCAGTGGGCAACCCGGCGATCAGGGGAAGGTGACGCCCCCATCACACCTCTGCTGCTGCCACTGCCGGCAGTGCAAGCCTCGGCCAGCCCTGGTTACGTGAGCCTCGGGTGGCCCTGGGCAGCTGGGCAGCCAACATCTGTGGCTTGCCTGCACCTCAGGCCAGCCCTGGGTGGCTGGAGGGCTGAGGGGACTGGGGTACTCCAGAGGCAGGTGCGCAGAGCGGCCAGACCTGTCTGGGGGCGGGCCCGGCCATGCCGTTTGCCTGCAGCCCCGGTGGGGCTGAGGGGACTGGGCACCTCCATCTTGTGGCTGTGGGCACTGCCATCTTTGAGGGTGTGGCAGTCAATTAGCATGTTCCCTCCTTATTGGCTGTGGGCACCACCATCTTTATGAGGGTGTGATGGTCAATTTGCATATTTCCTCTTTATTAGATAGGATTATATGTGGAAGATTATGATATGTAAATTTCACATTGATCCTCTTATTGAATATTGCACTTGCCATACCATTTTCTCTTTACAATAGAACTTACCTCCACTCCTACAATTGTAAGTACATAATTAAATTTTGTGTAATGTTAAGTGTTTATTGGCTGTCTCACTCCCACTAGAATATATCCCATGTGGGGTAAATCTTTAAAAACTTCTTATTTTATTAAATTTCAAACACATGCCAAAATAGACAGACTAGTATAAAGCATCCCCATGTACTCATTACCCAACTTCAACAATTATCAACTCATAGGTATCTTTTTACACCTTTATCCATATATTCCACATACACCCTGGATTATTTTGAAGTAAACCCCAGACTACATATTTTATCCGAAAACATTTCAGCATGTTTCTCTACAAGATAGAGACTCATTGTAAATATGTAAATATTACTGTTAATTACAAGATAAAGTCATTTATTGTGTCACTATTATTTTAGCAATGTTTGTTTGAGTCAAGATCCAAGTCAGTATTATCACTTAAAAAAAAAAAGTAACAATCTGAGAACATGGTAAGTAGTAAGCTATTCTTACTAGCAGGCAAGGCAGAGAAAACTTGATCTAAAACAAAGAAACTGAGTTCTATAGTACAGGGTCTTCGGAGTAAGTGACAAAGAATCAGAGACCATTAGTTGAAGTGCTGAGGATTTACTCACACACAGGAATATACAACAGCCCCTTAGAAGATTACCACCCAGACCACAGGCAAGGGTAAGGGTGGTGGCAGGAGAAAGCCTCAAAGTATCTTAAGAAAAAGTGATGGGTCTTTTTAAAATAAAGTTCTTGGCTTGTTTGTTCAAGACAAGGCTAAGTAGAGGCAAGTTGCTGACCTCCGGTTCCCTTAACTGAGTACAGGTAATGAAGCTGAGTCGTTGAGCACTGCTAGTCACAACATTCACTATCAGGCTGTTGTTCTGCTGATTCTGACCAATTTTCCAAGAAACCTGGGCCCTACCAGCATAGTAACTCACAATCTCTTCCACCTTCCAGACTCCAGATCATGCAGTAGGCAAGTCCTTATGCATGTGCTCAAAGCTCAAGCAGACTTCTTTGTTAAAACATTGTAATTGTTTGATTTATCTCTTACATCTCATAAGTTTCCACTCCATCTTTTATTTATCTTTAACTTCCAGTTTACTTGTTGAGTTTTCTAGAGTTGTTTATAGAACAGACTAGAGGCCTGGTGCATGAAAATTCATGCACTGGAGGGGGGCGGTCCCTCAGTCCAGCCTGCCCCCTCTCAGTCTGGGAGCCCTCAGGGGCAGGAGGCGACCTGGCGATCAGGGGAAGGTGATGCTCCCATCACACCTCGGCTGCTGCCACTGCCAGCAGCGCAAACCTCAGCTAGCCCTGGTTACCTGCGCCTCAGGAGGCCCTGGGCGGCTGGGGGGCTGAGGGGACTGGGGGAATCTGGAGGCAGGCGTGCGGAGCAGCCGGACCCACCTGGGGGTGGGTCTGGCCATGCCGCGTGCCTGCCACCTTGGAGGGGCTGAGGGGACTGGGCGCCACCATCTTGTGGCTGTGGGCGCCACCATCTTTGAGGGTGTGGCAGTCAATTAGCATATTCCCTCTTTAATAGATAGGATTTTGTTGCCTTTCCCTGTGATAGCATATGTCATGGTGCTTTGCTGGCTGTATTTCTGCATATAGGTGGTGAGACCCAGAAACTTGATCAAATTCAGATTCAATTTCATTGACAAGTACAGTTCACGTGGGGTAGTTTGTTCTTCTTCAGGGAACTTATGATGTCTGGTTGTCTCTCCTTTTGCCTGTCAACAGTGTTTGATGATCAGTTCCTAGATCAATTCATTAGAGGTTCCCAAATGATGATTTCATTCCCTATCTCATCCCTTCTTCTTTTATTTGACAAAATATTTTTATAAAGAGAAACTTCCCCTCATCAAATATTTGGTTAAGCAGTGACATGGGTCAAAGAGAACAACTGGGGTGGAGGGTCAAGGGAACAGCACCTGTTCTGAGCACCTCCCATTCACCCCCTTTATGAGGGAGGGGGTCCTGCCTTAGGGCAACAGGGATGGCTGAACACATGACACCTGACACTGGACAGCTGAGATGGAGAGCAGCTTGTTAGTCACAGAGGAGGACACTGCATGTCAGAGAGAGTCACTCAGGACTGCACTCTAGAACAAAGTGAACGGCCAGAGGTGTGGGGGGTAGACTGTCATATCAAGAGATCGCTGTGCCCCAGTTTCCGTGAGAGGGTGTGATTGGCTTGTTTGAATAATTCCACAGGCTGGCAAAGAGCTGAAACCTACTTCTAATGGATAAATAGGAACCTTGCCTGGTTTCCTTAATGAGTAAGTTTGCTTGATCAAGGGACCTCATCCAACAAGAGCAGAATAAGGTGAGAACTTGGGAGTTGGGCCATATGAGCCCTCCCAATTTCACCAAATATCAAGGCAGACCATGATAATGAGCTTTAATTTCACACCTTGAACCACAGCATCCAGTGAGGTGGGTGCCTGGAGGGAAAGAACACCTGCAAAAGCTCCTGATGGAGACCTTTAACTCACTCTTTTGCATTAATCTGCCCTGCCTGTGAGTATACCCCTCTACGCAGTCTGTGCCGGGGCTTCTTACTCTGTTGCTTAGTCAGATATCATAGCAGTTGAGCCCTAAATCTTCAACATGAAAAGCCAATTGCTTATCTCAATAATCTGATACAGAAACCAAAATCAACCAAATAGAATTGTGTAAACTTATATATACATAAATTGACTACATGAACATATAACTATGGGAGAGAATAGGTTGCTTTATATCGAATGATAAATATAAAGTGATTAATGAAACCACGTTACATTGACAGGCACCTTAAACTTGGTAAATGAATATGCCTCTGATGGAAACATCACCTTTAGAGATGAGAGGAAATGTACATTTACTTGACGAATGCATTTTACAAATATCCATCCATTAGCTTTAACAGTGCTGTGTTTCTAATCTACATGTATCGTCCTTTTTGTAAACCACTCCCATTCTTAGGTAAGGCTATTTTCAATGTTGTTCTGTTCTTTGGTGATTAACTTCTACATCCACATTAATACAGTATATTTTTGTGGTATTGACAGAGCTTGTTAAAATAAAATAAAATAAAATAAAATAAAATAAAATAAAATAAAATAAAATAAAATAACACAAATGTGTTAGTAGGGTTTTTTGATAGTTATTGAGTTGCTAAACTTTGGCACAGTCTTTTAATTAGCCATTCAAGCTCACAGAGGATTTCTTCCAAAAAATAGAAAAACAATATGCTAACTTTTGGTTTAAATTGCTCAAATTAATTATCCTTCTTCAGAAAAAAAAAAAAAAAAGAAAGAAAGAAAGAAAGAAAGAAAGAAAGAAAGAAAGAAAAATATAATGCAGTATGTGGACTTCGTCCAGTAACTATAAAAAATGTAAACTATTAAAAGATATTAAAAGATTTTAAAAGAAATGTATGTCCACTGGTAATTTTGAATGCATTTCATCTTATGTATATTATTTTGCTTGTAGTTTTTTAACAAAACAGATCGATAAAAAGTTGGATAATTTTATGGAAATACTTTAGGCATTTACAACTTCATAGTTTATGAATCACAAAATTAAATTCTTCATGAACAGAAATTAAAACAAAGTAATCATTTTTAGAAAAATTAAAATGATAGTTGTTCTTTAAAGGTTATAACTCACCTGGGTTAACACACCTTTCATTTATTTTATATAGATAGGTAGGTAGGTAGATAGATAGATAGATAGATAGATAGATAGATAGATAGATGATAGATAAACAGAGGATTTACTAAGTTCCTGACACTGATGATAAATATCTATATCCATGAAATTTATACTTTGAAGGGTAGGAGGAAGAGACAATGAGAAAAAAAAAATATTAACTAGTGACCAGCACTCTGCAATTATTAAAATTAGATAATGTTAAAGAGTGTTCTACATTAGACTGGGTGGTCAGAAAGATCACTTTGAAAAGTGGTATTTAAACTTAGATCTGAATATCAAAAAAGGCATAAATTTCAGGAAGAAGAGCATTGTAGTATAATGGCTCTATGGAAATAATTGTCTTAAAAAGTAAGTCTAATATGGTTGAAGTATGGTGTGCAATAGAGAAAGCAGTATGAAATTAGTCAAAGGAGTAAAGAATAGGCAGGATCTAGGTAAGCTTGATAAATAAGGATAAGGAGTGGATTTTAACTAAGAGAGTTAAAAACAAGTGTGACATGATCACCCTGGACCAACAAGGAGAGAAGATTGTAGGGTTGCAAGTGCCAAAGCAAGAATACCAACAAAGAAGTTGTGTCCAAAGGATTGGATACTGATAATGAGGGAAACAGAAGAATCAAAAATAACTTGATTTTTTTACTTAAGTCATTTAGGGGAGAGATACATTATGGAATTTACTGAAATGAGGAAGATGAGTGAGGAGCAGATTTGGGGAAACAGGAAAGTAAGAGATAAGAGATTGGCTCAGGTTAAGTTGAGATGCCTCTTTGACATTAGGTAGAAATGTTAAGTAACCAGATGGTTATATCAGTCTAGAACTCTAGGTACAGTAGGGATTGAAATAATCTTCTTAAAGATGGTATTTAAAACCATGGTGATGGATGAGATCACCAAGACAATGTATAGAGATAAGAGATGGGTCCTGGACAGGGACCTGGGGAACTTCAAGTGTCTGAGAGGAGAAATCACCAGACAAAAAAGAATAGCCAGTTAATTAGCATAAAAAAATAGGAGAATTTAGGAAATTTGGAAAAGTTGTACTGTTTCATAAATGTACTCCTTGCCTTATCATTAAAAGTAACTGAAGTGCCGAAACCGGTTTGGCTCAGTGGATAGAGCATCTGCCTGCGGACTGAAAGGTCCCAGGTTTGATTCCGGTCAAGGGCATGTACCTTGGTTGCGGGCACATCCCCAGTGGGGGGTGTGCAGGAGGCAGCTGATCGATGTTTCTCTCTCATCGATGTTTCTAACTCTCTATCCTTCTCCCTTCCTCTCTGTAAAAAATCAATAAAATATATATTTTTTAAAAAGTAACTGAAGACAACTGGCTGTTTAACATATCACCTTCCCTGGGATCAAAAGAAATGAGATTTGCACTTTGTTTTTCTTGGTGGTGATTGTATTGGGTTGTGAGTACATGTGGGAGAGCATATGCAGTCCGAATACAGAATTTTAGTTTTTCTACATATAATAGGCTAAAATGGATATGTCGTTAAGAAAGAAGGCCATTATATCATGAGGATATTCACAGAGGCCTTTTCCATTATTGATTAGACCAAAGTAAATAAGAAATGTAATTAACTATGGACAGGGTAGGAAAACAGTTTAAAAATGTATATGTAGATATAAACAGATGAATGGATAGACATGCAGACACACAAACAGACATGCACACACACACACACACATATTTTTACACAATATGGTACAAACAGGCTCATTTGGGTTTCCTATAAATGTTTCATATGAGTCCATTTGCCCTCTGTGTGGAAAGGGGACAAAGCTTACCTGAAGCAGTAGAGGTTAAAGAAATAGAATTGGCTCCCTCTATAGTTTCAGCCCAGAGATCTATGAGTCTGATTAGAAATGAAAAGAATGTGGAAGACAGACAAATAGCCATAGGAAACAAATTTACACAGCCAATATTAATATTATTACTCCATGTTCTACGCCACACACAGTGTCTCTGACACAAGTGAGAAAATGACCTCACACTGGACACATCTCCATGATTTATACTTTTAATAATACCATCAGCACAATGTAAACTCTTCTTATTCTCAAAGGCCTACAGATACATATGTTTCCCTTGTTCCAGTGGTTTTGGGAAACTCAAGAGCTACTAGAAAATATTTTCACGTAGCCATTAAGCAGAAAAGAATCTGCAGCCACCGTCTCAGGACTTGCAAACTTCTGGATTCCACTGCCAATGACAGCAGCAAACTTTAGTAGAGCCTGGTATGTTTAGTCATTGTGGACATCAATATCAATTCTTTGAGAAAACATTGCTACAAATTCACAATCAGGAGGCTTGGGTCCTAGCTCCAGGTCTACCCCAAGTGAACTGGACCACCCTGAATATCTCAGTGTCATGACTAAAATAAGAGCAGCAGCAACAGGTGATGCTTGAGGTTCCTTCCAACACTGAAATACAATTTTACAAGCTATATAAATATCTATTTGTTTCTTTTTTAATTTCTATTTATTTCCATCACTACTTTATGTTCTCTTTCCTCCGCTATATGTAGCCCTCTCTAAACCTCCACCCTGACTTTGTGGTGGCTTTCATAGGGCAGGTTCTTAATTTAAAAACAACTCTACGTCACACCCTAAAGCTCAGACCACTGTTCCTCCTGCCTGACCTACACACTCAGAAATCCTCCCACTACCCCTTCATATGGCTCTGAAGCCAGCATTACTCCCTTTCCCAGGGTATAGGCCTGGATCATTTTATAAGCAACCCCTTTCTTGGTCACATCCCTGGTTAGCACTTTTAACACCCCACTATAGGCAATCTGTAAAAGTTGAACCGGAAATAGAATTTAAAAACACTTAACATGAGACCTGTCTTTTTACATTTTTAAGAATGTAATATATTATTGTTGACCATAGGTGCAATGTTCCACAGCAGATCTCTGGAGATTATTGTTATTTTGCATAACTAAAACGGTATGCCCAGTGATAGGAACTCTCCACGGCCACCTCTCCCCGGCCCCTGGCAACCCCCATTCCACTTTGACTCTATGAATTGGACTGGTTTAGATATCTCAGATACATGGAATCGTGTAGTATTTGTCCTTCCGTGATTGGCTTCTTTCACTTAGCATAATGTCCCCCAGGTTCACTCAAAGTATAGTTAACTGTCCTTTCAAGGCAGTTGGAAAAGCTGTGTAAGGAAGCACACAATTAATAACAGAGCAGTGGCAGAGACAGTGCTAGGAGACTTCAGAGAGTGATGTTCTGCTATTGAGTGGTATTAGAAGCTGCTTCATTCCTCCTCAAGTGAATTACTTAGTAAAGAATTGGCAGTCCAGAAGGACTAAGTGTCAAGTTAATTGTATGAAATATAAGACCCATTTAAGTTGCATTTGTTAACATCTTAGAATCATTCCAGTATTAGCTACTTTTTGTATTTTTACTGACAGGGTGATTTAGAATAATGGTGGAAAAGCCTAATTCAGACACTATACAGAAATTCATAACTTTTAGAATAAAATCTTAAAAAATTAGGTTTTTGAGAAGTATTTGAGGATGTTAATTAGTGTTTTTGAAGAGGGGGTGGTAATTGAAAGGCATTGTCTGTCTTATTACCCTCTACTTTGAGTGATTTTTATTCATCTCATTCAAACTACCAGCCCATTAAAAATGGGATTCTTGTCTCTCAGAATACTCTGAACAGAACTTTGAAAGAGCTGATGCTCAATAAATATTTATTGACTGGGTTAAGATAAAAGCATTCTTATCCAAAGCAATTCAAGTAGTTTGTCAATTAATAAAACATTTCAATTAAAATAAATGTTAATGATTGCCAAATCATTAAAATAAAATATATATTGCTTCAAACATTGTACTTTAATTGAAAACATGTAAGCACACATAATCCCCCAAATTTTTAATGTAGACTTGAGGTCTTGTTAACAGGACTCCAATGAGGTCCCTCATATCTTATGTACTATATAGACCACCCTAGCACACATACAATCTCAAGTTTCAGTTCCTTTAATGTGGAGTGAAAACGTAAAGATTCCTGCGAAGCAAGCCAACTATAGAATTTGAATGAGAATTTCCCTTAATTTTGTAAGGATTCTTGCTTAAAGCTAATTTAAGTACAATTTTTAAACACTTCACCTTCAGCATGTTTTCCAAATTCAATTTAATTTCTTCACAACAATGTTCTCCCTTTAACAAGTCCTATTTCATTGTTTTATTGGATATTCAATCAAAGTCATAATTACAATAACTCATGCGTTTATTGTTTGTTTCCCCACTAAAATGTAAGTTACATGAAGATACAAATGTTAACCTGTTTCTGGGTGGGGGGACTGCATCCATTCATTTCTGTGTGAATGAGTAAAATACAACGGGCATGCGCAGGACTGGAAGCAGACACAGCTGACTATATTGTGTACATTAAGCTAACAACTGAGATGGCAGGAGGAGCCTCTGAGCTGTGAGCCTTTGGTTCGTATCAGGCATCAGTCAATACGCAATATAGAGGGAACGGAACTGTCACTTCATCTAGCAGATGGTTAGAGGTTCCTGAAATCCTAGAACTTCCCAGGATTTATCTCATCGTAGTGCTGAAGAAAATAACAGTGCTAGAAACATTAGAATATATGATCCAATGCAATAGTCCTGACAGCTCCAGATGCCCAAATCTCAGCCAGCCCAAGGGCTGAGGGCCCAAAAACCTAACAGGGAATACTTGCCACAGGCTGGGACGTTCTGACGCTAAGCTTCTACTATTATGACCCAGATAGTATCGTGTACAACACCACTGCTTTACCGTTGATTGTTGCTTTATTTATAGCCTAATGACAGGCTTCATGTATAGCCTGACCAGGTTATACTAGTAGTTTGGCTTCTAGTGTCCTGCTGTCCAACCCCTGCAGGAAACCAGTGTCAGTGTTGCGACCTGCTGAAGCTCTGGCTGTTACAGAAATGTGAGCCCAATGGGGGCACCTGCCCTGGCTTCCCTAGCTGCTCTACTCTCTGTTCATTTCCTCGTTCATTCAACTGGGCCACAGTGATTCCTTAACATGCAGAGAGCGATGTCACTCATTCAGGGGTGTCCCAAAGGAAAACTGCCTGAGCCCTAAATTCTGCAGCTTTCTAAGAAGAGTTACCTTTTGACCCAACCACACCCTTTTCTCCAAGAAGCCCCCCTTCAGCTGGGTGGTGGCATCTGGATGGTGCCCTGGATTGGGTCTCTCCTCCAATGACCCAGGGCCTGGTGTTCATCTCAGACCCTCTCTCCAACTTCCCTTTCCTGAAAACCTGGCCTTGGTTAGGGATCCCTTAGTGTATCAGGTGCTTTTCTCTATCTTTCAAACCCAATAAGGGATAAAAGGAAAAGAGCCCAACCTTGACTTAATCTAGAAATTACATGGCATTGACCTGGACTAAAATGCTGCTAATGAAAATAAAGATAAGTGAAGAGCCCATTGAGATATTTACTAGACAGGCTCAGTAGGTCTTGGGATTAGGTGGGAGCAAGGGTGTGGGAGTCGGCTTTTGGTTTAGGCAACTCTTGGATTTTGATATTTCTAATTGAGGAGAGAGAAAAAGGCAACAAGAGAAATAGGTTTAAAGGACATGTTGAATTGAACTTAAATTTGGAACGGCTAGGGTAAGTTACTATATGGGTCAGATCTCAGGAGAAAATTTTGCTTCATTTAAGGCATTGACATAGACTTGGTCATTGAAGCCATTCAAGGAAGTCTTGTAAATTACATAAAAAGAAAGGACTACTTTGCATGCATTCCTAAATAACACCAACATTTAACAAAGAGCCAGAAGATGAACCAACGAAAGAGTCCCAAGGGCAAAAGTTAGAAAGGTAGGAGGAATGTTAAGGAACCCAAAGGAAAAGAACATTTCTAGGGAAGTGGTCCAAAATGTCCAATGCCACTGAAAGTGTCCACTGAATTCAACTAGCTGGCCACTGATGGCCTTTCAAGAACTGTTAAGAGTGGTTAAAACACAAAGGCCCAGCTTTCGTCTCCTAATGCTACGACTCACTGGGTGCAGAAGATGAAACAGCCTGTATTTTCGAGACTCAATGAAGAAACAGGAGGCGTGTTCTCACAGCAGAATCAGCCTTCTGCTGGGACAACAGAAGAAACATTCAATGAAGACACAGGATTTGTCCGCTGGCTCTGATTCCAGAATCCCTTTCAGTCTGCCCATGTTCTGGCAACTGGGGACTCGGAGGCAGACTTGCTCATTGCTGGGGACCCTGCCAGGCCTGGAGGCAGCAAGACCTGTGCCAGTGGCCTGCAGTGGTGGCGCCTCCCCGATCCGGCCTCCCTGAGTCCCCGCTGGGGCCGTCTGGAGGTGTGTATCCTGCCGGGGGACAGAGAAGCTGGGGGAGGATGTAATGCCCAGAGGCACAAGAAGGCACCTTCATGCACATCCTGGGACCAGGCTCCACCACTGGGTCCCAAGTGGAGTAGATGCCGCCTCATGCCAAACACCAGGGCGCGAGGCCTTGCCAGCCAGCCAGCTGGTGCTTCTCCCACTGCCATGAGGCTATTTCTGAGCTAGCCCGTCAGTACAGCAAGGAGTTTTAAGTCTTCCAAATACTGGTGAACAAACACCAGTGTTTCCCTCACCTCCATTTTAAACCATGTTACAAAATGACAACTTATTTTATGGATTTGTGTCGTGAAGACCCTAATCTTTAGTGCTGCTGCCTGGCAGAGCTCAGCTCCGGCTGTTGGCTGGGGCGAGTGGGATAGCAGGGTGCCACTCTCTCCAAATAGCTTCTTCCAAGTGTGACAGCTGGGCCCCCAAAAGGAACATTCCAAGAGGCAAAGGAGAAATTACAGTTCTTTTTAAGTCCAGCCTCAGACACAGCACACCACCACTTCTGCTGCATTCTGTCATTGAAAATGAGCCAATTCCGAACCAAGGGGAGAGGGACAGAATAACCTCTCAATGGGAAGTATGATCAAGAGTTCATGTCCATCTTCACTTTACCACAAGGGGACATACGCCCAGGGACACCTGGGAATATCTGAAGAAATGAGGCCAATGCCTTACATTACAAAAAGGAAGCAAATGTCGGTGGAACTGGATTATTGGTATTATTATAAACTTATCTGTAGCTAGTATGGCCTGGGAAAATTGAAATAATAGCAAAGCTATTTCAATGCACCTCTACAGCCCCTTGCTTTACCTAAACTGTTCAAATAAAGTATGCATGACATCCCCAGGCCCATCACATATGTCATTTTGTTACTACTGCTACTGCTCATCCTCAGCACCAGACTCTCAGCCGGAACCTGTCAGCGCAGCACCTAACATTTTTTCCTTCCTGACTTTGCAGATAGCTACGGTCTCTACCTCTCTCCTTTTGTGCAATAGCTTCAAACAGTGCTTAACTCCAGACTTCCAACCGAGTGAAAAGGCTACCTTGTGTATTCAACCTGTTGTGTTCCTTTAGCCTTCTACTCCTTGCATTTGGAGCGCTTTCCAGTTACTCCATTGGGTCACTGAGGGAAAAGATGCTCATTCACCTTCCTCCTTCCTGCCTTTCATTCCTTCTCTATCAGTCAAAATTTTTGTCGCACGCAGCAGAAAAAGAAAAAAATACTCTTGCTGACTTAAATATATTTAAAAAGTATTTAAAGTCTATGTTGCAGCCTAGAACATCTAGAAAGATTTCCTTAACTTTAGAAAGGTTGGTGGTGGGGGGAGGAGGAAACATGAATGGAAAAAGACAGGAGTGAAAGATGTGAAACAGCAGCCAGAACCATAGCTGAAGTCATGCCAAAGCGTCCCGAACAAACTCAATGCCGCCCTGGGCCACGCTGCCATTCCTGGACCACTGCCACAGCTGCCCCTTGGAAATTTCTTTTTTTTTTCTTTTTCTTTTTTTAATATATTTTATTGATTTTTTTACAGAGAGGAAGGGAGAGGGATAGAGAGTTAGAAACATCGATGAGAGAGAAACATCGATCAGCTGCCTCTTGCACACCCCCCACTGGGGATGTGCCCGCAACCAAGGTACCTGCCCTTGACCGGAATCGAACCTGGGACCTTTCAGTCCGCAGGCCGACGCTCTATCCACTGAGCCAAACCGGTTTCTGCTGCCCTTGGAAATTTCATTCTGTTGCTGCTGCTACTCATGACTACCAAAATGGAGTCTCCACGGCCTTTGCTGGCTTGAGTCACTAAGTACCCACGCAATCTCATGGTGACTACATCCAATAGTTCAATCCTGCATCACACGTTCCGTTCTAGCTGGAAGAAAGAAAGGCTAGGACACTGAGTATCTGATCTCCACGTTCTGGAAAAGGAGGAAATGAACTCTGCCTTCCTCCATGACTCATGAGGTAGGCAATTCCCAAATATAAGAAAAAGAGGTTGAGATGATTTGCAGGCCCCCCAAAAAAACCCACATAAAAAATTAATAAAATCCATCCCTTTAACTATATAATAACCATATACAACCTTTTTCAAAATTTTTAAGGTTTATAAAATTATATTACATTATTAATTAAATAACATTGGCCCTATGCTGAAAATACCTAACATGTTAATATTAAGTAGGAATTCTCTTACAGCCCTGATTCTCTTAACAGCTACAGGTCTGCCATGATCCTATTTCAGTGTTCTGCATTGTGTACTAACTTGTAAATTTAACTACCAACAAACTACCTCATATAAAAGAGTGGAAAAGAAGAAAAGAAGAAAGACACATGTATATATACATACACACACATATATACACATGCATATAATGATATAGCGAAGAAGAAAAAGTGGGAGAAAACTACAATCTTGTATCTATAGTTACTCACAAAGGTGTTTTTGTTCTTATGGCCCCCTTCCTCTTCCTCCCTTCTCATGATTCTTTTTCCTTCAGCTACCTGGTTAGATTTTTCCCATGTGGAGTGACCAACTTCTAAATCATAATGTGTTCAGCCAAAATAAGTTAACTTACATCACTTCACAAGGAGGTACTAGGGGGCAGCCAAGATATCAGTTGGGTTCTATTCATATACTTCCCATCCTTCAATGTATATCAGCTATATTATTACCCTTGTCTGTCAAGATCAATCCCTAGAGCCAGCATCAGAGTCCTCCTTTTTGATAGATAATTTCATGGCTTGAGGCGTCCAAAATGGCTAGTGAAGTCTTACATTCTAATTCAACATAGAATTTGCTGTGTCCCTTGATGGAAACACTTCTCCCTTGAGTACAAACTCCTCAATACTAGTAGAGCATAGTGTTTTATGCACATAATCAGATGTCACTAAGAACATGCCATTTCAAATGCAATTTGAAATTAGTGAGCGATACAATAACCTATATTAATTGCTGGTTGCAAGTATCAAATGCATCCTAGAGGCATATGCTAAGCATGAAATTGTGACCTCGTAGTGGACATGAGAATTGTTAACCATTCTACCATTCTGAGAGGCCCACAGCTGCTAGACCATGGCGTATATGATAAGATCAGTCAATCTAAGTGAACTTCTTGGTCAGGAACAAGATTGTGTACAAACTTCATGTTGGTATAAATGGAAATCAGTAAGTTTATGGATTGTCGGATGTATGAAAAGCAGGGCAAGCAAATCCCAGTGCAGAACACTATCTTCTATACAGTGCAAGTGTCTCATACAATCAACCTGTGATTCTATGTCTGCATAAAGGTCATATTTTCCTCATGCTTACCAACAGTTTTCTCCACTAGGGCCTTTTGATGAGCTTTAACGTGGGAATCAAATAGTCTTGCTTCCAAATATTCATTATACATTATACTTCTTTTTTTTAAAAAAAAAAAGTTTTGCCTTTAATTTCCTTAACTTCACCACCAAACTATTAGCCATGGCCCAGAAAGCATGGAGCTACTCCGCTCAGGCCATTTCTCCATCCAGGACATAGGAACAATGGGGTGCATTGCTCCAGGTTCTTTCCAACGGCAAGACTGTCCTTTGGTCATTTCTCTTCCAAGCAAATCCTGAACTCAGCTATCACACTGCAACAGAACATTTCCAATCACATTAAGCTCACCACCTTTCCTAGCAACTCCCACCTGTATGACTTGTGCCTTCAGGGCCTGCTATGGCCGCGTATAGTTCACACCAAGTTGATAAGTCCCTTTCTTTTTGTGAGATTTGCCTTTCCCCTGTGCCATGCATGTGTCTTTTCAAGGTGAGAAGAGAATGCACCTGATAGCCTGTGATTTCGGGATAGAGAAAGAATGTTGAGCCAGACTGAGAGCTGCATCCCGGGAGCGAGGGGCTCTCCTATCGGTTTTCTCCCATTGAGAGACCACCTCTGGAAACTGCAGCTGCTATAGGAGCAACCGTCTGATTTAGCTTCCAGCACTGCACTGTCATACTCACAATTCCTACCCAACCTCTGTAAGTAATAGGCAAGCTGGCACATTATAGGGAAATGTGAAAAACTCATTATCCCTGTGTGTTTTCAAGACTGACTGAAAGTGGCACTGGTATTAGTACTTCCCTTAGCTGAACTATTTATTCGGGAGTGGGAGCTCCAGAGATTTCCACTTAGTCCTTTTTATCATAATAGCTCTTGCTCTCCAGGCCAGGAAATAAAAAGAGTGGATTCTGCCAGTTGCTAAGCATATCTTTTCCTTCTATGCACTCCAGTGCAGAGAAAAGAACCACCGGGTGGGGCCAAGGTCCCACAAGGCCTGGCATGTGGCAGATGAACCAGGTCTCCATTTGTGTTCTGACTCCCAGGGTAGACTGAGTCCCTATGGGTTAGAATTAACACAGATATAGTAACAACAACAAAAATATTTGAAAAGTCTTTGTATTTCATTTTTCCTTGTGCCAACCCAGGGTCTCTTGAGCTACCTGTAAGCTGACCAAGGACCCTTGAGGAAGGCTAGGACTTACAGCCTCAGTTGTTACTTATGTTACCACAGGCTCCTTCCTCAATGGTACTGTCTAATTTCTATTCGAGGGCTCTGGGTGTGGAACTAAGTTAGGTCTGAAAATTGGAAATAGATTAATGACCATCAAAAGATGCATCGAGTCAGACTTCCATTCGCCAGACCTGGACATTTGCCATTTATACAAATCAAACAAGAACTATGGAGACTTCTCATCCATTTTAGTCCAGGGAGCCCTGATTAATTTGGCAATACCAAAGATCCCAAGTGGACCAATCACTGTGACCCTCAGGGGGACCTGCACACTATTACAATAACGGTGCCCTCCTTCGGTCCTGGAAGTTAGGGAACCCTCTTCAACGGCAATGTTTCCACTGTTTCTGATTTAAAGAGAATAGCTAACAAACGTGATTTTCAAGAACCCTATCATCACCCAAAGCCTTGGTAAAGAAGTATATTCTGGGACTCTTACGGGACGTAATGTGGGGATGAGTGAGCAGCTTGCATAAATTAATCCACTTCAACATCCCCATCAGTCATTGAATTTCTTTCTCTGTATTAATTCTCACATTAGAATCACCTAAAGATCATTTTTAATAGTATCAATCCCTGGATCCGCCCCTGGATATTCAATGTGACTGACCTAGCATGAGGCATTGTTATTTCTGAAACGATCTAGGGGACTCTAATGCAGAGCCAGACTAGAGAACCACTGCGACCATTTCCCTGTGAGTCAGTGACCTGCAAAAACTCTGGGTAATTTAGTTCCACAATGATCAGGATTCTTAATTCAAGACACAGAATCCAACACTGATTTCAGGAGAGAAATATGGTGCAATGCTGCTGAGTATGTCACAGAATTGCCGAGGACACTGGAGAACCTGGCTTGGAAGAAGGCACAAACAGTAAGGCAGGCATCAGTCAGGGTTAGAGTAAAACCCTATAATAAAACAGTCTCTGTGCCCCGCCAGTGTGGCTCAGTGGTTGAGTGTCGACCTATGAACCAGGAAGTCACAGTTCGATTCCCGGTCAGGGCACATGCCCGGGGTTGTGGGCTCAATCCCATGTGGGCCATGCAGGAGGCAGCCGATCAACGATTCTCTCTCATCGTTGATGTTTCTATCTCTCTCTCCCTCTCCCTTCCTCTCTGAAATCAATAAAAATATATTTTAGAAATAAAATTAAAATTAAACAGTCTGCTTTGCACACCCCAGCGTTCTCTCCTCCGCATGCAGCTGGGACCACCAGTCTCTAGGATGCGTTCTCCAAGGGCCTGACTCTTTATATCACTAGATCATGATTCCTCGTGTGGAGCAGGTGTGACTAATTAAGCCCTGGTCCTTGGTTTATCGTTAGTTGCCAAGGAGGCTGACAGAGGGGATATCTGCCCTTTTCAACTTCTTCTTGGGAAGTACTTTCTGAGTCCCACCAGAATTCAAGGTAAAGAACTCCAAAAACATAAAAAGAGGGTTCAACTGCTAAGTAGTCAAAAACCGACAGATCTTTCCCATATCATGTCATAGCCTCATACTGAAACACATCAATTATAAAGCACCATTAGGAAAAGAAAACCTCCGTGAGGAGGAAATCTTAAAACCAGCCATTTTACACAATTAATGTTAACCATATGGTTATAAATCTTTCTATAATGCATTATAGATTATCTTACACTTAAAGGAGACATACACAAAAATTTAAACTTGTGTTACTGGAATCATTGGGAACAGTAATTGGTGACTTAGATATAAAATAATAGTTACTGAGATGCTTACAAGCCTTCTATTATTCCATTAAAATGCCCCAGAATGCTAGCTAGAATTCTAAAGTCCTGTGCTTTACATATTATTTTCCTCTTGGCTTCCAAGTTCTTCAATTGTGTCTCTTTTTAGCAGTTTACCTTCTCTTCTAATTTTTTCTTCCTAATTTGCTATAGGCTGGGAAAACAAGTAAACATGAGACGTGGTCTGAGTCTCGGGTATTTTCTGTGATTAAAATACAGAAACGCACTTGACCCGCTGCTTTGAATGCTCGGGGGGCTGCTATGCATCCTTCATTGTTTCCCAGGTATCCTAGTGACACTGGGCAATAAGATCTCCAGATGCAGGAAGAAGAACGAGGAGGAGAATGTTCACTCATGAGGTTCTGTGAGAGGCACTTAAGATATAGTCTCACTGGACCTTCACATCAACTCTCCGGGGGTAGGTTTCACAGGCTCTGAGCTATTGGGATAGATTAAGAGAAGGTGTCAGATCCCCTTCTTCTGGAATGTTGGCTGGACTTTGTGTCTCCCTGGATGAAAAGAATGTGACAGACAGGATGTCCTGGAACTTCTAAGGCTAGGCCCCACAAAGCCTTGTGGCTCCTGCATGGGCCCAAGTCATGACACCCGCCGCCCCCCAAAAGCAGCCCATCCGCCACCTGAACACAGAGGGATGGCCAACGCCACACGGAGTTAAAGCGGCACCAGCGGTACCCACTCAAATCCCTGACCCACAAAACCCTGAGGTAGTAAAATGGTGGTTGTTTTAAGCCACTTGGTTTCTGTGCCGTTTTTTGCACAGCAATCGATAATCAAAAAGGACATGAAATAAATTAATTGGTCCCTTGACCCAACTTGTTTTCAAATAAGGAGTCAAACTCAGACTGTTTTAAGAGAAAGGCCTATAATCTTCCCTTTATTTCATGGTGCCTCCAGGGAGAGTCTAGGATATTTATACTTTGAAACCATTTTTTAAATAGACAAAATGCCAGTCTCTCTATTACTTTAATGTTTGATTTTTATATAAGATTATGCCTTAAAAATAGTTCACACTTTCTCATAATTTCTCTAATTCTTACAACCATCCATTGAAATAAATACTACTATTTCTATTTTATAAAAGAATAGCCTACAAATAAAACTGTGTCTCCAACCTAGGTCCTCTGACAACAAAAGAGACACCCTTACCATTAAATTAAAATTCTTTTTCATCTATTCCATACTTAGTCCTTTATAATGCAATTTTTAAAGACAAAATAATCTATCTTCGGTATGGGTTCCAGTGGATGGCTTAGTGTTATTGCTATCTTCATGCCAAAATAAAACTTCAGGATGAGAAAGCAGAAATTTATGCCAAGGAAATTAATATTGTTACTTTCAGTTCCAATTCCTACTTCAAGTTTTACAGTATCCCACTTACTAAAGTTGCTCCTCCCTGCACTAAATAGTTCCATCTTGCTACTCAGCAGAGAAATCCAGAAAGTGTTGCTATCAGCAACATGTTCATTAGGCCCCTCAAATGTTAAAGTGACGGAGCTGATGGCCGTGGGCATTGATAATAACATTAAGCTCCATCCTTTCAATTAAAAAACATTATGCTTCTCTTCCTGGTAATTCTTTTAGACCCTGAGCTCTTCTCTCATGCTCATTTGTATGGCTGGTCCTCCTTGTCTAAAAACTATGAAATCAATAAATGAGTTAGACAATTATAAAGAGTAATAGGTGTTTCTTTACAGTTGCACACTCTGCCTTTCAGCCCTTGTAAAAGATGCCATTAACTGCTTTAAAACGTTCTCAAAATTGAGCAAAAGACTACATTCTAAACAAACCAGAATAAAAATGGGCTTGCATGTATACTTTTTTTTTTCATTCAGATGATAGAATTGCCTATTACCCCCTTAATTCCTACCTCAGGATACTATGTAACTAACAAGTATAGATTTACTCTCCTGGTACAGTTAAAATCCAGCCAAAACTTATGAATGCTCAGTGCACAGTCCTCTGTAGTGACCTACTGTGAAGAGCTGATCCAGAAAATATTTAGGTAAAGGGACACAAGGCAGAATTCTGAAATGGTAAAAGGAAGAGTTGGCCCTTACTTGCATGATTGACAAGGATAAAAACCCAGAAGTTACAAAGAATAATCTCCCTAGAATGAAAAGATAAAATGCAAGTTGCAAAGCAGCTATCTGTCTCCTGTGATGTTGAGCTTGCACTCAAACATCTTTTGATCCTGGCAAGATCTGCTGAATTATATAGCATTCATTAGTATCAATTCTTGGACTTGAGTAATCAACAGTTACTCATCTTTAATTGTAAATTTTCTCTTTAAATTTGGGGGGGGGGGGTATCCTTATTAAGTTTTGGACCACTTCATCTGCCTCCATTAAATATATACTTTTCAAAACCAATTTGGACCAGAAGCAAATATAGATTTCATTATGGAAACCAAATGTGGATTTCTTTCATTTGTCAAAGTGCTACACAGTAATTTCATTAATGCTCCTTATCCTGGATGGGAAACTTTTGTATATACTCACAAGTACAGACATCAGCAAAAAAAAAAAAAAAAGGTGGTAAATGGGAATAGATGGTGTTGAAAATGTAGCTACTGGCTTCACTCTCGGGTTTCTGTTTTTCAGTATTGACATATTTTCAATTGTTATGATGATGTGTTTCAAATGCAGGTCAGACATCTTTTATTTTTTTCACTATAAAATATTCAAATATCTCTCTTCCAAGGCTCTTTGGAAATCCCTATATATTGAGTACTGAAAAAAATCCTAAAATGACTAAAGGATAGGAATAAAAAAATAGGGGGGGAAATGGATGGAGGGTAAAAATTAAGACACCGTAGACGTTCTAATGAAGAAAAACAAACATTCTTAAAACTGAAATAAAGACTGTATTGTTTTAAACTTACACACACAAAAATTTATATAGAGCCATCTCTGGTCCAGTGCCTCAATTTACTACTGAATAAACCTAGGTCTTAAACACTTACTAACTCCCCTGACATTACAATATCAGAGTAATAACCTGAAACCCACTATCCTATGTAATAAAAGCCTAATATGCTAAGTGTTCAACCGTTCATTCGACCATTCAACCAGTCTCTATGACGC
The DNA here is from genome assembly GCF_951640355.1 of Cnephaeus nilssonii. Classification (NCBI taxonomy): domain Eukaryota; kingdom Metazoa; phylum Chordata; class Mammalia; order Chiroptera; family Vespertilionidae; genus Cnephaeus; species Cnephaeus nilssonii. Next base: position 16,276,611 of record NC_137074.1, read on the forward strand.
ACACTGACCACCAGGGGGCAGACGCTCTGACCGGTAGGTTAGCTTGCTGCTGGGGTCCGGCTGATCAGGACTGGGCGAGACGGCCCGAACACACCCTGGGGCCCTCCCTGCAGTCCCTCCTGGCCCTGATCGTGCACTGGTGGGGTCCCTGGGCCTGCCCTGTGCCCTCTCACAATCCAGGAACCCTCGGGGGATGTCAGAGAGCTGGTTTTGGCCCGATCCCCACAGACCAGTTCTATATAAGATGGAATTTCCAAAACAAAGGAGTTTCTCAAATACAATGTACAGGTACTCTCACAGATCATACTCAGCAATCTCTGGCAAAATATAATAAAGTCCTGGCCGACTCTTTTCAATTTATTCCATTTTACTTTTTTGTGCTTATCAAAGCAATACATGCACAAGATTAAAATGTTAAGTGATTTTTACCCACTCCTACCCATCCAACTTCATTCCTCTTAGAGCCCATGCATTCAAATAGTTTATTTTAGCAATTTTTAGGTATTCTTGTAATCTTTAAAGAATATACTTATACTAATATTTATTTATCAACCTTAGGCATTGTATATTAAATTCCTACTATACAAAAAAAAATGTTTTATCTCTTTTACAAATCAAACACCCACCATTCTCTTCATTCCATGCCCTATGCCAATCTCATGGTACCATTATATTTCTTCAACTTCTATTATCTGCACCTTTACTTTTTAAAGTTTTAAGGCTGATAACGTGTTCTTCCATACTTTATCTATAGTTGATTCAATATGTTGGACACACACAAAAATAGCCTTTCTGTTATTCAGACTGCATGAATATTTTTTTACTATTTTTTATTGACTTCAGAGAGGAAGGGAGAGGGGGAAAGATATAGAAACATCAATGATGAGAGAGAATCATTGATCAGCTGCCTCCTGTACACCCCACTCTGGGGATTGAGCCCAAAACCCAGGCATGTGCCCTGACTGGGAATTGAACCGTGCCCTCCTGGTTCATAGGTCAACACTCAATCACTGAGCCATGCCAGCTCGGCCAGACTGCATGAATATTTTTCACTTAAATTTATATAGGATGTTATTATTAGTGCCCTTTCTCATGCAATTTTTTTGTTTGTTTTTTGCTTTTCCTAGAATCTTTCATTGTTGTTATTGTTTTCTTTCATACTCTGCCTTTGTTGTGTCCTTAGGTTTATCCACACTCTACCATACTACTGGAACTATGCATAACATGTTTTTATTTGGCTATCTTCTGGAGCCCCACTTCTAGGCTTGCTTCACTGAAATCATCTGGGGATTTCATGCCACTGCTCTTCCGAGGTGGATCTGAATTAAATTCTTGGACTGCATGTATCCTTTCATTGTTTACTTCCTCACTTTATTGAAGCACATCCCCAAGTAACTATCAAAGAAGTGGTATGGAGACATAAGCTTTCTGAATTTCATAAAATAGATGTACATTTGCTTAACAGTTTGATAAGCATACATGATTTGGGTTGAAATTTTTGTTCTATTTGAACTTAGAAATTATTGCTCCTTTGTCTTCCAACAAACAGTACTATTGGTAAGAGCTGTGATTCCAACTAATTTTTTTTTATCTCTTATTGGGTGACTTTTAGAAAGATTTAGGATTATCTCTTCATCCTCCTTTTTTGAAATTTCAAATAATCCATCTAGAGTTCGTCCCTTTTTACTTTTCCATCATGTTTGGCATTAGCAGGCCTCAAAAATTGAGAACTTAAGTCCTTCTTTAGTCTTAAGAACTATAATATGACATGTATTGTCTTTATAGTAACCTGCTTTGGTTTTCTCTGGTTTTCAAAACTCTTGCATTGATGCTCCATCTTTTCTCTTCCTTCTCATCTTTGCCGTCCGCCCTTTTTAATCTCCCTGTGGTAGACTTCCTCCACTTTACTTAAAAGCCTCTTATGAGTCTATTTGCATACTGTTCTTATGTTAGGGATGTAATGTTCTTTCAGTTGTTGAAATTCTTAACTAGATCATTTTTCTTAAGTTATCTTCTATTGACTGAAATAGCTCTACTTCCCCTGGGAATGATTCTTAGGTTTGAGCATCAGCACACAACCAACGTCTCCTAAGAAGACAAATGTCATATTATCTGACCTAGTTATTACGACTTGGCTTACTCATTTCTGTAAGATTCTGTTGATTTTTGTTTTGCTCTTATTTTATGTTTTGTTTTGGTGGGTGTGTGGGGGTGGAGGGGTGCCAGGGTGAAACACCAAGCTTCTAGCCATTCTATGCCCCAGTGTAGCTGAAGTAAACTGTTACATTTATGGGTAAACAGGAGTTATAATTAGTCATTATTTGTTTCTTGTGGGTGTCCATTCTAATTGGTAAAGTGTCATTTTTGTATCAGTAATTAAGTATTTTCTTCTCTTTTTTTGCCTTTTGATGGAATTTATTCCAACGACACTGGTTAACAGAATTATACAGGTTTCAGGTGCACAATTCCACAGCACATCACCTGTACACTGTGTTCTTGTTCACTACCCCAAGTCACGTCTCCTTCCATCACCATTTTCCCCCCATAGACCCTTCCCCCACCACTCCTCCCTTCCCCCAACACCCCTCTCTTCCAGCAATCACCACAGTGTTGTCCATGTCCATGAGTTTTTGTTTGTTAGTTTGTTTTTTGGTTCAGTAATCAAGTATTTTCATTACAACTCCAGAAGAGAACCAACAAATGCCACTGGTAGGATTCACTTTTCACCTTGTCATTTATTTATCTTGCAAACTCTTAGTCTGCAACCCTCTTCCATCATAGAGCTTTTCATAAATATTTACATTGGAAGCTTCCTTTACTCTGTCTCATCAAGATAAATATCCATCTGATTTCTATTTGCAATAAATGTAAACTACAGGGATCTGCAGCAATTAGCCAGATGATTACATATTCCCTGGAACATATTCTTAAAGAATCAATATAAGGAATTTAATGATAAGGATTTAAAACCTTATTGGAATACAGTAACATTTCAAAATAAATTTTAATAGAAAATATGAAATATCAAAGCCATTTTAGTTGGGAAGCTGGCCACTACATCCTCCTGAGAATTTTTCTTTTTTCTTTTCTTTTAAGATATGTTTTTATTGATTTCAGAGAGGAAGGGGGACAGGGAGAGATAGAAACATCTATGATGAGAGAGAATCATGGAGTGGCTGCCTCCTGCATGCCCCCTACTGGGGACCGAGCCCACAACCCTGGCATGTGCCCTGACTGGCAATCAAACTTTGACCTCCTGGTTCACAGGTGGATGCTCAACCACTGAGCCACGCCAGCCAGGCAGAATTTTCCTTTACTATCTTAGCAGTGAGGCGTATGATGGTAGGAAGGTTTGAGAATCACCACTATAGTTTTATTTTAATGAGTAGACAATACAGATAGGAGGAGGAGGAGGATCAAAATAGTGCTTTGGTGTATCTAATTTGGAAGCAAGATAAAAGATGAAGTGAAAAGGGATAGGTTTGAGGTTCTGGGATCCTTTGGGAGACTATAAGTAGCCCAATCTAGAAATAATAAAAGTTCAAATGCATTATGGATAGGAACAAAGATGTAATAACAAATTCATTATAGATGATGACTCCATCAAACTGAGCATATGACTGCATTTGGGGACTGAGGACAGAGTCTAGATAGATATTTTGGTGCCATTGATGGGATGACAGGAACAGGTTTATAAAGGGACATTTGGTTTTCAGCTCATGCTACATAGAAATGTGATATTATAGTTTGTTTTGTTTGTAAGATATTTAGTCAGAGAAATAAATGAAAGTTCGTATCCTTAGGAAGATACTGTATGATAGCAGATAGGAGTGGATATTCTGTGTGAGTAAGATCATTCCATCAGTGACTTGCCAATTACCCTCACACCAGTAACTTTGAAGGTTGTAGGAAAAGTAGTTGGGTACCTACAGAAATGAAAGCTCCATCCAGTCAAGTTTAAGATGGGAAGGGGGGTGTAGTGGGAATAATTAACCCCTCCATGCACCTGTAGAAGGAGCAGGCTAGATCAGAGAAAATAAATCAGAGTTCGAAGGAAAACTGAGCAATTCTATGAGGTAAAATAACATAGGAAATTGGAGTATTTAGAGAGGTGGAAAATACTTCATTGCAGTAATCAAAATAATTAAATCACCTGCAAGAGCTTATTATTTTCTTATATCTTGTTTCATCTTGACTACCACTTATATAAAGCGAGAAATTTATATTTATTCAATACTTGAGATGCCATTTGAATAAAACTCATAGAAAAACTCAGGAATGTAGCTCGGCTTGAGAAATAATGTCAGTGGGATTCACAGGAAATAAATTTGAAATAAGAATCGGCAGATCCGACTTTCATTCTAACCTTCTACTAAGTAGTTGTGAATTTTGACAAATAGATGTGCGTGTGCACACATTCATTCATCTAATAATTATTAATCGAGTCCCTACTCTGTCCCAAGCTCTGTTCTAAGTGTTTGTGATACATCAATGAAAGCAAATATTCCTGCTCTTCTGGAGATTATATTCTGCAGGAAGATGCAGAAATAAAAAGTGAACACAATACATAAGGAAACTGAGTATGTTAGAACATGATAAGTGCCGTGGAGAATTAAAAGAGCAGAGTAAAGGGAATAGTGAGTTGGCAATAGTGTTGAGGTTGCAGGAGGAAGCATCAATGTTTAAAGGAGTGATAAAGATGGGATTCATTTCAAAAAAGCCATGAGGATAACTGGGGGAGGGGAGGAGAGATGCTATATTCATATTACCCATAGGACCTAGCTTAGGGTCACAAATATAATCAAATTCTAATACATATTTGCTTAGTATATATAAATATAAAATCATTTAATCTCTCTATGCCTCAGTTTTATTATCTACAACATGAAAACTGCACAGATCCAGAACCATCTAAGTAAAAATAGCAAAGGTTAATTACTGATGGTATAAAAGAGAATATGTATAAAGTCCCTAACACAGGGAGTACTTTGGCCTATTCAAAACAGAGAAAAGGCCAGTTTTGCTGATGTAATGGGACGAGCATAGAAAACAAACTATTACGTAAGATAAGACTGGAATGGAAATGAGGTTCTAGGTCAGTTTTTTTGTGACATCAGTTGTATGAGAATTTAAATTATCAAGTCAATACTTATATTTAAAAAAAAAATTTTTAGGACATTGGATAAAAGGGTAAATAGTACATATAGTAAAGGTGAAGTTTGTTTCCTGAAGCACCTGTTTCATGTATGTGTTAGTGTTTGTGTGCATAATTGGTCACCATATAAAGATTGCTTTGGACCCTAACTGGTTTGGCTCAGTGGACAGAGTGTCGGCCTGTGGACTCAAGGGTCCCAGGTTCGATTCCAGTCAAGTGCATGTACCTTGGTTGCGGGCACAACCCCAGTAGAGGGTGTGCAGGAGGCAGCTGATCGATTTTTCTCTCTCATCGATGTTTCTAACTTTCCCTCTCCTTTCCTCTCTGTAAAAAATCAATAAAATATATATCTTTTAAATTCTTTGGGGTGCATAAGAAAAATTAAGTTTGACAGAGATCATGCCAGGCGTTAAAAATAATATTAACGTTTTAGAAAGCATAACATGAAGGAGACTTCTGGGCCCATTCAGGGCAGCCAGAGAAAGCTCTTGGCAGTGCAGATGGCTGCATTTGTGCTCACCATAAAAAAGAACTTCCTAACAGTGCCATCGAGGCAAGCATGTGCTGGCTTTCCATCAGGGAAAGCTGGATGCTCACGTCAGAAACGCTGTCGAAAGGAGTCTTGCATACCTTTGGGGCGTGCACCTCAGGAGCCAGGCTTTGCACCGGGGCCTGGAGGATGCATGCTAATGTCTTTCCCCATCGGAGGGTTGCACTTAAATTTAGTTTGGTGTGAACGTGAAAAATAGCAGTACACAACCAACAAAAAGTGTGGGGAAAATGACGGAGATGGTAAGAGCTCAAAGGTGGATGAGAGCACTCTGAGTCGAGGGAACCAGGCAAAGCGTCACAGGGAAAGCAGAGTTTCAGCTGAATCCTGAGGCCAAGGTGGCCGTGGGCAGCCGGGAAGGAGAGTACTGCACCCAACAGGAGAAGACAGATGTGCCTGAGGCAGGATGAGCAGGTGCAGCCTGTTTGGTGACTGTAGATAAACTCATTTGGCTGGCACTGCTGAGTACAGGGACCTCACTGAGGCCTGGCAGGTTACAAATGAGAAAGTTAGAATTGGGTCAGATGGCCTTGGACTTCATTGTGAGGTATCGGCCTGATGAAAAAAAGTGGTTCAGGAAATTATTTGGACCAATGTGTCCATTTGTATGACAGCAACTTTAGGAGAAAATTGAATGTATATGTACAGTGGGTCAGTCTGTGTCGATGGCAGATGTCCTAGTGTATCTGAGCTCCTATAATAAATACCACAGACTGGGTCACTTAGAAACAACAGAAATGCACTTCTCACAGTTCTAGAGGCTGGGAAGTCCAAGATCAAGGCGCTGTCGGATTTGGTGTCTGGTGAAAGCCAGATTCCTCGGTGATAGACAGCTGTCTTTCTGCTGTGTCCTTATATGATGAGGAGGATAAGGGAACTCTTAGGGTCTCTTTAATAAGGACAGCAGTCCCATTCATGAGGGCTCTGCCTTCATGACCAAATCCCCTCCCCAGGGCTCCACCTCCAAATATCATCTTATTGGAGATCAGGTTTCAACATATGAATTTTGGGGCGACAAAAACATTCAGCCCATGGCAGAAGTTATCCTTTTGAATTGGAAGTGGCTCTGGATATCAGTTCACAAACTTACATAGGCAAGGAAGACTTCTTAATTTTTCAAATTCAATCAATTTTGTGCTCACTTTTCTTTGGGGTTACATCTAAGTGTAAGGAACTGGTTTGAGAACATTCCATTAGTGGTCAGATCTCTCAAATGCTCCTCCTACCCTCTATTCCCCCAACACAGACATCCTTTCATCATATCTGGCCCTCAGTCCTGGTCCCCAAAGATGCATGAACTCTCCATTCTTTCTGTAAGCCTCCTCAGGTCTCTCTCCTCCTCTTCTCCGCCTCCACAATCAACAGTATTTTTCATCTAGACTTTGAATAGTAATTCTTTCTGTGAGTCATCATAGAGACTTTCATATTCTTACCTTGGCTAGAAGCAGACTAATTTTTCTCTGCATTTTATTTTTAGGCAATAAACACAGAAAACTCTAATAATAGAATGTGGAAGAAAAGATGGAAGAAGGAAATTCAAGGAGAAATTCTGAGTAGTATTTGAAAAAGTATATCCCATCATAAATTAGGCATTTCCTCCTTTTCCCCCTCAAATATTTGAATCAATTAGTCAAATGAAAATTTAAAAAAAAATTAAAGCACCAAAAAAACACAGCACATTTATTTCCATCTTATCTACTAAAGAATAAATATAGCAATGTCTCATTGTGAACATATTATCTCATACACATTCCTACTCTATTTTACAAAGAAATTTAAAGGCTATATAACATTCTTCAGAACAGCAAACACCAGCAAGTCATAACAATCTAATTTAGAAATTTTTAAAAAGTGCTTCAATATTGAAATGATCTCTGCTTAAAATCTGTTATTAAAATCTGGTGGCTTTTCTCATGTGGCTAGTAACCTGTGTCTAAGTCAGAAGTTGTTTAGTAATTATATTTCATTGTCCTAACAGCCAGTTAAGATTTCTTTCCAGGGATGATTCTATAAAGGCTGACTGGCAAATGAGAGCGTTCTCATCACTCAATCATTTGAAGAGAGTGGCTATTTTCTATATGATCAATTCCATCAGCCATTACACTGGTCAATAGCTCAGCAATTCATTCATCAGTAATCTGTTAGAGTCATTTGTCTCAGGGACAAAAGAATAAAAGAATTCTTTTCAACATTTAAATTCATGCATGAGATGAAGTACATGTCTAAGTAATATAAAATTAAAATTTTTTCATAAGAAAAAAATGAGCTTCTATTCCAAACTAAATATTATTCAATTCAAAGTGATAAAATTACATCAAGATAAATATAATCTACATATAATATGTAAATAATATAGCATATGATGTATTATATGAGTGAACTGCATAATCGAACAAAACTGAAAATCACTAATAAACAGATTTGGGGGTGTCTGACTTTAGGAGGTAAACCAAGTAAACTATATACTGAGGAAGAGCCTTTTTTTTTCATCCTTAGCCATTTCCCCTCTAAAAAATATATTTAGAAAAAATAAGTTGAAATCTCAATATGAATATTACACTTTTTTAATTTGAGTAAATAATACTGCTTGAATAATCATTAGAACTCATGCAGTAAAATGATAAAACAGATGGAAATTTTTTTCTGTTTTAATGTGAGTAACTTAGAGACAAATCATAGAATATTACTGAAAGTTTACATCAAGTTAATATAATCACTGGAAGTACAAAAGGCTTCATGCCTTGCCATATATTACTGATGCAAGAGATATATGATGATTAAAGGTAATCACTCAAGAAGACTGCAGCTGATGCATTTATTAAGGCTACAATCTGAAACTAATTCAAAATGTGACCAATTTCACCTGATCCTGAATTTCTCATTCACCTTATGGATGTCATTTTTTAAATTGGCTGTTTGGCATTACTCTCAAATTTTCACTTTATTTTTACGTTAAAAATCTTTACGTGAGTACTAACCCTGTATTCCAGATCAAAGGCACTAATGTTTCATCTATTTCACAAAGTTTCCAGTGTGGTGCCATTAATAATGGCTACTTCATTATCAACAGAGACTAAAGTCACAGTAAGTGGGATAAGGGTCACAAGGCTGCATTTGATGGTTTGAAATAGTTCCTGTCCCCAAAGTAATCCCTTATCTAATGTTACCACTAAAGAGATTATACACTCATGAAAAGTCTTCCTAAGGTTTACCCCTTATATATCAATACATAATCTTTATTAAATGAGACATCAAAATACATAAGAGCCCGGCTGGTGTGGCTCAGTGATTGAGTGTTGACCTATGAACCAGGAGGTCACAGTTAAATTCCCTGTCAGGGCACATGCCCAGGTTGCAGGCTTGATACCCAATGTGGGGCATGCAAGAGGCAGTTGTAAAATTTTAAAACAGATTTGGATTAGCAGCCTACTATATCCTTCTATGAAAGAACTAAACTTCATTTATAAAACCCATAACATAGTTTTTACCACGTTTTGACCAGCAGAAGAGGATTGTGACATATGTAATATGTATTGGTGAAAATAAAATTCATTTTAGATGTCAAATATTATATAAAATATAGGTTTGTATAATTTATCCTATCTAATAAAACAGTAATATGCAAATTGACCATCACTCCAACACACAAGATGGCCGCCCCCATGTGGTCAAAGATGGCCACCCCCATGTGGACACAAGATGGCTGCTACAAGATGGCCAGCAGGGAGGGCAATTACGGGCGATCAGGCCAGCAGGAAAGGGCAGTTGGGTGGAGACCAGGCCTGCAGGAGAGGGCAATTGGGGGGACCAGGCCTGAAAGGGAGGGCAGTTGGGGGGGGGGGGAACCAGGCCTGCAGGGGAGGGCAGTTGGGGGCAACCAGGCCAGCAGGGGAGGGCAGTTGGAGGCAATCAGGCCAGTAGGGGAGCAGTTAGGTGTCGATCAGGCTGGCAGTGGAATGGTTAAGGGGTGATCAGGCTGGGGGCAACCAGGCCAGCAGGGGAGGGCAGTTGGAGGCAATCGGGCCAGTAGGGGAGCAGTTAAGTGTCGATCAGGCTGGCAGTGGAATGGTTAGGGGGTGATCAGGCTGGAAGGCAGAAGTGGTTAGGGGCAATCAGGCAGGCAGGCAGGCAGGCAAGTGATTGGGAGCCAGCAGTCCTGGATTGTGAGAGGGATGTCCGACTGCCTGTTTAGGCCCGATCCTGGTGGGTCCCATATTGGAGAGGGTGCATGCTGGGCTGAGGGACACATACCCCAACCCCGTGCATGAATTTCATGCACCAGGCCTCTAGTTACTAAATAAAATACCAATGTATATTCCAAAGATAAGTTTCTGTCTAGTCTTTACTTGGTGAGAAATCCATCCACACCTCAGCATTTAAGTAACAGAGAAAAGGCACCAAGTACCACTGATACAGGAAATTACTAAAGAGTTTTTTGTTTTCTTTTCTTGTTTTTTAAATATATTTTTACTAATTTCATAGAGAAAGGGAAAGGAAGAGAGAGACATAGAAACATCAATGATGAGAGAGAATCGTTGATCCGCTGCCTCTTGCATGCCCCACATTGGGGATCTAGCCCCCAACCCAGGCATGTGTCCTGACCAGGAATCGAACCACGACCTCTTGGTTCATGGGTCCATGCTCAACCACAGAGCCACACTGGCCGGGTTACTAAAAATTTTTGAGCCATACATGAAATAGATACATTTTTAGAAAGACCACTCAGGCATCCATATAAAAGGTAGAACTGAAGGAATGATCACAAAGGCAGTCAGACCAACTAAGAAGCTGTAGTTAGCCCTAACCGGTTTGGCTCAGTGGCTAGAGTGTCGGTCTGCAGACTGAAAGGTCCCAGGTTCGATTCCGGTCAAGGGCATGTGCCCTGGTTGCGGGCACGTACCCAGTGGGAGATGTGCAGGAGGCAGCTGATTGATGTTTCTAACTCTCTATCCCTCTCCCTTCCTCTCTGTAAAAAAATCAATAAAATATATATTAAAAAAAAAAGAAGAAGAAGAAGAAGAAGAAGAAGAAGAAGAAGAAGAAGAAGCAGCTATAGTTACAGTCCAGAGCAGGATGTTGAGGACTTGAATTAAAACAGAGATGGGGAAGAGAAGTTACAACGGGTGGGGCGTGGGGGGGGGGGAGGAACAGTTCATGACTTATTATAGAGTAGGGGAGGGAGGTTCAAATATTGGCCACAATTTTATAAGCTTGAAAAAATACATTAATATTGGAGGCATTTACTAAACTGAGAAATGCAGAATAAGGACATAATTGGGGTAAAGAAAAGGGCTCTGTTTTGGACATAACATTCAAGTTGCCATAATTAGAGCTTAAAAAGAGAGAGGGTTTTGGAGGCCACTGGAATGCAAATGGTAGTTGAAGTTACGAGGGGAGTGGGGGTCATCCAAGAGGAACATATTCATGTATGTGGAGGGGCAAGGAGACAGTCCTGGGATTAGGAGACAGTCCTCCATGGGTCTCTGGCGTTTGTGCCTATCTTGAAAGCAGAGTCCCTGATGGCCTTTGTTCTAGACTATTTTTTCAGGAGTGTTTATATAGTTAATAACCTTAGAAGATAGAGTTAGTGTCTCCCTCCAGAGCATAAGGAGTTTGGCTACTGCCCAGTATAATAAGGTAATGTCTTTCTGCAGGGCGAAGGGCAGGCAGACTTACCACCCATTACAAAATACTTGGTTTCCAAGCCCAGGGCTCCGTTTCTATAACAAAACTCACTGTTTGTGTCACCCTGTGGGAATTAAGCTCACATAATGGCGCAAATGCCAATTCTCGGGCCATTGCTAATAAAAAGATTCCTTCTATCTGAACCAAGAGTTGCATGAAACTGTGTCAGGTTAACTTGCAAGTTAGTAAAATCTCAGACTCTTAGTTGTTCGTGACACCTTGGAAAACCTCAGCATTTAAGGGTTAAAATGAAAGAAATTGTCTCATGATATTGAAAAGGGCCAGTCAACGAGGCAGAAATAAATGGTGCTTCAAAACTCTGAAGATAATTTTCAAAAAGAAATTTTCAACAATGCAGAAATGTCAAATTAGATGAGGATTTCAAAATTCAATTTGATAACATCGACAAGAACACTTTCAAGGTGGACAGGGTACAAGAACGAGGTCCAGCTGGACAGAGGGTGTTCAGGGAACGATATGGTGAGAGAGATTGAAACATCTAAAGAAATTTGGTCTCAAATAGAGGTTTGGTCATGAAGAGAACTATAAACATTTGGGACAATAGTTTGAAGGGAGGGCAAGATTAATAAAAAGGATTCTTGTTGTGTATAATTTTGTTTTTTAAAATGAGAGAGAAACAAATTAAAATAGGAGAGAACCCCCAATATTTAGATGAAAAAAGAAAGACTGAAGATTGGGAGGAAGGAGAAATTAAACTGAGCAAGAATTTAAATTAAGGGAATGCTGAAACCAACCATATTATCTTCCCAGCAACTCTAGGTGTAGAGAAAGAAAAGTTGGAGAGTCCATCACAAACTAACTTTCTGGCTAGACCATTGGCTGAGAATATGTCAGGTAGAACAAATGGAGAAAATTATTTGGAATAGCAACACTTAGACAGCCTTATTGGACATAATAAATGAAAATAAATGAGCTTTTATGATTCAGGCATCCACACTTCTCAATTATGAAGTAAAATAAACCAAATTAAGAATATGTTGCTTTCCTGGGGCTGTTGGGTGGCTTAAACAACACAAATGCATTACCTGACAGTTTTGGAGGCCAGAGTCCTGGATCAAGGTATAAGCAGAGTTGGTTCATTTGGAGGCTTATGAGGGAGAATCTGTTCCCTATATTTCTCCCCTAGCTTCTGTAGTTTGCTGGCAACTCTGGCATTCTCAGTCTGCACAAGCATCACCCTGATCTCTGTCTTCATCTTCATATGGCATTCCACTTGTGTGCATATCTGTGCCCAAATTTCCCCTTTTTATAAAGATACCAGTCATATTAGGTTAAAGTTCATCATAGCGACCTCATCTTAACTTGATTACATCTACAAAGACCCTATTTCTAAATAAGGTCAAATCATGAAGTTAGGGCATTAGAATTTCAACATATCTTTTTGGAAGACACAAATCAACAAAGATTATACTAATGTTTCACAAGAGAGTCTCCTCACACTAGCTCAGATAGCTCTCTAAATTGCTTGAAAGTAATACCATGTATTGAGGTTTTACCTACAAGGAACTCTTGTACGGTCTGGCATGAAACATAGCTCACTAGGTAGTTTCTATGTCCCTGTCATTGTGCACTAGGGCTGCCATAACAAATAACCACAGATGGGTTGACTTGAACAACAGAAATTTATTTTCTCACAGTTCTTAAAGCCAGGGGTCCAAGGTCAAGGTGTCAATAGATTTGGTTTCTCCTAAGACCCTGGGAGAACCCTGGGTTGCAAATGGCCACCCCCTTGCTGCCTCTTCACACAGTCATCTCTCGGTACATGGCCCTCAAATTCCCTCTTCTTTTAAGGACACCAGTCTTAGTGTCCACCCAAATGACCTCATTTTAATTACCTCTTTAAAGACCCTGTCTATCTAAATAAGGTCCTATTCAGAGGTATTGAAGGTTAGGCTTCAACATATGAATTTGGAGAAGACATAATTCAGCCCATAACAGCCCCCTACGTTACATACTTTCCAGAAAATGCAGTAGCAAGAATCCAAGCATATTTCTGTTTGGGTAATAGCACAGACATTTCTTCTACTCCCTACATGAAAATCTCTATGCCCAGTCCAAGGTCCATTCCACAGTTGTTATGAGGTCTCTTACTCATGGAGAGAGTAGAGTGGGCTCTCACCAGTTAGTTACCAGTCCATATACAAGGTAATTCAAACATACAGCATCGTATGAGAAGGAACAATACAGAAATAAAGTATTCAAATATGAATTAAACAATAATGAGACATTCCATTATTGTGGTTTAAAAATCAGATACAGCCTGGCCAGAGTGGCTCAGTTGGCCCATGCACTAAAAGGCTGCCAGTTTGATTCCAGGTCAGGGCACATACCTTGGTTGCAGGTTCAATCCCCAGTTGGGGAGCATAAGGAAAGCAATGGATATTTCTCTCTCACACCTCTCTTTCTCTTTTCTCTTTCTTTCTTTCTCTCTCCTCCCCTCCCCCGCCCCTCCCCCCTCTGATCTTGCTCTCTCTAAGCATATCCTTGGATAAGGATTAAAAAAAAAAATCAGACCCTGGCTGGTTTGCTCAGTGGTTGAAGCATCAGCCCACAGACCCAAGCGTCCAAGGTTTGATTCCCAATCAAGGCAAAGGCATGTACCTTGGTTTCGGGTTCCATCCTCCGGCCCCGGTAGGGGTGTGAGCAGGAGGCAACCAATCTCTTTCTCTTTCTCTTTCTCTTTCTCTTTCTCTCTCTCTCTCTCTCTCTCTCTCTCTCTCTCTCTCTCTCTCTCTCTTTCTCATACTATCTATATCTCTATCTCTATCTCTATCTCTATCTCTATCTCTATCTCTATCTCTATCTCTATCTCTATCTCTCTCCCTGCCTCCTCCCTTACACTCTCTCTAAAAATTAATGGGGGGAAAATATTCTCAGGTGAGGATTTTTTTTTTAAATCAGATACAAAACTATGTAATTAAAAGAAAGTAAATTGGTAAGAGTCCCTCTTACAATTGAGCAATTTATGGCCTGAAAATCTTAGTTTACAGGAAAAGAAATGTTACATATTTATGAAACAAGACTGGAAATCAAGTACATAATTTCCTAGCATTTTAATAACCTGAAATAAAATGCATAACCTTATATTTCACAGAAAATTAAATTTAGTAGCATCAATCTTGAGTTGGGGACATAAAAACAGAAATTCCAAGTAAAGCACTAACCCAGTTTTGGAGTCAGCAATCAGTACCAAAACCCCCCATAACCTCTCTGGCAAAATGTGCTATGGATTTATATAGTGGGTGGTCACTTAAATGTAACCAAGGGCTGCCTTTCAAATTTTCTGATGAAACAGATTGATTGGATTAGGTTGCTTATGTTCAATGGCAATGCATCATTCCAACTGTGGGCCCCCACCTTCCCAAGTGTACAACACAGCAGTCATGCTAAAAGTTTACTTTTAATACACTTCTTAGTCCCCTCAAATAATCAACCAAATGTCACCTAAACTTTTCTTGCCAAGGAAAATGCAAGTACCATCGTCTCTCATAGTCTATCAACTGTGTCTCCAATACTACACTTACTGTGCCTCTGAATGATAAATGATCACTTGCTTTGCTAAAACACTGTTCTCCTCCCAAGCTTCTTAAAAATGTTCATGTAATGACCATCTGCCTGGCTCTTTTCTCAGGCATCATCAGCAATTTGATTGCAATCTCCAGGAGTGCCATGCTTTAGCTAAAATCCTGCACTTATTAAATAACACTCTACACATCATCTTATCGGGAAAGAAAGAACGCTACTGACACTAAATTTTAAGTATCCAAATAATACCTGGCATTCTCAAATACCCCTGAGTGAACTGTGGGCATTATATATGAGTCATAGAGGTTCATGTCTTTTGTGCATTTATTTATTCACTAAATTCGCTCTTCTAACATACAATCATTTTTTAGTGCATGTTATGAGCCAGGTATTCTATTGGGGCTTGAAGATACAAAGATGAAAGAGGTCTATGCCCTCAGGAGGCTTACAGTGCCCTACAATGCCTATTCCAACACAGGGCTGGTGATTGTGGGTTGAATCAGAAATCAGGCATGACTGGCTACCAAGAGAATCTGTGCCTGTGTTTGTGTGTGCACGTGCCCTGTTATTGAAAAATCAAGATATGGTGAGATAACCATGATAGTACTAGTGGGTACAAGCATCAAACTTTCCCATGGAGCTTACCCATAAACCCTATCCTCTTTAGTAGGTAATGGCAATCACTCTTTTCAGGAGTATGAGATGTATTTGATTCACAAATGACCTTCATTCAGACAACACACAATAGTGGGACAATTACTAGTACCACATATACAAATCATTTAAGCCATAATCCTGTTTGAGTTGATGGCAATATTGTTTATTCTGCTCTCACTCAACTTAGTTACTATAAACAACTACTGAAATATTAATGAGACAGACATTACAAATGTTTAATTCATATTAATTAAAATATTAATTTTATCAAAACCTATCAAATACCTACTTTGTGTCAGGTATTGTATTAGACACCAAGAATAAATTACTAAGGAATAACTGACAAAGTCCAGCCTTCTTGGAGCCATTGTGAGAGAGATTAGGATTCTTTAAGTATAACAGAATTTAAAATAAATTACAATTGTGATGAGTGCTAAAAAAGAAAAGCACTTAAAGGAAACTTTGAACAGGGCTGAATATCAATGGAAGAATCTTAGAAAAAATGAAGATTGATCTACAGTCTCAAGGAAGAGTAAAAATATGAGGTGAAGAAGAACTTGAGTATAAGAGGGGAGATCATCTATAAAAAGAATGACCTTTAATGAGAAGCAACTAATGACCAAAATCACACTGAGGAATAGAGCAAATAGATAGAAAGTTGGAGTGATGAATGTGAAAATAAAATGAGATGCAGAGGAGGAGGGTGGATGTCAGTCTATCTTTGGGCTTGAAGGCTTTGTTCAAAATTTTGGTCTTTATCCTAAGAGCCATGAGAATCCATTAGGGTATTTTTTAAGTAGGTATTTTATTGAGGTATGATTGACATACAAAAATCTATATATATTAGTGTATTCAACTTGTGTTGAGTTTAGAGATACCATCACCACAGTCAATGCCACAAACATATCTATCACCTCCAAAAGTTTCCTCCTGACTCCTTAATTTAGTTATATATTTTTGTGTGACAAGAACACTTAACATAAGATTTACCCCTTAGGAAAATTTTAAGCATGAGATGTAGTATTATCAACTATAGGCACTATGTTGTACTTACTCATCTTGCATAACTGAAACATTGGACCCTTTGACCAACACTTCCTGTTGCCCCCCAGGCACTGGCAACTACTATTCTACTCTCTGCTTCCATGAGTTTCATTATTTTTAAATTCCTGATGTAAATGGAATGATGTAGTATTTGTCCTTCTGTCACTGGCTAATTTCACTTAACATAATGTCCTCCAGGTTCATCACAATTGGCAGGATTTCCAGAAATGACTGCTTCTTCAACGTGTTTTTTTAAGTAATACTCTTTACATAAGTCTTTGATCACATAAAAATTTTCTCTATATGTTTACAAATTGGAAATGCCCTGAACATATTTTAATTCACTATTATTTAACCAACCAAAACCTAAAATCTTCATAAAAATCTTACTTTCAAATAGTTGTAGTTATTTTTCCTTTTTCTCCAAGAGTATGAGCCTCATGGGTTTCTTGCAAACATACCTATTTTTACCCAAAGGGCACATGATTGATTCTCTCTTAAGTCAATTATTCTTCCCAGAGAAAATTCTGTATACAGATAGAGACAGTCTACTTTAAATTAATTAATGTCATGCTGTTTGTCTTCAATACATCTTCAGCAAATAAATGAGAGGAAGTCAGTCAAGTGTGGCCGTATGCTTACTGAATCTTAATTACAAAGTTAATTCTCCCGTTGACATATCCTTCCAGCACGTTCTGCCATTTTCTCTGCATTTTTCTCTCTGAACTCTGAGTCAACCACCAGTTCTTCTACATTGACTCTGTTTCTAAGCTCCTCGGGGATTCATGAATGATAAACACAGCTGGATCGTCAGAAAGGTCGAATCTGGAAACCATCGCTATCCTTCTCTTGTACAGTTTTTTGGATCCATGCTCAATCCATCTTCAGTTCTTTGAAGTGTTGTTTCAGTTCAGCCATCACTTTTGGAACTTTCATAAAACTAGTCATATCCTGATGCTTCTGTCACTCTTTTTTGAGTTCTTCAGAAATCATAATTATTATTCCCTCCATCATATTGTTTTTTCAGAATCAGGAGAAATGAGAGCTTTCTGTAGGAGTTCCTCTTTTCCCTTGATCTAGATAAAGATTTTCCTTTTGAAGTATAGTTTTTAGGAGCAAAATTAACATGCCAACCCCAAAACTTAGATCAGGGTCTGGGCTGTTGCTTGTTATTTTCAAAAGTTTAAACTTTGTGCTTTTTGGTAAGTCTTCTTTGTCAGTGCACTCACACTCTATAATTTTTACAGTCTGGTGATACTTCATTTTTAATAGTCTTTCTCCTCTTCTCCTTCCTCCTGTTGCTCCAATACCAGCTTCATTTGCCTTGTCTTCTAGCAAGACTCAATCCAGAGATTATGTCAATTACAAACAACACAGTGTGATATGGCATGTCTCATGAGTATATATGTATATTTCTTGTGATCATTATTTTCTGCTTACCACAGTATTTTCATTGTTTCAGATATCTGGCTTACATCAATATTGAGAACCAATAAAACAGAATCACTTTTAACCTGGTTTGTGCCAAGTTTAGACAGAGTTAGCATAGTTTAGTATTACATTCAAAATCCTCATGCTTCAGATTTTTATATCTTTCCCGATGACTACTTTCAGCACCATCATTGCTGCCACCAATACTAATTTGTGGAAAGTCTTTAGTTGGTGCTCCCTCTCTTTTCATTCCTTAATTTCCACAACCGCAGTTGTTTGAGCTGAAGATCTCATCATTCATATTTGATGGCTTTAACATAGTTTGCTATTTTAAGAGTAATGTGTGATGATTGAATAAAAAAATTTTCAGACATGAAAAGGCCTCAAAAAGTTTATTTCCCATGCATCTTTCAACAAGTAACTACCAAAAAAAAAAATCTAAGAGAATGAAAAGTATGGAAATAAGAACATAAAAGGGCAGGGAGTACAAGGACTTCCCTGAGAAATGAGAAGGAAGATGCCCAGATGTCAGTGATGCATCTGCAGAAAGAGCAGCCACTCCAGTTAGGAGAGTTGATGCGATAGAAGAGAGCTGTTATTGCATGCCCATAACATTTTCTTTTTAATTTGAGGACAAAATGATTGGGTAATTCTAATCCAGAATATTTTCTGTACTTGGATTGCCATGATCATGTTCTAGAAAATTCCTACTCTCCCACTATGTTCCACTACCCTGGAATAGCAAAAATTTAGGGAAATAGCAAGTATTGCTTCAATATTAGTGGATGACTTTCTAAACGTTCTAGCCTATTATCCAGCGTTACATATGGACAATGTCATGAGGCAAAATTAATAATGACATAGTCATAAACCATTAAAACATTTTGAAAAAATTCTGTAGTATTTACATTGGGTCTTGAATTTGATATTTTATTAGAACAACTCTGTCACACTACTCATTGGTTTGATTTTCTACCGCTCTGATCTATTTCTCTCTCTTTCTGTGTATATATACATATATATGCACACACACACACACGCACACACACACATATATACATATATGTATATCTATATATGTAGATATAGATATAGATATAGATATAGATATAGATATAGATATAGATATACATAAACCACATTTCCATCACAGATATAGTCACATAATATCATGTGTATCATATATATGGGTGATAAGATATATATATATATGCATGACTTGATTGTGATATGTATAATCAATTATATAGCTTATATGGTAATAAATTATACATATTTGTCATATATGCCATATTTACCATACAATATGTTACATGTATATATGTGTGACATGATGGATATACAGCTATAGAGAGATAGAAATAGAGATAGAGATGAAAAATAGAGAAGACAGTTAATCAAAATACATCTGTGATGAATATATGTAGTTACAAGTACAGTTATCCTGGTGCAGGCAGGTATGGGACTGCTTTCTTCTCTGTGCTTTTCAGTCCTCAGAATTGCAACAACTCTGCAAAGCATTCTATTACCTCCTACACAATTCCTTACCTACTTTGTATATGTCACTCTACTCCTTTCAAATGAAGCAGAAGAAAATGTGTCCAAAATAAATATTAGGAAATAGATAGATAGACAGACAGAGATAGATAGATGGTGATGATAGATGATAGATAGATAGATAGATAGATAGATAGATAGATAGATAGATATAGATAGATAGAGATTTCCTATTTTTCTCCAAACATTTGCTGCTATTGACTTGCCTTTATCAGACTGCGTGACAGTTTGATCTAGGCAAAGACCAAATGGAAGTTCAGTTCTAAAATACTAATCTCATTTGCAGTGAAGTCACTAAAATTTTGGTCCTTCCAGCCACCACCAATTAATCAGTGTCAGACCAGGTCAGTATTTTAATGGAAGCCAAACAAAACTATTTTGGCTACTTCTGGCATTGGTGATTGTATAGGCCACAAAATGTCTTCTGAGGTCAGTAGAGAACAGCAGCATCAGCATTTCCATAAACAGTATTTTCCTCAGCAGTGCCAACATCAGTGATGTAAAGGTCCTGTGATTCTTTGGCAAAAGAAACACTATTTCCCCTTTCTTATTCGCCAAGCTGTATGACATCTTTCCTCTTGTACTATGTTTAGCTGTTCATAATTGTCTACACTCTGTTTCCTAAACTCTTGGGCAGAATTGTTCTGATGCAGCTAGCACATTTAACCCCTTCAGCGTTGGTGTCCCTTATGTTCTCCACTGATATACTGTGGTTTCGATATCATGTCCACAATCCTTAAAGAGCTGTACTGTAAAAGCTGCTATATCAACCATAAACATGAATATTAAGCTTGTTGAAATGTATGCAGGATACCTAATGAGAAATTTAATATACTCCGCATAGTTTTCTATTTCCTCAAAGTTTGGAAATCTATTTAGACATGGATTAAAAATACATACATTTGTGGGAGTCTAAAACTTCTCTTCCCTTAGCTTAAACTTGTCGACCAGAGCTATCCTACAGAAAATCACATTAACGAAATCAAAAGTGACGAATTTAATTCACATGTTTCAGGGAACAGCTTTCAAAGTATTGGGCCTGAAATGTTTACCTCATTCAGGACAGTGGTGGCAAAAAGGTCTCATCTGAGGGACAACTAAAGCTGGGCTAAACAGAAAAGATGAATCAATGTTAGTCAAAACATGCCAAAGTGTTTGAATGGAAGTACATGGAGACACAACCCAAACTCCCTAGCAAGTCATTTTATATCTATCGTAAAAATTCCTAACAAAAGCTACGTGATTTCTTACCCAGACTATAAAACGCAACATTGTGAGTTGGAAGGCCTTAGCCTTAGAAATCAGAATCCCTGGGTTCTAGCCCCAGTCCTCCCACTAACCAGCTGTGAGCTTGGTACATTTCGCCTAGATGGAGGTCAGTTTCATCTGTAAAATGAAGAAATTGGGGGGCGGGGAGAGAAATCCTTAAGGTCTTTTTATAGCACTCTATAAAGTTAATCACTACTATTAGGAAAATAGCTCAAATACAAGCCCTACTGATTATCACTAGCCTTGTAAGTGAAGATTAGCCTTTGGTATGCATAAATAACAAGATTTCTACTGATCTGTTTAGTGATGAACTTCTCCTGTAAACCTCACTTCATTGCTGGGAGCAATTTAAGCATTGAAAATAGAATCCTTCTTGCCAAACAAACTTCTAGAAAAGCTGAGAATGACAAAATAGCCAAACTGTTTTTCCTACCTTTAAAATCACAGTAACGTCTATCAAATTTATCTACTATATAAGATGCTCTTCTACAATATATACTTTGACTCTCGAGTCTACAATTTTTATTCATATTAGACTAGAAGCCCCAATGCATGAAATTCGTACAGGGGGGCAGGAAGGTCCTTCAGCCCAGCCTGTGCCCTCTCGCAATCCGGGACCCCTCACTCCTAACTGCCCAACTGCTTGCTCCTTACCTCTTGCTCGCTGCTCCTTAGTGCAGAGAGAGGCTCCCGCCACCGCTGCTGAGCTCGCCAGCCGTGAGCCCAGCTTCTGGCTGAGCAGCGCTCCAGCTGTGGGAGTGCACTCACCACCAGGGGGCAACTCCTGCATTGAGCATCTGCCCCCTGGTGAACAGTGCACGTCATAGCAACCAGTCGTTATGGTGGTTCTGCTGTAACGGTCACTGGGCTTTTATTATATAGACTAGAGGCCCAGCGCACGAAATTATGCACAGGTACAGTCCCCAGGCCTGGCCTGCAATCAGGGCCATCTTCCCCAGCTGCCGGCAGCCAGCCCCGCCCCCCGCCACCACCCATCCCAGTTCCCCGTTTGCCATCCAGCAATGGGAGCCTGACAGCCCAGGGAGGGACCAAGAGGTCAGCCATTCCCGCCTGCTCGCTAGCCCCACCCCCACCACCAGTCACCCTGTGTGTGGGGGATGACTGGCAGGGCAGGGGCCTTGGTCTGGCGCTGCCAGCATCCCCTGCCACCCACCCCAGGTCCCCACTCTCCATCAGTGATCTGAGCCTGCCAGCTGGAGAAAGGGACCAAGAGGTGATCAGTACACCTCATAGTAACTGGTCAAGTGGTTGTTCTGGTCATTCTGCTGTTATGGTCGCTGGGCTTTTATTATATAGTATTCTAGTTTATTTTCCTGGCAACTGTTTTTCATTATCAAGTATTCTCAAAATTAAGAAATATTTAAAAGTAAGAAAAAGGCCTTGCTTAACTTATGGAAATACAAGATTCTTTTGAAGGCCCCAAAAGTTTTGGGTAAGCCAAATGATTTATTTTCATCAACAGCAAACTTTTTATCATCCTATCTTTCTGCCTAGAGCATTAAATATTTAAGAAACTGTTAACAGGGAGTCTTTACTAAATCACTAAACTCACTAAATCACTAAAGCCAGAGGAGCCAAACATTTCTTAAAATCTCTGCCAGATTTATAATTTGCAAACTCACACTAAAAGCATTTTATTGGCACTTTCATTTAAGTTCTAAAATACTCACCTCTTCCATTTTAAAACCTAACATGACAGTCTTCATTTTCAAATAATCTCACATTGCCCCTCCAAGACATCCTTAATAACAGCACCATCAAATTAAATAGGAACACAAAGCTGAAACCCTTTGACTGAGTCAGGTATCCATGCCATATATAAATTTCCAATATTTATTTTTTGGTACAGAGGGAAAAAAGGCAAAGCTGTACCTAACCCTTTAGTCAAAACTTAATTTAAAAGCATGTTATTTAAGCTCACAGATATAATTTTAATTATGTAACACTAGTGATGATTAATAAATGGATAAATTTTTACTCCAACTTCAAATACTTGTTCTGCTTTCATAACATGTTCCTACTTGAACAACTCTATGACCCTCCTGGGATAACTATAGGCGCCTCAAACTCAACATGAGCAAACCTAAACTCTTAGATCTCCAAACCCTATCCTAACCCTGTCCCCTATATAAATCCTGCGCCTCCCCGCCCCCTCCCAGTCTATGCACTAACATATGCTCAGCTGTTCAAACCTAGGAGTCATTCTTGGTTCTACTTTCTCCTTACTCTGCACATCTTACTTATCTGCAAGTCCTGTCATTTCTACCCTTAAAATATGTCTATCTACTTACCTCTCTGCACTGGCACTACTTTCACCCAATCCAGCATCGCCACTGCCCTGAACTACCTACTGCCCTTAAATGGGTTCCCTCTGTCTACACTATCTCTTTCAATCCACATCACAGCAGCCACAGTAAGACTGGATATTTAAAACAAATCCTTATCTTGCTTAAACATGTTGAAGGGCTTCACATTTCAATTCATATACAACCCAAACTGGTTCCCAAGATCTACAAGGCTGTACAAATTCAGACATCTGATGGCCTTCCAACTGACCTCATTCACAACCCTTTGGTCACTATGCTTCAACCACCATGACCTCCTTTTAGTTTTTCTAACAGAGGCTCTATCCTCTCAAAAAAAGAGAGAGAGAGAGAAAGAGAGAAATGCTTCTCCATGGAGGTACTGATCCTAAGGATCCTATCTAAGCAGGTTTCACACCTCTTCCTCCCCCATCCCATCCCATTGATCTTCATAACATGCACTTTTATTGCCTTAGAAGCATTTGTCATTGTGTATAAATATGTCACTGTTTGCTTGCTTAACTCTTACCTGATCTTTTCCTCCATTTAACTGTTAGCTCCAGTAGGGCAGAGACCTATCTCTATTGTAGCTCCTGTGCCTTGCTCAGTACTGATGCCTAATAGGAGCTCAACAAACATTGGTAGATGTGTGAGTGACACTGGCCTTAAGGCCTAAATTGAGTCTCCCCAAAATTCATATGTTTAAGTCCTAACTCCAAGTATTTCAGAATGTAACTGTGTTAAGAGACAAGAGGATAAGTTAAAATGAGGGCCTTAGGGTGGATCCTAATCCAATCTGACTAGTGTCCTTATAAGAGAAGGAAATTTGGACACACACACACAAAAAAAACACACACACCAGGCATGTGTGCACACAGAGAAAAGACCATCCAAGGGCAGAGCAAGAAGGTGGCCTTCGGCCAGCCATGGAGAGAGGCTTCAGAAGAAAGCAAAGCTTCCAACACGTTAATATTGGACGTCTAGTCTCCAGAACTGTGAGAAAATAATTTCTATTGGTTAAGCCATCAGTCTGTGATGTATTATTATGGCAGCCCTAGCAAACTAATACAACCAGAATTAAAATGGAAATAGAAAAACAAATCACATTATATCCCTAATGTATCTCAGTCATATTTGGTCTTGAATTCATAGTTATAACACAGTGTAGTATGAATCCAAGATCTGTTCATTATCCAGGCAATCTGGTTCACAAAGAGATAAATTCTAAAATTCTCCACTTGGATTTGGCAGACTTCTAAAATTTTCCACAATGATTTGTCAAACTTGTTTATTTTTATCTGCATAAATGATAGCGTTGACTAATATCATGCTTCTATAACACATTCGGGTCTGCCTCTTCCATTCAACTGTTGATAAGATTATTCAGATGTATTACCATGAAGCTTAGGGACTGTGCTCTGTTTACATTGCAAAGACTATGCAAGAACAACCTCGGTCATAAACATTCTTTCCAAACAGAAAATAGTGATTTCATATGGTGTAATTGTGTCCAACTCAATTTTCAAATGAAAAATGACTAGACAAGAAAGTATTCCGTAGTGTCGTGAAAATCATTATTAAACAATTTTTTTCAAACTCTGGAAGTCCTAGGACATTAAAACAAATTTGTAGTCTATATGCTCCTTTAGGTCTAAAACTGGCTGTGGAAAGTGGATTGCATTTCTGTCCTCCAACCTCAGTCCTTTAAAGATAGATGTCAAACCGAGGTGTTACATATGGTAACTGCTGTAACTGTGGAAATGCAAAACTGAGCCAGAAAAAAGGTTTTGAATCTACAGCATTATCAATATGTTGGTGCAGTTCTGACCATTATAATTACTCTTCTTTTGAAAGCATTATTTCATCACTTGGCATACCATTCATTTTGGTTCAAAGATTATAACCAGATTTTGTCATAGATTTAATAAGCACATACAGAAATCTTGCCATTTTTTTTGTCCATAAAGTTTAATAGATTTTAGAATTGTCATTTCTCTTTTTTCTTTCAGTGCTTTGTTTTTTTAGTTCTTATTATCTCCCACTCTTAAATACAGGGTTTTTCTAAATTCATAGATATGAAAGCAATGCACCACATAAGATGTAGCTATGAAACGTCAGAGATCCTCATATCTATTTGGGGTTCAGGGGGGCAAAAAACTTAAACTCCATTATTATTAAGAGAAGCAAATCAATCCCTCCTTTTTTCTAAGAAGGACATTTTAAATTTTACTTCTTTCACCTGATTGTGCAGTCACTAATGTCAACTCCTTCCCCAAAAAACAGCTTCCACACAGTCAAATACAACTAATCCCCAGACTCTTCACAAGCACAGAACAGAGTGGGCGTTCCTCCAGTCCTGAATGGATGAGAAGAAAAGATATTTTCCTGCAGACTGTGAAGATACAGTATAAACAAAACAAGGAAAGAGTGGCTGGCCATATTCCTAAGATGGGTGAACAGAGTTATGAAACCAACACATCTTTTTTTTTTTAAATGGCCTTTTGCCCTAGCCAGTTTTGTTCAGTGACTAGAGTGTCAGCCTATGGACTGAAGGGTCCCAGGTTCAATTCTGGTAAAGGGCACAAGCCCAGGTTGCGATCCCCAGTAGGGAGCGTGCTGGAGGCAGCCGATCAATGATTCTCTCTCATCATTGATGTTTCTATCTCTCTCCCTCTGCCTTCCTCTCTGAAATCAATAAAAATATTTTTTAAATAAATAAGATAAAATGAAATAAAAATGCCCCCTTGTACTTGCTCCTCAAATTGTGTAGCGTCATCAATTTTTTTTTAATATATTTTATTGATTTTTTACAGAGAGGAAGAGAGAGGGATAGAGAGTTAGAAACATCGATGATAGAGAAACATCGATCAGCTGCCTCTTGCACAACCCCTACTGGGGATGTGCCCGCAACCAAGGTACATGCCCTTGACCGGAATCAAACCTGGGACCTTTCAGTCTGCAGGCGACGCTCTATCCATTGAGCCAAACCGGTTTCGGCAACGTCATCAATTTTTGTGGTAGTCATCTTCCACCAAAGTGCTTAAGGTCAGACCAGGCGGCATGATGCCTAACTTGATAGCTTTTCTCCAAGTTTCTCTCTATAATATGTCTGCTTCTCCTGCAAGGAGATCAGATACCCGTACTCTTAGGATACATAACGAAAATGAGTAGGCTGATTCCTGCCAAAATGAGGCCAGAAGGATCACTATATGTGGCACCCTTATCTTTCCTAGTATTGCTGGTTTTATTTGCTACAATGGTGAATGTGGGAAGGACCAGTGCTATGTTTTTCCCTGCTCTGATCAGAAAGGAGCTACTCTGCTATCTCTTGCCCAGGCTAAAATATTCCAAGCAATAAAAGTGATTAAATTATCATAAAAGATAGGAGCCACAGAAAGGAGTTGAACATATTTTAATCATTGAAAATACTCTATTTTTAACACAAAAATGTATATATAAACTTGAGAGGGAATACCATATTCAAAGCTGTGGCCCCTGAGCCCTGTATCGTTCATTTTACATTAAATAATCTCTTTCTTACAATTATCACTGCCAGGCCTTCTATATATCTCCTGTCACTATGGCAACAAAGTAGTTCTGTTAATCTAATTAGGCAATATTCAATTACCTGTGTTAGGGGGAAAAAGATATACTTCTCTTTCTGCCAGAGTCATTATTGATTAAATGGAGAAGGGTTAGAAAGAGCATCCATAAGCCCAATTTTCAGGCTTCTTGAGCCAAAATTAAAGTAGAGTTTGGGCAAAAAGTTGATGCTTGCAATTCTTCCCGTTGGTGGACTGAGCACTCACGCAAATCACCAAGTTCAGCACGTTGCTTACTTGAGGGAAATCACTTGCTATGTTGTAATGCAAGTTAGTCCTAAACTTATAATTATACTCTCTGATCTGTGAATTGGTGTAGGAATATCAATTATGGAGACATGCAAATTAGCTCGGCTCTTAGAACCTTGCCCTTAAAGAACATTAGTCTCTCTAATAATAAATGAAGGCAAGAACTACACTGAGTGGACAGATTATTATGATCTCTAATATACATATATTAGAGGCCCAGTGCATGAAATTCGTGCATGGGTGGGGTCCGGCCAGCCTGGCCAGGGGGAGGGGACATGGGCGGTTGGCCGGACTGCCTGCTGGTCAAACTCCTGGTCAAGGGGACAATTTGCATATTAGCCTTTTATTATATAGGATATACACTGAGTGGCCAGATTATTATGAGTTCAGAGATCATAATAAACTGGCCACTCAGTGTAATTATTGCAGTGATAGTATTTGTGATGTGATGTCCCAAGAGATAAAATGGTTATCTTGTAAGAGCTAAACTAAGAAAATCAAGTCATTAAATGTTAAAGGACACATTCATTTTTTGAGCAATACACAAGTGCAATTAATCAGGCTTTTAGCAAACATCATCTCAACCAATACTGTGTAAATAGCATTCCCATTTGGATTTTTAAACCTTAAATATGTTCTAAGGGACTCCTGATTTCCACTTTCAAACGAAGGTGCCTTTTCCTCTATTAGTAATTTCCACCTCAGTAAACAACTTTAGTGCTACTCATTTGTTTGCAATAAAATCATAAATCATCTTCGATCCCTCTCATCCAGTCCATTACCAAATCCTGTCATTTCTATCTTAAAATATATCTCAATCTGGTCCCCTCACTCCATTTCTAGGACAACCAGACATGTCTGGGCCACCATCAACCTTCAGTTGATCAACTACTGTAGTCTTCCTGTCTTATCCTCTCTACCGGACAGACCATTCTCCACAATGTAGCTTAAATGTAGACCAAATGATATTCTAGATTAATACCACCCAATGGCTTCCCACAACTCTTGCAATGAAATCCCAATTCCTTCCCATGGTCTACCCGACCCTTCAGAATCCACTCTCAGTGTCCTCCACCAGTTCCTTCTATTCTTAAAAAAAAATGCCAAGTATATTAGATTTTTGAAGATGCCAAAACATAGTACCACAAACTGGGTGGCTTAAAACAACAGGAATGTATTCTCTCACAGTTTTGGAGGCAAGAAGCTCAAAATCAAGTTGTTGGCAGGCCCGTGCTTCCTCCAAAGGCTCTAGGGGAGAATACTTCCTTGCTCCTTTCTAGCTTCTGGTGGTTCCAAGTATTCCTTGGTTTGGGGCAGCTTAACTCCAACCTCTGCCTCCGCCTTTACGTGGCCTTCTCCTCTGTGGCTTGATCTTCTCTTCTGTCTGCTATAAGGACACTTTTCTCTGGATTTAGGGCCCACCCTCAATCCAGGATGATCTCATCTCAAGATCGTTAATGTCATTACATCTGCAAAGACTCCTTTTCCTAACAAGGTCACATTCCCAGGTTCTGAGGCATGGGCACATCTGCTGGGAGGCCACTGCTCAACCCATAATATCAAGGGTTTTTCATCGTTAGGCAGTTGTAATTCTTTTTCTATCTACCGGAAGCACTTTCCTCTAAGAACTAAACTCATCATTCAGGTCTCACCTGAGATATTACACACTTTCCTGACTTGGTCTTTCCTTGGCCATCTTAGCCCAAATGGCCTCCCCTCCTTACTTACCCTCATCGTGCTGTTTATTCTCATCACAGCATTCATCGAAATCAGATTTTCAGCTCGTATATATAATTTTAAAGTATTATTTTTTTATTTTTTAAAAAGGAGGAAACAATCACAATTAAAGCAAGCTAAAGAGCATTTGAAACTCAAATCACATGACCAGAATGGACTGTAAACCTTAGTTTCTTTTTTATTTCCTGCTTTCAAATAGATCTAAAAACATGTGACTAGGTTCAATAGGCAAGTTCCTACCCATATAATCAAAAGAGGAAGAAAAGTGAGGAAATAGAGAAAAATCGTGCATTAATTATTCTCTAATTAAAGCATATCATGTCCTTTTTATGCCACTTGTAACTAGGCAAAAGAAAGCTGCTTTTTAAATAAAGGGGCTTGGGCTAATATTTAAGACATATTAGCATAAAATGTCCCCAATTAATAAAAGGATATGAAATTTGATTGCTTTTAACAGTCTTTTTATAGAAAAAATAATAGTAGTACCCCGTCGCTGAGAAGCAGGAGTATGAAATAAGCCTATAAGCCATTAAGAAGCCTTTTGTTATGAAATGCTGATGCAGCCCTGGTATCAGTAAATAGTATATCATTTTACTGCAGATATTCAAGGCCTATAGCAATTCAACAGAAAATTAATCAGGATCACCTCACTATAAATCTCAACAGTATTAGCTAAAATGCCAATTTTGTAATCACTTTTCATTAAAGCCAAAAATACGAATTAAAATTGATTTTTGCCTGTGCTTTGGTAAACGGCTGCCAGTTAATGCTTTCAGTTGTAATGCAGACCTTTACTTAAATTAATTCTGTATGTTGTCTCCGTTCTGTTTATAAAGATAATGAAGTGTGAAAGGATAAGAGATGTTGGTGCAGCAAAGGGCACTTCACATGCAGGAAGAAGAGTGAAACACAAAGGATTCTGGGGCCTTTGCTAACATTAGCCCAAACATGCTCCTTTATAAGCAGTTATTTAATATATTGTTTCATATGAAAAATTAAATAAAGCCTCTAAACATATAAGTGATAATACTCTATTCTTACAAGAGATTTGAATAATTAAATGACATTATATTTTTTTTAAAGACTTTTCTGAATAAAGTCACATTCTTATTTGTGTAATGTGACCCATTTTTAAAAAGCAAGCCCATGAACTCGGTCCATGTTTGCAGGATCATTTGGAACTAATCGACAATAACTTAGGTTTCAATACATGTTCTATAGAAAGTGATACCTATATAAATAAATGTCAAATCTGTTCATTAGAGCTAAATAGAAAAATAACAAACCAAAAATCTTTTCAAGGCTAATCCACAAAGGCTTTAATTGTCTTTTAACTTTTTAATTAATAAAAAACACTAATATGGTACCAAAGTTGAGGGTATTTTTTTTGGGGGGGTGGGGGGAGCCATCAGGATGGGATAGATGAAGATGAGCGGTTGGGTTTTCCAGTAAATAATAAGGGATACTGAGTTACTTATCGTCAGGTTCTTTGAAGAGCCAAAAATTAGAACCAGAAGCCAAATAGGCAAAATCTGAGTTCTATATTTCTATAGATAAAATTCTAAGATCTCCTAAAAGGTAGGAATACATCCCTGGCTGGTTTGGCTCAGTGGATAGAACATCGGCCTGTGGACTGAAGGGTCCTGGGTTTGATTCTGGTGAAGGGCACGTGCTCGGGTTGTGGGCTCCATCCCCAGTAGGGGGTGTGCAGGAGGCAGCAGATCAATGATTCTCTCCCATCATTGCTGTTTCTAACTCTCTCACCCTCTCCCTCTCTGAAATCAATAAAAATGTTGTTGTTTTTTAATGTAGGAATACATAAATGGTGTCCAAATTCAGAAGCCTGCATGGAACTTCTATCATTTTCTATAGGATTCTATGACCTTGAGACTTTTACTTCTTACTCCCAACCTCACCCCTAACTATTACAACTACACCTTTACACTTTCTATTCCATTCTCAGACAAGATCAAAATACATTTCTTCTTAAGATGTTAGGAAGATAGCAATATTAATAAACAAGTATATCCTGAGAGTTAATAAATAGTTGTAAACCTCTCAGGTTTATTTGCAATGTGTTAACACAAAAGAATTGTGTATATCCTTGACATTAGGGCAGCATAAATCCTGACCAATACGAATCCCCAAATCGGAACTGTCACTATACCAAATAGCTTTTATCTCAATATGAGATATAATATGACTGAAATTTTCAGTTTGGACCATGAGTTCACAACAAGAAAGTCATTTTGGGCTCCCCGTAAACTCATGTAGGTATTTCCTTATGATCTCTTTATTCAAGTATATTTTGCTTACATAGCTAGGATCATATTTTAGATTCTGATTTCCAAACATTACATGAAAAGGGGATTTATGATTGGTGTTTGTCAGACATCCTCAATATCTAAAAACATTATTTGTTAGAGATCCTCAATATCTAAAATTCTTCCAAACTTACATCATTATTTTACATTCATCTAAATGATAGAGAAACAAGTCAGAAAATATCCAGTGGCTATTATATTGTTCTATGCAGCTCTAGTCTGAAGTGTGTGTGTGTGTGTGTGTGTGTGTGTGTGTGTGTGTGTTCAGTAATTTTCCAAGCAGTGTCCCAATAGTGTAAATAATTTAGTGATTGTTAGCAGGCATTTTGCCACTTATTTCAAGCGGTCATAAAACGAAGAGATTTCATATCGTAAGAAACACGCTTTCTTGTCACTGGAAATAGAATTAAACCATTAAAAAAATTCAGTGAGATATAGAAACAACTTTAATCTCCTATCCAACAGGCTTCTTGAAATTGACTAAAGAAACACCCACAGTGAATTTCTATCATGATAGCACTTTTCTTGAATTTGTAATTTGTATTGACCATTCAAATGCCTGAGGTTAATTTATGGTCTATTTGTGTTTGATTAGATGTGAGGTATATCTCCTGAGCCCTTAGATATTTGATATTGTCTTTCTGTTGTCAAAAAACAAAAGGAAATGAAGAACCTATAAAATAGTAAACATGTGGACAAATATAGAGGATAATTCAAAAGAACAATTATATATTCAGCCCTCTGCTAATAAATTTCACTCCCTGTAATGTTGTAAAGGTCCAAGCATAACTTAAGGTATCCCTATCTCCATCTTAATGTAGGGGGTTGGTAAAAATACATTTATCTAGAGATGACTGTTTCATCTGAAATGACCTACTGTGGTATAGCAACTAGGTCTCTCTGAATTGCCTGAACAATGAGCCCGCTGATACCATCTCTCCCTCCTCTAGCCAAAGAAACTACACCTAAACTCCAATTCCCATGTTACCAGTGTCTTTCTCCTCTCTGAAGAAGGGATTTCAACTTTCTACAGAATCTCCCCTCCCCTAAAAGAATCTCAGTATTGGGCAAAAAAATTTTCCCAGACAATTTATGTAAACAGTTGGCTTCTAAATCCAGACTTCCTGGTGACTCAGTAGGCTGTATGTCCATTGGCAATGTTGCTCTCACAAATGCCCTATAAGAAGACACAGTGACAGGAAAATGGAGACCCTCCATGCTAATGCAAATCTTCTCTGTTTCTATTTGATTGCTAGGCCCTGGCATTACCTCCAAGGGATGAAGAAAATACGGGTGCCACATGCCTCTTGCACTCTTACTAGTCCTTGATTTGTAGGCCTCCCCCAGTAAAGCCTATTATCTTAACTCTGACTGTGTGACACTGTCCAAGTCATCCCAAACAAGCCCTGATATATGACAAGTGGTGGAGACTATTATGGGAGTCAACTTGCACCATACGCACTTATGTCTCCTATACTCAAGATGATCTACAGTGAAGCCACCATTCACCACTTACTTTAGGTCACTTAATGAACAAAAAAGGAGAACATCCTATGGTCTTTAACAAACACCTTTTTCAAAGTGCCAACCAGGCAGAAGTTTTCATGACATAGTGAGAGAAATAAAATCTCAAAAACATTTTATGCTTTCCTAGCATTACCATCATAATAAATTATAGGAGTCATCTCCTAAGACTAGAACATCCTCAGCCTAATTGTACTGTGCTTTCCTAGTGACAGTTTTAAAGGTGTGCATTCCCAGAAGAAGCACAGTCATGGTGCAGATGACAGGAAGAAGACGGTGCCCAGCCACTGTTTTGATGGGTCACTGACAAGGTTTCTTAATTCAACTTCATAGACCTGACAGTCAGTGGAAACTCCTCTAAGACTCTGGAATTAGGCTGATGCTCAAACTTATTTTGAGGTGCTATGAGTGTTATTTTGTTTCTGTGTTTTCATAGGCATTTTTGTGAGACTATAGGTGAAACTGTGTCAATAAAACCTATGCTATTTTTTTAATATATTTTTTATTGATTTCAGAGCGGGAGAGAGAGATAGAAACATCACTGATGAGAGAGGATCATTGATTGGTTGCCTCCCACACGCCCCGCACTGGGGATCGAGCCAGCAACCCCAGTATGTGTGCTGACAGGGAATCGAACTGTGACCTCCTGGTTCATAGGTTAACGCTCAACCACTGAGCCACACTGGCGGGGCAAAGGTGAGGTGTTTCTCTGCCTTTGCCTTGAGCACTGGTATGTTTACAAAAATTCGACCATTTTACATATATACTTTTCTAATCTCTGAAAAAAATAGTTATTAAATTTTCCAAAATATAACTGACATCAATCTAATTTACTATTTTTAGTGACTGCATATTATTTCCTCATATAATATATAATAATTTGTTTGACTTATCACCTATTTGGGTAGTTTGCTTTTTTTCCAGTTTTGTCATTAAAGATCCTATCAAAAAAATCCTAAAATGCCCTTAACTGCCATGATTTTATTTCTATGAGCTAGATTCCCATAAGTGGGAGTGCTCTTAACAGGGTTTAAAAATGACTTCTGAAATCATTCCATAACATCCTTCTATCTTCTTTCAGACTTGGTTTAGTTCTGGCTTTAATTCTATAAACATTTGTCAAAATGGTTTCTTCTCTTCAGAATCTCAGAGTACCTGTCTGGGTTCTTGGTTACAAACGAAAGAAACCAATTTGGGTAACAAACCAACAATATCCAACCTGGAAGTACATCAGTCATTAATACAACTGGGAGAGTGCTGGAATAATACTCTCAGAACAAGGGAAGAATGTATCCAAGTCTCACAAGGGTATAGTTTTGTAAGAAGACATCTGATGTTGTACAAGCACCACAGAGTTGGATATTCAGCACTGATGCCTTAAAAGTCTGTAACTGTCAATGAATCTCATTCCTCCCTAAAAATTCTAAGCCGAGGTAGAAAATCCCTTTAGATGAGCCTAGAACAGAAGCCATCTCACTAGTTTCTAGGGGTCAGTCAGAAGGACTCTATTTCCCCCCTACTATCCCATAAAGTAAAAAGACTGGTGCCTCCTATCCATTTTCTGATGCCTTCCAAAGACATTAGAGTTCACAACTTTTACTACCTAAGATCCATTTATAAACTTCTCTTCATATTTACCATTCCAAAACAAAAATTTTAGGTCTGTAATACAATTTTCTGGTACAGTCACAAAATTGCTCCCCTCCTCTCAAAGCCACATGAATTATTTCATCTAGTTTATAATTATTCTCCTGTAGTTTTTCACTATTTTATCTGGATACTACAAACAGTGAACAAAATTGTAAATTTCACCACAACCAACTTCCTATAAATTAGAACAGGAAAAAAAAATAACAACAAGAGAAAACTAGCTCAAATGATTTAAAATATTAAAAACAGAATGAAGAAATTATTAGCATAGGCTACAGTCTTCAATTCTGCAACTGGCCATGTTTTCTGTAATCAATATTTATGATTACCCTCCTCCACTATGACTCTACACTGGGTGGGGTAAAAGTAGGCTTATAGTTGTTCATATGGAAAATAATAGACTAATTAATAAAAAAATAATACTCACTACTATAAACCTACTTTTGCCCCACCCTGAATTCTCTTTGCTTTAAAACAGTACCTCTGCTATTCAAGATTCTTTACTTAGTGAAATATCTCTAACTTTTATTTCTAAGGAGTGAGAATCTTTATTGGTTATCTTTGCTATGGTAACAACTCCCAAATCTCAGAAATTTACAAGAACAAACATTTATTTCTTTGTAAAGTTACACGTAAGTGGAAAGTCAGCTGTGGGTGGACTCTGGACTGCCCATCTGCTCCATCTCTTCTTATTGATGGATCTAGGGTGAAGGAGCAATCGTCCACCCCTTTTCTGATCCATTTCTTTTCTCTCTCCCCAGTCCACCAGCACTGCCCTCTCTAGCTCCAATTAGGCTTTCAACCTCATCTCTCAAATGAAACAGGTCTTATTAAGCAGGTACAGAGTTAGGTTGAGGTAAATGAGGCCTTTGTGTTGAGTACAAAATTTAAGGGGCCCCAAAAATTCATCAATTAAGATAAATGATTTTCACGGGATTAAGAAGTACAAATTGCCTGTTATAAAAACAGTCACAGAAATGTAAAGTACAGCATAGAGAATATAGTCAATAGTATTTTACTAAGTATGTATGGTGTCAGAGGGGTACTAGACTTACCAGGGTGGTCACTTTATAAAGTATATAAATGTTGTACTCTTAAAACTAATATTGAGAAATATTTTTAAATCAAAATTAATGCAAAAAGTTACTATGAACTTATCAAAGGCTTAAACACAGACAGATTCAATACTACCTTTTGCCTCAGTCTCTAATACAGCTCAGCACAGCACTATTACCAATTCTATCATTATTTAAACTTTTGATATTGTGTATTTTTGCATTAATTTTTTATTTTTTTAATATCACATTAAGATATCATTTAATTGCATTAAAATACTGAGATTTTTGGCACCCAAGGCAAGTCCTAGTCCTGGCCCTGTTATTAAGATCACCAATATTATCCATCTTGCTAAACCCAATGACTCAATTCTCAGGCTTCGTCCTACCTGATCTGTGAGCAGCAGTTAATATGGATGATCTCGTCTTCCTTAAACATATCACTGAGCACTCCTTCTGAGGGTTCTTTGCTCAGTCCCTCGCACAGAAGCCTTCTCTTAACACTGGAGGGCCAGTATTTCTGTTCTGAGACCTCTTCTCTTCATTATTTCCACTCACTCCCTAGGTTATCTAATTGAGTCCCATGGCTTTAAAAACTGCTTTCAATATAAAAATTCCAATGTACATACCGCCTTAGTCCATTCAGGCCGCTACAATAAAATGCCACATATCAGGGTGACTTATAAACCAAAAAAGAATTTATTTCTCATAGTTTCTGGAGGCTGGGAAGTCCAAGATCAGGATGCCAGCGTGGTAGAGTTCTTGTGAAAGCCTCTGCTACTCACTCAGAACTTCTTGTTGTGTTCTCACATGGTGGGAAGGGCAAGGGAGCTCTCTGGGGTCTCTTTTATCAGAGCAATAATCCCATTCATGTGGGATCTACCCTCAGGACCTAGGCATCTCCCAAAGGCCCCACCTCATTTCAACATATGAACTGGGAGGGGGAATACATACATTCACACCTTAGCACTATGAAGTCCAGACTCCCAAATCCAACTGCCTCTTGATCATCATCTCACTCCACTGCCTGTTTGCTCTTAGATTCATTCCCTGCCTTCCTGTTTCCTTCTACTCTGGCTACCAGTTCACTTCAGCCAATGGATGGCACTGGAAGAAGATTGGAAGGCAGAAGTAAAGGAAAAGATGGATTCTTTCTACCCCCTCTCTGTGTCCTGGGGGGTCTCAAGCAGCAAGTGCTTCTCCTCTGTTGTTTCTGCTCCAGCCAGACTGCCCTGGCATCCACTGCAAACTCTCATCTGGGCTATCTGTAATGGCTCCAACTTTTTTTGACTCCGGAAATACTACCTCTTTTAGTTCCTGGAGCCCAAAGAGTAGCAGCCATTTCCTGTGGTGGCTAATCTCAGGTCAAAATCCATGATTGTTTCCTTACACTGCAAACACAAGCCATCAACCAAATTGTCTGGCTTTACTCTCGCAATATATCCACAATGTGATTATTTAAGTTGACACCTGAAATATGGTCAGAAATGTGTCAGATGCTGTACCTGCCCCAGCCAGCTGTGCCTTATCATTGCAATTTTAGCCTCCTGCCAGCGTCCACTTTTCCACTTAGTGTATTCATTACACATAAACCAGAATAGCCCTTTAAAAAATATAATTCAGATCACATCACACTTCTACACAAAAGTATCCATCTGTTTCCCAACTCACTCTGAGATGGCCTACAATACCCTATATCAGTGGTCGGCAAACTGTGGCTCACGAGCTGTGGTTTGCCGCTCTGTTGTCTAATGAGTTTGCCGACCACTGACCTAGACTCTCGATTCCAATAATTACAGGCTGTTGTTGTTCCTTGTGATTAAGCCCCTATCAGTGATCGGCAAACTCATTAGTCAACAGAGTGGCAAACCGAGGCTCGAGAGCCGCATGTGGCTCGCGAGCCGCAGTTTGCCGACCACTGCCCTATATGATCTGCTGTGTCTATCCTTGTCCCCATCTCACTCATAGTGTATCAGCTACTCTGACCACCTTGAAATGCCGGTCACTGTTTTTTATAGTCTTGGTATTTCCTCTTCCTTACACTTGCAACTTTCTCCTCCCAGATATTTTCAGGGTGTGTCCCCTCTCCCCCATCAGGCCTCTACTGGTATTTCACTCTATCAGCTCAACCTAACCTCCAATATGCAGTTACAATTCACCACCCCGACCTCCCCTTTTTCCCTTGACTCTATTTTATATTTCTGCATAGGATTCATCAGAATTTTATATGTCATGTATTTACATGCTTCTTTGTCTATCAGTCTTTCCCCTCTATGACATTAGCTCATAACCTTTTTCTCTTTTGTTCCCTGCTACATTTTCTGCGGAGGTGACTGACACAAAATTGACAGACACTCGATAGCCATTGTAAATAAGTGAATGAATGGCATGCCCATGTCATACCATCACATTTAAGGTAATTGCTTTCTAGGTATATCAGTATAATATAATCAATATAGTGAAACTATGTTTATGGACTCCTGGGTCAAGTTTTGAAGAGGCAATGCTAGCTTTTAAAAGTCCTGATGTGTCGAAACCGGTTTGGCTCAGTGGATAGAGTGTCAGCTTTCGGACTTAAGGGTCCCAGGTTCGATTCCGGTCCAGGGCATGTACCTTGGTTTCGGGCACATCCCCAGTGGGGGGTGTGTAGGAGGGCAGCTGATCGATGTTTCTCTCTCATCGATGTTTCTAACTCTCTATCCCTCTCCCTTCCTCTCTGTAAAAAATCAATAAAATATATTTAAAAAAACAAAAAGTCCTGATGTGTTCTGTTCAGTAGAAAAGAATAAGAAAAAATCGTTTTCCAGGTAAATAATTGCATACCAGGTGTCAGGGTACGTTGATTTGCTCCAGTAAGGAGATCACATTGGAAACAGCAGCTGCAATTGAAGTAACCACCTGTCATTTTCCAGAATTCATCTATCTTCAGCACCAGCCATATTGGAAAGATAAAGGAGAATGGGGTAGGAGTCAACTGGCCACATCTTTCAAATATTTGTTTGTGGCACTAATCCCTGCTGTTCTTTAGTGATGCAGTACTGTTTGGCTCTAAATTCTATTTACCAGCTGACTCTCCATAAGCCCCTACTCTGACTGGCAGTCTGCAGTAGCACTGTGAATCCTAGAAATTCGTATCTGCTCCGTGGCAGTATCAACTAATCATAAAAATGGCACAGTTGTGATGGCAACTGGAAACAGGATAATTTAGAGAATCTCAGGCTGAAGATTTACATTATGGGTTTGTTCTTCCACAAAAGTACTTTAAAATTGTCTTCATTCGTTGATACTGGGCCATTGGGTTGATTCACTTGACAATTAAGAAGAGGGCTCTGGATTCTCTTATAATGTAATCTAATGGCCCTCCGTTCAAATCAAGCAGGATCTTAGTAGATTGGTCCACTATTGTAACCTCCCTACCTAATATAGGACATAGGTAAGCCATTCTTTTTTTTAAACATATTTTTATTGATTTCAGAGAGGAAGAGAGAGGGAGATAGAAATAGAAACATCAATGATGAGAGCTAATCATCAATTGGCTGCCTCCTGCATGCCCCCCACAGGGGATTGAGCCCACAACCCGGACTGTGCCCTGACCTGGAATCGAACTGTGTGACCTCCTGGTTCATAGGTCGATGCCCAACCACTGAGCCATGAAGGCTAGGCAGGTAAGCCATTATTATGCTAACTCTGTTGCTCAAGTTGTCAGTGATGGGAAAGGGCTGCTCCGTGGCCTTTGCTTCCCTAGAAGCCAACCATCCCTACTGCAGTTGAGGAAACAGTTTCACTCCCAGCATCTCATGGTGTGCCCAACTGACAGACCACCTCTGAAGCCCCTTTCCAGGATAATGTAATTTTTCTTGCAAATTTATTTTTCAAAGTCTTGGCAAATAAAGTATATCCTGAACCCCACTGGGTCATATTAAATAAATTCACGCCATTGCTTCAGTCTCCTGAAGTCTTTGAACTATTTCTTCTCTGTTGTTACCAAGAAGTTTCTAGCATCTCTCTTTCATTAATATGGGCCCGCATTAAGTAGAGCTTTTAATCAGATAATCAACCCATTTAAATGAGCTCTACAGTAGAAATAAGGAAAGTTGTCTTAGTAAGGGCTCTTCCGCAGATTAAGGACTTACGGCGTCTTCAAGCAAAAAGAGAAAAACTCAGAAAGGAATGCGGCTTGCATTGGTTGCATCAAAAGTTCAGGGGAGTTGACTATTTAAGCTTTTTCAAGTGTTTCCTGTCCTCCTAGCTATTGCCATCCCAATTCTCAGTTCCCAGACTTTTGAATGAGAGGCATCATGGACCAAAAATCCAACTCATATACTACTACCTTAGCAACTAATTGGATCAAACTATACATTTGGCTCTTGACTAGCTCTTGACCCTATGGCTACAAAAGGCTACTGAAACTTTGGCAAGGTCATATAACATCCCTTCCTTGAGCTGAGAATCCAGGCACTCAAACCTCTCATTCTTCTCTAACCTGTCCAGTACCATTTGCAGAAGTCCTACCACTTCCCACTCCTTGAACTCTTCATGCCTCCCCTAGACTTCCAAAACAGCAGGCATTGTACTAAGGTACTTCCCAGCGTTTTGCCTTCAAAGGGTATTTTATTTAGTAGTGAAACAGTTATTCAAAGTTTTAATAACTATTTCACTACTACACATAATAAACTTCCAGATTCCTTCTCCATAATCTTAAGAATATTTCACTACCTTCACTCCCTACTATGTCATAGTCCACCTGTTTCCACTCTTGGTAACAATTTCTATTTTTGGTTGCAAACAACAGAAACCTACTCCGGTTTGCTTAAGCAGAACAGGGTTTTCTGAAAGATGACGGTATTAATTATTTATTGCTGTACACTAGGTTATCCAAAACTTAGCAACTGAAAACAGCAGGCAATTTTATCTCACAGTTTCTGTGGGTCAGGACACCAGCTTGATTTGGCTGGGTGGTGCTGGCTGGGGGGTCTCTCAGGGGCTCTCACCAGGTCTACACAGGGCTGCAGACATTCTATAGCTTGGCAAGAAGAGGGTCTGTTTCCTTGCTCATTCACATGAGTGTTGACAGACCTCAGGTCCTTATCCTTATCTACTATATACAAAGTTT
Organism: Cnephaeus nilssonii; assembly: GCF_951640355.1. Classification (NCBI taxonomy): domain Eukaryota; kingdom Metazoa; phylum Chordata; class Mammalia; order Chiroptera; family Vespertilionidae; genus Cnephaeus; species Cnephaeus nilssonii. The sequence continues at coordinate 16,317,083 of NC_137074.1, forward strand.
CCAGAATTGTTGTCTTCTTTCATATAATAGTAAGCAATGGTTATTATAATTAAAATTCCCAAAAATGTGTGTATGTAAATTCACATCTCTCTACCTTCAGTGGAACTCATTTCATTCTTCAGTTTAAAAAGTGTAAAATAAACAAAAATGACTTATTCTGCCTTCCTAGCAGATTCAAACAAGGTCAGACATGTGGCCAAACGAAGTACTTGGCTGTCCACATAGTGTGAATGTAAGGCCATAATTTAAGGTAGGAGTTCCTACAATCCCCGTCTCTAATAACTCTGTTGAACACATGTCTAACAATTAAACCAATTTGTGAATTTTTATCACTCTTTTTACTTAACGCTGAGATCCCATAAATACATCCGTATCTTTTGGAGAGATGGTATTCGTTCACTTATACTCAAGTGAAAGTGACTTCTCACCTCATTTCCTTTGCTGAAGAAGAAATTAAACAAGCCATAATACTACTAAATAATTAAGAAAAGCGAGAAAGAGAAGAAAGCATATGGAGGACATAACATGTTTGCCCCACTTCATAAGTTTTCAGGTCCAGTTCTAAATCAGACCAGGCCCAGGAAATAAAAAGCAGTAGAGAATTTATAAAATCTCTTTCCTTTTTATCATTAAAAATAAACATGTCATCTATTTATCTTAGATGATAAAATATATATCTGTCTGCCACATGAGCTGGGCTAAGTAAGTTTCTTTGAAATAATTTATTCAATAATATTCAACAAATATTTATTGGGTATATATTATGTGGTGGTAACCTTCAGGCATTGAGGATAGTTAACAATACAAACCTCGTTCTTGAGATTACGAAGCTTATATGAAAAAAGAGCTCAGAAACAGTTTACACAGATCATCTCTATATATAAAAAGGCAGTGACCGTGATGACCGAAATGACCGTTCGACCGGTCACCATGCAGTGCTAGCATAGATGCATAGACACAGGTAAAGTCTATGAGTGAACTAAGAATGAACAAGACAAATGCTTGCCTTCACGGAGCTCGCACTATAAGAAGGTTAGGTCAGGGATGAGAATTCAAAATTGCCACCAGCACAGACCTGAGGTACCACTTCTCAGAGTGGCCAGAGATACACCCAGAAGTGGACTGGGGGCATGACTGAAGGGCTGGTGCCAACGTGAAGGTGGGGCTGTTCTGGATTTCCCAGAGGAGCCAATGGCTGCCTAGGAGGCAGAGCTTTTGATGCTGACTGGCATAGAAACCGACCAATCAGAACCTAATATGGGAGAACTGTGAAGGCAGAACCTAAGGTGGGGGCTGAGGAGGGGTTTTAAGGGCAACAGCTGTTTGGTGTAAGGTGTAAGAAAGCAGTTCAATTTTTTAATGACCAGTTTGGCAGTGTAGTGCATATGGCTGGCTATCAGTCCAGATATAGGGTTTATATATTTTTGTCTGCCAAGAGCATCTCCTCATGCTGAAAAAGACTCCCCCACACCACCATTTAAGCAATCCTATCCTATATAATCTATCTATACTGATAAAAGGGTAATATGATAATTATACTGGGTCAACCAGCCATCTTCCAGATGTCCGACTTCCTTCCAGACAAAGCCAAGGTGGTGGGGGCCAAGGCAGAGGCAGTTGGGGGCGACCAGGCTAGCAGGGGAGGGCAGTTGGGGGCGACCAGGCTAGCAGGGCAGGGCAGTTGGGGGCATTAGGCAGGCAGGCAGGTGAGTGGTTAGGAGCCATGGTCCTGGATTGCGAGAGGGATTTCAGGTTGAGAAGGTGCAGGCCGGGCTGAAGGACACCCCCACATGCATGAATTTCATGCACCGGGCCTCTAGTAAATAGATAGATTGGTAGATAGATAGGTGATAGGAATGCTAAAAGGGAAAAAAAAAGTGCTGTGAGAGAAAATAACAAGGAGAGGTAGCTAATTTACTTGAAGTGTCCAAAAAATTTCCTACAGACAGATGATATTTAAGTTGATACCTAAAGTATGGCATTCCCCCCCCCCCTTTTTTTGATGTTTTTATTGATATGGACTAGAGGGACTGAAATGACTTTGGGATCCCAGAAAGCTATAAGAAAGAAAATGGCAGTGGTTTTTTTCTTTCATTTTTTGGAGGCAGGCAAGGAGGAGGAGACAGCACTGCAGGTGGGAGCTGATGCCAGCCCCAGGCCACGGGAAAGGCAGTGGTTGATATTAAAGGGCATTTTGCTTGAATGTTTGCTTCCAAATACTCATTTTAAGATGAAACTCTCAAAACCTAAGTTAAATCTAAAACCTAGGAACACTATCAAACTTTAGGTAATTCAGTTGTGATTCCGCTATGTAATGATAGACAACAATTATCATCACTATTAAAATACGTAGCACTTTGCTTTCTTTCAATGATTCCCAAATCTATAATTATAAGAGAATTATTTAGATTTTTTACCAATTTCACTGAATAATTGCTATAAGAAAGCTAAATGAAGAGGTATGTTATTTCTGGAAAAGAATGTTTAAAAGTATTACTTGCTTCATTCTTGAGTCTCCTTCGTTAAAAAAAAATTGTGAGACGTGATTTCTAATTCCGTGTACTTCAAACATTGTAATTTTGAAATTTGTTTTAAAAAAGTAATGGTTGTGTTTTAACCTTTTGACTATAAAACTTTTTGTAGGCTCTTGAAGTTAGCAAACTGAGTCTTCCACACACCTTGCACATGGTTGGCACTAAACACATGCTTATCTACAGGCATCAAGTATACATTTCAGGTTTGGCTTTGGGTGGTGGGCACACAATGCAATACACAGACCTTGTAACATAGAAACCCACACCTGAAACCTATATAATCATCTTAACCAATGTCAGCCCCCAAAAATTAATTTAATAAGGTGGAAAAGGAATCAAGTAGATTCCACTTATATAAAACATCTTTTGATTCCTTTTAATCAATCTCACACACACAAAAAAAAGAAACCATTTTGGTGTGTGAAGAAAGCAAAGGAGTACAATTTCTGAATATTAATGCACGCGATAGAGGGAAGAGTCCCATTTGTTACAACTCTGCCATAAAGTGGAGCTGTAATCTCGCCATGCATCTGTTCCATCTGCCATCAATTAGTTTAATGGAAACAGGCTAACAGTGCAGGAGTGATTAGCAGGAAAGATTAAATTCACTTCAGTTTTAATTACAAATCTTTGCCCTTAAAGTTTTATTGGCTTTAAAGAACCCCTACTGTTCCCCATTTCTCTATAGTTAATGTGCATTGTATTCTTTCACTTTTAAATTATTAATGAATTTTATTTGGTACTTATTTCTAATTACAGACTTTACCCACAAATGTTACTGATATGCTCATATGCCAAAATAAGCATAACTAAGACTATTCAAATCTTACTAATTCAAGTACAAATGATCTTTAGTAGCAAATATGGCATCTGTTATATACAGAGAACACTGAGGTTTACATATTTGTCACTCAACTTGTTTCATTCATTGACTGATTCATTTGTTTATTCATTCAGCAAAAATTATTTTTGTGCCTGTTATGTCCCAGGCACTGATATACTAGTAAGGTGCTTAAGATATACAAGTGAACAAAAGATACAAAAATCCCTAACCTCACAAAACCTATATTGCAGCAAGCATGTCAAACTGGTGGCCAGTGTGCCGCATGACTGGTTTATTTAAAGGAGGCATGCGGCCCAACGGCCGCGAGTTTGACATGCTTGTTGTAGTGGCTAGAAATCAACCAATTTTTATGGGCTGAATTATGTCCCCCAAATTCAAATGTTGAAGTCCTAATCTCTAGTACCTCAGGATGTAACCATATTTGGAGATAAGGTCTTAACGAGGTAATAAAGTTAAAATGAGGTCTTTAGGATGGGCCCTAATCCAATATGATTGGTATCCTTCTAAGAAGAGGAAATTTGGACACAGGCATGCACGCATGGAGGAAAGACCATGTGAAGACTAAGGCAGAGAAGACAGCCATCTACGGATAAGGAGAGAAGCCTCAGAATGCTATCAGTCCTGTCAACACCTTGATCAGACTTCCGCCTCCAGAACTGTGAAAACAATAAAGTTCTGTTGTTTAAGTCTGTGGTATTTTGTTATGGCAGCCCCAATAAACAACAAAAAATCATAAAGAAGTAAATTATATCATATTTTAGAAAGTTCTTGTGCTATAAAAAACAGCAAGAAAAGAGAACTCTGAAGTAGGGGGACATTCATTTGCTCCCATCTCAGAGAAAATCATTAGAAAGTGTGGCTACTCACCAACCCTATAAACATAAAACCACAGCTATTGGTGAGAAAAAAAAATGTGTGTGTGTTTTTTTTTTCATAAGACTCTATCAACTATTTTCTTCTATTATTCTTCCCTTGTTAATAGCCATAAGCAAAATATCATCATTTATGAGTATGTTTCACAGCATTAAGTTTTTCTAATGTGTTTAAAATGTCAAGGTTAAGCTAGCCAAGAGCCAGTTTTGAATCAGACTGCCTGATATTTTAACATCTTATTTGATAAACGTTTTTAGAAGGCACATAAATGTCTACTTTTATAAATCTTATATTTTTCATTGTGCTTTGAGTCTAAAACTCACTACTTCTGAACCTGATATGGCAGAAATTGTGGACAACACAGCTATTTTGAAAACAGTGAGTTTTTCCCTTTAAGAGTAGAAGCAGGAACTTTCTTGTGGGTAGTCTTTTTGGCTCTGGGAAATATGGTGTACAGGCCTGGTCAAGCAAGTATAAGAGACAAGATATATTCACTGTTCTTGAGGTTGGTCCAGACATTAGTGAAGTAATGCAAATGCATATAGTTCAGCCTTATGAAGTATTCTACTAAATAATGTCAAATTCCCTGGTGGGTGAGTGATGGGCAGTGAAGGTCCGTCTCTGAAGAAAGCAGACAATTCCATCACCCTCTCTGGGTTAGCCAAGTGAAGTCTCATGACATTACTGCAGCTCTGTGTGGACTTTCCCAGGAGTCTGATTTTCAGTAAAATAGGACTCCTAAAGATTGGCAAAATGTTTCATGATATCATCAAAGAATGAGGTAAGGAATGATTCAGTGAATTTGGCCTCTACTCACTCCCCTGCTCCCCCATCATGTGGAGACATAGCCTGCCAGTTCCAGAAAAGAGCCATCCCTAGACTTGCTATCTTCAGCAATGCCTCTTTTCCGTTAGGCAAGGGAACCAAGGACCAAATGTCCTCCCTTGAGGACAACCTCAGATTTGTCCACAAATCAAGCAGAAATTTCATTTCATTTCATTTTTATGTCTTCTTACTTGTAGAGTCCTAAATAAACCCATTGAGAAACTTTCTTTCATCTGCACTTCTAAGTCTTAAAGACTTTATCAAAACTCATGAGTTGTGGCTGAAACCGGTTTGGCTCAGTGGATAGAGCGTCGGCCTGCAGACTCAAGGGTCCCAGGTTCGATTCCGGTCAAGGGCATGTACCTTTGTTGCGGGCACATCCCCAGTAGGGAGTGTGCAAGAGGCAGCTGATCGGTGTTTCTCTCTCATCGATGTTTCTAACTCTCTATCCCTCTCTCTTCCTCTCTGTAAAAAATCAATAAAATATATTTTAAAAACAAAAAACAAAAAACTCATGAGTTGTGTCTGGTACCCTACTTTTTCTCTTTCATCATGATGCCCACAGTTGGATCTATCAGAGTATAAATTTCAGAATCAAAGGAAGAAAAGATAGTAGTTGTTCCTAGGCAAACAAATAAGGCCATGTCCTTATTATCATGCTGAGAAAGATTTCCAAACTACATTGTAAACATTTCCAAACTACATTGAAATTCTGTATTGGCAACTACGTTAATTGGGGGGGAGAAAAGAGAGATCATTTTAGGTGAAAATACAACAAAAAGCAGTCACATTAGAATCTCTGGCCAACAACCTCAGCACAGTGAAAAAATACATATTAAAGACTGTAGAGCAGCCAAAGTTATTCACATGGGGGGAGGGAGGCCAGACTGTCTGCCTTCTCTTTTACCATAGCTAATCACTACATTTTCATGCTTTGAAAAGCAGATATTCTGTGCCTTTTCAACTCCTTTCCAAGGCATGTTTATGTTGCACAGCAATTCTTTCCAGGAAAGCCATTTGTATACTTTTATTGATCCTCACAGCCTCTGCATGATAAAGAGGGATGGAATATAAAAAACATTTACAGTTTTTGAATTAAAAATATTAAAGTCACAGAAGGGGTAAAGAGTAATTCCTGCTTTGAATCCTAGATCCTCTGACTCCCCCACCAATGTCATTCCTTAAGGGAGACAATAAGCAAGAGTGTAGCTTCCAAAGATGATCCAGGGGACAAGGCCAGGAGTATGAGGCGCTCTACCTGCCCCCGCCAGCTGTGTCTTTATGGACAAGAGGGGAACCAGATGCACAGCCAAGAACTCCACATATTTTCACACTTGGTTCCCCTCCACTCCTGATTGGCTTCATGGATCCACACACTGGCATCCTTTTTGTTACCCAAGCTCCGCGCTGTTCCTGAGCCACCCTTTTCCCACCCTTGCCTCCTGCCATCTCGCAGGGTGGCCTCATCCTGTTTAAGTCCCAGCTGGAACTGGCTCCCGTAAATAACATCCCTCCCAATCTAGCGCATACCACAACCAACTGGCCACCCAGTTGTTCACAGAGGCTTAGCCTCCACACCACCTCCCCTTGAGAGCAACTCCAGCTGCGGAATCTCTTTGTAGTGAGCCAGCCCCACCGGCTTGTCCTCAGCTGGTCCCAACCAGTTGCTGCAGCTAAGCAGTCAGGCCCACCTGTATCCTGACACAGGCCACACCCAAGAATTCTAGCAAAGTGGGGAGGTTATGTCTCCTTTAAGTGTTCCTAGCCACTCCCGGACTGGCCATGGCCCATTCTTGCTCTCAGAAAGCTGTCAAATAATTCCTATTAAATCTTCAGTTAAGCATTTAGGCAATAACCTTAATGTATGCCTTCCTCCCTCCTTCCCCAATCCTTCCCAGGCTTAATCTCTATGGAAGAATAGAGAAAGTATCAGACTTTATGTTGTTTTACACCACCAAGTTTGTGGAGGGATTAAGAGATAAAAACACTCATCGACACAGACAACAGCATGGTGATTACCAGAGGGAAAGGAGAAGGCAGAAGAGGATAAAGGATATGGTGATGGAAGGAAACTTGACTTGGGGTAATGAACATACAATACGATATACAGATGATGTATTATAGACTTGTATACCTGAAATGTATATCATTTCCCCCAATAAATTCAATTAGGAAAAAAGTAACAAAAATAAAAAGACATCTCAGTTCTAGTTCCAACACTTCTTTCCTAATAACTACTAAATTTGAACCAATCACTTAAGCTTCTTGGCCTCAACTCGCACAAGTGTACAAGTACCTGCTCAATTAGAGGATGCCAATTCATTTACTTTATAATCCTGTGTACATGAATAAAGATGATACAAAATGCTTTAGGATTATTTAACAGGTAGTCTAAAATGTTTCAGCAGACAAGGGACAGATTGATAGTAATACATTAGAAGGATTAATCTAGAGTATCACTTAGGGAGAAAATTGGAGGCTATTGCAGGAACCCAAGCATGACAGAAGGGTGTGACATAGAGATTGCCAATAGAAATTGAAAGAGGAGAATGATGTGCTAAAGGGAAAATATCTGTGATGACAAATGAGAGCGAGGGAGCAGCAGTCACAATGTCACTTAGGTTTGGTGTCTGTGAGGATGATAATGCCACTGGCTGAATGCCCGAACATGCACACAGTCAGAGTCCAAATGACCAGCCACCAATCTTTCTTAGTCCTGTCAGTATCCACTAAGTCTTCACCATGTCAAAACAGAAGAGGCGCCACATGGATTCACTTCACCTGGAGAGTTAAATGCACTTGTCAGATTAAAAGACATCACTTTCCTTCAACTTAAAAAGAGAATATTAAAGATGCACCTAGAATGATGTCCAACACGTCGAAGGCACTCAATATTTGTTCAGTGGGCCAAATCCATCTGCAGTGGAGAAGCCCTGTAGAACAATCTTGCAAAACAGAATGCTCTGCAGTACACCACGTCTGTGAAATCCCCCACATCTCCCATGGCAGGCCTGCTTTACGGAAATGTCATTGTGTTTTGCTAACATCAACAGTTTGAAAGGAAGAGCAACAATAACATCTTCCCATTACCTGAGCTTTAAAACTTTCTGATACACACTTAGAGAGTAGGTGATTTATTCACGGCAACACTGTGGAGCTAAGGACTAAACTTCAGCTCGAGGGCACAAACATATCAGTTTCCTTTAAAAAGCAAAACAACTGCCTTTCAGCAAGAGCTGTAGCTGACTTGAACTATTTGGGACAAATATTCCTCTCTTTATTAGTGAGAGAGGGAAATTTTCAGTAAGAGAAAATAATAGCTATGCCAAGTTATATTTTTATATTCTTTTTCCTAAAATGCAATGGAAGAAAATATCCCTTCCCATCACCTCAATCTTCAAAACCCACGTTCCACTCTAGCCGGTTTGGCTCAGTGGATAGAGCATCAGCCTGTGGACTGAAAAGTTCCAGGTTCATGCCTGGGTTGTGGGCTCGATCCCCAGTAGGGGACGTGCAGGAGGCAGCCGATCAATGATTCTCTCTCATCATTGATGTTTCTATCTCTCTCCCTCTCCCTTCCTCTCTGAAATCAATAAAAATATATTTTTAAAATGTGGGGTTTGTACTATATATGTGATGATTTTTTCTCTAGTCTCCTTCATTTTGAACTTGTGCTCAACAGATATTTCATTTTTTTAAATATATTTTATTGATTTTTTACAGAGAGGAAGGGAGGGGGATAGTTAGAAACATTGATGAGAGAGAAACATCGATCAGCTGCCTCCTGCACACCCCCTACTGGGGATGAGCCGGCAACCAAGGTACATGCCCTTGACTGGAATCGAACCTGGGACCCTTCAGTCCGTAGGCCGACACTCTATCCACTGAGCCAAACCGGTTAAGGCCAGATATTTATTTTTAAAAGAAACTAAAATTAAAATTAAACACAGAAATAAACTCTTTATCTCTGGAAGTACAAACCTAGGAGTTGAGGAATGATTACTATATGCCTAATGAGCACAATTAATAGGATTATAAAATGTAAAGTACAGAAATCACATTTAGCAAATGTTATATATAATTCAGTTATGGAATAAAGCATACACAGGGGAGAATATGAAAAATAATTTATAACTTAAAACTCCAAATTTACTCTTAATGCCATACAACCTAACTGAAACTCACAATACATTGGAATTGTTGGCTTGGTTTACCTTTCAAAAGAACACCATCTGAGTTACAATAAGTTAGGCTGAAGGAATGGACACAGGACCAGTAAGTCCAGCCAGATAACAGACATGATCTACACTATTTTGAAATCACTGCCATGATCTAATTCTCATGTGGCCAACTTGGACTGTCCACAGTTAGAATCATTAAAAAGAAAAGTGGTTCAACTCAGGGAAGTTGCCTGGTGGGTCAGCTATTCCCTCAAGTCAGTGGATAGGTTTCATCTGGTGAAGACCTGCAGCCAACCTGCAGCCAGAATTCGTGACAGATTATCACTGCGACTTACTAGTTTCTTCATCTATGTCCCATATTTAAACTCTTCATAATGGTCCCACTAATCCTGTCTCAAAACCTCAGCCTCTACATCCTCTTTTTAAAATGTTTTTATTTAATCAGGAGTTCACTTTCCCACAAATATAATTTGCTCATTCTCTTTCCCCACAGGTAAGATTTTTAAATAATGTATATCATTCATGGGTTTTAACTGGAAAAGAGGGAAGCATTCATATCCCAGCTATTTGAGGGTGATAGAAACAAAATACGTAAACACACACTTGCTTTTTCAGGGAAGCCTGAAATTTTTGAGATGTTCCAATGTTTCCACTTACGCTTCACTGGCATTATGAAAGATCCATCAATTTTTTTTTAAAGATCCATCAAATTTTGACAGCTCTGTTTATTTAAGCAAGGTGAAATGAAAAATGTAAAAATGTAGTCTAGTTTTCAGGAAGTAAGATTCTTTGACAGCATAAGTAAAAATATTAACAAGGACCATTTTCTGATGTTCTTAGAAGAATATTGACTTCTGTGCATTTATCCAAATGTTTTTAAAAAGGGCCTTTTTGAAGTTAGTAGGATTTTTAATAAGGCAAAATATTTAAAGGAATTTCCCTGATTTATTTATGTATATTGCATGTAATGTTACCAACTCCCATATTTACTATGTCCTCTAGGGCAAGTGTGTGATAGTGAGGATAAGTAAATGGGAAGAAAAATTATATCATATATTTTTATTTAAATGTTTAGTAATCATATTAATATTAAATAGGTGGCAATTATCAGAAGTTTTGCAGGTAAGTTGGCTGAGAAAAAAATGTAACATTGTTAGGAATAAGTTAAGGTGAATAGTTGATTGTAATCAGTGCTATGGGCAATCCCCACATTTTTAACTACATAGTTTAAAATACATACATGAATAAATGACCAGTGGACCTAAACTATTTTACTGAATAGAACTATTTTCATGAACAGAGTTTGTATTGAATTGTCTACGATGAAGAAAATATGAGAAGGCAATGCTTGCGTATAGCTAAAATTAGAAAATCAATGTGCCAAATAGTTGGCTGATAATTTTTCACTTTTACTCAACACAGAATTCTATGCAGTGAATATGTCTGAAACCTAATATTGTCTTAAAGTGTCTGAAACTCAATATTATTTTAAAGAGGGTTTGTTTCTTTCAAAAACATCAGTCATCAGAGTGTATTTCTGGGACATTTCATCTACTTTAATGAACCTTTCCACAGAGTAACCAGACAAGGCTAATTTTGAGCCATTTATCTAGAACCAATATGCCAACAGAGTAACATAAAATATGATTGGCCATCCCTATCATTATAGAAATGGGAACAATTTACACAGGGGAAATTATAAGTCTTCAATAGTAAATGTTTCCCAACCTAACATATAATACCCCTAGCAAGCATTTTCTCCTGAAACAATTCTCCCCATGACTGGTATGTTTGTTTGTTTTTAATTTTCTTCCAAACAAATGCAACTTACCGTATTTTCTGGCGTATAAGATGACTTTTTAACCCAGGGAAATCTTCTATACGCCCAGTCGTCTTATATGCCAGAAAATACGGTACTTAATATTACATCATGTAATAAAAGATGTGTGCATGAAAATTTAACCTACAAAATTCAAGAAAATATACTATTCTCTCACTGATCATGATCAGTTTTCAATGTTCCAAACTCCACATTGGGATTTTGCCTGAACCAATATTAATCCAAAGTATGTTTAATGACATAATTTCTATGTGGAAAATATAGAAACCTTACAGATTTAAAAACTCTAAAGTTCTATGTTTGGTGCCATCATACTTCTCTATACATTGAAAAACCTTCCAAAAAGTTTCTTTGCCAGTCTAACCTCTGCTACATGGTTCATTTATTTGCTGTATCTTAGTCTGAAGAGAACAAATAGCAGTTCAATTTAAGAAGCTCCCAGTCCTCTTGGCAACAGTAGAAAGCGTTATGCAACTCAGACAATATATGCAATCAATAAATGCCTATGTTTCTCCACATCAACATTTCTGAAATATTCATGACAATGCATGCACCTAATCAAAAGCTCAAAATGTACTAACTACAGATTTGAATCCAAAGTGCTTATGAAAATCGGTGTAAATAACAGCCTATCATCTTGGTGAGGGCTTTATATCCAAGTTCCTAGTTCTCTGTCTGGCTCATAATTAAGTATACAATAAAGACATCCTACCTAATAAAAGAGTAATATGCAAATTAACCATCATTCCGCTACACCCACAAGCCATGCCCACCAGCCACGCCCACCAGCCCATCAGAGTGTGTATGCAAATAAACCCAACCAAGATGGCTACAGCCACAGAGAGCGGGAGGGAGGCTTGGGTTTCCCAGGAAATGGAGGAAGCCAAGCTTTCCACCTGCCCTTGCTGGCCTAAGCCTCCACTCAAGGCTACAAAGTTTCAATTATAGAAGGTAAACAAATCCAAACGGAAATGGCGGCAGCCACGGAGCTGGAAAGAGCGGGAGTCTAGGGTTGCCCCTGGCAATGGAAGAAGCAAAGCTTTCTGCACACCCTGGCCAGCCCAGGCCTCCGCTTAAGGCTACAAAGTTTCAATTATAGAAGATACACAAACCCCAAGAGAAATGGCTGCCGTCCACAGAGTGAGCAGGTGGCTAGGCTCCTCTCCAGGCTACAAGTTTTAATTGTAGAAGGTAAATAAATCCCAGATACCAGGGCCTCCGCTTGGGTCGCCAGGGGGTGTGGCCGGCCTGCAAACCACCACAGGCCCCTCGCTCAGGCCGCCCCACTCCCCAAGGGAACTCCCATCCTGATCCGGGACACCCTTCAGGGAAAACCAGCTGACCCCCACCCATGTACCAGGCCTCTATCCTATCTAATAAAAGAGTAATATGCAGATTGACCATCACTCCAACACACAAGATGGCTGCCCCCATGTGGTCAAAGATCCTGCCCCCATGTGGACACAAGATGGCCACCACAAGATGGCCAGCAGGGTAGGGCAGTTGGGAGGCACCAGGCCTGCAAGGGAGGGCAGTTGAGAGGGACCAGGCCTGCAAGGGAGGGCGGTTGGAGGTGATCAACCCTGCAGGGGAGGGCAGTTAGGGGTGACCAGGCCAGCAGAGGAGGGAAGTTGGGGGCAAACAGGCTGGCAGGGGAGCAGTTAGACATCAATCAGGCTGGCATGGGAGTGGTTAGGGGGTGATCAGGCTGGCAGGCAGAAGCAGTTAGGGGCAATCAGGAAGGCAGGCAGGCGAGCAGTTGGAAGCCAGCAGTCCTGGATTGTGAGAGGGATGTCCGACTGGGATCGGGCCTAAATGGGCAGTCAGACATCCCTTGAGGGATCCCAGATTGGAGAGGGTGCAGGCTGGGCTGAGGGACACCCTCCCCGCCCCCGTGCACAAATTTCATGCACCAGGCCTCTAGTATTAGATAAATGCACAAAACAGTTCATAGGGAAATATGCATATTTTCCATAATAGATGCACATCCTTGAATTGTTTCAGGTCTTAGAAAATGGTTATTCAATAGGCTACAATGAGCCCTCAGCCCACCTCTACATTAGCACCATTCTGAGTACTATCATGTTTGACCATGTTTGCTTGACTGGGCTCTGTAGACAACTACAGCATACTCTTTTTTTGTTCTTGAATTATTTTTTTCCAGTTCAACTCAACAAGTATTCTTCAAATAGATATGTGAACATCTTCTATGTATACAACATTTGCTGTAGAAATCTGTTGAATATTTTGATTTCTCAATCTCAATACATCAACACAAAATATTTATGTTTAATGATGCAACGGAACCCCAATTTAAAAAAAAAAGCTCTTCATCATTTGTTGATCAGCTCACAGTTAAATCTGTAACATCAAGCCAAGAACTGTTAGCAGATGGCCATTTTTAAGGTGACAAACTGAAGGCAAAAAGCTGCTTAAGTGCTTCACTAGGCTGCCAAATTGCAAAGGGATGGCACAGTAGACCAGGGGCAACATTACAATTCTGCCAATGGTTTCCTGGTAGTGAAGTCTTAAGTACTGGAAAGACTTCCCAAAGATGTGCGTGAAACCATTTTAAGAAATTTTGCTCAATAGGAAGATAACCCTTGGTGAGATGTTCTAGGGGTAATCTTATCACTTTAGCCTTAAATACCACTAGTTCTGATTCGAATATCAGAATGGAAAGAATGTTTAGCACTGAGTGACTATACTGAACCCAAATATCATCACAGACAAAACGAAATTCCCTCCTTTGGGTTTGTTTGCCACTCAGTGCTTCGGAATGGGAGGGGAGATATAATAGGCAACTGAAGTGGCAGTCACATGTGTAAGTGAGAAATCCTCTGCCTAAATGGAGCGAAGGCATGGATGGAGAGAGGATCTCCATGTTTCCAAGAGTGAACGTGGGTTCTGTCACCTCCGAAAAAGAGCCCCAACTCTTAAACAGGGCCAGTGATGGTCGAGGTTGCCAAGGTGCCTCAGAAAGATGAGACAATTTACACAAAGATGCATTTGATTTAAAGGAATGGCTAGTCCTTTGGTCTCTCCTGAATCTAGTATTGCGTCCAGATCACTTTAACATAAACCTTTTTAGATCTATGGGTTATAACAAACTCACAGAAATTCCTAATCAAGGCTCTTCCTAAAATTGCTGTAAATCTGTCTACCAGTACTGAGTGTAATTTGAGCCCCTTTATTTTATTAAGCAAACAGTTCATATCACCTACTATGTACTAGGCACAGTTCTAAAGTGCCTCATAAACATTACCTCCTGTAATAATCATCACAACCCTAGGAATCAGGTAACATTATTCCTATTTTACACATAAACAATTAAGGCGGCGAAAGTAAATATGCAACTTGTACTGGTTTTGCTGCAAGGAAATGGCAGAGTTAAAACCCAGATGATCTGACTCAAGGCTCATAACTACTCCACTACACACCTGTCATAGGTGACTCCTTTTTTAACAAATATCACTCATAGATGAAAACAGGTGTATTTCAATCCATATTCTGCCATTTACCAACAATTTGAAAAATTATTTGCTTTCTCTACCTGTAAAATGGCAATATAATAGCTCCCCGCTGATCCACGAAGGATACCAAGTCCCCCAGTGAATGTCTGAAACCACAGATAGTACCAAACCTTATATATACTATGTTTTTTCTATACATACCAACTTATGATAAAGTTGAATTTATAAATTGGCCACCGTAAGAAGTTAACAACAATAACTAATAATAAAATAGAATAATTAGAACAATATACTATACTAAAAGTCATGTGAATGGCTTTGGGGCCATTACTAAGTAAAGTAAGGGTCACTTGAACACAAGTACTGTGATATTGCAGCAGTCAATCTGCTAACCCAGCTACTGCTCCGTGACTCAGGGGCAGGGAGAGTCTACAGCATGCGTACACTGGACAAAGGGATGATTCACGTCCTGGGAGGGACAGAGTGGCATTTCATCACACTACTCAGTAGGGCATGCCATTTAAACCTTATGAATTGTTTATTTCTTGAATTTTCAATGTAATATCTTTGGGCTGTGGTAACTGAAACCACAGAAAGTGAAACCGCGGATAAAGGGGGGTGGGGTGGGACTACTATACTATGTCCTACTCAATTTAAATGGACTCACGTGAAGCTAAATTCAGCATAGTCTCTTACACCTAGTAAGCATACCACAAATGGCTGCTGTTGGTTTTTTATCACATCTTTGCAAATCATGATGGCAGGGTATCATCACACAAATAAAAATAATAATAGCTACTATGTTTAGAACCTCTAATATATCTTTGACAACTCATCATCTCATTTGATCTTGGCAACAATGCTGCAAGGAAAACATGATACCTGTTCGCATATTAAAAATATATAGGGCACCAAAACTGAGTAGTAAACCTGAAACCTATAAAGCAGTATGAGAGTTTGTGTAAATTTTTTGAAAGAGAAAAAATAAATAAAGCAGAAGGGACAAGGAAGTGAGTGCTTCTAATGTGTGGGTTCTGAAACAGACAAACAAATGAATAAATAAGCTGGAAAAGTTTAACTGTCCTCATCTGCCCTCTTTTCCATTTAATTCAGATGATTGCACGCTCTTATTTCCTAAAAGCCATGAGTGTATATTTCAGGTACATCAACAAACATAATATTGACATCATTCTATTTTTATCTTCCCAAGAGTGTTTCTGCTGTAACTGATATGCTGATGTTTTTGTTTTGTTTTGTTTTGTTTTCAAAATCCTTGAGAAAGATTTAATAGAAGTACAGCATACTAAACTAATATATATTGATTTAGACCTTTGACACCAGAGTAGAAACTAAAACCTCTTTCTTTTAAAAACCAATTAACATATTAATCTTGATTGCAAGAGTGCTGTCTATTAACAGTGTCCATTAAACATAATAAGTAATTTAAAATATGCACAACCAAATGTCTCTTAAGCTAGCAAAAAAATAGAAGAATTTTTACTAATTTGCCTTTTCTCAGGCCAATAATGCTTAGCTTGGTCCTAATATATGGTGACAGGAGAAGATTTGACTTTGGGTGATGGGCACATAGTGTAATATGCACATCTTATAACATCAAAACCCACACCTGAAACCTGTATGATCATGTCGACCAATGTCACCCCAATAAATTTAATTAAAAAAGAAAGAAAAAAGACAAACTAATGAAAATTTCTCTTAGTTAAGCCAGAATTAAAGAAATGTTTGCATCTGCATTTTGAATCATATATAGAATAATTGACATATATCCCTTCAATATGCTATTAAATAAATGTTATTAAATGAAATAACACATGTAAAATACCTAAAAGTCTGCTTATCACTTAGAACCCAATCAATCAACATTGGCTTTCATTTTTAATGTTATGGTTTAGATTACTAAACTATTTTTCTGAAGTTATTAGGGTCTGTCAGCATAGACAGTATCAAAAGTGCTTAATTTAAGTAAAAAGGATCTTTAAGAGGTTTGCCATGGCATGTTATCTGCCTTTTGAGTAAAGTTTAGCATTATTCATGCATCAAAACCTAGATGAGGTTACTGAAGGTGAACATCCAGGGCTATCAATTTTATCAACGTCTGCCTGTCCCCAACCAGGGTGTGAAAAGTATGGAATGTGCCCCCACCAAATCCATATGTTGAAACCCTAACCCTAATTCATACAACTTGACATGTCTAGAAAATAAGTAAATAGAATATAAGCTGATGTAGCATTACACTCATGAAAAATAGACCATATCCAAAGATTTTCTACAAAAGTGACCTATTTTATAATTGTTAAATTTGTTTTTGCTTTCTTTTTGGCAAAGAAATAGACTATAATGATAAAATTGTGGGAAATAATCAATGGGAGGATGAGGCCAAATGCATGGCATAAATTTTGTCCCTTCCCCTACCTAGGCCTTTTCTACAACTCATGAAGAACCCGCATATCACAGTGTAATATACTGTAGGAGGAGGACGAAATGTATTTGCTGGCAGCAGAAACATGTGTCTATTCCATAGTCCCTGAGTAATCGTTAGCATGATGGATCTGAATAAGCCATTATGGCTCTAACTGGTAAACGAGGCATGTCATTACACTGTATTTATAACAAAAAGAAAGACATCCTGATGGACCGTTTGCCTGGGGCCTCGTGGGCTCTTTAAGCACACCCCTAGGAAAGTTTCCCATGTAGACAGCAAGGCCAATAAAACTGAAGCTTGGCATGTTGTCAAACGGTTATCAAAATTCCCTGAAGTGGGTGGCCCTTGTTCTCATACACTCGGCCTCCATTAACTAAAAAGGCCCTCTGGTTTTCAATTCAGCTCTAGTGTTAAAAAGCCACGTGGCTTTTCTTTTTCCTTTAACTCTGCCTTCCCTTACCCTGCATTTGTTCTATGGTCTCTGGACACAAGCCCTGTACTTGCACACCTACCTTCTAATGTTACGTGTGGCCCATGCCCAGTGCTCACAAATAGCATCTCATTCCTTACCTGGCCTAATCCTGGGCTCTGACTCTGCCATACACTGGATTTCTTTTTTTAATTCATTTGTTGTTGTTTTTCTCTTTAAAAAACAAACCAAAAAAAATAGAGTATGCTAAATTAATCTTTGGGATCAGGTTGCAGTCTGTTTTTCAGGAAGTTCAATGTTGAAAGCTGAAACCTATCTCGGGGAGAAAAAAACAAAAACTTGTTCTGAGAGCAAGGTTTGGGTTTTGAACTCTCACCCTCGCTATTTTTTATCATTAATATGAGTATTTATCACAGTGCTGAAGGCATAGCTACATTTCCCTCTCTTGCCCATGAGGCCTCTTTAAGAATTTATGATTGGTGTGGGGAAGCTAAGGAAGCTCTTTCTCTGTGGAATGAGGAGAAATACTTCATAGAAAATCAGGTGAACCTTTTTCTTAGTCCCCAAGGAAGCTTTTAAAGTTACAAGAAAGAAAGAGCTAATGTGTTTCCCTTATTTGAATAACACCATGGCAAAAAGTGCAGATTGAAAAGTGAATTCCTGCCTGACCGGTTTGGCTCAGTGGATAGAGCGTCGGCCTGCGGACTCAAGGGTCCCAGGTTCGATTCTGGTCAAGGGTATGTACCTGGGTTGTGGGCACATCCCCAGTAGGGGGTGTGCAGGAGGCAGCTGATCGATGTTTCTCTCTCATCGATGTTTCTAACTCTCTATCCCTCTCCCTTCCTCTCTGTAAAAAAAATCAATAAAATAAAAAAATAAAAAAAGTGAATTCCTGGAATGAGAAGCATACATGAGAGCACCAACAGTAGCCAATTAGTTATCTGGCCCAGTTATGTAACACAGAGTTACCAAAGTTCATATAGGACCTCAGGAAGCCAGGACAGACAAGCAGAAGTGCACTCCCCATCCAAAAGTACCATAAGACTATAACTCCATTAGACTTTTATTAAAGTCACATATTTCCTGCAGGCCAAGGGGCAAGCCTATGCTATTCTACTAATGCATTGAGCATACAGCTAGTGAATTTCACCTTTGTGGTTTGTTTAGGAAGATCCTATGACAGGAGGATGTTAACATAGGACTCAGTCTCAGTTGTGACTGAGGCTCTAAGTAAAAATATCAATTATTATCATGTTCCAAACTGAGTTACTAGACCACAAAAATGTAACTATATTTGAAAAGGAGATGGTCAAAACTCGAGTATATGAGGTTGAAACTAGATATTTCAAAGAGAATTTCTTGGAAAAAACTACTGTAGTGCTGTGGCTATTTCTCTCCCCTACTGGGAGGAGAAGAGAGAGTGTTTCTCTCCTCAACCTGAGCATAATGAAAAAAGATTAAAAAGTCCCATTTGGCTGTTGGTATTTCAATAGGAATTGTGTTGAATCTATAGATTGTTTTGGGTAGTATGGACATATTAATGTTAATTCTTCCTATCCATGAAGAATTATTTGTATCTTCCTCAATTTCTTTCTTATATGTCCTATAGTTTTCTGAGCATAGATCTTTCACCTCCTTGGTTAAATTTATTCCTAGACATCTTATTTTTTGTTGTTGCAACAGTAAATAGGTTTGTTTTCTTAAGTTCTCTTTCTGATAGTTCATTATTGGTGTATAAAATTGCCATCAATTTCTGAATATTAACCCTGTATCCTGCTACTTTACTGAATTCATTTATCAGTGATTGTAGTTTTTTCGTGGTGTATTCAGGGTTTTTTATATAGTATCATGTCATCTGAAAATAATAACAATTTTATTTCTTCCTTTCCAATTTGGATGTCTTTTATTTTTTCTTCTCGTCTGATCACTGTGGCTAGGACTTCCATTACTATCCTATATAATAAAAGCCCAGCGAACGAACGGTGGAACGACAAGAACAACTGGTTGGCCAGTTGCTATCTTGCGCACTGACCACCAGGGGGCAGACCCTCAATACAGGAGCTGCCCCCCTGGTGGTCAGTGCACACCCACAGTGGGAGCGCCACTCAGCTGACCTGGATGGGCGGTGCTCTCACAGCGGGAGCAGCCACTCAGAAGGCAGGTCCACAGCTGCTCGGCTGACTGGGATGAGCGGCGCTCCCACAGTGGGCCAATCCCTGTAGGCCATGCCCCCCCACAGTGCACAAATCCCGTGCACCGAGCCTCTAGTGTTGAATAAGAGTGGTAAATGCGGACAAACCTGTCTTGTTCCCAACCTTAAGGGAAACACTTTTAGTTTTTACCCATTGATTATGGTGTTGGCTGTGGCTTTTAATATAATGGCCTTTAATAAGTTAGGTATGTTCCCTCTATTCTCACTTTGCTAAGAGTTTATATCATAAATGGGTGCTGAATGTTGTTGAGTTTTTTTCTATGTCTATTGATATGATCATGTGATTTTTTGTTTATAAGATGTATCATGTTTATTGATTTGAGAATATTGCATTCCCAGGATAAATCCCACTTGGTCATGGTGTATGATCTTTTTAATGTATTGCTGGATCCAGTTTGCTAATATTTTGTTGAGATTTTAGCATCTATGTTCATCAGGGATATTGGCCAATCATTTTCTTTCTTTGTAGTGTCTTTATCTGGTTTTGGAATTAGGATAATGCTGGCCTTGTAAAAAGCTTCCCACCTGTTAAATAATTTTGATAAATATAGTCTATTCAATAAACAGTGTTGGGAAAAATTGGACAAATACATGCAAAGCAATGAAACTAGACCACCTCCTTACATCATACACAAACATAAACTCAAAATGGATTAAATACTTAAATGTAAGTCATGAAAGCATAAAAATCCTGGAAGAAACCATAGGCAATAAAATCGCAAACATTTCTCATAGCAATATTTTTGGCAATATATCTCCTTGGCCAAGAGATACAAAAGAAAAAATGAATAAATATGACTATATCAAACTAAAAAGCTTTTGCTCAATAAAAGAAACATTAAGCAAAATGAAAAGACAAACCACTAAATGAAGAACATATTCACCAATGATATGTCTGATAAGAGGTTAATTTCCAAAATATATAAAGAACTTATACAATTCAACACTAAGAAAACAAACACTTCAATTAAAAAAATGGTACCTGAATAGACACTTCTCCAAAGATGACATACAGATGGCTGACAGATATATGAAATGATGCTCAATGTCATTAATCATCAGAGACATGCAAATTAAAACCACAATAAGATATCACCTTACACTTGTCAGAATGGCTATCATCAATAAATCAACAAACAATAAGTGCTGGTAAGGATGTGGAGAAAAGGGAACCCTAGTGTACTGTTGGTGGGAATGCAGATTGGTGCAGCCGCCATGGAAACAATATGGAGTTACTTCAAAATTTAAAAATGAAACTGCCTTATGACACAGCAATTCCATTTCTGGGAATATATTCAAAGAAATCGGAAACACTAATTTGGAAGAATATATGCACTCCTATGTTTATTGTAACATTACCTACAATAGCCAAGATCTGGAAACAGCCCAAGTGCCCATAAGAAGGTGAGTGGATAAAAAAGCTGTGGTACATTTACACCATGGAATACTACTTAACCGTAAAAAAAAAAAAAGGAAATCTTACTCTTTGCGACAGCATAGATGGACCTGGAGAATATTATGCTAAGTGAAATAGCCAGGTGAAGAAAGACAAATACCTTATGACTTTATTTATATGTGGAAAGTAATGAACAAAGTCTGACAAACAAAATAGAAACAGCAGCATAGATTCACAAAACAGACTGACAGCTGTCAGCGGGGAGGAGGGTTAGGGGGGTGGGTGAAAAAAGGTGAAGGGAGTAAGCAAAAGAGATATAGCACATAGCCACAGACAACAATATGGTGATTGCCAGAGGAAAAGGGGGATAGGGGAGGTGGAAAAGGGAAAGGAGGGGACAAATTGTGGTAGAAGGAGACCTGACTTTGGGTCGTGAGTGCACTATACAGTATGCAGATGATGTGTTATAGAATTGTACACTTGACAGCTAGCAATATTTTTATCGATATACTGATGTCATATAACCAATGTCACCCCAATAAATTAAATTTTATAAAAGGTCCAATTTTATATTAATGTGTTATCTCCCCATATGACCAGCTGGAGAATGGCCATCCATAGGTGAAGAAACTGCTGGGGAGAGCTCCCTGGCTGAGGAGAGGTCTGCGAAGATCCTACATCCCGTGATTTTCCATCTGCTAAGCTCCAAGAATGCTGATGGCAGGACTAGTCAAGTAGAACCTTTCTTGCTCCCTTTCTCTGCATGATTATGGTGGATCCAGAAACATAGACAGGAAGAAAAGGGCAGAGAGCTAGAAACTGAGGTGGGAGAAAGAGAAGAAGCTGGCCATGCCCCACTCCCTTCATGCAGGTTCTGGACTGCAGCTGGGCTCCCTGAAGGAGAGAAGCTTGGACCTTAAGACAAAATGACTTGATTATTATTCATATCTAGATGATCCAGTGATGGAAATGAGATTATTTGGAAGACTGCAGTCACCTAAGATTTCCTCCCAGGGAAGCAGAATAGTTAACCCCATAGTATGGATTTGAAGAAAAGGTGGAGAACAAAACCGAAGTTGCTTTACAATTGACCCTTGTAGTCTCATTTGTTCAGTGTTCAGCTTACAAAAAGAATTCTTATTCTTCTCTCAGAATGAAATGTACATTTTCACACAAAGCCAAAAAAAATGGTTGTATTGTTAGTTGATTTTAAGAAATATATACTTAGCTAATAAAAATTCTCTATAAATCATTTTTTAATCTTTAAATTCCTCTAAGATTTTATGGTATCATATAAATTCAGGTTTTTTGGGTCCTCAGAGGTTTCATGCAAAGACTACAGAAATTTTTCATAAATTTGGCAAAAGTAGTCACGGGCCTCTGATTAAACACCTCCAGGTACGTGACTTCATGAGGGATTTCAGTCTTTGTTGGAGAGTGTTTATATTAAAAATTCCTTCCTTGTACTAAAGAGAAAAAATTGAAACATTCAGCCCCTCCACTGCCTTGTCTGCTTGCTCAACATACACTCGTTCTTTCGATCCCCATTTCCATGCCCCCTGAATGCTTTTCCTGGTCCCCAAGAGTTGACTTGATTTCCTCCTCTTGTATGCCCACAGTACCTCTACTTTACTCATACCATGCCACTCAGCACAGCGTCTTTCCTGTCTTGGTTTATGTCACTGCCTCGTCTCCAAACTAAGCAGCTGCTTTCTGCTTGTTAATCCACTGTACCGTGTCCTACAGAAGACGCCAGGGTAACCGAGCCTGGTTCCAGCCCTCAGGCTGCTCTAAGCCCACAAACAGGGATAGAGCATGGACACAGATCATCCTATATAATAAAAGTCTAATATGCAAATCAACCAAACCAAATGGTGGAATACCCCATCAGTGGGGGGCAGGGCCAGTGAGCAGGCTGCAACCATGCCAGCCTGAGGGACCCACCCCCCCCCCCCGCACCCTTCCCTCGTGCAAGAATTTTCATGCACCAGGCCTCTAGTCTTAACATAAGCTGGGACGAAATAGTATCTATGGAAGGTACAGAGTCCTGAAGGAGAACTATTTATTATTACTCAGTTTTTTCTCTCTTGCTAGAGTACCTTTACTATAACCTCATTTTTATCCTATCCTATAGACAATATTTCACATTCTACACTTCAGTGTATCAACAATTGGTGTTTGATCTGATCAAAAAGGAATTTTTTTCTGGCTTGGAGAACAGTTAAACCTTCATATAAATGAAGGCATCTGAATTTGACCCTCAAGGATAGCCAGCTTGTGATCCTAGCTAAAAGGGCCCTCTGTACAGAAAATAAAATGATGATAAGGAAGAGTAACCAGATCAGATGCCACAAAACATGGATAAGGAATGGCAGGTCATTCAGTTCAGCAGGAGCCTGGGTACATTGTTGAGCTAATTGGATGATGATGTTGAAGAGGTAGGTTTAGCCAGAACACAGAGATCTTGAACACCAAATGTACTGGATGCTTCCACCTCATTGGAGGTCTGAGAAAGTAAAAAAGGTTTGGAGCCCCACTTCCCACTTCAGACCTTGAAGGAATTGATTTCTTCTCCCAAGCCTTCAGCAATTAAGCCAAAGACGTGAAACCCACTCTTGGATGGTCATGTGCTCCCCAAGAAACCCTGATTCCTGAAGGAGTGACCAAGATGTAGGGACAGTTAGAATAACTAAGATTTTGGTGAGAGCTGAGCCAAAAGCCCAGCTAAACAAGAGTTAGGATTCTTATTTAGTATTAGAGGCCCGATGCACGAAGGTTCATGCAAGAATGGGCCTTCCTTCCCCTGGCTGCCGGCACTGCCTTCACTCCGGCCTGAGCCACCTTTCCACCTTCCCACGCTGCCCAGAGGCCCGGAGCGTCTGGGGCAGTGCGGAACACCTGCGTTGTCACCATGGCGACGACACAAGCGTCCTGCCCCGCCCCCAGCTGCTCAGCACCAGCATATTCAAATTAACCCACCATCTTTGTTGGGTTAATTTGCATACTCACTCCTGATTGGCTGGTGGATGTCATGAAGGTACGGTCAATTTGCATCTTATTCTTTATTAGTGTAGATTATTTCAGAATGTGATTCTCTCAAAAACACCAAAAATGAAAATTTCTTAGAACCAATTCTCAACTTTGCATCCAATTGATATGTCTAGAACCCAACATGCTTAAATTCAGCACCAAAAATCACCCAAACTATTTGAAACTGTAGTAAAAATGTACACAGTGTATAAAAATATAAATAAATATTCTTACATATTAGCATGTTAGCTGAAGGCAACCCTCTCATTTTCTATGCAGGAACAAAAGGGATATAAAAGAAAACCTATATAGCAGAGTTGATAGAAAAATATACATCGTATATATTGTGTTGAATCCCAGTAGGTATCCAGTCAATCTTACTCTTCTCCAATGTGCATTCTCCAATGTATAGTTTGTGCTGAACCTTCATAAGGCATAAGTTAGAACTTTCCACAGGAAATAATAGCCAAAAGCCCACTAGCTGCGCCCAGGTCAGTGGAGTAGGCCCAGCTGAACTTGAAGCCTGTGCAGTCAGTGGAATTTGAATGTCACGCTGTATCAACAAACTTAGCAAGATCCATGACTTCCTGCCTGTGAGTTATTCTGAAAAACACCAAATGTTCTATTTTTCTCATGACTTCACACACCAAGAGGATTCAGGTAAGGCAAAAAACTTAATGCTTTTTGCAACTGCTGGAAATTTTTCCTGCTACATTGCGCCAATAATACTCTTTTATAATTATATTTCACATAATGCTTTTTTTTTAAAGGGATTTGGAGAGAGATGAATGACTTCCTTTGAGGCCAGATGCCTTGTATTCACATCAAAAGGTTTGCCCCAATGCACCCTCCCACCAAACTGTGTCTTTCTCAGAGTCATGAAGCACGGGACGGGTTCTAAGTATAATGTCAGATGGCTTACGACTTGTTTTAATAACCAGCAGTGATGCTTGTTATTCACATTAAACACATAATGGACATAGCAGGTGGTGCAGTTTTTAGTGCTGATAGTTCATAAGGGACTGAAGTATAACGCTGCTGTTTTCTACTCATATAGTATGTTTCTCCTCAAGCTCTCTCGCCATAATCAAAGAAAATTTGTGTTGCCATGATTTAAAATACTGCATGGGTAGTGCTTTGCTTTTCTATTAAGTCGGTATTAGAAGAAAACTGATTATGAATACATATTACGTTTTAAATGTTCTCCCTCGGCAAGGGTCTGGATGGATGCTCTGGTTACCTAGGAGATGAAGACAAAATGAAAATTGATTGACATCAAATTGATTGTGAGCTGAGCTTCAAGTGGCAGCTGTGTGTGCTGCACATGAACCGTGGCTGTTTGGAAGTGATTTTTTTTTATTTGTCACATCAGAAATGATGCCACATAGATTACTAGGTAGAATAAAGTGGCTATATTTTATAGAAATTTCAGTATTGAATGATTATCCTAATGGTCACACTTGAGGAAAAAAAGATATTTTAAAGAAGAAACTCAGGCTTGGATGTTTATTTCAATGTGTCACTAAATGTGACTGCATTGATGAGAGTCAAGATCTCTCTGTGGTAGGAGCCTTGCTGCTGGCTGGCTTTTTAGTAATAATAACCCTGCCTTCAATTGGATGAGATGGGGCGAGTGGGAAGAAAACTTAATGGATCTTACTGTAAAACCAGCTTTAACCTCCACCCTCTCTATTCCTCATGTAATTTTTCTATACAATTGGGCAGGACAAGCTATAGGCCAAAAAAGGAAGTTTCATTTTCTGGGCTCTCCTATGTTCTTATCAATATCCTCTCTCTTCAAAAGACCACAGCTCTTGCCCCAGCTTTGTCATTCTGTGATGTTCTTTCTCCACCCACAGCGCTCTTACCATGGTCCACCCTTTCAGGCAGCTATTTATGGCACCAGCCTATTAAAACTTGTATGTCCAGAGCCTCATAATGGCCACAGTCTTGCTCTTATAAAGCTACCCAGGTGGATAGTGCTAAACTGCTAATGAAAGGGGTACTAGATTATAAGAGTCTGAGTTATTCCCCCAGAGTATTTTCATTGTGTTCAAGATAGAGCCTTAAACTCAAAGAATGGGCCCGGCCCAGCCAGAGTGACTCAGTGGTTGAGCATCGACCTATGAACCAGGAGGTCATAGCTTGATTCCCGATCAGGACACATGCCCGGGTTGTGGGCACAATCCCCAGTGTGGGGCATGCAGGAGGCAGCCGATCAATGATTCTCTCTCATCATTGATGTTTCTATATCTCTCTCCCTCTTCCCTTCCTCTCTGAAATCAATAAAACAAGTAAAAAATAAAAAATAAAAAGAATGGACCATAATGATGGAATGCAGCTTCTCCCGGGAGACAAGTGGCCAAAGAAACCTTCCCTTTTACTCTTCAATTCACACCCTGTAGTCACCATAAAATCGCAACACATGAGCCAGAACAATTTATCTCAGGAACTAATTGAAAACTAGACCAAGAAAAGAAGGAGGAAAAATAACTGGAATTTTCCTTCTCTCACTGTAGAAATGCCATTCTCCCATGACCGTCGGAGAACTTCCAGTCCATGTGGACATTGCCAGGTTTGATTTTAATTGGTGAAAATGAACAGGTAAACAGCAAAACCCTCAATGATGTGAGTGATGTAGTTGAGCAGCAGATAATGTTTGAAATAGCAATTGTCCATGATGTAATATTCTTCATAGAATGAAGAAAGAAGGCTAAAGGGGCAATAAAGCAAAACGCTGGGTTTAAGGCCGTGGTCGGCAAATTGCGGCTCGCGAGCCACATACGGCTCTTTGGCCCCTTGAGTGTGGCTCTTCCACAAAATACCACGGCCTGGGCGAGTCTATTTTGAAGAAGTGGCGTTAGAAGAAGTTTAAGTTTGAAAATTTTGGCTCTCAAAAGAAATTTCAATCGTTGTACTGTTGATATTTGGCTCTGTTGACTAATGAGTTTGCCGACCACTGGTTTAAGGGAAGGAAAATGCTCATCTTACTGGATGGACATAAAAGAAGAGTTGAGAAAATGTAGTGATAACCATGTTTCTGGGTAGGAAGTGTCTACATTATAAGTATATCAGTTTTCCTCCAAATTTATCTATAAATTTAATGCATCCCAAATATATAACCAGATAAATGCAAAAGATGTATGTATAAGGGTATTTAAGACATTTATAAACCATGTAAAAGAAAAATTATGCAAATGCCCTAAAAATAGGTACTTCATTAAATGACCTGTTGCACATCACACAATAGAATATTATGAAACAACTACAAATGCTAATACTGACTTTATGGTTATAGCATTAGAAAGATATTTATGATATATTTGAGGCTAAAAATAAAGTAGGTCAAGTGGCAATTTTTACAGACATAGAGAGAAAAAACAATTCTAAATTCATGTGGAATCTCAAAGGATTTGGAATAGCCAAATCAATCTTGAAAAAGAAAAACAAAGCTAGAGGCATCACATTTCCTGATTTCAAAATATATTACAAAGCTACAATAATTAAATATATTACATGGAACAGAATTGTGATCCAAGAAGTAATTCAATACAAATGCCAAGACTACTCAATGGGGAAAGAATAGTCTCCAACAAGTGGGGTTGGGAAAATTGGATATCCACATCCAAAAGAATGAAATTGGACCCCTGTTTTACACCATACGCAAAAATCAACTAGAATGGGAAAGGACTTAAACTGTAAAACTCCTAAAATAAAACATAGGGGAAAAGCTTCATAGCATTGGTCTTGGCAAGGATTCATGGGCTATAACATCAGAAAGTATAAGCAACAAAAGCAAAAATAGACAAGTGGGATTACATCAAACTAAAAACCTTCTGCCCAAGAAATGAAACAATCAACAAAATGAAAAGGTAACCCATGCAATGAGAGAAAATATCTCCAAGCCCTATACCTGATGAGGTTAATATCCAAATATATAAGAAATAACTCAATAGCAAAGCGGGAAAAATAATTTAATAATGAACTGCATATCCAAAGACAGAGAATCATCCATCAGACCATCAAACCTCAGAGGGAAGGCGGGGGATGGTGTGGGGTGGGGGGGAGCGGGGGGGCGGGCCAGAAGGGGAGAGATCAATCAAAGGACTTGTATGCATGCATATAAGCATAACCAATGTACACAGACACTAGGGGGGTGAGGGGACAAGCGGAGGTAGGGAGATGGGGGGCCAATGGAGGGATAAGGACACATATGTAATACTTTAATCAATAAAGAAAAAAAAAGAAAAAATATAAAAAATGAACTGCATAGACATTTTCCCAAAAAAGATATACATATGGCCAACATATATATGAAAAGATGCTCAACATCACTAATTATCAGAAAAATGCAAATCAAAACCACAATGAGATATTAATTCACACTCGTTAAGATGATTATTATCAAAAAACAAACCAGCAAGTATTGGTGTGAATAGGAGAAATTGAAATGCTGCTAGTGAGATTGCAAAATGGTACAGTCACTATGGAAACCAACATAAAGGTTTCTTCAAGTAACTAAAAATAGGACTATCATATGATCCAGGAATCTCACTCCTGGGCATTTGTCTAAAATACTTGAAATCAGAATGAAGAGATATTAAAAGCCCATGTGCATTGCAGCACTCTTCACAATAGCCAAAACATAGAAACAAACTAAATATCTATTTATTACCATAAGAAAGTATGTTGCATACATGCAATGGAATATTATTCACCCTTAAAAAAGAAGGAAACCCTACAATACCCAATAACATGGATGAACCTTGCAGATATTTGGCTAAATTAAATAAGCCAGTCACAGAAGGATAAATACTATCTGATTCCACTATCTAAAGTAGTCAAACTCACAGGATCAGAGGAAGTAGAATACTGGTTGCCAGGGGCCAGGGAAAGGAGGAAATTGGGAGGTGCTAATCAATGGCATAAAGTTTCTGTGTTGCAGAATAAATAAGCTCTTGAGATCTGCTGTACAACATTGTGTCTATGGTGAGTAATACTATATTGTACACAAAATTTTGCTAAGAAGTTATATCTCATGTTGTGTTCTTACCACAATAAAAAAAAAATTAACTTTAGCCTGGCCAGTGTGGCTCAGTGGTTGAGTGTCGACCTATGACCTAGGTCATGGTTCAATTCCAGGTCAGGGCACATGCCAGGGTTGCGGGCTCAATTCACCAGTAGCGGGTATGCAGGAATCAGCCAATCAGTGATTCTCTCTCATCATTGATATTTATACATCTCCCTCTCCCTTCATCTCTGAAATCAACAAATATATTTTTAATTAACTTTTAAAAATGTCTTAAATAAAATACCCATTAATATAAAGTAGGTTAGAAAGAATATATATGTTAGAAATTCATATAAGTATACACATAAGAGTATATATGTAAAAGAATATTATGATTACATTTAAGTCAAATTTATGAGTATATGTGATAGTATTGTATATGTGTTTGCTTTATATGTGAATGCTAACTGAATGGTGAAATTGTGAATGTCTTATTTTCTTTTTAAGTCTTTAGTTTTGTTTTAAAAACTTTTAAAAAGAGCATATGATATTTTTATAATCATTAAATTAATTAAATTGTCCTATAATAAAATAATGCCTTAGTGAAATATAAATGCGTTTACCTCTTCAGCTGAATTTCATATTTCACTTGTGTATCTGCTTATGCTTACGTGTGAGAAACATCTCATCACTGATGTTTCTATCTCTTTCTCCCTCCCCCCTACTTCTCTGAAATCAATTTAAAAGAAATAATAATAAAATAAAAAGGCCTCCTGTCTAATAATTAGGCCATCTCATTGGGCCCTGTAGCCAGTTTTTTTCTGTGGTTGCCACAGATCAAGTACTGCCAAATTAAATAGTACATGTGTATGTCTGTGTATCACAGGAAATGGTGAATCACATCACATGCATTCTGATGCCAGACTAGTTCCTTTCTCTTTATGTCAGCATCTGTAGGAAAATCTCCTTTGGTGTGACTCAGTCATGGAAGATAAAGAGCTGCATACAACCTTTTCACTGTATCTTAAATAATACTTGGACCCATTGCTATATATTTTACCTCCAAGCTTATATGCCACAAAACAAATTTAGTCCTTGTCAACTAAACCTTTTGCTTTCTTGATAAAATCTTCATTTATGGAAACCTCTTTACATTTTATGAAGAAAACTTTATAAATACCAATTCGAATTGGATTTTTAGTAAAGGATCTGGTGGTCAGAGTGATAGTCTGGATAATCCCCACCCCTCGCAAAGAAATGCATAACTATAGCGCTTCTAGTAGGATGTGGCATGCCAGTAAACACTCACATACTTTCAAAATACTTGAGTTGGGGCGGGGGGGGAGTGACCTATTTTGGAAAATGTGTTAGGAACTCAAGAAGTGAAATCTGATTTCTTTCTCTCTGTGTGTGAGGTAGAATTGTTGAAAAGTTTTTCTAAAGTAAGACTGTGAAAACTATCTTATCAACCAGCCTGGGAGGTAATAATGCCATTGTTAAATATTAAGAATAAAAAAAATCTCTACAGAGAGTAATAATAAAAACCACCCTAAGTAAATACTTGGACCTGTGTCACATGAACACATCTGTCTTTACAATCTGGTTTTCATAAATATTTATTTAATTCCTCTTCTTTCACAGTCAGTTCTCATGCTAGTAAATAATAAGATCATTATGTGATATTTTATTATTCCTCACTCTTTTAGCCTCCCCCAATATTCCCATATCAGTGTAATAAAAATACATTGCAAATTGGTAAATTGCTTAACCACTCAGAAAAAGGTGTTTGGCATGAAGTAAAACCATCTAATAATGTCTAGCCCTGAATTACATCCGTAAGTCTCTCTCTACCTACTTATCACACGTGCTTTTGTCCAACTCCCAGCATTTGAGTATATATAATTTTGTAGATGTTTGGTTTATTGTTCCTTCCTTTCTCCCAGAGCTCAGCTGACCGTCATGGCTGATGGCTCCTTTAAGTGCCTTGGGACAGCTGACATTTACAAGACTTAACCTGAGCCCCACAGGTTACATGAGCTTGGAGGCCTCAGCTGTCATTCTGTTTCCATGGAAACTCAAATCAGATTGCCAAATATGAGGTTAGTCACTTAAAAATCCCATTTTTTTAAAAGAAAGAAATACTGCACACCACCATATTATTTTAAACAGTGCTTGTTGAAAGCCACTTTCTTGTTTTTGACGATTAAATACCATTTCCATGGTAGCAGATTAGTAAACTACAAAGATGGAGCTGAGCTCCGAAAGTCCCTTCTGGCAGCACCTGTGCTCAGAGCCCATTGTGCTCATGAAATCACCTCCCCGCTCCCCTGGGGGGCTCTAAGCATGTTTGGT
Organism: Cnephaeus nilssonii; assembly: GCF_951640355.1. NCBI lineage: Eukaryota > Metazoa > Chordata > Mammalia > Chiroptera > Vespertilionidae > Cnephaeus > Cnephaeus nilssonii. The sequence goes on from NC_137074.1 coordinate 16,348,527, forward strand.
TTTTTAAAATAATAATAAAGAAATACTTCATTTCTACTCATATGTTTCCCACAGATGGAAAACATTAGTGAAATATAGTGACAGGAGGGTTTTTGTAATAATAGCAATAATAGTAACTAATATTTATTAACTGTCTACAATGGGACTGAAAATGTGCAAGGTGCTTTATATAAGTGATCTCCAGTCCTCAATGTTATTGTCTCCATTTTCCACGGAAACAGACCCACTGAAGGTCAGACAGGTATAGACAAGGGAGGGAGCTGTGGGATTCAAACTCAGACCTGTCTTCCTTTGGGGCCAGGGTTCTTCTCTCGTCCTGTTCAGCGTGAAGAGGAGAACAGAGAGAGAACAGCTTGCCCCTGCCTTCACTGCCAACACAGGCATGTGCACACCTAGTCACACACACACACACACACACACACACACACACACACACACCGCATTTGGGGATTCTACTCACACAGTGTAAATGAGGTGAGAGGGAATCCGACTACTCAGAAGTGTTTAAGGATTGTTAGCTCTTTCTCTGACCAGGTCATAAAAAGAATATCCATGTGCCCCAAGAGCCCAAAAATGGGCTAATCTCAGAGGGCTTCAATCTTTCAATGGAATTCAACTCAACATCCTTTCCCACTCCACACCTCACCCTCTTACCAACAACCACAACCTACTGTATAAACTACAACCAAGTCTTAGAGTATGGGCTTCACAAATAACATGGGTTTGCTGGTTTAAATGAATGAATATCTTCTTTTAAAATCTTAATCAAGTAACAAAAATATTAGTCAATTCAAATGACTACAGAAGGAACTGAAGAGACAGTTTACCCTGTAATAATATTCTGGTTTACTCGAGAGTGCACATTTCTACTGTGTAATCAAAGGCATAGGTGACCACACATTCTTCAGAAAATTAGATAAGGCCAGTAATGGTCATTTATGTCTTATTCTAAATTAATTCTGTCAGAGTTAAAAATAAACCCCCAAAAGCTCTGAGGACATACTTAGTAGAAATTGGATACATTTCAACATTAAAACAGCTGTCTCCCACATTTTTTTCTCAAGCAAAATGTAAATGAAAAACTGATATAACAGATTTTGTCTCCAGGCAAAATGAAATGGATGAGTTTAATGTCAGCACAGGAAAAAGGAAGGGGGCAGTTCCCAAAAGAGCAACTCAGTGCTCACTTTTAATTTATGTCAATATTTTTCTATTGAAGTAGAAAAAACATGAACTAGCCTTAGCCGGTTTGGCTCCCTGGATAGAGCATCGGCCTGTGGACTGAAGGGTCTCAGTTTCGATTCCGGTCAGGGTCACATGCCAGAGTTGCGGGCTCGATCCCCAGTATGGGGCGTGCAGGAGGCAACCAATCAATGATTCTCATCACTGATGTTTCTATCTCTCACTCCCTCTTCCTTCCTCTCTAAAATCAATAGAAATATATTTTTTTAAAAAAGAAAGAAAAAACATGAACTAGAACATTTTATAGAGGAGTGAAGTTGAGGCATCCCTTATCACAATGAAACATTGCTTGACCTTGAGCTACTTGTATTCTTTGGAATAGGGTAAAGTTATTGCTAATTTAAAGAGCTTAGAAAACATGGCATCAAAGGCCGGAGTGATATTTAACTTCAAGATACAATTACAGAGTTTCTTAAAATCACCAAACACCAAACATTCTGAAAACCAATACAAAGTATAATTCCTCCAGGAAAGAAATAATTTTTCACACAAAATATAAGTTGTCATTTGTAGCTCATTACTACCAACAGCTCCTTCAAATCTCAGATCCTTAGAATTTCCAATCCTCTGTGCTCAGCCAAAATGGTAATCACCACAGTAACCCAAATGAAGCTAACATAAACCAAAATTTTATAATAATAAAGAAAATGTAATCCAAATGGACAACCAAACCATTTTCCTTCAAAACGTAGACTTAATTATACTTGCAAAGTTATAAATTAGAACCAAGAAATCAAAGGAAAATCAGCCTACAGCAGAAATGAAAGAAGAACCTAAACTACAGTTCTGGGTATTTACCCACAAATACCAACTAAGCAGAAAAACAATCGTTAAACAGAGAATGTCGTATTTAGAATTAATTTTATCTTACAAAAAAATTAGCAATAATTTCCTCAAATATACTTCTGAATTGAGAAAAAGATTTTCACTTTTCTACTCCCCTTCGGTCTGTGGTAGGTAGAATGGTCACCCCATGTCTATTACCTAATCCTTAGAACCTATGAGTATGGTATAGTATATAGCAAAAGGGACTTGCAGTTATAATTAAGGTTACAGGCTTTAAATAAGGAAGATCATCCTGGATTATCTGGGCAAACCCAATCTAATATCATGAACCCTTCAAAGCAGAGAATGTTCTCCAGCTGAAAGATGAGGAAGGCAAAGGACACCAAAGCATGAGGATTCAGCACACTGTTGCTGGCTCTGAGATGCAGGAGCCCAGGTGCAGTGACCGGAATGGGACCTGTTGCAGCTAAGGGCAGCCCTTAGGTGACAGCAGTCTCAGTCCTACAACCACAAGGAATTGAATACTGCCAACAACAAGAATGAGCCTAGAAGTAGATTCTTCCCACAGTCTCCCTATAAGAATCCAGAAGTTGGAAGGGTTTTTTTTTATTATTGAGATACTAGTGGCCCGGTGCACGAAATTCGTGCACATTAAAAGGGGATTAATTAGAGGAAATAATTTAATATTGCTATTTGCCCTTTCTCTATGATAGAAGTGTCAGAGATGAAAGAAAATTAGTAAAATGTATATAAAAACCTTCCTCCTGTCAGAGTCTGGGGCACACCACGGGACCCAGAGTCCAGTGCCCGCCCACCCACATGCGCCTCAAAATCGGGTGAGACCCAGACCCAGCCGCAGCCCCCCGCATTGGGCTAGATCCAGACCCGGCCAGTCCCACCCTTGTCAAGCCCTGCCAGGCAGGGGACGTAGCCTCAGGTCCCCTGGCCCAGTGCCAGGATGGGTGGCATGGCCTGAGGTCCCCCAGCCCAGACCGGGGTGGGGGGCGTGCCTTGAGGTCCCCTGTCAAGCCCCGCGAGGTGGGGGACATGGCCTGAGATCCCTTGTCAAGCCCCGCTGGGTGGGGGGCACGGCCTGAGGTCCCCTAGCTCAGCACCAGGACGGGAAGCGCACCTTGAGGTCCCCTGTCAAGCCCCGCCGGGTGGGGGGCACAGCCTGAGGTACCCTGTCAAGCCCTGCCACATGGGGGGCATGGCCTGAGATCCCCTGTCAAGCCCCACAGGGGCAGGGGAGGGTGTAGCCTCAGGTCCCTGCTGATTGCTCGTTACGGCTCCTTATGGGAACTTGGCCTCAGCTGTGGGTGCAGCCATCTTTGTGATGGAGTGATGGTAAATTAGCATATTCCCTCTTTATTAGATAGGATAATTGGCACATAATATTGTGTAAGTATAAGGTGTACAACATAATGATTTGATACATTTATATGCAATATGACTGCCATTGTAGCTTTAGCTTATCTATCATGCCACATAATTTTCATTTCTCAGAGGTTAGCATCTTGATTTTGGCCTTGGAAGACCCAGAGCAGAGGCCTCAGCTAAATGGACTAGAACTTCAGAACTACAGAACTGAGATAACAGAGTTGTTTTAAGCTACTAAGTTTGTAGTAATCTGTTACACCAACAACTGAAAACAAATATATCCCCAGCCCACAAACCTGTTTTCCCTTCACCTCTTATCTTCCATTGACCTTCCATTTAAGAAATTAAAATCAGCCAACCATGTCTTAGGATAAAAACTCAAAGCATTTTACTTCTTCATTGAATAATGAGAGTATTCAACGTCTATTCTTAAAAAGCACATCTTGCTGTTTCTGAAAGATGCAAAAATGGCAGAGTGTAAGGAATTAATGGGGGAAAAGATGAGCAACTTCTTTAATCTCCTCCAACTTTAGTTTCTTCATCTGTACACAACCACTAACCATGCTTACCAGCAACTCATATGAACTTTTTATTTCAAGTTTACACTGACTTTCTTACAGCCTGAATAACAAAATAAAACTTGAAATGATCTTAATAAATTAGAAATAAAGAACAGATTTAAAAAAAAAAACAGGGATAAAGAGCAAAAGGAGTAATTAAGGACCATGGCATAATATTAAAGGTTGAACAAATTAACATAATCTGTCCAATCATAATGGTAGAAAAAGTGTAGTGTAGGGTACACACTTAATTATGTAGCTAAAGACTTGTTAGGAAACAATTATGAATAATTTTGAACTTAGTGAATTGTTTGGACTGGGTGAATTATTAGGTGAATTAATTAATGGGAAAAATCATTTTCAGAGATGTAGCCAGCTGCTCGGTGGCACATGAAAGGTGTTCAATAAATATTTGTTGAATAAATCGTGAATATTGGTATTATGTTTGGCCTTAAATTTAGCTCTGAAATTCCTGGAATAATACATTACTATGATTAAAATAAAAAGGATTGATTATCTACCTGTCCCTTTTCCAGACATTTAAAGTATAAAAACTTCAAAAACAATCAGCAAATATTTTTCTTTTAACCCATCTGTTTTATAGTTTTGTCAAGTTAACAAAAGTCCAGGGGGAAAAGGGGACATCTGTAATACTGTCAACAATAAAAGTAAAGTAAAACAAAGTTAACAAAAGCCCATCTCTCACAGAAACTTTAAAGGAAAAAAGGTAACAAACCCTGTGAAAATATAACTCATTATATTAAATTTGAGCATTATTCATGATTCAAAATGATTTTGAAATGTGTACATGGCTTTCATAAATAATCAAAATATCTGTTGATTGTTTAAGGTTCTAACAAGAAGTGTAAATTTTGAGAGCCCTTTGTGTCCCTTTTATTTATTAACTAGAGGCCCGGTGCACGAAATTCATGCACGGGGGTGGGGGAGGTGGGGAGTGTCCCTCAGCCCAGCCTGCACCCTCTCTAATCCGGGATTCCTTGGGGGATCCCTGTGGGATCAGGCCTAAACCGGCAGACAGGCACCCCTCTCGCAATCGGCTCCTAACCACTCACCTGCCTGCCTGCCTAATGCCCCCAACTGCCCTCCCCTGCCGGCCTGGTCGCCCCCAACTGCCCTCCCCTGCAGGCCTGTTCACCCCCAACTGCCCCTACCAGCCAGTTTGTCCCCAACTGCCCTCCCCTGCCAACCTGGTAGCCCCCAATGGCCCTTCCCTTCTGGCCTGGTCGCCCCCAACAGCACTCCCCTGCAGGCCAGTATGCCCCCAACTGCCATCCCATGCAGTCCTGGTCGCCTCCAACAGCCCTCTCCTGCCGACCTGGTCGCCCCCAACTGCCCTCCCCTGCTGGCCAGTTCATCCCTAACTGCTCCCCTGCCTGCCTGATTGCCCCTAATTACCTCTGCCTGCCAGCCTGGTCACCCCCAACGTGCATACGGCTGGGGTCCCTCAGCCCAACCTGTGCCCTCTCGCAGTCCGGGAGCCCTCAGGGGATGTCCTCAGGGGAGCAGGCCTAAGCCAGCAGTCAGACATCCTTAGCTCTGCTACGGAGGTGGGAGAGGCTCCCGCCACTGCTACTGCACTTGCCAGCCGTGAGCCCAGCTCAGGACTTCTGGCTGAATGGCAATATTCCTGTGGGAGCACACTAACCACCAGGGGGCAGCTCCTGCATTGAGTGTCTGCCCCCTGGTGATCAGTGTGTCATAGCAACTGGTTGTTCCATCGTTTGGTTGATTTGTATATTAGCCTTTTATTATATAGGATGGGAGGGACTGACAGAGGTCAGAGGGGAGCGGGATGGACATAGACAAAGTGTGGTGATGGCCAGAGGTGGGGGGGCTGGGTGGAGGAGGGGAAAGGGGGGTGGGGGGAATGGGAAACATCTATAATATTGTCAACAATAGAATAAAAGCAACAATAATATACCATTACACTACACATTTATTAGGGGGGAAAAAAGATACATTATGAACTATGCATTTACTACTTTGATAAAATTTAAAAATTTACAAAGAAAGAATTTTGTCCAGAAAGGAGTGTTGTTGAAATGTTTTTGTTTTTGTTTTTTATATTTATGGTAAAGCTAAGGAAGCTTCAGACCCCTGTGAGGGCTGATTTGTTCTGGGGGAGAGAGCAAGCAAGTTGCAGCCAGCAGCATTTTGGATAACCTGCCTGAAATGATTTAAAAGAGAAAGGGACAGATTCCCCAAGCCTACAGTTATTTGTAATTTATTTTCTTATTCTAAATAAAGTCATTTTTGAACCTTATTAAACTCCCCCCCCCCTAAAATTAGTCCTTCAGGTTCAGTAAACTTTAGGCCTCACAAAACCTGTGTTAGTCCCTGAGGGTTGGGGTCCCCAAAGGAGTTCAGATTCACTCATTATATTTATTTGCTCCTTTTAATTCTTGTTCTAGAGCGAGAGTGAGGACAGTTTTTTACTCAGTAATCCTACATAATAAAATGGTAATATGTAAATTACCATCACTCCGCTACGCCCACGATTGGGCCAGCAGGAGGCGCAGGGGGCGGGACTCAGGGTGGCCGGGGTAGCTGATTGGGCCAGCAGGACGCTGAGCTCGCAGCGCCACTCAGCGTCTGTGCCATGGCTGCGCCGGAGGCTTTCGAAAGGCCTGGTGCACCAGTGGATAGACAGCCAGCTCCCCCGCGATCAAAAGCCAAAGCGGGGGAGCTGGCTGTCTGTCTGCTCCGGCACAAGGCGTTTCGAAAGCCTCCGCCACGCCGGAGGCTTTCGGAAGGCCTGGTGCACCAGCGGACAGCCAGCCAGCTGGTGCACCAGGTGCATGATTAAATCATGCACTGGGCCTCTAGTTTTTATAATAATTGTATTGGAACCTGCTCCTTCTTTGGCTTTTTACAGGTTTACCTTACAGGGAACTCACAGAGACTTTAAGCCATTTGAAGATAGGGACAGAGCTGTATTGTGTTTCTATAATACAGGCACAAAGTTAATACAACTTTTATAAATATTTGTTGAAGAAACTGATAAATTTCAGTGCCATGAGGCATTACTTTTCCTTCTGCTCCATCTCTTTATTGAGACTTTTGTGCAAAGCATAAGGCTGAGGGGATGAGCAGGGAGAGCGGAGTCAAGTTGCTTTTTCCAAACCTTATATACCATACTTTGATTTTACATAGTAGATGTATTTCTGAATGACATTTTGATTTGGGTATATTAGATTTTGCTAATATCAACTCCCTTTACTCATAGAGATTATTTTTAATGATGTTTAAACGTTTCATACTATGAAGTGCAAAACATTTTGCTTATCTCAAGAATCTTTGTGCATTCTTTCTGTAGTAAAGTGAATTTTCCACATGGTAAGTCTATTTGGGGAGTCTGCTTAAAATGGGGCACACCAGAACTAAATTCGGTTCTAACAATGACTGATTCACACACCACGTGTGGCGTTAGATGGCTGTTGGACATAACCATTTTTTTTTTTTTTTTTGGTCCCTTTGCTCCCACAGCACTTGCTTCAACCAAAGGCAGTGACTTGACCCTCCATGACCTCTGTCATGGCGACTGCAGGGTGTCTACTGCCTGAGGCCTTGGCAGTCGAAGGGCGTTGACCTTCCCAAGATGTCAGCAACAATGACAAATGTGCCTCAGGGGCGGGGTCCTGCTGGCAGAGGTGGGGCAGGGAGGCACAGGGGGAGAGCTTTCAGGCTGGCAGGCTGAACCCCACAGAGTCGCACCAACAGCTTCCCTCCTCCTCTCCTCTCCTCCCATGCCCATGCCGGTGGGCTGATGTCCCGGCTGGACAGGCAGGCACTTCTTCCCAGGGTTTCAGAGGGTTTTGGGGGCTGGAAAAGAGGGGGGCTGCCCCCTCCCCCACTGCTGGGTGGGACGTTGCAAAGGAGGGGCGAGCCGCCATCAAAAGCCACCCGGCCCTGCCCCACCACCAGGAGCCACGAGTCGCCCAACTTTTTGCAGCAATACCTCCAGTCAGCACTGAGGACATTGGGCAAGCTGGAGGAGGAACACATGGTGATCGTTCTAGTGAGAGACACTGCCTAGCTTGGATCACTTTTCCAGCTCCACATTTGTGTCACAAAAGCAGTTATTTTAAAATCTGATCTGCTGCCTCAGTCCTACACCCTTGGTTTGAATTTTCTGCCCCAGGAGCCACAAGCCACCCCACCCCACTGCCAGGAGCCGCTGCTCACAGGTGGGAGTGGGGAGTGGGGACCAAGAGGTGCTCAATGCACCTCATGGTGACCGGTCGTCCGTCTGGTCATTGCGGTCATTAAGGACACTGAACTTTTATAATGTAGATGACTGGCTGTAATTTAACATAAGAATCACAGATGTTAGAGCAAGGAAGCCACTTGAATGTGGCCAGAGAAGGCCTTGTTGAGAAATGACATGACACTAGCCCTAAAGATGGGGAGTTTCCCCGTAATCAGTAAAGAAGGAGCAGTCCTGGCAGAGTATTGCATAAGGAATACTGGATTCATGACCTAGAGGCCAGGAAAAATGGAACGGGTTTGAGGAACTGAAAAGTGGCCAATGTGCCAAGAACTTGGTGTATGAAGGGGAAAAAATACCATAATAGTGTATGAAATTAGGCAGGAGTCAGCCATTGGAGGGCTTTGTAGAACATTATAAAGCAATTAGATATTTCCTAAGTATGGTGTAAAACCTAGGTTTGGGGTATGTGTGTTTATTCTAAATTTTTCTTTCAAGGGTTCTAGTTTAATGACCTTATTGTTTCTCTTTTAAGAATTTGGTATAAATTTTTTAGAATAATAACTTACCTACAACTATTAACATATCCTATGTAATAAAGAGCTAGTATGCTAATGGTCGTGACGCCCTCACACCATAATGACCAATCAGCAGGAGGCTGCGTGCGTGGCAGGTGCACATGGGTGGGCGGGGCTGCGTGCACAGTGAGGTGCGCACAGGTGGGCAGGGACTTGATGCTGTGTCCCCTGCCGGAGGGGCTTGTCGGGGTTGGGGCCGGCCGAGTCTGGGTCTCGCCCAATGGCAATCGGACATCTCCCAAGGGGTCCCAGATTGCGAGAGTGTGCAGCCCAGGCTGAGGGACCCCCTCCTTTGTGAATTTTGTGTACCAGGCCTCTAGTATTACATATTAACTAACATGAAAAAATGTCAGTGTCTTTCTAAATGCAATTTCAAATGGCTGTCTTGAACAATTAATAGAACAGATCCTCTGTATATACTAACTGCCTCTGTAGTAATGTATCTTCTGTATAAAATCGTTTGATATTTGGCAATCCTCATTCTCCTGGTGTAATTCTTCTACATTTATTGACTCATTAATGAGTCCTTCATTAGTGATTAAAGATGTTTGCTTTGCAAGGAATTATCTCTTTTGATTTATCTTTTACCAAAATAATCTTCAAATGCCTATCATATGATATAAAATAATCCAAACTTCAAGATTTTTAAACTGATTTTTTTCGCAGACAATTTTATCAAAAAATATTGTCAAAACAGAAATACTGATTTGTGATTATAACCCAATTGGAAAAATGTGAATATAGTTCTGTAGTCAAAAGGCTCACTCCCTCTCCTGTGCCTACACCACCACCACCGTCCATACACAAATGTACTTTATACTTCAGGAAGTCCACCAAAGAAAGTTTTGAACCTGCACAATAGCACTTATCCAAGACTGGTCCTCACACTGGTCCAGGACAACGTGAGAAGGAAAGCGAGTTAGTCCCCAGAATCCAACAGAGAAAACAGATACAGGTGTCACTTATCAGTTAGGAAACTCACTTCATTTCCTGGATCAGAAGGAATAATGGATGTGGCAAGAGGCCAGAAGTGTTATGTTAGCAGGAGTCCCTCCACATGGAAACGTGAAGCAAACAGGAAGGAAGTTCCCCCACCTGAGGCCCAAACGGTAGAGCCCAAGAATTCTCTAGAGATTTAAAGATTAAGAAACCATAAAGTTGCATCCACCTGGAGGTCATCAAAATTCATAATGTAGATTTAATATCATGTTGATGCCACAAAGAAATCTCCTAGGTATTGTGTAACATCAAAAATACATACTGTATCTCCAGGATTGAGAAAGAAGAGAGGAAAAGCCACTTTTGTATTTATTCTAAATTTCTCACTAAGTAATATAATTAGTTAACTTTAATCTGATCATAAAGACAATTATACACTATTACTAATAGAAAAAAAAAAGGTTTCCTTAAAAAGAAAAATGTAAACATAAGTCAAACCTAATTCACTATATAGGCTGAAGAGTCACTAGTTCTGTTAGCTGCTTGTGAATTTGTTTCATATAACATTTTTATATAGATAGTGGGTATTTCAAATGGAATTCATAATGCAATCTTAGAATATCCCTTTTCTTCTTTACTTCACATTTTCCACTTAATTTTTGTCCTTTCATATATTCACTCTATTCTCTCCTTATGATGATAATATGAAGTCATAAAATTAAAGATTTCAAACATTTAATTGCTATAAGTGCTTTATAATAATCTGTGCAATAGAGTGACCTATTTTTTTCTTTTTAATAATTTAACTTAAGAAGTCACAAATGAGCCCTGGCCGGTGTTGCTCAATGGTTAGTGTTGGCCCTTGCTGAGGGGTCTCGAGTTCGATTCCCTAGTCAAGGGCATATACCTCGGTTGCAGGTTCAATCCTCAGACCCCATAGGGGGCATGCGGAAAGCAACCAATTGATGTGTCTCTTTCACATAGATGTTTCTCTCTCTAGCTCCCCCTCCCTTCCAATCTCTCTAAAAATCAAAGGCGGGGGCGGGGGGGGGGGAATCCTTGGGTGAGGATTAACAAAAACAAAAAAAAGAACTCACAAATGAGTGTTTAAGATAAAACAAATATGAGAAGAAAATTACCCAAGACTTGGACGTCTAAAGCAACTTATTTATGCTTTCAACCTATGAATTGTAAGGTTTCAGGGGAGAAACAGCTTCATTTAATCACATTGAGCAAAATAATAAATTCACTAAAAGAAGCAACTCAAACAGATACCCTAGGTGTCCAGATTCCTGGAATACATATTTTCTGGACAGTTACAAGAACATCATTGATGGCGCCTGGCAACCCACTCACTCTGGAGCATAAAGAAACTCTTATTCCTAAAAGTCTTTTGATTCCCAAAGTTAAAAGGCGTTCTCTAACAGTCACGGAGTTCTGGAAGGTGCACAGGAATCCACAGTGAGAATAAAATAAAGATGTCCTCTTCCATCTAAGAGAAATGCCCTGCATGGTGAGAAATTCCAAGTCAACTCCGTCCTGATCCCATGTGTTTGTCGCTTGCTAGATACTAGCGAAAGGGGAAGAAAGGGTCTTCCTTCACTAAGTGTATCCCAATGGACTGGTTCCCAAGTGTGAGCCATCCTATAGAGTGAGAGAGCTCTGGGGACTGGTTAAGGTTAGTTATAAGCTGGCTCAGGTTATCACCTGTGCTTCTGACAAAATATAGATCAGAGGTTCCCATGATCCCCTCCTTGGGTTTGGTTAATTTGCTTGAGTGGCTCACAGAACTCAGGATGCTAGTTTACTCACTAGATTGTCGTTCTATTACAAAAGATATTAAGGAATAGGGATCAACAGCCAGATAAAGGGATGCATAGGGGAAGATATGTGGGAAGGGACTCAGAGTTTCCATGTCCTCTCCAGGGAAGCCACTCTCCCCAAATCTCTATGTGTTTCCCAACCAGCAAGCTCTCAAACCCATCCTTGGAAGGTTTTATAGAGGCTTCATTAAACAGGCATGATTGATTAAGTCATTGATCATTGGTCCAACCTCCAGCCCCTCTTGCCTTCACAGAAATCATGAGGTAAGAATGAAAGTTCCAACCCTCAATTCTGGGTTGGTTCTTTTGGCAACCAGCCCCCATCCTTAGTTGACGTAGGGGCTTTCTAAAAGACACCTCCTCAACATAACCAAAGACACCTTTATCCTTCTCCTCACTTAGAAAATTCCAAGGGTTTTAGGAGCTCCTTGCCAGAAATGGGGACAAGAACCAAAAACATATTTCTTATTGTAAATCACAATATCATAGCTTCATGACGGAGGAATTCAGCAGTGAATACTGCCTCACATTGCCGCTACAGCATATATAAATTTTTAGAAAAAACCCTGCAACTCTGCAGGACAAGCATTGTTTTAGTATAAACCTTTGGTCCACTCTTGGGTTCTGAAAGGACCTGGATTGAACTCTATGGTTAAGTGACCACCTAATATGTGTCAAACAACAAGGTAGGCTTTGGTCATACTATGTCTGCCCTTCACTGAAAGGGCAATGTGGGGGCCCATAATTAGTACATTAACAAACATTTCTTGAATATTAATCGATTGATTGATTGGCCCTCCTGGACCACTAGAAATAGGTCAGAGGCTGCTTGGAGCAAGCCTCTAGTTTCAGGAAAAATGAATAGTATCTTTGCACTTCTTTTTCCTTCTCTCTTCTCCAGATCCCAACCACGCATCTCCTATTGCAAGGAGAGGTGCTTTCACAAGTAGCAATAACATTGTTAAAAGGTAAGAGGCATTTTGAAGAACACAGTGGAACCTACAGCTCCTTCAGTTCAGCAAATCTTAGAGCCTGAGCTAAATCCTAGAGTCCCTATTTGCATAAGAAAACCCAGGTTCCTAGAAAGAAACTGTGTTGAGAAATCTGGGGCAAAAATAAATAAAATAGACACTAAAATTTCTCACAAAGAAGATCTATTATAGGGTGTGTCAGAAAGATTTTTTTTTTTTAAGTACAGAAGAGTAAAAGGAGATTATTCCTTCTGGACCCCTTTGAATAGGTTTGTAGTTACTGGGAGGAAAAAATACTCATTTGGATCATTAACAAGTACACCACACTAATAGCGTCCTAGTTCAATTCTTTAGCATAAATACCACAATAGTTGGAAAATAAAACTTTCATGATCAAAATAAACTAGTTATTTACCAAATATGTAAAGATGCTCAGAAAAAATAAATCTTATCACTATTGAAGATGAAGGGGTTTCTTCGGGACTTTTTGTATCATCAGAAATGGCACTGGAGCAAGTGGAAGTCAGCAGCATCAGAGTCCAGGAGTCATTCCCAGGGGTCACTACAAAGGAGTTGAGTCCCTAAGGAATCACCCTATTGAGGCCCTTTACCTCTTAACAAAGTGAGTTACCATGACTCGACAGAAGATGCTGGAAAAGGCCTGTGAGATCACTACGAAGTTGTGGATACATATAGAAAACAACAAGCAAGCAAAGTACCCAATTCAGAGGCCTACCCCCAGTTCGGTAAGTTCTGCTTATAACCCATGCTTTTTGTATTTTTCCTTCGAGAAAGAAGAGCCAGACAAGGGAGATTCAACCACCTTCCATCTGGATAGGTCAACCAAAAAGCCTTTTTAAACTCTAAGAAATATGAGGGGTAAACAATGTTCCCATCTTCCTGCCCCTGATAACCAGGCTCTTACAGACTCTCTCAAATTCCTCTTCTCAGGAATACCCACCGTGGCCCTCATTTGGAACCGTATTTCTACAATCATTGCCAGGAATAAACACCTTCTTCATGAAACCTTAAATGTAATTCAAGACTAGAGTCATGAGCTCAAGTCCTAAGTATATTTCCTGAGAACGTGAGTGCCATCTTTCCATGATTTCAATCAAAGCCAAGCCTGATGGATAACTACAGATATGCAGATATGGAATCCATAAAGCACACAGAACATTAAACTGTTTAAGAAATCACATTTCAATAATGATGTACACAAGAACTGGAAATTCCCATATTGTGTCAGAACCATAACCCGACCCACCCAGTTTTCTGTTGTCAAAACCAGTGTTATAAATGTGTGTTTTTTTAAGAATCTGAGCTTCCCTTGATAGCCATTTATAGCTCTGTCATTTAACAGAATAAGTAAATCTAAATTTGAAATGTCTTGGTCATGTAACTCTTTGTTTTCTTTTTGTAACAAGGTGACCCCAGATTTTTCATGCATTTGTCTTTTTCCTCCCCTTTACTAATTTTTATCGTGTCCTTTTTTAATGTTGAATTCTCCTCAACACTGCACCACTATGCTAGGCATTGTGAGACACAGTGGTTATAAATTAGATGTGGGTCCTGTGTTCCAGGAACTCAAAATCTAGTAGAAGAAAGTGATGTTCAACCATCGTTAAGTTAAGATTTAAAACAACTGCATTATAAGGGCATGAACAATGTGTGACAGAAGCCCAAAAGAAATGGCCATTTGTTACAATGGAGGAGAGCGTGACAAAGGTGGCATTTGAAGGTTGAATAATCCATCAATAAAAATTAAAATAATGATGATGGTGGAAGAATAAGAGGAAAAGGAGGAGGAAGAAGCAGGAGAGGTAAAAGAAGAAGAAGAGGAAGAAGGAAGCAAAGAAAAGCGCAGATAGTGACATAGAGATGTAGCTGGACTACATGATGTGTGAAGAGTTGAGACAGGTGAAACGGGGTGGATTTCGGCATATGGTGAGTGTAGAATTTGAAACTAGTGAGCTTGAATTTTTTCAGCACACCATTGGGAAGACTTTGGAGGTTTATGAAGTGGAGAGTGACACAATCCCCCATGCTTTGTTTTAGGGAAAAAATCCTTGTGACTGGAGACTGGTTGTGTATGGTACGAAGAGGAAGGGGGACTAAGTACAATTACTGCTAAGTCAGGACAATGACCATGTAAATGGGAAATTAATGGGTGTAGAGATGCCATGTGGATGATGAACTTTCCAGGTGAACTTAAAATGCAAATTTAATTATTCCTTGAATAGTCTTTTCTGAAGTATGAGTCTAAATGAAGCAGAAATTTTCAACCTATTGTTTACTGATTGTTTCCAGATGTGCTTGCCTTCTACTTTATTTGTTGCATGTAACAAAGGACAGGGCTACACAGGAAGAAGGGGGACGAGCCGTTGCTGACCTAACACATCTGTGGAACCGTGACATATACTTAAAAAATGGCAGTTGGCAGCTACCTGGTTAACTTGTTCAAAATAGGTCAAGCAAGCCAGAGATCAGAGATACCAAAAGTCATCTAAGATATCCAGAGGGACAGTCAACATTGATCATGGTAGACAGACCATAAAGCGAAGTGAGATTTTGGCAGTCATTCTGTGGTAGTTAAACCCGGATTCTATGCTTGGAAATGATCCTCAGACTAATTAGAAACAAAGCGTTCAAAATTTAAAAAGAAACCTTTTAAAATAAACACTGAAATAGACGGGAACCAATTCACAAATACATGTACCCACTTATTCTGAAAAGGAAACTCATGCCCGTCTATAGCATAGCTGCCAGTTCACTTTCACTGAACTTTTGAAACTAAATTGTTGGCTTCTTTATTTTTTAAACAGAAATTATTCATTCTCTTTGGTTTTGGCATTTTCATGTATACACGTTAAATAAGTGTGTTTGTGTGCTTGCATCTGTGTGGGCATGTATGCATTATATGGATATTCTTTCTGCACTTCTATTTTCCTTGGATTCTGCTTAGAAAAGTTTGATGGCTTTTACAGGTCATTCACATGTAAAATATGAAACACATGTATCTACTGCTCTCTAAGTGGGAGGGAGCTGATGCATCAAAGGCAGTTGTTGTTTTTTATTTCCGTTTCAAAGGTAACTTTGCTCTCTTGAAGGAACTTCAAAACATGAACACTTTGTTAATTTGTCTAATCTCCGATTTAACAAGTCTCTTGATTAAATACCTTCACAGGCAAAGACAAATAACAGGGAAGGATTATGCTCTCTGAATACCTTTTCCATAGCTGTGGGTGCTGGTGATTTTTTTTTTTTTTTGGCAAGTTGTTTCAATTGATGGGAGAATAAAAGCCATTAACTGATTAAATATAAAGTCGCTTCATTTTAACCAAACACTCCATATTTTTCTCATGCTTTTCTCTGAGCGTTAATGCAAAAGGTCATAGAAAGGTGAAGTGATAGTAGGAACCCACGAGGCAGAGCAGCAAGGTGTTACCGTCAGCTGTCTGAGAGGAAGAAGCTTTAAGAAGCAGCAGATGCCAAAGGCAGAGAAAAAAAAAGAGGAGAAACACCTCCTTTTCTGGCCAGAGAGGTGATGAGAATGGTGCTATCTTCTGGAATTTTCCCAAAACAACATTATTCCATATAAATACCAGTATACCCTATTTAACAAATAGATTAGCAAATTCGAAGGGTTTTTTACTAACTCAATTTTGAGATATAATCTCTGAAGTAAATAGCCATGGATAATGAGAATGGCAACCCTGGCACATCCAACTTGAATAAGAGAAAGAATGAAGGAAACATTTAGTGAACACTTGGGGGCGAAGGATGAGATGACTACCTTTCCCTGAAGGAGGTGTTACTTCTTAACAACAATTCCCACTGGACTCACTAAATTTCTGATCATGTCGTTTATTTTTTCAAAGCTTTTTGTATTTCAGGGGGAAATACTGCTATATCAGTTAGCTTTCTTCCAGTTGTTCTGAAAGTTTCCTTTTAACGGTCACATCTGGCAGTAAAATGGTTCTCATGCCCAGGTATTGCCATGATGCATAATAGCTCACAGATGGCCAGGGAGGCACCCCACCCCAGACTGCACAGACACACCTTTGGGGTTCAGTTGCCCACCTGCATCAGACCTCGGCAAGAGAACTTGAGAGAATTCACATGTCAGGATCACTGCCCAAATCTACCTTCAGCTCATGAGAAAACTGCTTTCAAACTAAACCTATGAATAAATTAAAATCTGACCTCTCATTCAGAACATGGAAATAGAATCAGTACCCTCTATTCTTCACATTGGAGAAGAAAAGTTCAATTTATTAGGGAAAAATAAGCTATTTAGCTGTTGATATGCTCCAAAATGCCCAAAACAGGGTTTTTAGGATGTTTATGTTACACCTTTAAGAGAGGATAAATGTTCCTGACTCCATATTTTTGAGAAAAGGGATAGATAAAATGCCAAGTTCTTCCTGCTTTCCCATACCTCTGAAAATAGGTCCCCGGTCGCCTCGCCATTGACCTTAGGGGTAATCCAATCCCACATTTGGAAAACCCTGAATTTTTTGGTGTGGTTTGATCTACCCAGGGTCAGGAAAACTCCTAGAAATTTCAGTTCATGGGACTGAATTTGTCTGGCTGCCAATTCTTTCTAACATCTCCAGCTCCTTTGATGTGGTCACATTAAAGACGGAAGAAGAAACAAGAAAACAACGCAAACCTTAGGGGAAGCAAACACTGGTCCCTTTCTTCTTCTCCAAATCAGTGCATTCACTGTTGGCCATTGTTTGCATGAGCTCTCATACACTGAGCATTCATCCTCCAAACTTGTTTACATTTAAGAAGCACCGAGTTACCGTCTATTAGTCTTCCTTTAACAAAAACCGTATTAGCAATATAATCCCATCTCTAAGACATATTTAAAGGTTTTCTTAAGAGATGTGTCTGCAGCTTGCTCCCTGGAAATGGCCCTTAAGGATTAAAAGAAAATCACAATTTAGGAACTACGATGAGTCAGTAAATCAGGCTTCTCTCTGCTCAGAAGCAAGCAGAGGACCAGCTGGGGAGAGGTAAATTAAATGCTCTCCTTTTCCCAGTCACTGCTTCATTTACTGATGTGGTTTGAATACTTTCCCACAACGTTACCCCCCGGACACCTCTGAAAGGACTTTAACTAAGGATGCTTTTCTGTGAGCATCTGGCGGCTTCCTGGAAAGCACCGGCACAAGATGGCCCTCCTCACAGAGATGGATGAGGTTCCCAGGGGAACCGCTCAGAGCTGGCCATTTACCACAAGATGCTCACTGTGGGCCAAACCGGCTTTTAGGTGGCTCTAGCTGAACTGATAGGAAGACAGGCAATCAGCATTTCAAAGATAAGGAGCTTGATTCGCAGACATGAAGTGCCAAGGGAATGGGCTACAATAACACTGAAGTCTTATACAAAGGGACATAAACAAAGGAATTTCCCCCAGAGAAGGTGAACCTTCAGATACACTGTACTGTCCACTCCACACGCATTTATGGAGCACCTACTGTGTAGCAGACAGCATTAGACACTAGGAATATGGAGATGACCGGGGCACAGTCCTTGTAGCCCAGAAGCTCATGGTCTTGCAGAGAGCCATATCTGTAAGCAAATATGTCACAGTTTAGTTTAAAGGTTATTAAAGTAATACAGAAAGTGAAACAAAAGAAAGACGAACGTCTGAACTAATCCCAGGAGGAAGTAAGCCCAGCAGAAGAGAGTACAATTTAAGAGATATAGACAATTCCGTGTCATGCTTGAAGACGCGGAAGAGAAACTGGAGCAGAGATTGGGGAGTCGTCGGTGTGTCAGCAAAGGTTAAAGCCAGGCAAAGGACTAAGAGTCTGTGATCCTGCAATAAAATGAAAAGACCAAGACCAGATTCTGAACAGCACCAAGTTTTAGGAGATAACGGCACCAAGTCTGGTGAAGAAAACAGAAGTAACAGTTGGTGAGAAAGGAAACCAAAATAGTGGCTTCTGGGATGCAAGGGGGAAAAAAATAAAAAAACAGGGAGCAGTCAATTGCATCAAATGTCTCAGCAAAGTTACGATGGAGACTAAAAATATTCCTGGATGAGAAAATTGAGGAAATGTTATTAAAGTTTGCCAGGGCAGTCAACAGAGCCTGGAAAGCAACGTAGCATGCTGGGCACATTGGTGTTGGAGGAGCCATTTAATCTATCATCCAACATAACTGAAGAACTTAACAAATCACATTGGCTGAAAAACCGTAATATATATTCAGTCAGGCCAGCTATAAGAGACAGAGATTTTGTCAACTTGCCCAAAATATTCGGAACCCTGGTACCAGCAATGCTGCTGTGCCTGTGACCAGGCATTAACCCTTTGCCTGCTGTGCCATTGGGAAAAATAGTGTATCTCCAAAGGCAAGGGCTGGGGCCTTGGGTTGGAGGAATGCATGGCTTTTTACCAACAGGGTAAAGATACTTTGCCAACCTGTAATTTTACCAACATGAAAGGCCATTTATATATGTACCTGCAATTTTACCAACATGTAAAGCTATTTACATATATACAGAGTGATCATCAGCCCTCAGATAACTAATAAGCCAAATTGATCCCACAGATAATGTCAACCTGAGGTCATTAGCTTTTCAATATTAGAGGGGTAATTGGTAACATACTTTTTCAATTTACTGTGTATCCTTTATTCAATATGCACACACTGAATGTATTCTACATTGTTCCAGATTCCAACATTGTTTAGACCATGGGAGATCTAACACAGGTGGAAGGCCATACCCTGTGACCCCAAATTCCATTCAGGGAAGTAAGTTGTGGGTATAAAACAACTGGCAGTGGTAGCTAACATCTAAGCAATAGTGTAGCAATGAGAAAAAATAAATAAACTTGATATAAATCCTGGTGGATCCACACTCAATGGAATGATCAGGATGATGTAATGTTATTTAAAGAAGGCTTTAGAACTAACACTTATGCTTTAAAAAACAAAATTAATGGAAATACTCTCTTTGTAAATGTAACTGAAACTCTTTTCTAGTCCTCTGTGCTCACATTTTGTCACTGAGTAAAGAGGAGTGAAACTTTAGAGTCAGTAGTATAACAAACCCTTGACTCAACAGACCAGAATTCCATCCAAGCCCTAATAATGCTTTCTGGTAGGTCCCTTTTTTCCCCCTCAGCTGGCCTTATATGTTGAAGGTCTCTGGATTACCTGATTTCTATGATCTCCTCCAGTTCTAGGAGTCTTATCTCCTATGTCTAAGACTCTAAGGCCTCTCTGATGAAGAACGAGGCCAGCATTAGCACAGAACAATCTGCATGTTTGAGCCACCAAAGAGTATTGGGATTAAGATGAAGAATTACCTGCAGGGCTCCATCAATGGCATCTTGAAGAGCGGATGTGCACATTCAACCCTGCCTCATCACACAACACAGGATGGCCTTCTCTGTCTACTCTCCACCCCATAATCTTCTGCTCCCATCATCTCCTGACTGTTCCAATCATGGTGTCAGTGCTGATACCACCGAATTTTTTGGCAATACTTTATAGCATACCCACTAATATCTATAAAAGAGCAGTAATCCCATTTTAATTTCCTGAATTCTAAATATGATTACACTGAATATATTTGTTATAATATTGAATCACCTTTTCAAAATGAAAACTATCATTTTAAAACAGCACCCAAGTTATCCTAAGTATGGAAATGTAAGAAAATAATTTTCTGTCTCTCTTTCCTGATGAGGCCTACTTTCTCTAAATTACAAATATTAATGCCAATTGACTCAAACAATGATTTGTCAACTTTCAGAAAGTAAAAGAGCAAAATGAGGTAATTTCCTGTGACTTAAACTTGTATTCTTTACAATAATATTTTTTTCTTCCTTGTATTAAGAAGTGTTGTAGTCCATGACTCTTTATACATTTGCCTTTTTATTTACCTCATCTTTATTTGACAAAAGATAATTTTTTCAAGTTAATACTCATGATAAAAAATCATGATTTTAATCAAAAGTCGGAGTATAAACTCTCCTGAAAATCTTTTCTGAATTCAAAATAGCTCACTGATTGAGAACAGGGATCTTAAACTAGGTCCTAACATTAGGAAACATCTGTTTAGACATTGAGAGATGCTAATAAAATGATAAGACCAGAAACCAAGTAATGTTGACAGTGAAGTCTCAAAGACACATATATATTCTCCTTAGGCTAAGGATTCACCACTGCTCTATTTAATTCCATAACCCGGCCTTGGTTATTTCTAAGGGCACAATCAGAAGATGCAGGAGGTGTGGATACCGCATGCCCAAGACTAAAAGCTGAGGGTATATATATTTTGTAGCAATAGCTCTCATCTCACAGGCTAATGTTAGTTAACTATGTACCTTACCCCATCTTTTTATTTTTTAATCTTGCTATTTCTTTATTTCCTTTTAGTGAGGGTTAGTGTTTCCTTAACGTAGAAATGGTGAGTGTTTTTGTCTTCATGGGCAAGAAAGAAAGGGCAAGTTGAAGAGATTTAAGGAGAGGAAAAACATCCATGGAACAGAATAGTGTCAACCAAAAAAAAAAACACAAGGAAATCGGGCAAAATGCCCCCATCTTACAACAAAACAGAAGGAATACAATGAGCCATTCTGAGCCAAGAAAGGGCCTTCAGGTTTAGCATGAAAAGACCCCTGTGCAGCTCCCCTAGATCCAGAGAGCGGACTGAATTTGCCAGCTTATAATCAAAGGCTCAGCGCTAAATAAACCTGTCATTGTTGCACTGCTCTCTGTCTATATTTCCAGCAAGGTTTGACAAAAATAGCATCTTGGACTCTTACTTTCTCACTAACTTCCACTGGGAAAAACCGTAATTTTAGTTTTACAATCTTCCCTATTTGTATTCCTTTGGCTCTCAACACTGGATGCTTATTCCGACCAAGAGTCTGATGGGAACAGATGAGCATCTGAAGTTTCTTTTGATACTTCTGCAAGCTGGCTCTGCACATAGACGCTGAACAAATGCTTTTGAAGATCACATTCTTGGAAGAGAAAAATAAAAAAGTAGTAGGATACCAGGATGTAGTAACAGTAGTGCAACTTGCCAGGAATCAGGAAGCAGCCTTCCACTTCTTCTTGGCAACAGTCTGACCTTAAGAGAATACAGTGTCCAGTGTTTGTCTTTTCAGTTTAAAATGAATGTGAAGAAATCTGAGAGGGGTTAGAGGAGAACAAAAGAGTAAAATATAAGAAGAAGAAAAATGGAAAGCTGATATTTGGAGAAAAGATTAAAGATGCTGAGATTGTTTACTCTGGAAAAGAAAAGACTATCGGTAGGTTGAATGAGAAGAGTCATCAGGAGTAAAAAAGTCAACCATATTATTCTCCATCTTGACCAAGGAAACAATGGGAGGAAATGTGCTAAAATTAGAACGAGGGTGAGAGAGCTTGGTTGGGCAGAAGGAAGAAACTTCGGAGCATGCTGCCAAAAAAGTTGTGAAATTTCTTGGAAACATCAATAACAATCTGTACTAATTGATGAAGGCATTTGTGTGCTGCAAGAAAAAAAATTTAATCAAATTAACTTCTGGAAGTCCCAATCCAGTTCTGGGATATTTGTAAGAATTTAGCTACCTAAAAAGTAGGGTAAGATAAAAAGCCCAAAGCCCAAAACATTTTGTTCATAAACAGGATTTAATATATGAGAGCACCAAATTTTATATTAGATTTTAAAAACCTGAAACTTGCACTAAATTTTTTTTATTATTTATATACGGTATCTTTCTTTGTCTGTTTCCTGCCCCAGGTTTTAATTTTAGTAGCTAGGACCATTTTGGGCCTTGTGGTTATTGAAAAGAAGATAAGGACATTCTGGTTGATGGAATATGAGACATCACATTGACTTTATCAAGGCTTACAGAAAAAAAGGTTAAAGATAAAATCATCTCCTATTTATATACATCATGGTCTCTTCCCAGATGAATTTCCTTCACCATGTTAATAACAGCCTACCCTATGGGGCTTCCCAATGCCTGAGTGAACAAAACAGCGAGAACAGAAAGAGATGAAACTCAAGAAAGCAAGAACGAGATCAGGAAGTAGAAAAGAAGCGTGAGAAGCTTGAACCTTATCTTCTTGGGGGGGGGGGGGTGTAGACATTGAATAATTTTAAGTAGAAAAGCTATATATGCAATGTTTATTTTATTGAAATCATTCTGAGAGTGGGGAGAATGGAATAGAGGGAGGTGTGACTAAATGTGAGAGATAAGAATGGTTTAAATACGGTGGTGGCAGTCAAGACGGAACATGTCAGAGATTCCTGGGATGTTTAAGAGGTACTGTGATTAAGGGAATGAAAGACAGGATCAGTGAATGAGAGAAAATCAAGGGTGATTCTCAGGTAGCTGATACACAAAGACAGACTGGGGGCATCAAAGTGCTTCTTCTCTGACTCAGTCAGTCCCTCCAGCTCACAAGCTCCAAGGGTACCTTTGAGAAGACTCCTAGTAGTCACAACTCCTCAAGCCCTGCCTGGTGTGGCTCATTGGTTGGAGAGTCCTCCCATATACCACAAGGTCTCAGGTTCGATTCCCGTTCAGGGCACATACTTAGGTTTCAGGTTCAATCCCCAGGCAACCCATCAACCCATCAATCAATCAATCTCTCAATCTCTCTCTCTCTCTGAAAAAAAATAAAAAATAAAAATAAATCAAGGCATCCACTAGAATAGTTAGATTACCTCTAACTTATTTCTGAAGCTCTTTTCTGATACATCCTTGCTTAATCTTCAAGACAGCCCCATAAATGATTTGGAAAATGAAGAACTGGAGATACCAACCATAGAAATAATTAGTAAGTGAGCTCAAAAGCATGGAATTCAAATGCCTGGACTTGCTTCAACAGCACTTCAGGTTTTTGCAAAATACTATTTTCAAAACTCAAGTGATATTTCCCCCCTAAAGTACCTCAATTCCAGGGGCAAACCAAA
This sequence comes from Cnephaeus nilssonii, assembly GCF_951640355.1. Lineage (NCBI taxonomy): Eukaryota > Metazoa > Chordata > Mammalia > Chiroptera > Vespertilionidae > Cnephaeus > Cnephaeus nilssonii. The sequence continues at coordinate 16,371,976 of NC_137074.1, forward strand.
GTCCAACTACTCTGAATCTTATGCGCAATAGCAAATCCACTCATTATCTGATTTTCAGGTTAATTCGGCAACTCCAAGATAAGCTGCTCTGGTGGATTCTGCATTCGGACTCCACTGGCGACTGTCTGAAGGGTCGTCATGCAGAGTTTTCATTGAATCTGCCTAACACTCTCCTGGAAATTAAAAGGTAAGTGTTTCCAAGAGGAAAGAAAATAAATAAAATAGAAGAGTGTAAAGTCAGGTTAGAGAGAAAGGAGCAGAACAAATGTTTAGCATTTCCATTTATGACAATAATAGCACAAACCCTACTAAGAAATACTTAATTCAGGTTTCGTTCCCAGGGAAACGAACTTCTCAGAGGCTAACAGGAGATCAAGATTAGCCATTTAATCACTCACTGAATGTCATCTACCATCACAAAATTAATCTCCAGGAATACTGTTTAATCCCATGACTTCAGGCAGATAAGGTTGTTTAAGGGGAAGAAAATATATCATGATTATTTTTAAACTGGCTGAACTTTGATTCAACTGATCAAAATGATAGGCTAAAAATTTCTTAGAAGGGAACTACTCTTTAGATTAGAAGACTTTAATAACATGTTTATTTATTGAAGATGTCAACCCGTCACAGAGAAGATGGGAAGAGTTTAAATTTTAAAATATTACAATCTTCAGCATAATAATTTAACGAAAGTATTCTATATTCTCTTGGCAGACAAGGAAAACTGAGGTTTTCTTATATCTTCGAATATTTTTTCTATTCCATTTACTCTCTTCTTTTTTTTTTACGTTCAATATATACTAGTATATGCATATACATTCCTTTCTCTGTATTCCTTAGTAGAATATATCCTATACTCATTTCTATGTCTTTTTTCTATCCCATCTTTGAGATGATATGTGCACCATGAAAATTCCTGTCATATATTTTCATTTTTGGTTGCTTCTAAATATGTCTTTCATCTCTGTAATATACTTTTATGATCAGAGAGATATTTATATATAACAAAATGCACCAATCTTCCATCTACAGTTGAATTTTATCATTTATATTCAGCCATGTATTTACCGTCCAATTGAAGGTATAGAATAGTTCCATCTGTTCCCACATTTCCCTTGTGCCATGTGTTCAGATGCTGTGGGATGATTCCCTTGTGATTCTTAGAATCCCTTTGGTCTAGCTAAGAGGGTCTACTGTGTCTTCAATACTTCGGAAGTTTTAACAAAATGTCTATCAGTTACATTTTTGGTCAATTCTTACTCTGAGGAGCTTTTCCAATCTGGAGAGATTGATAATTAATTTTATTTTCCAATCAAGCAAGTACTGGGCCTTATTTCCTCTAAATTCTGCTTTCAAAGTAGATAATCCCCACTTTCCTCTTTCTCTTCTCATACTTCATCATGTACAGCTAAGAGAAGCCACTTAATAAATTCAAGATTTTGCCTGTTAATCTCCTTACCCAGAACCATACATTTATTAGGCATAATCCCTGTATTTCAACTTATCTCAGGAAAGAGTTTTGTCAGAAGTTCACCTAATGTGTAAAACAAGTCACCATTTTTGAAATCTCCAACAATAACTTCATTATTTTCATATCTCTACCACTTTTCAGCCACTGATTGCTGATCAATACCAAAACCAATGCCACATATTTGAGGTTGTTACAGCAGTACCTATTTCTAGTATCAATTTCTATATCAGTTATCTAGTGCTACATATTAAACAACTCTACTACTTAGTGCCTGTAAACTACAACCATTCTATTTGTATGTAATACTGTGAACCAACAATCCAGGCTGAGCTCAGCTCAAAGGCTCTTCTGCTGGACTTCCCTGGGGCCATTCACATGGTTGGACTGACGGGAGCTGGGTATCTAAGATGACCTTCTCATCTGAGTCACATGATTGGCAGTTGATGCTGAGCATCACCTGCATCTCTCACACTCAAGGACACCAGCCTAGGCAGCATTCCTAACCTAGGACCAGAAGTCTCACATCACTTCTGCCACACCATTAGTTAAAGAAAGCAAGTCCCAAGGCCAATCCAGATTCAAGAGGTAGAAAATAACTCCCTCCACCTTTTGATGGGAGAAGAACCGTGTCATGTTGTAAAAAGGACATTCATGAAGTGACAGAAAAAGTTATTGCAGCCAACCTTTACAAACTACTATTTCCCATAAATGTCCATATGTTATATTTTCTTATCATTCAGTTCAAAGTATTTTCCAATGTCCCTTTTGATATCCTTTTTTCACTCTGTTGTGTTTAAAATAAATGCTGCTTAGTTCACAAATACTTGGGGATTTTCTGGTTATCTCATTTTGTAGGTTTCCGATTAAATATTTCTTTGATCCTGTCAGAATGGCTACCATCAATAAATCAACAAACAACAAGTGCTGGCGAGGATGCAGAGAAAAGGGAACCCTCGTGCACTGCTGGTGGGAATGCAGACTGGTGCAGCCACTGTGGAAAACAGTATGGAGTTTCCTCAAAAAATTAAAAATGGAACTTCCATTTGACCCAGTGATCCCACTTCTAGGAATATATCCCAAGAAAATAGAAACACCAATCAGAAAAGATAGCACCCCTATGTTCATAGCAGCACAACTTACAAGAGCTAAGATTTGGAAACAGCCTAAGTGCCCATCAGCAGATGAGATGAGTGGATTAGAAAACTATGGTACATCTACACAATGGAATACAATGCTGCTGTAAAAAAAAGAAGGAATTTACCATTTGCAACAGCATGGTTCGAACTGGAGAACATTATGCTAAGCAAAATAAGCCAGTCAGAGAAAGATAAATATCACATGATCTCACTCATACACACACACACACACACACACACACACACACACACACCTGTGATCAAAGAACATCCTCTCTAATAAAATGGTAATATGCAAATTAACCATCACTCCGCTACATAAGCCACGCCCACCAGCCAAGCCACACCAGCCAATCAGGGCGAGTATGCAAATTAACCCCAATCCAAGATGGCTGCAGCCACAGAGAGCAAGGTTTCCCAGGTAACAGAGGAAGCCAAGCTTTCCATAGCCGTTGCAGGCCTAAGCCTCCACTCAAGCTACAAAGTTTCAATTATAGAAGGTAAACAAATTCAAACAAATGGCAGCAGAATGGAGCTTGAGAGAGCAGGCCAGGGTTGCCGCCAGCAACAGGGGAAGCAAAGCTTTCTGCACACCCTGGCCGGGCTCACCCGCTTAAGGCTACAAAGTTTCAATTGTAGAAGGTGAATTAACTGCCACAGAAATGGCTGCCGGAGCCCCAGGCTTGGCTCTGCTCCAGGCTACAAAGTTTCAATTGTAGAAGGAAAATAAATTCCAGATACCAGGGCCTCCGCTTGCATTGCCAGGGGGCGTGGCCGGCCTGCAAACCACCACAGGCCCCTCGCTCAGGCTGCCCCACACCCCAAGGGAACCCCCACCCTTATCTGTGACACCCTTCAGGGCAAACCAGCTGGCCCCCACCCGTGCACCAGGCCTCTATCCTATCTAATAAAAGAGTAATATACAGATTGATCATCACTGCAACACACAATATAGCTGCCCCCATGTGGTCAAAGATCCTGCCCCCATGTGGACACAAGATGGCCACCACAAGATGGCCAGCAGGAGAGGGCAGTTGGGAGGCACCCGGCCTGCAAGGGAGGGCAGTTGTGAGGGACCAGGCCTGCAAGGGAGGGCAGTTGAGAGGGACCAGGCTTGCAAGGGAGGGCAGTTGGAGGTGATCAACCCTGCAGGAGAGGGCAGTTAGGGGTGACCAGGCTGGCAGAGGAGAGAAGTTGGGGGCAAACAGGCTGGCAGGGGAGCAGTTAAGCATCAACCAGGCTGGCAGCAGAGTGGTTAGGGGGTGATCAGGCTGGCAGGCAGAAGCGGTTAGGGGCAATCAGGAAGGCAGGCAGGGAAGCAGTTGGGAGCCAGCAGTCCTGGATTGTGAGAGGGATGTCTGACTGCCCGTTTAGGCCCGATCCCACTGGGATCGGGCCTAAACGGGCAGTCGGACATTCCTCCAGGAGTCCCATATTGGATAGGGTACAGGCTGGGCTGAGGGACAACCCCCCGTCGTGCACGAATTTCGTGCATCGGGCTTCTAGTATGTGATATAATTCCAACTCTGAAATTTATGGCCTTGCATGTGGTCTATTTTGGTGAAAACTCAAGGTGTACATGAAAAGAATGTAAATTCTATGCTTATTAGGTTAAATGTTCTATAAACATCAATTAGATCAAATTAGTTCATAGTGATATTCAAATCTCTTTACTTACTAATATTTTATCTACTAGTTCTATCAATTATTCAGAGAAGGATTATAATTATCAGGATTCTCCAGAGAAACAGAACCAATATGAGAGGAAGGAAGGGAAGAAGGGAGGGAGGGAGGGGAGAGAGGGAGAAGGAGAGTGAGAGTGAGAGTGAGAGGGAGAGGGAGAGGGAGAGGGAGAGGGAGAGGGAGAGGGAGGGAGAGGGAGAGGGAGAGGGAGAGGGAGAGGGAGAGGGAGAGAGAAGATAAAGAGATTTGTTATATTGAAATGGCTCACACAATTTAGGAGGCTGAATAGTCCCATAATCTGCATCTACAGCCTGACTCAGAAACTAATTCAGACACACCCAGAAATAATGCTTAATCAGATATCTGGGCACCTCAGAGTTTGATTAGGGTTTTGTCATACTTACTCTTTTACCAAATGTGTTTTCTCTTTGGTCAGGGGTGAGTCTCTGCAGTGTTCTATGTTTAAGAAGTCACTGTCCTTCCATCACAAGCTCTCCAGGTTGTCATCTGGAAATACCCCACCTTCTTCCCTTAACTAGGAGCTAGAGGTCAGATAGAAGAAACGATTTGTCATCACGTGTCCTCCTTTTTTTCAGATCTTTGTTCCATTTTCTGGTGGCCAGTCCATCTCTCTGAATCACATCACTTTAATCAAATTAATAGCTGAATAGCCCTTTCATGACTGTAACATTTACTTTTACGGTTTCCTGCTGAAGATCAGAAAAGACAGGTCAGCATGAAGTATAATCTCTCTCATTCCAGTCCGCAATCCATATTATTTAGCAGGTTTGTGACAAAGTTTGAGGCATAGGAATTAGACATTTCCTTTTCCTTGAAAATGAAGAGGAATTCACACACACCCACCCCCTGACCCGCACCCCATCCCACATATTGCATATTGGTTTTGTTTCTTTGGCAGTTTCTGAGTGAATGAAATGGGGATGAAATGTCTTTTATCCACAATTTTTAACCAGAAGTTCTTTTTTCAAATAGACATACAATATTTAACTTGCAACTGAAAAAGCCAAACATGTGACACAATGAATTGCACTTCCAGAATATATATGCTTTTACACTACTCACCCGGACAATTTAATCTGGAAAATTTCTTCAGGCCAATATATCATCCAGCATTACTTTGCAGCTTTCTAGAAAGCAGCTCCCAAAGTCAGCTAAATTACAACTGAGAACTGGAAATCCATTTCTTTCCAGAGATTATTCACAAGAAAAACAAAGACTAGGTTGTTTTTAGCAGCTTTCCGTCTCCAGCATGTCACAATTGCGACCACCATTAACACTGAACTCGGGGCTCATACATAAACCAGTGAGGTCCATCCCCATCAGAAGAGCTAAGCTGGAAGTAATCCAATTGTTACATAATTAGGCATTCTAAGTCCATGTCCACATGTAGCATTCCACAGTTATATGTACCCCCAGGAAGCATTTTTTAAATCACACAATAATAATCTAATTAACCTATGAGTGATTTCTCTACATTCACACCCAGGAATGCATTCCCAAATGGAGAAATGTTCTTCACGGCATTTTTCAAATACGTGAGGGTGAAAGCACCAGAGCAAAAGCAACAGGAAATCAGTAACATCATTCCAATTTAGCATTCGTTCTATTCCTATATTATGCCCCCAATTTGGCAAAGAAAAACTCTTAAAGTTTTCAGTCTTCAACAAATTAGCTGTAACTAAATGTTTTTAGATACGGAGACCCATTCTTGTTGGACAAAAACAGCAGGTTCTAAAACAGGCTAAGAATCCTTTCTCACATTCAGCCTTGGTCAATAGAGACCAACTAATTGATTCTCAATGAGTTCGCCTCATAGAAGATAAGGTTGATAATAAAGAAATCAAGTCTCTCTTTCTAAGGAGTTTGTCTGTGTGCCCACCACTTTCACCCCACAACTCACTGTCAAACGGGTGTCAGCAAAGAAAATGAAACATGTTTTCTATCAGAAATGCTGTGGGGCAGAGGGAGGAGGTACTGACAATCTATATAATGGTTATAAAAAGATTGATCTCCAAACTTCCACTCTTTCTAACCTTGGAAAGGTCGAGCATCCTTGTAACTCAGAAGCAAACTATAGGAACCACATAGCACTTAGGAGCATGCTATTCTACATTAACTGGTCATAGCTATTCAAGACTAATTCCCACACCAGGGCAAATAAGAATGTGTAGTAAAGAGAAAATTCCACTCTTCTCACATCACCAAAGTCTGATCCCAACTGGACAATTCAACTATTGGCCTAAGGAAGGGGCCTTTTAAAAGAGTCACTTGGGAAAGACCCTGAAAATTGATTTTAGCTAAGTACTTCTCAATTTCTATACCTCATGTCAAATAGTATCAGGTCTTTACATACAAACATGGCTACAGCTTAAAAGAGAAAACGATAATTTTTAACAAGCTCATTGTCATCGCATTCTGCAACCTGCTCATAGTAAACAGGGAGAAATTAAAAGTTTGCCCTCCACTTATCTGGTCTCAGCCCAATTTGTCAGATGTTTATAAGCAGGATCTGTACTAGAGAGGTAGCCCACTTCTGGCCACTGTTAAGAGTATATTACTGTTGTATGTGTGCTCATGTCAAGCTAAAGACATTTCACAGCACCATCTTCGGGATCCAAGACTTTCAGATACCGGTAAGTTTCTCCTCTCCAATTCTTCCCTCCTAGTAGGGGTCTTGTTTGACTCAATTTGAATTCTGCTGGGAACTCTAAAACAGTGGTCAACCCAAACTATAATTGTTCCCTTTTTCCACACCATCTGAATCAGCTGTCCTTCATCCTCCACCTCCCAAGGACCATCTTTCATACCCCCCCAAAATCATAGGGTATATACACCTAGTCAAATTCGAGGTGAAAGAATTTCATCAAAAGGTTGCTTTCAATGGAGAAAGGAAAAGCTACATTTGGGGTGGGGGGTGTGTGTGGTGGGGGGATGATTGTATTTTACATTCCTTTATTCCATATACAAATTTTTTCATTTCTTTTTTTTCAACTTTATTTTTATTGTTGACACTATTACAGATGTCCCCATTTCCCACTCCCCTTTGCCCACCTCCACCCAGTGCCCGCCCCGCCCCCCCTCTGGTCATCACCTCACTATTGTCTGTGTCAACGGGTTATACATACACGTTCTTTGGAAAAGCTGTTCTTTTTTTTGTTGTTGTTCTTTTTTTAAAATATATTTTATTGATTTTTTACAGAGAGGAAGAGAGAGGGATAGAGAGTTAGAAACATCGATCAGCTGCCTCCTGCACACCCCCCATCAGGGATGTGCCCGCAACCAAGGTACATGCCCTTGACCGGAATCGAACCTGGGACTTTTCAGTCCGCAGGCCGACGCTCTATCCACTGAGCCAAGCCGGTTTCAGCGAAAAGCTGTTCTTTATTGTCCACCACATCTATCATGATAGGCTTCCTGAGGATTTATAAAAACCTTAATATCATAATTTGTGGCCCAACATCCTGATAGTTTGCAGTTTGGGCTATGAAGCTGCTTACACGGCATGGATTTGTTCTTTGGGCTCCAAAACTGTCCACAGGGCAAATGGGCTCCTGTGCTGAATGTGCTGTCTGATAAATGAGACTCCCTGCACTACTAATGAGCAGCACCCCCTGTACCAAAACTGCCTGACCAAAAACTCTTCGTCCTGCAGATCTCAACTGAGACTAGAACATCGATAACTGCTTGATCACGTTACTATGTATTACTCACTGTTCTTTCTTTTTAAATGTATTTTATTAATTTTTTTACAGAGAGGAAGGGAAAGGGATATAGAGTTAGAAACAATGATAAGAGAGAAACATCGATCAGTGCCTCCTGCACACCCCCTACTGGGGATGTGCCCGCAACTAAGGTACATGCCCTTGACCTGATTCGAACCTGGGACCCTTCAGTTTGCAGGCCGATGCTCTATCCACTGAGCCAAACTAGTTAGGGCTACTCACTGTTCTTATCTCACAACCCCACCAATCGAAAATGAGTGATTAAGTTTATGACATAGTGTCCCTAGCAACCCATCTCTTTGTTAGTGGCCCCTTATAACTTGCGTCTTCAAAAACCCTGCCCCATCTCCCCACCCCATCTCAGAACACGTTTTCGGTTCTGCCAAAGGCTATGTTCTCTGATTTGCAAATCATACCAGAATAAAACTCCTTTTCTTTTAATTTCTCAAAAGGATCTTCTGGACCTTTGTTTAGATTCCTTAGAAGACTAACTCTTCTTTAAACTAGAAAGATTTCCTTTTGTTTATATATCTGACTGATGCCGAGAAAAGCACTGCCCCTTTATGGCTGAAATAAAAGGGTCCCAGAACACTTATTGTACCAGAAACACAATACACTACAACAGAAATGGGTCCCAACTTGTGGTGGCCTCAGACTGCCTGCCATCTCTCACAAGTTGTGGCAGAGTCAACCCTAAGTCTGACATCCAAATCTCAGAATGCAAGCAAGAAAATGGTGTTCAGAGCTAATGCTCTGATGGTGAGGTAACATAGACTTCTACTGTCAGTGGTTCCCAGAAACCACAACAGTGTCTGTTTAATGCATAGTTTTGTCTTAAAAGAACTGGAATCCTAATGTCAAAATACCTTGAATACATCCTCATTTATCATACTTTATGCTTATATTATACAATTATTCTTCCAATGGAAGCTTGTCCAGAGAAGTCTGTAATTGGCATAATGCTAGATAACAAAAAGTATGAATCAGCTGTAATCTTTTTGCAACTTTGAGATGACAAAGATTCAGTATAGACAAGGAATTAAGATTACTGAAAAACAAGAACGCTCTCTCTCTCTCTCTCTCTCTCTCTCTCTCTCTCTATATATATATATATATATATATATATATATATATATATCCTATCTAAAAGAGGGAATATGCTAATTGACCCTCACACCATCACAACTATGGTGGTGCCCACAGCCAATAAGGAGGGAATATGCTAATTGACTGCCACACTCTCAAAGATGGCAACACCCACAGCCACAAGATGGCGGTGCCCAGTCACCTCAGCCCCACCTGGGGGCGGGCCCGGCAACTCTGCATGACTGCCTCTGAAGTCCCCCAGTCCCCTCAGCCCCCCAGCCGCCCAGGGCCGGCCTGAGGTGCAAGCAAGCCTCGGATGGTGGCTGCCCAGCGCCCAGGGCTGCCCGAGGCTCAGGTAACCAGGGCTGGCTGAGGCTTGCGCTGCCAGCAGTGGCAACAGCAGAGGTGTGATGGGGCGTCGCCTTCCCCTGATCGGCAGGTCGCCTCCCGCCCCTGAGGGCTCCCGGACTGTGATAGGGGGCAGGCCAGGATGAGGGACCTCCTCCTCCAGTGCATGATTTTTTATGCACCAGGCCTCTAGTATGTATATGTGTGTGTGTATGTGTGTGTGTGTGTGTGTATACACACACACTAAGAGCCCAGCGCGCAAAATCACGCAGCTCCGCCCACCCACCTGCCGCCCTGCCTTGACACCCGAACCTCTCCACGCAGAGCTCCAGCACACCTGGCCCAGCCCCTGACCCCTCTGGCCTTCTCTGGCCACTTCAAGCCCTGCCCTCAGTCCCTTGAGTCACCTCGGGCTGGTCCCGCCTTCTCCAGGCACTCCCCACTTCCGCCCAGTCTCCAGAGCAATGCGGCAGCTCCGCCCCATCATGGCGCCGGAGGAGAGTGTGGAAGCCTCCTGCCTGCTGTGCTGTGCTCCTTCCCCTCTGAGTTGGAGTGGTGGGTGGTGAAGGACTGATGAGGGGGGCACTACGGGCTCTCACCCCCACCCTCACTGGCATGGGATGGCCCCACCTCCTCTTGGTGCCTCCCCACTTCCGCCCCGTCTCCGGAGCAACGCCCTGCCGCACACATGCAGGCAGCCTCCTGCAATCGGTTGTTACGCGTTACGGCATCCCAACCATTAACATATTAGCTCTTCATTATTATGATATATATATACACATGTGTGTGTATATATTGATGTACTCTCTCACACACACACACATATACACTGAGTGGCCAGATTATTATGATCTCTAACACACACACACACACACACACACATATATATATATTAGAGGCCCGGTGCCTGAATTCGTGCATGGGTGGGGTCCAGCCAGCCTGGCCAGGGGGAGGGGACATGGGCAGTTGGCTGGCCTGCCTGCTGGTCGAACTCCTGGTCGAGGGGACAATTTGCATATTAGCCTTTTATTATATAGGATATACACTGAGTGGCCAGATTATTATGCGTTCAGAGATCATAAATAATCTGGCCACTCAATGTATACATAAATGTACTTGTATACATTTGTCTTAGGCTGTTCAGGCCGCTATAACTGAATACCATAGACTGGATAGCTTATAAACACCAGAACGTTATTTCCCATAGCTCTGGAGGCTGGGAAGTCCAAGATCAAGGTAGCACCAGCTGCAGAGTCTGGTGAGAGCCCACTTTCTGTTCCATACACAGCCATCTTCTCTCTGTGTCCTCACACAGCAGAAAAAGTGAGGGAGCTCTGTGGGGTCTCTCTTATAAGGACACTAATCCCATTCATTAGAGATCTACCCTCATGACCTAATTAGCCACCAAAGGCTCCACCTCCAAATACCATCACATTGGGAATTAGGTTTCAATATACACATTAGGGGGGACACAAACATTCAGTCTATAGCAATATTTATATAACCATACGAGTAGCTGTGCTCCCCTGCCAGAACCTCCAAACAAGCTCTTATATCCATACTAGGGGCCCAATGCACAAAATTTGTGCAAGAGTAGGCCTTCCTTCCCCCGGCTGCCAGCACTGGCTTCCCTCCCGCCACCAGCAGGCACCCAGGACCCAGGCTTCCTTCGCAGCCCTGCCTTCGTCTGGAAGGTTGTCCAGAAGGACATCCTGTCTAATTAGCATATTAAGCTTTTATTATTATAGATATTTTAATTACACAGTTACAGCATGACCACATATTAAGGTGTTAAAGCATGTCAGATAAGATCAAAATTCTTCTTTGGGTAAGACTTTCCCTTAGGCCCCCTCACAACATACCCCAGGAATAACCCTGTGGAATCCCTTGTCACGTCCCACGTGTTTCAGGGTTCCCATTCAGGTCCAGTTTCTGGAGAAGGCCGCAATCAAAATGAAAAGAAGCTAGAAAAGAATCAATTTGGGTAAATGGGGGGCCAGGCGGGAGCCCACCTCTAGTGGGAGGATTACTCACTGCTCTGGCCTTTGCCATCCCTTTTATTGGGGTTCTGAGATACACCCATATCCTTTAGGCAGGAAATTCCAATAATAGACAATCAGCAAAAATTTACATATGATTAACAGGTGAGAGTTGCTTTAACTACCAATGTCTCAACTAAACAATGAGTGACTAGCTCTGACCATTCAGAGCGATTAAGGTTGACCAAAGCATTCCGGATTTCCTTTTCACAATTAACTTCCAAGGTCTCAATGTTCGGTTTCCGGCATAACCCCTATCCTTGCAGCTCCCTCTTGCAACCCTGCCACCTCAGTGTTATGAAGAAGCCCAGTCTAACTCACCAGAAGAAACATGGAGGAAACCTCTGGAATCTCAGCCAGCATCTAGTGCCAACTACATCTGAGGCAGGATAACTTGGGCCCGGACCAGTCACCGTGGAGTCTTCAGATGATGACAGCTTGGATGATCCCAGGTGAAATCAGGATAAGACCCTCCCGGATCGCCACCCTACAGATAATGAGAAATAATAAACCACCGCTTTAAGACATCAGGTTTCATTTAGACTCCTTCATTATATAGCAACAGGTAACCAAAACATATCCTTTGCCCATTTTTCTGTTAGGCTAGTGATTTTTCCTTTTTAAAGTGTTATTTTAATTCTAAAATCTACTTCTTTTTCTAATTTAGATATAACAGACATGTAACATTAGATTAGCTTCAAAGGTATAACATAATGTTTAATATATGTATATATAGCAAATGATCAACACAATAAGTCTAATTAACATCTATCACTATGCATCGTAACAAATTTTTTTCTTGTGATGAAAACTTTTAAGATCTACTCTTAGAAACTTACAAATGTATAAGACAGTATTATTGACTACAGTCATCATGCTGTATATTACATCCCCATTACTTACTAAAATCTCTTTTAATGATATATTTCACTAATATTTTCTTCCTGTCTACCAGTTGTTGTATCAGTCAGTGTTCATCAAGAAAAACAGAACCAGCCCAGCCAGTGTGGCTTAGTGGTTGAGCATCAATCTATAAACCAGGAGGTCATGGTTGATTCCAAATCCGAGCACATGCCTGGGTTGCGGGCTCGGTTCCCAGTAGGGGGTGTGCAGGAGGCAGCTGATCAATGATTCTCTCTGATCATTGATGTTTCTGTCTCCCTCTCCTTTCCTCTCTGAAATCAACAAAAATCTATATATATATAAAACCCTAAGCAACCAGTTGACCAGTCGCTATGACACGCACTGACTACCAGGGGGAAGACGCGCAAAGTAGGAGCTGCCCCCTGGTGGTCAGTGCACTCCCACAGGGGAGCACAGCTCAGCTAACCAATGGGTGCCAGACGCCAGGCTCATGGCTGGCAAGCACAGCTACAGCGGGCCGCCTGCTGCTCCGCACACTACTACATCCCTCGGGGGATGTCGAACTGCAGGTTTCAGCCCAATCGCCGCAGGCCAGGGACGAAACCTGCAGTCCAACATCCCCCAAAGGGTCCGGGATTGCGAGAGAGCACAGGCCAAGCTGAGGGACCCCAACCACCTGCAGCCCCACCCCCTGGCCGGCCCATTTGGCCCTAATTGGGGCGGGCCAGCCGGACCCCAAATGTGTACAAATTCGTGCACCGGGCCTCTAGTATATATATAAAGAAAAACAGAACCAGTAGGAGATACATAGTACAGGTAACAGGGTTATGGCAAGGAACTGATTTATGCAATTGTAGGGGCTGGATAAGTAAGTCCAAAATCCATAGGGCAGGCCTCACCAAATGAACTGAAGCTGCAGTTTATGGGGTGGAATTTCTTCTCCTTCAGTGAACCCTCAATTCTGCTCTAAAGGTCTTCCAATGAACAACTGAATCAGGACCATCCATCTGGGATAATCTCTTTTACTTAAAGTCAACTAGTTATGGACTTTAATATCTTCATAATACCTTCACAGCAACTCCTAGTTTAGTTTTTGACTGAATAACAAGTGAAAGCAAAAACACAAGTCAGAGAAATTTTAGGAATTTAAGAAGCTTCTGGTGATGTAGGTCTGTGTATACTTCCCACGTAGAGTTCTAACCTCTAAAAGCACATCAAACCCATGTGTGTTGTTTTATTATCTTTATATCCTTAGTTTTTAGCATAGTACACAGCACACGTTAGGCACTTCATAATCATTGTTAATTATCTGAAATCTGAATTAAATAAGGTGACAAACTTTTATAAGAAACCACAGAAAATTTTTCCACCAATGAAAGTTCTTTGAAAGGCCTATCAAAATGAAAAGTGAGACCCTAGCCAGCATGGCTCAATGGCTGAGCATCAACCTATGAACCAGGGAATCGAACAGTGACCTCCTGATTCATAGGTTGACACTCCCTTTCTCTCTGAAACCTATATATATATGGATATATATATATGGGTATATATATATGGATATATATGGATATATATGATATATATATAGGTATATATGGACATATATGGATATATATAGATATATATAGATACATAGATAGATATATACACACTAGTGTATATGTGTGTGTGTGTGTATATATATATATATATATGAATGATTTTCCTGGGTTAAAAAGTCGTTTTATACACCAGAAAATACGGTAGTCCAATATATCTAATCCATTATATCTAATCCCATCAATATAGTCCAATATACCGTATTTTCCTGCGTATAAAACGACTTTTTAACCCAGGAAAATCTTATATGCCCGGTCGTCTTATACGCCAGAAAGTACGGTACATATACATATACCTATATATATATGAAAAAGAAAACGTGAGAAGATAGAAGAGTTATCCAAAAACTGAAATCATCCTATATAACAAAAGCCCAATATGCAAATTGACCGAACAGCAGAACTACCAGTAGCTGTGAGGAGCACTGACCACCAGGAGGCAGACACTTAATGCATGAGCTGCCCCCAGCCTGCAGGCCCCAGGCCAGCCAAGGCGGGTGCCAGTGGGGGGCCCTCTGAGCAACCCACAGAACGGCCCTGATTGCCGGCCAGGACTAGGGACCCCACCCGTGCACGTATTTCATGCACTGAGCCTCTAGTAGTTTATAAAGAACCAAGTGTAAAAATAAAATCTAGGCTTCAGTGATTACGCAGATGAATTTCAAGCCAATATGAAGATTATCAGAACCACAGGGATATAAATTGTATCCATGGGGAGACATTATATTTTCATGAAAAAACAATGAGAATGGATTAGGGAGTATGACCTTGGGCAAATAATTTAATCCACAAAAAAATCAAACCTGGATCACCCTCACTGGGAGCTTTTTCTGCCTGTTCCCAGGACACTGAGCACTATGAGAGAAGACAGAGAGCTATTCAGACTTCACAAAGGGTGGCGCATGGCAAATTCTTGCAGTCTAGCTTCAAACAGGCCCTCTGTATTCAGCAATCCCATGCCCACCACCAGGTCTGCTCCTCTTAGTGGTTAGTTCCAAAGTATATGGCTGTCTAACCACGATGCTGTACACCTGAAACTAATACAAAATAATACTGAATGTAAACTGGAATTAGAAAATAAATCTTATTAAAAAGTAAAAGCTGAACAACAACAACAAAAAAACAAATTTACCTTTCCTCCGCTCTCACCTGCTGCTCTCCCTCTTCTCTCTTGGCAAATGACTTCTCCTGATTTAATGGAAAGTGGAGGCAGTGGGGCCATCAAGCTCTTGTCTTTTCTCAAGCCCTGTCTCATCTCAGTGCATTTCTATCTTTACGTCTATCCTTCCTTCTCAAAACCCTAATGGAAGAGGTTTTCCTCCCCCCTCCAAAGGCTACTCCTCTGCATATGTCCTCGGTCCCACCTCTTCCCAATTTCTGTGGACCTTGAATCCCAGTCACCAAGCAGCCCCCCAGCATCTCTCCCACACTGCTGGATTCCTACATTTTTTTAATGAGTTCAAATATGCAAATATATAGTCTAACGTTAAAACAAAACATAATACAACAAAAGCCACCTACTGACTCTGTTCACCTTCTAAGTACAGGGAAATTTCTCTGAACCACCAAGTTTTGGCAAGTACTCTCTGCCTGATAACTTTTTTCTTTACTCCACTTTATGATCTCTTTAACTCCTTGAAAAGGATTGAGGGTTTCTCTCCTATCTATCTTTCAAGCCCATCTGCCACCCTTTATCATTTTTGATAGATGATTTATTCTCCCAAACCTAAACCATTAAGGTCATCTTGCCAGTTTCTTCTAAATCTTTGCCGCCTCACAACCCATCAGTCACCGAGTCCCGTCAATTCCTCCTTGACACTGACTTTTAGATGTGTCTCTTGTTCTTCATTGCCCAAATCCCTGATGGTTTATGCTTGAGATACTGCAACTGCCTACTAGCTAGTTCTATAAGCTAGGAAATGCTGCATCAATAAATGATCCCCAAATCTCCATGGCTAACAGTAAGGAGGGTTTTATTTCAAGTTTAAGATATGGGCTGTCAGGGGGCCCTGATTCATGCTTCTTCACCCTGAGATTCAAGTTGAAGGACAGCTCTTCTCTAAAACAAATGCCAGTCTCACCTCAAAGACGACTCGGCGTTGAAAGTTTCTGCTTGGAAGTGGTACACATCACTTTTTACTGCTTCCAAATAGCACATCTCCTTCTGTCTTAATGCTCTTCTCTCCACCGCCCACCCCATCCCAACCAGTACTTCCACTTCAAACCTACACATTCTTCAGCATTCTCAGAAGATATTTCTGTGTACATAAAAACAATCCAGATCCCTCTCCAGTTATTCCTTCGCTAATTATTGTCTGTGCTCCACTCCTCAGCAATTTAATATATCAATATGGATGCTAGTATAGATTATGGCTAATGACTTGGTGGTTAGTTCCAAAGTACATGGCTGTCTACCCATATATTATTTTGTATATTATTTGCATCTATAGGGTGGAGCAAAAGTATGTTTACAGCTCTAAGTACACAAAACAGAGTTTATTCTTATATTATTTATTAATTATTGTATTATTTTCCATACAAACACCAGTAAACATACTTTTGCCCTACCCTGCATATATCTTATTTCTCCAACTATATTATATATATGTTTTTTTGTGATCAAGGACAATTCTACGCAGCTGCCATTTAAATTATGGATTTTTGCCTATTTCCAAACAATCCTGAATGTCTCTGACATAAAGAAATTTCGCCCTAGCCAGTTTGGCTCAGTGGATAGAGTGTCAGCCCTCAGACTGAAGAGTCTTGGGTTCAGTTCCGGTTAAGGGCATATACCTTGGTTGCAGGTTCCCTGGCTCTGGAAAGGGTGCATGCAGGAGGCAACCAATCGATGTGTCTCTCTCACATCACTGTTTCTGTCTCTCCCTCTCCCTTCCACTCTCCCTAAAAAAAAAAAAAAAAAAAAAAAGGAAAAATATCCTTTGGTGAGGATTAACAAAACAAAAAAGAAAGAAATTTGTAATTTCTCTAAGGCACACCATGAAATAGCAATGTCCCTAACCAGAATGAGCTTGGTGGGCAGTTTAGTGCAGAGTAAATGTGGCTAAAAGTGTTAGTTCTAGAGAAAGACTATCTGGGTTCAAATCCATGACTCCACCACTTACTGGCTGGGTGACCATTAGCAAGTTACTTAAACTTTGTCTAAAATCTCAACAGAGATTTTCTACTCTCATGATCAAAAATAAAGTATATGAAGAAACTCATATTTTCTAGCGGTACTTGCAAATCTGGTGTCAGGAAATACTTCCAAAATTTTCCAAGTTTTTATTATATTTCTTTTGTTTCCCTTAGCACTGCGGGCTGCCCAAGACCCAATGAAGATATTCAATAAATATTTGTTGACTGGCAGAACCTCTCATCTCTCAGCTTCCAAACCTTAAACATAGGAGTGCTAGCTGCAGGACTTAAATTACAAACTTATTTTAAATGTACAATTTTCAAATTGTTTCAGAAAACAAAATGAAATAAAAGATAAGCATAAAAATTTCTTTTGAAGAGAATGAAAGTGAAAAAATGGGACAATTTGGGTGATAGAAGAAAAAAGATTATATAAATTTTGCTATTCAACATTTTAGAAGGTAGAGGTCATTTGAGATATTTATGAAGAAAATATTATAACAACCATAAAAATTAAAAGTGACCCAATAATATGATATTTTTGCTTTGAAGTTCGAGAAGCAAAAAAAATGACACACTTTGAGACACTGTAAGAAAAAAATCAAGTTCTTACAATGACTTGAATATAAAGAGAGAAAAGGAAAAAGAACCGTGGTTGAAAATAAGCAAAAGTTTAAAACATTTATGAAAACAACCTGTACTAAAATCTGGAAGGTTTAGAGAAGAAGGATGGGGGTGGTAGGAGGGTACATGAGAAAGACAAAGAGAAAATGAGTGAACCAAATGCTAATGAATAGCTCCCCATTGCCATTTACCAAATTCTGTTAGGTACTGAAAGATCTGTAACTCCAGAGCATTAACAAGTTACTTGTACTGTTTCTCAGCATTTTATGATATATTTTTGTCCATGAGTTCTATTTTACTTATTTGTACTTTTCTATAATAAAATAACTTTTTCAAGTATGCCATTAAAATGGTAAGTTTGCAACTCCAGTGCAATGGAGTTTAGGATTGATGAATTAAGGGTGATAATATTCATATCATGAAAGTACACAATTGCAACCTGATGAAGACATCAGTTTGATGAATAAAAAATATTCTGTGTCTGTTTCTGAAATATGTGATCACTTAAAAGGAAAACATTGCTTCTGTAGATTTCCATTTGGAACAAGTAAAATGTTCTTGACTGAATGTGTTGGCTTTGTAGTAAAGGGTGTATTTCCTTCCAACAAACCATTAGTTTACCAGTGTTTGATGTTAGAAATAGTAGCTTCCTAGTGAAAATAAAATTGTATCACCATTGGCTCTCATCTTGTATTTTAAGTGGATTTCTAATGACTGATAATATACATGGGGTCCAGGGTAGAACCTTTCAGTAATACTATCTTAGTATGGAAATGGAGACATAGATTTATTATTTCTAAGCCTACTTTCTTAAAAGGTATCATAAGACAGATTTAAAAATATAACTCAGCATAGCAACTGTAATACCACAGTTCAGAACTAAGCAAGTCCCACTGCCCTTCACACAGCCCAAACATGCCTTCTCCTTCTGTTATACCACAGGCTCTTGGTGGCCTCCACAGCAATGCAAGTGGAGAGAGCTTAATTTTCTGAAAACATGACTATCCCTTCATTATTCTTCTACTCAAGATGTTTTGTGGTTCATCTTTTTCTGTAGCTTCAGCTCCAAAACTATATTATGGGCCCACGATTACTTTTCTAACTTTAGCTTTCACGAAATTGAAAGCTAAAGTTAGAAAATTTGTATTTCTGCTCTAGTCTGTTTTCTGGATGCACCAAGCTCATCACTTCCACATCTTCATACAAACTGTTTGTCCTTTCTCTCTGTATGCAAACCCCACTTGCACTTTAGGAGTCAGTTGGCTGGAGGTCCCCTTTCTGTGTGTAGCCTTCCCCAGGGACTTGAATTCATATTGGCCTTCCCTTCTTCAGAACTCTCTTAATCCTGGGGCATGCCACCCGCTCATTTGCATTAGTGATCTACACCTTTTATGGTTACCATTGTTTTCATGGGTGCTAGTTTTAGGACTCCTGGGAGATTATAAATTCATCGAAGACAGAGATACAGTTTATTCTTCTATATATACTCTGTAGTAAATTTTAATATATGACTAGCACAGGATTTGCTAGTAAATATGAATGTTAATGCTTACACAACCTTTACAGAGTTGAAAGATTAGAACAACCTCTCAAATTCAGACTTTTAAGCTTGTTCATGATGGCCACCATGCCACTGAATCTATTTGGACCCACAATCTATTCAATATAATGTAAGAAGAATCGTGAAATACTTCTGCCTGCCTCCACGTGCACTTCTGCCTGTTTCCAATAACAATAAGCTAAATTTCTCCCCATATTAAACTTAGCCTCACAAAAAGGAAGACAATTTCTATTCTGTACTTTGGACAGGTAAAAGAGCAGCTTCATCTTTTCTTTATCATTTTAGGTCTTCATTAATTCATTGAGCAACTGTTTACTGAAAGCCTACTACATACAAAGGATACACCTGCTAAGGACCAGAATGCTATCATTTTATGATCCATTCCTTCACACACTGAAAATCTTCCCACCTTCATAAATCCTCTATTAAACCAAGTACACCAAAGCGAAGAAACATTTTGAACCACTACTAGTTAACACCTTTCCCAGGATCATCTGCCCACCTTCTTAGGGCAAGAAAGACACCTGGAGATCCAGGAACAGAGAAGGTATTAAAAGAAGATGTGGTAAGTGCTAAAGAAAACATCACCTATAATCTGGTCTAGGAAATGACAAAATCTCCTTCTAAATTAGTGGACAGGAATGTATTTAACTCTCTCCCACTTCCCTATTTTCCAAGGGCCAATCTTCAAGTTTTCTTCACTCAGAGATGTGTATATTTTTGAAGGTCTTTCTACTTGGGACAGATCATGGAAAGTCAAATTCTAAAATGAACCCAATAAAGTCAAGCACAATCATCATCTGGTTACAAATCAAGTAATTGGGGGGTGGGGTTGGGTGGGGAGCTCTTACTGCTTTGTTATCTACTGTAGCTTACTTAAACAAATGCATTTCGAGATCCAAGCAAGTGTAGTTCTTTTGTCTAACCTAAAAGGAAAAAGAATTTTTTTTTTCATTTCACAAAGGAAAAGCTAAGCTTTCATAAAATGCCAATACAAATTTCAGCGCATGTTATGTTTAATTAGTTGGACTAACATGAATGATCACCAAGTCTGGGAAAGCCTGTGAACCTACTTTTGAACGTTTTCATCCTGATCTCTGAGAACTGAGCTGTGCAGCTTTGCTGCCCTCTTGAGGGAAACCAAGAATCATTGCATCCACTAACTGGACACTGTATTCTCATTACATTACATTTATTGAAAGTGATTAAACTACTGACTCTATTAATCAATTCACAAATTAAAATTATTGTAATATATATTATCTTCTAAACATCTCGTAGAACCTATTATTGCTACATTATTAAACTTCTAAACTAACCGATACAAGTTTTGGGGTCTGCAAGTTGCTCTTTATGGACAACTAACATGGAATAATTATTGATTAATCAGTTACAAAGTGTGTTACCTCCTTATAGTCCCGAATTCCCTGTACAAAGTGCACTGAATACAATAACCCCAAAAGAGGAATCTTTCAAATTCATTATGAATGAATGTATTCCTTTATTTGCAAGTGAAATAAAAATATGTGAATGTTTTCCTAGATATACTGCCATTTCTACAATTCAAATCTTTTTTCCCAATTCACAAGAACAGAGAAGCGAATCACATAATAAGTAGTTCCAATTTACTTATTCAACAAGATTTATGTGCTCTTTCTGCATTATGCCCAGGGTTGGGTGAGAAACTGATGAATTATTTCTCTTCTGACTGCCCTGTGATACTCCATCTGATACTTCAAGTGTGTGACAAAACTTACACCCAGCATGGAAATCAGCTCTCAGGTGGCTTAGGTGCATCCATCCACACTCCTTCTCCACCTGAGAAATCAAATCATTAATATGTATTAATAATTCTTTGCCTGTACAGTTCAAACGCTCTAAAAAATTAAAACTGGAGGAACTGGGAGTCAACTTCCAGATTTTCTGCTGCAATCCCTTCCCTATACCTGTGTTATGACATTGAGTAACCACTAGAGGTCGCATCAGATGGGCTATAAGGAGGCTGCCCCTTTGCAGAATAGATGAAACACAATACCTGGATTGTCTTGAGTGCTTTCTTGTCCTCTCTCTTCCACCCCAGCCAGGTATCTAGTTCCACCTCCCTTCAGTTTTGTTGTCCAAATCTACCACTAATGCACTCTTTTCCCGAGACTTTTCAATGTCTTGGGTTCTAGACTATTCTTTTTATAATTCTTACTCCTAGAGTGTCTTACACCTGAGTCCCACTTATAGAAAGGGACCTACTTGATAAGGTAGTTCCAAATTGTATTAATTAACTCAGACCATGGGCTTAATGGATAGCTGTCTGATACCTTTGTCTTCTTATGTGGCTTTTTTTTAACAGAGCCAAATAAAGATCTTAATGGCAATATAGTGGAGTGGTTAAGAATACACCAAGTTGATTTTACACATATGATGGCGTACAAAAAAAAAACACACAACAGACCTTTAATTTGCTCTCTGAACTCATTAATTTCCACCCTCAATAGATGGAAAGAACATACCAAGCAAGCATTATTGCTTTGTTTTTGTTTTGTTCTGTTTTGTTTTTGTCTTGCTCAGCTAAAAGTCCTTCCATCTCTTTCAGACTGTGAAAAGTCCAGTCCAGTCCAATCACATAACTGCAACCTTCATTTCAAGGTATAACTTCTCCCGTCTCTCAGCTCCATCATTCTCGGAAGCCTGCACTAGGTAAGTAGGATGTGACTGGCTTTCTTTCTCTCTCTTGTGAGGCCCGGCCCAGGCAAGAGGAATTGGCAGGAGAAGGCATAGTTCTTACATGATGGTACAGCTGTGAACTTGAATCATTGCCCTCTGGTATCCATGGGTTTAGGGGCAGGCCCTCAGAGACCCTCTCATTGAGGCACATCAACTCCTCTCCTCCAGCAGACCACATATTTTTCCTCCCTCTTGGGCTTCGACTGTCCGTGCTTCCTTTCAACATTCACAACAATACTCCAGGGTAGAATGCAGAACAGTGCAATAAATTCTCTGTGGTGTGACCTTTAACCAACCAGAGACAGCAGACATGAGGGACCTTACAGATAAAATTCCTCCCCAGTCTTCCCTCTGACAACAGGTTATTCTGAGGCACAGTTTTTCTTTGGTGGCCCATTGGTGTGTCACCTTGAATTTGTTTCTTATCCTTCTCTATCTCACTGCATGGGGGTGTGCCTCCTAATTAAGCATTATCACCTTAACATTGCATAAGGCCCCCGTTTTTTAATTGGACCCAAACTAGGCAACCAGAAAGAGCATCATATTTATTAAGTTTCCTTGTATTATGGAATAAATCCAAACAATAGATCAATTTCTATTTTAACTAGAAAAAAAAAAAAACCAGAAATCTGGAGTTCACATTGAGAAAATCTGGTAAGGGACTAAAAGTTTATTAGTAGTCACGGCATGATTCATTTTTAGACATCTTCTGCATACCCATTGCACCAACCTGGTCCAGACCAGTATCATCACTTGCCTAGACTTGAGGCACAAATTCTTAACTCTGACTTTACCTGCTTCAACCCATTCTCCTTATGCTGCCAGAATGACTGCCTCAGAAGGCCAGACTACCGATCGTTGGGGGTTCTATGAAAGAGGTACCTCTCTCACCCTTAGACTCCTCAGGCAAGAGTCAAATATGAGTCCTCAAACTGCACAAGACCCAAATGCTCCTAAACACCCTTCTCTTCTTCCAAAGGGAGGAGAAAAGCAGCACACCAACAACGCTCTTCAAAGAATTCCCGACTCTCAGCTTAATAACCCCCCAAGTCCCAAAGTTTAACTCAACACCTGCTTATCTCTCATACATGACATTTCAATGATAGAGGTGGGATGAAGGCTCCGTTCCACCTAGTCTTTCAGGGACCCGGCTTCCTTCCATCTAGTGGCTGCCTCATCCCCTAGAACTTCTGCCTTTCACCTGCCAAGAAGCAAAAAAGGAAAGCTTAGAGGACTGTGCACGAGAGCTTCAGGGCCCAGCGTGTAAGGAGCACACACCACTTCTGCCAAACACCCCCTCTGATTAGTATTCTGTGTGTCAACATGGAGGATGTTTTGGATGAGATTGATATTTAAATCAGCGAACTCTGAGAAAAGCAGATTGCCCTCCATAATGTGGGTGGGCCTCACCCAGTCAGTTGAAGGCCTGGGAAAACAAAAATGACCAGCATCCCTGAGCAAAGAAAAAATTCTTCAGTAGACTGCCTTTGGACTTCATCTGTACCACTGGCTCTCCGGCCTTGCCAGCCCTAACTGCAGATTTTGGACTCACCAGCCTCCATAGTCTTGAGTCAATTCCTCATGATAAATTAGATGTATATGAATATATCCTGATGCTTCGGTTCTCCAGAGGACATATGGCCCCTGAGTTTGGAAACGTGGCTAGTGTGCCCAGGAGGAAAAGAAGAGACATGAATAGTGAGCACCAGCAATTTCCAAAACAGACATCTGATCATATAACTTTCTTGTGGTAAGTCCATCAGAGACCCTTGCCCTAGAAACAATATTCAAACTCATTATCAAGTCACTGGTCCTCCAAATTATTATCTTTGTCTACATCTCCAGCTGACCCTCTCCCACTAACAGAACATGTTGTGATGAATTTCTTCTGATGGGTCTCACCCTCTATTGACTCCAGGTCTTCCTTATACACTTACAATAAAAGCTACCATTTATTGAGTACTTATTATCTGCCAAGCACTGTCCCCCAAAAAAGTTAAATGTATATCTCATTTAATTTTTACAACAACCCTGTGAGGTAAGTATTATAACTACTTCACAGGTAGAAAAATGTGGCACAGAGGAGTCAGGTAATTCACCCAAGATCAGACAGCAATTAAACAGTGAATAAGGATTCAAATTCCTCATCTAACTTGAAACCCCCTTCATCTCCAGTTTCTCTTTATCATACCGTACCACCATCAGCCCCTTTATCTGCCTAACACCTTATCCTATTTAAGCATCTCTTCTTTCAGAAGCCATTTATGACTCCATAAACTTCACCAGGTCTTCCTGCTAAAGCTTTCCTGTAACCCTTTATCTTCCCTATAATAGCATATTTATAGTAACTACTTGAGTAATTGTCCATCATCTCCCTTAGACTTAAGTTCAGTGATGAAAAAGGTACACACACACACACACACACACACACACACACACACACACACACACTAGAAAGAGGCAACAAAATATTTCATTTCCAATAGAAACAAAAAGACAAAACATGTAGTGTTCTATTTCTCATTTGCCCCTCCAGGTCTACTCTTTACCCTTAGTCATAGTCAGTTTAGGCTGTTACCAGTGCAAAATCCATGTGCCCAACATTTCAAAAGGCCAAAACTCAAAACATCAGAGTTTGGAGTAAGGAAAGGTTTATTGATCAGTAAGATGGGAGTCCTAGCAGTTCCTCAAATCTATCTTAAGAAAGTACCAGACTTCAGGCTTCTTTTATATTAAGCGAAGGGAGGGGTGAGAGGTGCCAGACCACACAGAGGTCTGGGCACCAACAGGGGTTCCAGGAACATTATGCAAACTGGACTCAAAGGGTCCAGTCCCAAGGTTCCTACAATTCTTTGATAAATAATACATATTTCCCTTATCTCCTCAGGGGACGCACTTTCTGGAAAGGGACTGTTTTTTGTAACACTCAAGCCTCAAGCAGAATTCCTCTAATGGTTAGCATGTCTCTATGCAAGACAAAGCAGAAGCTATTGACCTGAAGGCGTGGGAGCAAAGCAGGAGTCAGAGAGGCTGAGCCTGTCCCCTTTACAGTACCATAGAGGGGGTGGCTTATAAACAACAGGAATTCATTTCTCAGAGTTCTGGAGACTGGAAGTCTGAGGTCATGGTGGCAGCAAGGTCAGGTTCTGGTGAGAGCCCTCATCCAGATTGAAATAATCCCTTATAAAATCCACCCTCATAACAAAACTACCTCGCAAAGGCCCCACCTCTTCATACCATCACGTTAGGGATTAGGATTTCAACATAGGATTTTGCAGTAAACGTTCAGTCCATTGTACCTTCTCTACTCTGCTCTGTGCCTACGGAGGCTGACTTCTGAGGGCCACATCAATGACTTCCCTTGCCCTCTGGCTTCTGCTGGGTTTGTCCAATGGGAGGGCCCTGACAGGTAACCAGATGACAAGAAAAGTCAGAGGCATCCGCTCCTTGCATTTACTCTGTCCTTCTACACGTGGCCACAGCTCCTGTAGGACAGTCCTCTCATGAAAGCACTCCTTCCAGTGTCTGGTAGACATTCCCTCATCCTCCTGCTACTCTCTGCTGTCTCCAGTCTTGTGATATTCCACGGTCCCTTGTTGAGTTTCCTTAACCCTTTCCCACACCTTTGAAAATAGTCCCTTCATTAAACTCGCCTACATAATCCCATTTGAGTATTGGCTATCTCTTTCTTGCCAGGACCCTAATACACATTGTAGGAAACGAAGTAAGAAATGGGCAAAATTGCCCTGGCTGGTATGGCTTAGTTGGGGCATAGTCTAATGCAACAAAGAGTCAAAGGGTCGATTCCGGTCAGGGCACATACACAGGTTGCAGGTTGCAGGTTCGATCTCCGGTCGGAGCATGTACTAGGAGGCAACTAATCTATGATGTGGGGTGTTTTTTTTCTCTCTCTCCCTCTTGCTTCCTTCCTCTCTCTCTGGAATCAATGAAAAACATATCCTCGGTGTTAGGATGAACTACCCCAATCTCTTCTGCTCAGACTTGTTTTCTGAAATATACATTGTTATAAGCTTTTCCCCATAGCTTGGGGGCAGAGGACTAGCCAGTGTCTGCAGAAGCAAGATAAGAAACTCTCCTCTCTTGCCTCCCTTGACCCACTCCTGCCCTCCCCTCCCCTCAACCAACTGGCGCACTCACATCCTAACCCTATATTGCATACTTCTACCCTTTAGAAGAAAACCTAACCATCCCCTAGGGGCTGACATGATGCACTGGTCTCAGCCCGCTGTGAGAGAATGAAACAAAATTTCTTAAACTCTCACAACGTCTTTTGGCCTGTCTCTTTTCAATGTGGGCCTAACACTCAGATGAGGATTTTAAAAAAGAAAGAAGAAAGAAAGAAATGTGCAAAATTGTATGAAGAAATTTTAAAATACTATTAATGGACACACAAAAATTGTGTGAAAAATGGAAATGCATATTATATTCTGGAATAGGAAGAATCAACATAATAAAGGTGCAAATCTATATTAATCCCTAATAAAAATACTAACTTTTAACTAAAGAAGCTAATTTTAAGATTTATATAAAAATATAACATGCAAAAATAAACAGGAAAATTCTGAAAACGAAAAAGAATAACAAGGAGGAACTAACTTTACTGGTTATATTATAAAGCTACAATACAGGGGTAGGCAAAAGTAAGCGAAACACAAGAGTTTATTTTTGTATTACATATTTCTCCACACAAATAACTCTAAAACTACTTTTTCCTACCCCTGTATTAAGAATAGCACAGTACCTACTCAAGAATTGATAAAAAATTTATTGGGATATAAGAGAAAGTCCATAGACCTAAGTAAGTAAAGTAATTTAGTATGTCATAAAAGCATTATTTCAAATCAGTTGGAAAAGATAAATGTTCAATAAATGTTTTCTGAAAATCTAGATATTAATTGAAGAAAAGTTAACTTCCTTCTCTTTTTGCTTTTTATTTTTTTATAGATTTATTGAGTCATAATGAATGGGCAAAAAACTTCAGACATTTAATATATACAATTTTATGAGTTTGGACATATGTAGACTCCTGTGATATCATCACCATAATCAAGGTAATAAAAATATCCCTCACCTACAAACGTTTCCTTGTGTCTGTTTTTTTTCTGCTTGTGTTTTTTGTCTGGGGGAGGGGGTGGGTGGCAGAATACTTAACATGACATCTACTCTCTTAGAAAATTTTAAGTACACAACACTGTATTGTTAATTATCGACATTATGTTGCACAACAGATTTCTAGAACATGTTCATCTTGTAAAACTAACTTTATACCCACTGAATAACAACTACCTGTTCCTCCATCCCCTAGCAACTACCATTCTGCTTTCTGCTTCTAGTATTTTAGATGCCTCATATAAATAGAGTTATGCAGTATTTGTCCTTCTGTGAGTGGCTTACTGCACTTAGCATAATGTATTCCAGGTCCATACATGTTGCTGCTAATGGCAGGATTTCCTTCATTTTTAAGGCTGAATGATATTCTATTATATGTACATATCATGTTTTCTTTTTATTTTCATTTTTAATATATTTTTTATTGATTTTTTTTTTAGAAAGAGAGGAAGGGAGACGGAGAGAGAAATAGAAACATCAATGAGAAACATCGATTGACTGCCTCCTGCACACCCCCTATTGGGAATGGAGCTGCAACCCGGGCATGTGACCCGGAATCAAAATGGGGATTTCCTGGTGCCTGGATTGACTCTCAACCACTGAGCCACAACCGACAGGCTATACCACGTTTTCTTTATCCTCTCATCTATTGACAATCACGTACGTTTTTTCATACACTGAGTGGCCAGATTATTATGATCTCTGGCCACTCAGTGTATATCCTATATAATAAAAGGCTAATATGCAAATTGTCCCCTCGACCAGGCCAGGGGTTTGACCAGCAGGCAGGCCGGCCAACCGCCCATGTCCCCTCCCCCTGGCCAGGCTGGCTGGACCCTACCTATGCACGAATTCATGCACCAGGACTCATATATATATATATATATATATATATATATATATATATATATATACATATATATATATATATATATATATATACATATATACATATATATATATATACACACATATATACACACACATATATATACACACACATATATATATACATATATATACACATACACATACACACACACACTAAGTGGCCAGATTATTATGCATTCAGAGATCATAATATTCTGGCCACTCAGTGTATATTGTTTATTGTGAATAGCTGCAATGAACATGGGAGTGCTAGTAACTCTTCAAGATTCTGATTTCAATTCTCTTGGATACACACCCAGAAGTAGGATTGCTAAATCACGACAGTTCTATTTTTAATATTTTGAGGGCCCTCCATACTGTTTTCCTTTGCTTAATCTCAATTAATTTGGGCTCCCTTGCTCCTCTTTCCTAAGACGATGTTTAAATTCTGTGGTTCCTGTAGTACCTGAGCATCAAAAGATCACCTAGCCCTGTGTGTCAGCTGAGCTGGTGGCATCAACTGGCGCGTCCATTGCCTTGTTCTGGTCATCGGGGCAGGCAGGGCATATCGAGACACCCCTGGGTGCATGGCCCGTCAAGTCCAACATGATCTCTGCTGCTTCTGCGGGACTCCTGAGGGTCATGGCTTACTTTACATGAACACCATGCTGGGGTACAGGACATCCGTGTGATGGTCTAAGGTGCCACATCTCTGGACATGCCATGCAGTCATTTCCTTCAAAATATGGCACGTGAAAAGAAGGGCACCTAAGTGTTCTCAGGGCTCCTATATATGTACTAGTATGCCATTAACAATTAAAATATTAGTAGGTTCTAGACCCACAGAGATCGACAAGGGGCAGCGCAGTGGATAAGTCAGGATCCAATCCAGACACAAAAAGGGATGGGATTTTGCCATCTCCCCAGTGCTCTATCACAGCTCCACACATTGATTTGAAAGTGTGCTATTTGTCTGGAGAAACGATCCCCTCCCATCCCCAGCTCTGCCTTTTTATTCCCTTGGAGGCTTAGCACTGTGGAAAAGAAAAGCCAGGGAGAGAATGGAAACCAATTTGATTTCACCAAAGCTTCACCCTCCACATCCCCATTCAGCAATGAGCATGGAAGAGCAGAGCTGCTTAAATAGAGAAAGAGCAAAAGAAGGAAGGCAAATACGGAGGGAAGGTGTCAAAAATCTATAAAGTGCCATATCTATCATATAAAAAGGTCCTTTAAACAGACACTGTATGTCACAAAGAAACCATCGAATCAAGCGACCTGCTTGCCAATAATAATACTAGTACATAAGCACACCTAAGAATGAAAGAAGAAAACCAAGAAACTAAATTCTCTGCTTATTTTGGACTTTGCTGGGGAATTCATTTGGGTGACTTTTACTACAAACTTATATTTCCAATTGGGTAGATTGAAGTACTTTATTAAATCACTGCAATAACCATTCTTGGCTAACAGCCTCCCTTTCACTCACCTTCCCTTCATTTGCCTCAGAAAGAAGCTCTCCTCCCCATCTGTGTTCACACAAAGTGCCACCATGGGAATCTTGATTCCATCGGCGACCCCTCAGCATTTCTGCTGGTTCCTTTCTCTCCCTATGCCTACATGCTTGGGCCTCTTACCTCCCATGTACCTTCAACCCACCCCATGTGTAATTCTAGATTCCTCTTCCTGCCTTTACCAAAACCTCATTGTGCATTTTGACTATAAAATACCGCATGTACCTCTTGCTCTGGAATCCAAGCTCTCCAAAATATGGTCCGAGAGGAGAAAGGCTATGCTAAGACTTCTTAGTGGTCCTAACTATACAGGCCACTACTGATTAAAGTAGTATTGAGGAGACAGAGGGAAGCAAGGGAGACAGGGACAGGGACCGGGGAGAGGGAAGAAATAGAACCAGAATACCCAGCTAGGCAAAGTGACTAAGACACCCCAACTGGGCGGGGAAGGAAGGACACGCAAAAGAGGTATGAACTTTAAAATACTAAGACAGACAGCATGCAGATAACCAGTCACAAGGCAGTAAGGTGTATACCCTAATCCCAAGGAAGTTGCTAAGGCAGAATTCTTTGAAAAGACCAATCAGGAGCTAGCAAGGCTCTCTCCATTCCCCCGACCCCCACCCGCATCCCCCTAAATTAAAAGGGGCGTGCTTGCTCTCCCCTGCACACCAATGGGTTCTGGTGGGGGAGCACATTCCTGTGCCCACGTGGCTTATGGCCTAGTGGGGCTCCACCCAGGGACTAATAGACGTTAACACCCCGCTCTGGACACTGGCCTGCTCCTGGAACCCCAGCTGTACCTTTTTCAGGACTGGCTTCTCCCAATAAACGTTGGTCCTGCTAACTGTTTTTCAATCCGGGACTTCATTCTTCAATTTCTCGAGACAATGAACTCGGACTCAAACACCCCACATTTTGGTTTCAGTATTAGGTTCTAGGCTGAGAAAGGTCAAAGACAGGCAGCACAGAGTGGACGTCAGGACCCAACCAGGAGTCAGAAACCACTCTGAGTACTTACATCAGAGGGGATTTAGGGCAGGAAATGGATAACACAAGTGAGGCAAAGCTGAGAAGCCACATAGGGCTGGTGAGGTCTCGTGACTGACAGCAGCACGTGACTGACAGCAGCACGTGACTGACAGCAGCACGTGACTGACAGCAGCACGTGACTGACAGCAGCAAACTCGGGGAACCAACTAGGGAGGCAGGGTTACAGGAGCAACAAAAGGGGTGGTGAACACCCAATGCAACACACAGAGGATGTATTACAGAACTGTACACCGAAAACCTATAAAAGTTTATTAACCAATGTCACCTCAATACATTCCATCTACTGTCCCAGGCTCCATGCGGGGATGGAGGCCCAGGTCAGGATGGGGTGCTGATAAACATTTAACAACCAGCTGTCCTGGGTGGCGTGGAGGGTCATTTGCCAATTTCCAAAGAGTAAGACTCTCACCATCGCTGATTTTGTTACCAATGTGATCCCAGCAAGCTTACAAAACTCCAAAAAAAAAAATCTACCAATGGGCTCTGGAAAGCTGGGATAAGGTCGGTCCAGCACAAGAACCCTTGATTTCAGAGTCCCCGAGGCTATAGGAAGTTTGTGTCATCCTAGGATTACAGTCAAGTGAGTGTCAGCCTCCAGTTTTCAGTAACAGCCTCCTATCAAGTCTCTTGTTTACCTTTTCACCTTCCCCGTCCCCGTCCCAGAGAGTGAGGAACAGAAACAAACAACACGTCACCTAATATTTCAAATCCATTGTTTATAAATGACTCCTGGAAATAGATTTAGCCAAAGATTTACCACTTTTGTACATGGATTTATCTATGCTGTTCCTTCCCGGAGGCAATGAATGCCTAACTGTTCAAATGGAGAAACCAACCAGCGTAGGAGAGCCTAAAGGAAAAAAAGCATCGTTTTATATCTCAACCGATATTATTCCACCACATAATCAAAACAGTCTCCAAAAGATACATGAAATGATCTCTTATGTAACAATGTATGTGGACAACACCATTTTATTGCATGTTTTTAGATGCTCATTAAGTGTCAGGGTCTGTGGGGTAAAAGATATGAAAAGGTAAGTAAGGCAGCTTAATCTTGAGGGATTCACAAATCACAGACATGTTCTCTAATTAGATATCTATTAAAATCATATATAACTATTATATATCATAGCTACGTAAACTATATACATATCACATGTAAACTACATATGCATATCTACAGAGTGAATATCAATTTAGGTGTTAAAATAAAAAAATAAAGAAAAAACAAAACCAAGAAGTGACTTACCATAAAAATCACCTTTAGTGGAACAAGGGAGAGCTCTGCTCAGGGAGAAGCTTCTAGATGCTGGCAACTCCCTATTTCTGGATCCAGGTGCTAGTTACATTGGGGTCCACCACATTGGTAACCATACATCTATAGTGCCATGTACTTCTTATCTTTCTTATTGTTAAATATCCCCCCTGCCTAAGTGATGTTGCAGGGGGGGGGGGGTATTTTAAAATAATAAATATAATAAAAATATTTTCAGTCTTAAGCACAATCTTATTCTAGGTTTCCAGACAGTTGAGTGTTTTTAATAATTTCAAGGGTGGTTGTTGAGAGACAGTATCTTTGA
This sequence comes from Cnephaeus nilssonii, assembly GCF_951640355.1. Taxonomy (NCBI): domain Eukaryota; kingdom Metazoa; phylum Chordata; class Mammalia; order Chiroptera; family Vespertilionidae; genus Cnephaeus; species Cnephaeus nilssonii. The sequence continues at coordinate 16,404,132 of NC_137074.1, forward strand.
GTTTCTTCCTAACAACTACATACATGGAGCCCCGGTTTTCTTTTCTAAATAAGAATGGGTATGTTTTATCCTTCTTACCAATTGGATATTATATTGGGTTCTGCTGGGATCAGTGCTCATGGTGGCCCAATCTCAAACAAGGGGTACTCACTCTCTCCTGAATTTTCCATAACTTTAGAATGTGCAAAACCACCACTACTTCACTCAAGACAGGCAATCATCAACTTTCCACAGGACTAGGATTGGGGCTGGGGTCTCAATTCAGACCTACGAATAGAGAAAGCTTGGAGAGTAGCAAGAATGACCATGACCCTCGAGAATCAGAGCATGGGGCAAGGACATTCCCATAAACTAAAAGGGGAGCTACAAAAGGGCAATCTGCAAAAACTCCTTTAGTCCTTAGATCAGACCTCACACTGCCCAGATGCTCAAAAGGCTCAATTCGGATTCCTCACTCGGCTACTTACTTATTAAATGGCCTGAAGCAACTCACCCGCCTCTGAACCAGCTTCCTTGTCTGTATAAAAGGGAATAATTAATTGCTTTGGGTAACTACTTTGGGGAGAGAGGGGTATAAACTATGATCATGTATATTGAAGGACCACTGCCCTTTACCCCTCCCATCATGGGTGTCATTCTTATTCCTCCAGCCCCACTGTGTATCCCCACACTAGATCTATTTCTCTCAAACTTGGCCTCTAATTCTGCTCCTCCAGGCTGAGCTCTGCCTCACTTCCTTTTACTGATCACCTCCCAACCCCCACCTCCCCAACCTCCCGCCAACCTGGCCTTATTCCTGAAAGCCTTCAGGTCTGTACTTCACTACTCCCAGCCCCTCTCCCACCAACACACACACACACACACACACACACACACACACACACACACACACAGTCCCAGCTCACAAAGCACCCCCAGAGAGGGATCCAGTGGATCCCACTTAACCTTCCTCAGTAACCATGGCAACAGCAGGGAAGAGAGGGGTGGATTCCCAAGTAAAAACTTTCAACACATTTTCTCATGGAATCACTGTCACAACTTTTTGTCAGGCTCTATTTACTTTTGGTGCCATATTTTCAGTACTTCATGTATTATCCTCGGGGTTTATAAACAAATGTGAGATGCGTGTCTCTTTTCTTATACGAAAAATGCATTTGGTTTGCCATACTGAGAAAGGAACTTTGGGAACACACTCAAACAGAAGACTATTTGATATAATATTAGTATTATTATTTTTATTTCCTGAACTATGTCCACCAGAGGGCAGCAAAAAATTTTATATGTGAATAACGTTTACTCAATTCAGAAATTAAGAGCAAACATTATTACTTGCAGATAAATAGGAAACTATTAGAGCCCTTAATGGCAACATTACTTCAAGTTTATGTCCCCAAAAAACTAATAATAACTAGCAGATTTCAGTTTTTAAGATAAAAAAAAGCATCAATATGTATGTTCCTATTTCTTTTTTGAGAGTTTTAATAGTAAGGAGAAATAGTATCATAAAGCTATAATTTCATATTTTATTTCAAAGCCTAAATATTAACTTTCCTAGTAGTTGAATTTCCAGTTGGTTACTCATTGATCCGTTTAATATATATTATTACCTTATGTCCAAACATTGTGCTAGCAACTACCACTTCTGAGGCATAGCTTGATCAGTCAGGGTTCTCAGAGAAACAGAACCAACAGGACAGATGTATGATTTATTTCAATAAATTGACTGATGTCATTAAGGAGACAGGCAAGTCTAGAACCATTAGGGAGAGGCCAGCCAGAGGGAAATTCAGGCAGGAGCTGCCTTGTGAGGCAGAATTTCGTCTTCTCTAGGAAATCTCGGCTTTTGCTCTTAAGGCCTCCAACCGACTGGGTGAAGCCCATTCACATTATCAAGGCCCATCCACATTAATGTCCTCTACCCGAAGTCAATTGACTGTAGATGCCAATTAGCCACATCTACAAAGCACCTTCATGGAGACACCTAGAGTTTCATTAAATAACTGGGTACCACAGCCTAGCCAAGTTGACCCATAAAATCAACCATCACATTGCTCCAAAGCATCTCCCCCTGCCCAGGTGCCCTGTCCTGGAAATGCCATCCTCGGAAAACCATGCTTTGAGTCACGGATCATCCTGAAACATTTACATCCCTGGTAGGTTAATACACCCATTAGGCACCAGTATCTAGTCTGTGATAGTCTGCAGGTTATCACATACATTCCGCCAGGCAGAAGGAAGTCCGTGGCATTCTGAAAGCTCTGAGTAGCAGCAGGTTCTGAAATGCTAAAAGAGAAGCAGTGACTTACCCTCCACCGCCACCACTTTCCTAATTTCACATACAATTTCCCCTCTCCATGGGTGTGGGGATTTGGGGTATGTCGTGACAAACTATGTGGTCGTTTTTAGAAACTGCATCCACCTTGTAACTCAGCAACTAAGCAACGGCAGCATGATGCCTCACTCTCTAACTCTTGGTCTATGTGCTGTGCAAAGTTTCAGTTCAAAATGCTTTGCTAACTGTACTTCAATAAAAAGATCGTCAAAAAGAATGCATAACTGACTCTAACGAAGAGGAAACATGAGGCAAACCGAAAATGAGAAATATGCTATTAAAAAGGAAGGAAGGAGTGTGCTCTTTAAAAATGTCAATGTCGGAGAAGACAAAAATTAAAGACGAAGATAAAGATTAAAAGATACTATAGAGACAATTAAAATCAGAGCGCCACCCTAAACTAGGCACTGTACCAGGCAGAAAATAATGCTATGAAGGACAGTGTGGGGTCAGTTGAGCCTGGAATACAGACAGTGGGTTGGATAAAGGTGAGGGTTTGGACTTCTTTGTTTGTTTGCTGGGCTGTTTTTTGTCTATTTTGTTTAGTTTTTGATAATTGCTATGATTGTGGGTGGGAGAGTGTCCTCGTTGTTAGGGGGAGACTGTGGAGAAAATAATATGAAGAGTATGTATATAAGAGAAGAAAGAGCAAGAGAAGAAGCAGATGGAACAAAATGTAGGTGAACCAGGGTGAGGAGCATACAAGTGTTCTTTGCACTGTTCTCTCAACTTGCCTCACCTTAAAACTATTCCCAAATAAAAATATTTTTTAAAGTTTACCAGCATTCACTATGATCCATTATAAGAAATTCATTCATGTGCTTTAAATTAACAGTGATGATGCTTTGGGAAATCAACTCATCAGGATTCTTTCTAGCTCACACCGTATCACATCACCGTCCACACGAGTAGCAATGGGGAGGGGAGACTCTGTCCTATGCCCACAGTTTTGGGACCAGGGTCCTTGCCACCAGGGGCCTCAGCCTCCTTTGGTTCCCTAGACTCATGGACTAAGAGACCTGCCCAGGGGAGGTTCTCCATGTGCCTGTCTGGAAATGGTTCCATCATTCCCACTCACCGCCATTGCTCAGAACCCTCCATGGCAACATCCACCTGCAAGAGAACCTAGAAAGCGTGGCCCACCTGGGGCTCAGGAAGAAGAAGACAGTACAGAGGACGGGGAGCACCTGCATTTGCCATGATCGGTAGCTTATTTTACAGAGACTTGGGGAAATAACTTCTCCTGAGGTAAGCAAGCACAGAAAACTATACATGTAAATCTTGACACCAAAAACATCTCTCTCTCTTAAACTCTTTCTCCTCCTGAAGAATAAACAGTCAACATGGCACAGTGAAGTGGAATTAAAGGGACCTTGGTATCCGAAACTGAGTTTTAAGATGCAGCCACTGAAATTATTCTGCATGTGGGCACTATGGCATTTACAACAGAAACAGGGCCCCTGTGCCTACAAGAGCTGGGCTGACGCTCGGGGAGGATGCCCACATCTGGGATGAGTTTCTTAGGGCAGTGGGCTTGCTCCTCCCGTCGGTCCATTCCCCTCTTCCCCAGCCTTCTTTTTCTAGGAACATCTCAAATCATGTTTGTTTCATGAAACCTCTTTGCTCGAGATCACATAAATGTCTTTCTGTTTGTCTCTTATTGTGTCTCTAGCTAGTGTAAAATGTTTTAGATTGTGACACCACTTTTGTGTTTATAATAATTATTCAGCCCAGCCAGTGTGGCTCAGTGGTTGAGCAACAACCTATGAACCAGGGGGTCAAGGGTCCAATTCTCGGTCAAGGCACATGCCTGGGTTGCAGGCTCAATCCCCAGTAGGGGGCTTGTAGGAGGAAGCCAATCAGTAATTCTCTCTCATCATTGATGTTTCTATCTCTCTCTCCCTTCCTCTCTTTGAAATCAATAGAAAACATATTTAAAAAAAATAATAATAATAATATTCAAGGTTCAGGAACATAACTGGTCTCTATTTTGTACACCTTACACTTAGCCCATTGTTGGGCCCATAAAAGGGGATGGATAACTATTTGTTACTCCATTTGCTTCCATTTCTAGAGTTGGGCAAGAGGGGTTGAGAAAAGGAAATGTATGCGTTCACCACCAGCCCACTCTCCCAAACCAGGGCTAGTGACACCTAGCAAGTAGTTGAGCATAGTCACTTGAATAAAGTGCTAAGGCAGCCCTAGCCAGTTTGGCTCAGTGGATAGAGTGTCGGCCTGCAGACCGAAGAGTCCCAGGTTTGATTCCAGTCAAGGGCATGTACCTCGTTGCAGGCTCCTCCCCAGGCCCTGGTCGGGACATGTGCAAAAGAAAACCAATCAATGTGTTTCTCTCACACTGATATTTCTCTCTGTCTTACTTCTCTAAAAATCAATGGAAAAATATCCTCGAGTGGGGATTAAAAAAAAAATAAAGTGCTAAGGCATACTTTTAATCACATTCACTTTCTCCCTCAAATCCTCTTATGAAGACCTTGGTGATCTCTAAAAGAAATGACTGTGATCCAGTACCCCAGATTGAAATGAGCACAGCAAAGGCCCATCCGGACAATAGGCTGTTTCCCAGGCTCTGCTCCTTGGGGCTCCAGATGTAGACATCTGTTTTCAGGTAGCATCTTCCCAGGCATAGCCACCTAAAACATCCTGTGAAGCACACTTCAACTCAAGAACTCTGTGCCAATAAAAGTGTTAATTTAGACAGAATGGATCTGTGTTGTAAAATAAAAATGACATATATTTTACAGGGTGTCCCAAAAAAAATGTACACAGCCCTAGCCAATTTGGCTCAGTGGGTAGAGCATCAGCCCATGGACTGAAGGGTTCTGGGTTCTATTCCAGTCAAGGGGCATGTACCGTATTTTCCGGAGTATAAGACGACTTTTTAACCCAGGAAAATCTTCTATACGCCCAGTCGTCTTATACGCCAGAAAATACGGTACCTCAGCTGCAGGCTCGATTCCCAGCCCTGGTCAGGGTGTGTGCTTGCTGGAGGCAACCAATTGATGTGTCTTTCTCACATTGATGTTTCTCTCTGTCTCTCTCCCTCCTTTCCACTCTCTCTAAAAATGAATGGAAAAATATCCTCAGGTAAGGATTAACAAAATAAATAAATGTTTGTTGTTGTTTTTTAATGTATACACACTGTAACAGCTGATAGCTCGATTTTGAAAATGAAATGTACTTTAATAAACATGGCCTTTATAATTATTCAAAGTGTGTATATACATTTTACGGGGGTACCCCATACTTCACTAATTCTATATAATAAAAGCCTAATGTGCTAAGTGTCCGACCATTCGTTCAACCAGTCACTATGACACACACTGACCACCAAGGGGCAAATGCTCCAACTGGTAGGTTAGCTTGCTGCTGGGGTCTGGCCAATCGGGACTGGGCTAGATGGGCCAGACACGCCCTGGAGCCCTCCCGCAGTCCCTCCCCGGCCCAATCGCGCACCGGTGGTGTCCCTAGGCCTGGCCTGCGCCCTCTCGCAAACCTGGACCCTTCGGGGGATGTCGGAGAGCTGCAGGCCAGAGAGAGGGACCCCACCAGTGCATTTGTGCACCAGGCCTCTAGTAATAAATATAATCACAATTATATATTGAACACAAAACATGAATGGCATACAGAGAAATTCTAATATTAATTTCCAATATTTTCCTTAATATGTCTTTGACGAAAACCCTGAGATGACTCTGAAGAGAATCCTCACTGTTGGGCTCTGATCTCAGTTCAGTTCCTCTTGTCTCCTGCCTGCACATTTTCTGTTGAAAGCCACACACTGTTGTGGTTTTACAGGCACGCGCCAGAGGCCACTTCCTTCCAATGGCATCGTTATTCTTACTTTGCTCATGGGCTTGCTCAATGTTCCATTTAATATCACTCTTATAGTTATGCTGTTAACATGGTTGTCCTCACTGCTCTCCACTGTACCTACAAAGTGCCATCTGTCACTTGTCTCCATTCTGAGCCCCCTGTGCCCACTGGGTCCACTCTGTGTGGAGGTGATGGAGAGGGCTCTTTTTCCTCCCATTTGAAGACAAAGAAATGCTACTGAATGAGAGCAGGGTTGATAAGACATCCCTTTCCGAGAAAGTAACAGGGAGGCCATGCATACTACCCCTGAAATAGCTTCAACGTTCACCCTAGAAGGTGCAGCTCAGGAGTATTCAACTGTATCACGCTCAGTATCAAGTGGGCAACAGTTCACATTTTCACAAATTATGTTTCTAACGTTCATATAACAAAAACTATTATAATTGCTTGGTCTCACTTAATAAACATCAGCATTTGCAATAGTCTTTCATGTGAGGGAACCGGGCCATCACGCGCTAAGGTGGACAGGATCATGAGACATTCACACTTCTCTGCACATTTCCTACCTTCAATCCACTCAGTCAGTTACTACACAACTCCCATGAGAGCAAGGTCACGGAATTCAACTTCACAAGGGTCAATGACAGCTTCACTCTGTTTTGTAACAAACACACTAAAACTTATTTTGCTCAGTCCTCATACAAATCTATGTCAAAGGCGAAATCGCATGAGGTATTCATCACAGCTCTTTGAAAAACAATTCCAAATGCATGCCCTGACATGGGTCAAAAAGACCAATTGCTACAGGAAAAATGGCATGCTTTAACTGGTTTACAAATCTTACAGGCAGCAATAATAAATATGGAGGCCTTTCTTATGCCACATACAATGGCATGATTTTTTAGAAGATATACCTACACAGGCTTTTGGCTAAGGTAAATGAGTTCAACCTGTCACATAAATCATATCTTCTATGATGAAAATTATGCTGGTTAATGTGTTGTAATTACCATTCATCATTCAAATATAGAAATTCAGCTCATTTGACAGCACCTAACCCAGATCAATACTGCATTTTCCACTGCCTTTATTTCCACCTTTGTCAAAACTGACGGGTGCAATAGTACACTTATAGCACTCAAGCAAATAGTATTCAACTGCTGGGATTTTGTCTTATTACTCTGACTTTTAAGTTTCATGGATCATTTTGATTAAGGATCACTCTGCTTCTAAAAGTCTATTTTAAATTTCAAACATAACCATGGTGTGCTATGTGCTATGGATAATATGAAATGAGTATCAGAACCCACTGTATTAGGCAAGGTTCTTTAAAGAAACAGAACCAGTAGAATATGTGTATACAGAAAGAAGTCTATTTAAGGAATTGGCTCGCATGACTACGGAGGCTGAGAAGTCCCAAGATCTACAGTCCCCAGGCTGGAGACCCAGGAAGAGCCAATGTTTCAGTTTGTGTCTAAAGACAGAAAAAGACCAACATCCCAGCTCAGAACAGCTGGGCAGGAGGAGATCCCTCTTACTCAGCCTTTTTCCTCTAGTTAAGTCTTCAATTGATTGGATGAGGCCCATCCACATTAGGGAAAGCAATCGGCTTTACTCAGTCTACAGATTCAAATTCATCTCATGCAGAAGCACCCTCACAGACTCACCCAGGATAATGTTTGGCCAAATGTCTAGGCATCCTATGGCCCAGGCAAGTTGACACACCCAATTACCCATCACATCCATAGACACAAAAAGCTTATCATTCCGGGAAGAAATAAAACAAATACAATAAATAGTGTTAAACAATGACAAGATAACATATAATTAGGTACTAAATTGAATGGTCATGCCTTTAATTCCTATCAAATTTCAGAAAGAGAGTAAACAGAGACTTTCTGATTAACTAATTATATAATAAATGTTTTAATTTGTCTACAGGTGATAAAGTCCAAAGAATTAAAGGGTTGACTGTCCACCAACAAAAATGAGAACTAAAATGACTTTTTAAAAAAAAAACAACACCTCAAACACAGATATAAGGAGAAAAATAACAGACTGCTTCAACATTTCTCCTGTCTGAATTTCCAAATCATTTTATAGCTCCATGTGAAAGATTGCTTTAGCTAAGAGAAAATGGCTTTTGATGCCACATATTCCAAAAACACCTGCTGGCCTTAAGTGTTTCAGTAAATTACTCAACCTGCTGAGAATTCTTAGGTTATACATTTTATATTCATGACATCTCAAAAAATTTTAGAGATTTTCAGCAAAAGGAATAAGGCAAGTGATGCCAAGTCAAATAGTCTCTGAAAGTAACAGATATTATTCACCATGTTAGTTTGCTACCCACTACCCACCAGATACTATTTTTTCACTGGCAATATTTTAATGAAGTGATACAAAGATGTCACATTGTCATTTCCCCAAGGATTAGGCAATGACATGTAAACCATCCCTTGGCCAATTCTGACAGCAGTTTTAACTAAGAACTAATAATAGAAAATATTATGCAAAAGATTGACAATATCTTTCTAATGTTGAAGGGTATTCTTTAAGAATAGGAAGAAGAAAAAGAAAAGGATAACAAACATGAACAACCAAGTGGCAACAAATACATAACTATCAACAATTGAATCTAAAAATCAAAATAAACAAGAAATCTAATGAACAGAATAAACTGGTGAGTAAAACAGAATCAGAGGCATGGAAATGAAACAGACTGACGATTCTCAGAGGAAAGGGGGGTTGGGGGGGTGGGAAGAGATTAAACACAGATCATATATGCATTACCTACAGACACAGACAATAGGGTGGCAAAGGCCTGGGGCGGGGCAGGAACTGGGTGGAGCAGGGCAGTGGGGGGAAAAAGAGGGGCATCTGTAATAATCTCAATAAAGATTAAAAGAAAAAAGATTATGTCACTATTATCTGCAAACAATACAAGAGATGATCACAGGAAATTCATTCCTGCACTTGCTACAGGGAGCAAGTAAAAAAACATTGTCTGCGGTCTCATTCAATGCCCCTTATTAAAGCATCACAATGAAAATGCTTTTCAGACATGAGTGCTAAAAACAAACACTTTTGCCTTCCCTAGGGAACTGAGATACTTCCTCTTTCCTAAAAGAAGTATTGGGTTTTTCTAGTTGCTTTGACTACCAGGAAACCAAAAGCTAAATGTCAGAGCAAATATAACAACCACATGGGCCTTTATGGCCGGGATGTCTGGGATCTTCTTCCTAGTCTTATTGATGTCTCCTCAGTCATGACTGTTTCTCATTCCCCATTAACTTATTGTCTGTACTTATGATAAACCACCACAAGCCCATTTAGGGATATTAGAGGGAATAGGGGGAAAGGGTTGGGGTTGGGGGGGTGGGGGGTAAAAGAGGCTAAAGAAGGAATGAAGGGTGATGGAAGGAGACTTGACTTGGGGTAATGAACACACAATACAATATACAGATGATTATTATAGAATTATATACCTGAAACCTATATAATTTTATTAACCAATGTAATCCCAATAAATTCAATTTTAAAAAATGTCAAGTAAAAAAAAAAAGGGGGGAGGGGGGACTGATGAAAAGATAAACACAGACAAAAAAAAATTACTGGCTCCTGCAAGATCTGTATAGAACCCAGCACCAGCACCTTACATGAAGCCTGGAGCATCATTAATGCCTAAAACTTTTAAATATGTTTTGAGTGAAAAAGTGTTCCCAGATAATATTTGCCCCATCAAGATCCCCAGGGACATGAATTTCTTACTAAAAGATGTGTCAAGGCCCTGGGCCCCGGGTCCGGGCGAGGCCGCGGGCCCCTGGAGCCGGGTGAGCCCTGGGCCCCGGGTCCGGGCGAGGCCGCGGGCCCCTGGAGCCGGGTGAGCCCTGGGCCCCGGGTCCGGGCGAGGCCGCGGGCCCCTGGAGCCGGGTGAGCCCTGGGCCCCGGGTCCGGGCGAGGCCGCGGGCCCCTGGAGCCGGGTGAGCCCTGGGCCCCGGGTCCGGGCGAGGCCGCGGGCCCCTGGATCCGGGTGAGCCTGGGCCCCGGGTCCGGGCGAGGCCGCGGGCCCCTGGATCCGGGTGAAGCAGTGCCCCTGGGTCCAGCCGAGACCAAACCAGAGGGAGTCGGACCTGCATTACCACCATTTGTCCACCATCCAGAGCTGAGGGGTCAGTGCCAACATGTACTCATAGGGAACCGGTGGACATTGATATTGGGTCTCAAAAGAACTGTTGGTCCAGAAAGAAACTCACTACAGACTGATTCATTTGCCTGTCAGCATAACTATTATTGCTCGTCGCACATTCAATTCTTATAAGTATATCTATAGTGACACATGATTTCGCTCATCTAGGGGAAATGATGAACAACATAGACTGATGAACAAGAACAGAACCAGAAACAAGGAGGCATCGATCGGACTATCGGGCCTCAGAGGGAGGATAGGGGAGGGTGGGGGGAGGGGGGAGAGATCAACCAAAGGTCTTGTGTGCATGCATATGAGCCTAACCAATGCTTAAGTTCAACAGAGGGTTGGGGCATCCAAGGGGAGGGGTGTGGGATGGGAATGGGGGGATGAGGACAAATATGTGACACCTTAATCAATAAAGAAATTTAAAAAAAAAAAAAAAAGATGTGTCAAGGATACTGACCACAGGTTCAGGCTACCAGCAGAGCATGGGTTGAAGGAATCCTATTGGGGGTAGGCTGAGAAGTAACCGTAGAGTGGCAATGAAGACCAATTAGAGATAGGGCAGAGAATCTGAAGGTAACTCCAAGAGAGACCCCTACAGATCTGCAGAGGGCTGAGAGTGAGTTTACCCCTTCTGCTGAAAACAGGTTAATTTTCCAATAAGGTAAAGTTAGGATGAGGCATGACTTACAAGGGAGTACACACATACACACACACACACACACACACACACACACACACACACACACATACACACACACACACCCCTAATGTGTTTCAGGGAGAGGGTATGAATCTGGAGGGGAAACCCCTTATTATAAATTCAGAATATATGCTGTAATAAGGAGAAATTGTAGGACAAGCACTTGTATTTCAAAAGGCTCAAAAACATGACAATATATAGTTGATTGGTCATATCAAAGAAACCACATTTGGAGATAGCTCCTGAATAACATTGCCAACTTTATTATCTAATAATAGGCTGAACCACAGGTATCTTAATGTTATAACTTGGGAGTTTAAAAGCCCCCACTCTGTAGCCTGGCTGGCATGGCTCAGTGGTCAAGTGGTGACCTGTGAACCAGGAGGTCACGGTTTGATTTCCGGTCAGGGTTGCAGCTCGGTCCCCATTAGGAGGCATACAGGAGGCAGCCGATCAATGATTCTCTCTCATCATTGATGATTCTATCTCTCAATCCCTCTCCCTTCCTCTCTGAGATCAATAAAAATACATTTTAAAAAAATAAAAATACAAGCCCCTTCTCTCACTCCTGAGAAACTAGTAAGCAAAGAGTAAGACTACCCGAGTCTGTAGAATTGAGGAAGCTGTGACAGGAGCATTGATTCTGATTATGGTTTTCCAAAGACACAATCATGGCCTGGTCTGAGGGCTCCTTACCTGTAATACTCTGTAGGGTAACAATTCTGGGGAAATTACTGCAGAGGGGTTAGCATTACTGTTTGAAAACGTTTCCCAATGGAAACTATATTGATTTATTCATTCTGACAAACACAGAGAGCTTTCCGTGTCCTGCCACTCCAACTGGAGCTTATAAAGTCTAATAAAACACAGTCCCTGTCCTACAGGGGTTAGGTAAGGTTCCCAGAGTTATGACTTTTTTCTTATGAGCTGACATTTAGTTTATTTCAAAATCCTTGCCCTTTTGAGGCAGGCAAAGAGTGAAGTATGCAGTTGGGAGAGGTGTGGTACTCCTAACAAGTGCACTTGCTTTGGGCTTCTTATTGATTTTCTCTTGAATTCTCCATGAAACCTGAACTCAATAACCCCGACAGCCCCTCATACCTTCTGCCAGGGCTTCTGTGTTATTTGAGATTGGCCAGAGAACAGAAATCAGAGCCAGAAGGAGCGTGCCTGGCCTTGTTAAGTAGGGGTTTTCCAAAGGACCTTTGTTTCTCTTGGGCATTATTGTCTCCTAACCTCTTGTTTCCTTCTAATTTCATCCTTATTTCTCTGCTCCCATTCCGAAGAAAATTTCTATAAGATAGATGAACCCTCATCATCTTTGTTTATCCCCCACTCACTCTCTGCTCACTGCCCTCATTACTCCACCTAAACCACCTCACGAATGTCCAGGTCACCTCCATATCAAGAAATTTGCCCAGCCGGCATGGCTCAGGGGTTAAGTGTCGACCTATGAACCAGGAGGCTCGATTCCCAGTCAGGGCGCATGCCTGGGTTGCAGGCTCGATCCCCAGTAGGCAGCTGATCAATGATTCTCTCTCATCATTGATGTTTCTCTCTCTCCTTCTCCCTTCTACTTTGAAATCAATAAAAATATATTTTTAAAAAAGAAATATGAAGAACAAGTGTCAATCTTCTATTTGAGCTCTCAATAATGTTCTACAGATTTGGCCCCATGCTCCTCTTAAAATTCTGTTGTTAGACTAGACATTCCTAAGTAGTTTTTTTCCTATTATCTAACCACTTGTAGGATGTTCTTCTCATTCCCTTCTCATAGTAACTCTTCCCTCTTTGCCTGCCAATTATGCATTGAATTTCTTCAGAAAATTATTCCAGACACTGTTTTAACCTCACTGTCCATTCGCATAGCGACTGTAGTGTAGGGCACCTACCGGAGTATGTAATATACATCCTGCAGGGTTTGCATGGTGAATGATTTCATCCGCACTCACAGCTTCCACTAGCACCTCTCTGCCAGTAATTCAAACTTGTATTTCCAGCTAAGAGCTTACTTTTTAAGACAGAACCACATGCCCACAGCACATGCAACATCTTCGTTTGTGTATGTTACAGGCAGCTCATTACTTCATATATTCAAAACTGAACTTGAGCCCTGCCTTTCCTCCTATGTGCTATCTCAGGAACTAGTACAGCAGTCTTCTAAATGACCTTCCCTGATCACTTCCTGCCTTCTACCCCCACCTCCACACGACAGCCAGAGTATGCGTTTGTAAATGTGTAACAAGAATGAATTCCACACAGTCAGAGACTACAAATGTGCAGAGATGTGACATCCTTTAGGTCTCTGAAAATCAACTTGGTTCTAAAGCTCCATATATACTTAGAAGTGGAAAACAGAATCTTGCAAAATCAAGGTACACTCTGTCATTTCGGTTAAATACAGCAATTCAACCAATCAACTAGTCAATATTCTCCTCAGGCTTCTCCAAACTGTATTTCTTCCATTTGAGGATGAGCTATGATCCTGTGATGATTACACAGTCTCCCAGCCTTGGGAGGGTTGAGTATGGGGTAGTTTTTCCATCATCATCCTTTATCCTTAGTGATTTCTGTTGAGATTTACCTCATCATGACTGATTCTGACCAATGATGGGGTGCTCTTATTAGCTATCCTGGAATGCAACCCCACTTACATAACTGAAAATTCTACCAAAATCTCAGAGTGGACAAGGGGCAGTTTAAAAGGAGGGGGCTAAACAGACAAAAGAATTTTTAAATGGTCATTTCCTATGGCCCCCATGTCTTTTGGAATATGGCATGAAAATGAACTACTCAGTCACATGAACTAGATCCTCCCTACCTTTCTAGCTTGTCACATACTTCCCTCCCCTCTTTCTTGTGTCCTACCATGTTGAGATTTCAACTCAAATGCATCAAGTTCTCCCTAGATCCAGGGCCTTTGCTTGTGCTAGACTGCTGTGCCTTCTGCAGTCTCGGTTTCTAAGCACCTCCCCTCCCTCATTTATCACCTGATTAGGCCTCAACTCAAACATCCCTTCCTCAGAAGCCTATTCCAAACTAGCTATAATCACCATCTTTCAACCTCCAACAGCCTGGCCTTTACCTGTGTGTCATTCAGAATGGAGGTAAGTTCTACGTCATAGTAAACTCCTAGTAATCCTGTTTTGATTTGCTTAACTCAGTAACCACTCAGTCTAACATTTCATTGCCTTTAAAAGGTGTTTCTTCCTCAAATGTTGGTGTCAGCAGAGTTTCTGCCTTTACTTGGTGGGCCTCTGCCTGCCCTCTATCCAAAGGCAACCTCATCTATTCACATGAATATACCTACAAGCTTTATGCAATGACTTAAGAATATATTTCTTCCACCCTGATCACAAGGTTCAGATTATATATCTAACTGCCTACTAAGTATTTCTACCTACAATTCAAACTCAGCATGTTTCAACTGAGCTCATCTTTTTCCCATGCCTCCACTCCCATGCCCGCCTGTCCTCCTACTCTTACAATTACAATTTCAGGTAATGGTACCATCATCCACCTAGCTCTTAAAGCAGAAATCTTACCTTCATTCTAAAGTTCTCTTTGTCTGCCCACACCTTTTCCTTCACTAATCATTTCTCCCACACGGTTCTGTAATCTTTCTCACCATCTCTACTACCATTGCCTAGTCAGGTTCCCATTCTTTCTTACCTTGACTACTGAAATAGCCTCCTAATAACTCTCTTGAGCTCGATTTTGCCCTGCTTTGAAGCTTCCTCCACATAGCAGCCAGAATGACGTATCTAAAATTCAATTTGACTCTGGAGTTTCCATGCTTAAACCACTTCCAAGGCTTTCCAGAGCTTTGTCATTCAGTTAACATACCAGGCACTCTGTCACTTGACTCTACTTTTTCACTTCTGCCTTCTATTTTACCTCATAATAATCTCCAACTGCTTTCAATTCCTATTAAACAATGATGTTTCCTTCATCCTTAGCTTCCCTTGTGGTGATCTCCAAGTGTAAAATGTCACTCAACTCACGCCTATCCTTAGATTCTGGGAACATCTTTCCCAAGAAGCCCAAACCTCCAGGTTGGACTGAGTTCGTCTTTGCTCTCCCACAATGCCTCAGCAAACCTCTCATTATCACCATATAATTGGAGGCTAGCTGTTTACAGTCTTGCCTCCTCCACTAACCAGTCATGTCCCTGAGAGCTGGCCCGATATCATATTTGTCTTTGTGCCCTAGGCTGTAGTAGATAGCCTGGCATGTATTGCACTGAAATTCTTGGGATCACCTTGAATCTCTGTGACAGAACCCAATATCCACAATGCCCTTTCTGTCTTGTAATCTGTTAAGTTACAATTTTACTCCAGGTAACAATGTGCCAAGCCCAGTGACTCCATTTCCTACCCTCCTTTGCCGAGACAGAAGACCACCGAGAAGTAAGAACTCACTGCTGGCTTTCTGGAAACCTCTTAAAAGGAGGCTGGCTCTACTGGGGGTAGAATTAGTTTTGTCATGTACTCCTCCCATCCTTTTTCCTGAAACATGTGATCAGTCCTACAATTCTGTTTCTTTTAGGTCCCTGATAATCTGATTATACCATTAGCTATTACCTATCAATCAGTATACATACTTACCTCAGGTTTTCTACAAACAGAAAAAGTGAACAAAAAGATTGTTTGGCTCAGTGGTTGAGTGTCAAACTATGAGCCAGGAGGTCACAGTTCGATTCCTGCTCAAGGCACATGCCCAGGTGGTGGGCTTGATTCCCCAGTAGGGGGTGTGCTGGAGGCAGCCAATCAAAGATTCTCTTTCATCATTGATGTTTCTATCTCACTCTCCCTCTCTGAAATCAGTAAGAAATATATATATTTTAAAGATAAATTGTTTGAATTCATGTCCACTGGAAGAATTGGAATTTCTTTTTCCATTGTTCTACAGGGCCACTCCAAAGGGAGGAAATAATGCTGCAGCCATCTACTCCTGGGTGATGCAAATGTGTGCAGAACTATTTTTAACCAGACTCAAATGTCTTCCTCTGTAGGCAATGGATC
The DNA here is from genome assembly GCF_951640355.1 of Cnephaeus nilssonii. Lineage (NCBI taxonomy): Eukaryota > Metazoa > Chordata > Mammalia > Chiroptera > Vespertilionidae > Cnephaeus > Cnephaeus nilssonii. The sequence goes on from NC_137074.1 coordinate 16,420,220, forward strand.
TGAAGGAATTCTCCCATGAGAGTGGAGTGCAATGCAGCAGGACTAGGCTAGGTGAGAGTTATGCAGCTTACTAGTATACAGTGAGTAGTGAAGGATTAGAAACCAATGCTGCCCCTGGACATGGCCTGAAGTCCTCCATCAGCAAGGGGAAGTGATATCCAGAACTGGATCCAATCCAGTTGCAAAGAAAGAAATAATCTTTGTTCTTTAACTTATTGATAAAGAAATAATACAAACTAGCTCCACTCTATACTTCTGACCTCATCTTCTACTATAATCACCTTGGATCATTCCACTCCGGTTACTCTAATCCTCCATGGAGCCAGTCAAGTTCATGACCTTTGCCCTTCTTGTATTTTCTGCCTAGAATACTCTTACCCTGGAAATGCACAAGGCTACTTCAGGACATGGCTCAAATCCTACACTGTCAGTGACACTTCCTGTCAACCCTTTATAAAAATTGAATGCTCCTCCACACTGGTCATTTTAATTTATCCTGATTTATTTTCCTCCTTACACAGATCACCTTCTAATATATTGTATATTTCAATTTATTTGTTTATTCTCTGTCATCCTCTACAAGAATATAGTTACATGAGGGAATTTTCATCTGCCTCATTTACCACTATATTTCCAGTGCCTAGAATATTGTGAACATATTGGATATTCAATAAATATTTAATGAGTGAATGAATCTTTCCCCCAAAAGTCCTACCAATTTTTAAATTTTGTTTGAGAGTATTCCAATGGATTGAAAACAAATAGTATTGTTAAATGAATATGGCTGATCTTCTTTATTTATATTGTCTAAAGCCAATTTATTTTTTCCCTCCTTTTCTCCCTGCATTCTTCCAATTAATATACATTATAACAATTTTGAGTGAGGAAAAAAATTGGTTTAGTTTGTTCTTCTTTCCCAACATCTGCTGGTTTTTAAAATAATGATGCCCCTGTTTGTTGTTGATTTAAACACAGTATGAGGCTTTGTTTCTTAGACAAGTCAACAGAGCAAGCAAACAATCAGACTTACTCCCAGCTTGAGGAAGCACACTGAGTCCAAGATCTCAGTGAGAGTCCCCATCATGCTAAAATCAGCCTGATCTAAAATCACTGGTTCCCTTTTGGCCTTACTCCCTCAGAATCCATACACAAGCAAGCACAAGTATACACACACACACACACACACACACACACACACACACACACACGAAAAATTCTGATATAAATTAACAAAGTTTTGCAATTTTTTATGTGAACACTTTCATCTCGCAAATTTGCTTTTAAATTGGTTCCCAGAGCATGCTGGGATCTGACAACAGTAAAAGCTCTGCAGATAGAGAGAAAGGTAAGAGTGGGACAGAAGAGAAATTGGCCTCCCCTGGCCACTGCAGATAGAGAGAAAGGCAAGAGTGGGACAGAAGAGAAATTGGCCTCCCCTGGACAGGTAAATCCCTTAGATGGGCCTCTTAAAGGACTGGTTAAGGGTCTATGAGCAAAGGGGAAAGAGCACCACCAGAGAAAGGAGAGCTGCTTTACTTGGCAACAAAACCCAGTAGGGAGTTGACCTACATAAAATCTCCATTTTCAGCGTCCTACTTCTCCCTGATCAGTGCCCAACTTCACATCAGACACATAATAAGGCTGTAAATTCAACTGACATTAAGTGTAGGCAACCCATAGACTCAATACTTATGTGTGTCTTTTAGCTCTCTCAACCTAGTGGATGCAAGAAATGGGATGTTCCTTTTACAGAGTCCAAAAAAGCTCACTGATTTTCAATCCATGTTTTAAGCAAGAAATGGTACAACTGACACTAGTAAAATTATTTAATAAGCTATATGGAAACTTTAATAGTAAATACAATACTATACAAGTCTTCCATAGCTCTTAGTACTGCCTCTAGCAAAAGGGAATTGGTCCCCCAAAGCCTTCCTTCAATTAGCACTACATTCCAGGATGAATAATTTAATATACTGTGTCACCTCTGCATGCCATAGTTTTTCAGAGAGCAGTGCTTACTAGCAAAAGTTTTCACTACCTTATCTCTGTATCAGTTAGCTATTGCCACAATAATGCTGCATAACAAAACAACATGGCATAATGTAATCACTTATCCTTGCTGTTATAATCTTAAGTTGGTACAAATTGACTAATCTAGCTTGGGCTCCACTGTGTCTTCAAGTTGTTCCACATACTTCTCATCCATCTCAGACCAACAGACTAGCTGCGGCACATTTTTCTCAGTGATAAATGTGAGGTCAAGCCACCATTGCACCAATGAATCCCAGGCCTTTGCTCACATCACATCAACTAATATCCCATCAGGCAAAGCAAATCACATGGCCAAGCCTAACATCAATGAGGCAGGTTATACTACTCTACCCATGATGGGAGAAAAAAGAAAGTATTTGTTGAACAATAATCCAAACTATCATAATCCCTTACAAAGTCAGATAAGCAATCCTGAGTCCCCTTATTTCTTTGAATGCCTGTGCCTATGCAAACTTCTGATGATTTAAATTTTTATATCAATGTGTTCTTCAGTACAAACAATAGAAACCAATGGTCAGAAGATGAGCATATCGAAAGACCATTGAATTATTAATATATGCAACAGAGAGATTGAATAGGCTCAGAAGCTCCAAAATCAGTACCCATGCATCAGTCACAGCACAGCACAGATCTGGGCCTGTGTGAAGGCATGGCTTCCATGCCTGAGCTTCAGGCCTACACTGTCCAATATGGGAATCACCAGCTGTGTATGTTTCTTTTTTTAAAAAAATATATTTCTTTATTGATTTAAGAGAGGAAGGGAGAGAGATAGAAACATCAATGATGAGAGAATCATTGATCGGCTGCCTCCTACACGGCCCCCACTGGGGATCAAGCCCGTATGTGCCCTTGACCAGAATCGAACCCAGGACCCCTCAGTCCACAGGCCAACGCTCTATCCACTGAGCCAAACCGGCCAGGGCTGCATATGTTTCTTGAGCACTTGAAATAAGACTAGTCCAAGATGAGATGTGCTCTATACCATGCTTTTGAAGTACAAAGGAAATAACTGTGAAGTAGCTCATAAATTTCTTAAATTGATTATATACTGAAACTATATTTGAGTTAAATATGTTCTCAAAATTAATTTTACCTGTTTCTTTTGACTTCTTTTAAATGAGACTGCTAGAAAGTTTTAAGTAGCATATGTGATTCACATTACCTTTCTAGTGGATAGACTGCTCTTAACAATACAGCTTGTACTCCCTATCCAGCCGGCACGGATAGGGAGTAACTGCTGCTGGCACCGCCACCAATGTGGTCTCCAGAAACTGGAAATTGCTACAACAGCCAACACCAGCAGAGAAGAGTCTTCCCCACTGTGTCTTCTTTGCATCCCAAACATAATCTGGGAAAGATCCATCTGCTTAGCCAAATTGGGTCCCATGCTTATGTCCTAGTTTCAAAAGAAGCTAACAAAGTGAGTATGTTGGTGTTTCTAGCTTTAACAGGAGATAAACTCTTACAACCAGGACTCACAAAGTAGAACCTCCCAAATACAGAGATTTTAACATTGAGTACTCAAAAGTCAGTTTTTAAAAATCCATTTTTGAGGAATATATTTTTTAATTTTTTTTATTGATTTCAGAGAGGAAGGGAGCGGGAGAGAGAGAGAGAGAGAGAGAGAGAGAGAGAGAGAGAGAGATCAATGACGAGAGAATCATTGTTCGGATGCCTCCTGCATGTCCCCCACTGGGGATCGAGCTCGCAACCTGGGCATGTGCCCTTGACCAGAATCGAACCTGGGGCCTTTCAGTCCGCAGGCCGATGCTCTATCCACTGAACCAAACCGGCTAGGGCAAGAAATATATTCTTAAGAAATAGAAATATAAGTAGAGATCACTTTACAAATATTTTTAGCTTAGCTGTGTTCCCCCAAAAGCAGAAATAAATAATTCATCTATGAGATGATCCATAGATGAATTGGAGACGTAAGACAAGGCAGAGAAGGGTGCATGGATGATGTCATCTGGGGCTCAGTCCCTCTGGGACCCCTGAGACACTGTTTAGAACACACCTCAGTGTCATGCCATCTGCGGGTGGAGGATGAGAGAGTTGAGGGCTGAACCTGGGAATATTAACTCCCTGGCCCTTCCGGCCTATGCTGGCAAGTAAATGCCTGCATCCTGAGAAAGCCCCTGGGCCGAGAATCACAAATGCTACTAGCATGTATGGGAAAAGTGAGATATGAAAAGATATGTCAGGGAGCTATGAATAAGGCAGTGACAGCAGAAGCAACTTACAAGTTATTAAAAAATGACTCTTAGTCAGCTTGGACCGCCATCACAAGATACCAGAGACAAACAGCAGACATTTATTTCTCACGGTTCTGAGGCACAGGCCACAGCGCAAAGGAGCCTGAAAAGGAGGCGCCAGCAAATAGGAACAGAACCAATAGGAGAATATCCTAAAAGTCAAGTGAATAAAATATTTAAAGGAAGAGTGGTCCTCTCTATCAAATCCTGCACAACAGCTCAAGTAAGATTATAACCAAGGCTGAGCGCTGTGGAAGTCAACGGTAGTTTTACAAGAGCTGTTCTGTAGGAGCCATGAGAATGAATGCCTAGATTAGAAAATGGGACAAATTGCAGATGTCAAGTAGATTTACTACTGAGAAGATTTGCTTCTCGCAGATGTAGAAAAAACTGACCTAGTAACTGAGAGGGAATAAAATTTCTGGAAAATTTTGTTCTCCCGAAGACAGGAGAAATAATAGCATTTTATAAGCTCATGAAATTGATCAGGCAACAGAGAAAGCATGATTGTAAGGGAGAGAGAAACCAACTTGTTGATGTGCTGTCCTTGAACATGTGACAGGGGACAGAAACCAGTGAGCAAGTCCGAAGGACTGGCCTTAGCTGGGAGTGTGGACAGGTCACCTGGAGTGATGAAAGCAGAGTGTGTGGGCGTAGTGTGGCAGCAGGAGCATGCTGGAAGTGTCCTCTGGTGGCTTTTAATATCCTAGTAAAATAGAAAACAAGGTCTCAGCGGAGAGTGAGAAGAAGGGGCGGGGGTGGGGGGGTGAGGGGGAGTCACTGGGGAGAATACAGAAAAAAAGCAGCCTCTAGGGCCTGCTTTTGTGTCCTAGTTTCAAAAGAAGCTAACAAAGTGAATATGTTGGTATCTCTAGCTTTAACAGAAGGAGATAAACTCTTACTTACAACTAGGACTCCTAAAGTAGAATTGAGTCTAGGCAATGGGCACGTGCCAGACTAGAGGAATGTCCTGTAGCTGCCGTGCAGGATTAAGCGCCCCCTGGTGGTTAGTACCAATGAATTGAAAGGGAGACCAGTCAGCAAGGTGGTGTTTTCTCCTGTTCAACCCTAGGGGTGGACTCTAAAAAACTAGGAGTTGGCTTTAACCAGAGCTGGAATTAACAAAATGGGAAAATACAATTTTTTAAAAAAGATAGATTTTACTTAGAGTAAAATGATAGCACTTCCATAGAAACAAAACAGACCTAAAATTTATATGTGGGAATGGCTTTACAGACACATTGAATTTCTTATATATTCTCTAAACTAATTTTGCAAATATCAAAGCTCACTCAAATCTGTCTTAATCTAGTATTTGGGACCACCCCATATAACCAAAGGCAGGAAGTAGGGCCCAGTCTCACAAGAAATGTAAATCTGAAAGCAATAAAACAAGACAATTCTGTCCCTGCTCGCACTAAGCCCATCTTCTCTTGCTTCCTTCCCTCTATTCCCTCCACCTGTGGATTAAAGCGCAGGGTCCCAATATGCCTGCTCTTGTCTCAGCCCATAGTTCCAGAGACCACCATCACCTGACTGAGTCTAGTGTGAATCAGGATCCTTGTTTGGTTCAACCAGCTGGGACCAGGAATGGGAAGTCAGCTGGACAAGATACGGCAGACACCCAGCCCCTTTCCTGAAGCTGTATGTTGGGGAAAGCGGGAACTCCACTGAAACAGGCCAAGCAGGACCCCAAACATGACTCTAAAAAAGCATGTAAGCCCTAGCTGTTTTGGCTCAGTGGATAGAGCGTTGGTCTACAGACTGGGTTCGATTCCAATCAAGGGCACATGCCTGGGTTGCGAGCTCAATCCCCAGTAGGGGGCATGCAGGAGGCAGCCTATCAATGATTCTCTCTCATTGATGTTTCTAACTTTCTCCCTCTCCCTTCCTCTCTGAAGTCAATAAAAATATATATTTTTTTAAAAGCATGTATGACTTTAATAATAAAAATAAACATTTTAAAATAAATACTTATAAAGAAGATATTTTTTAAAAAAGAAGAGATCAAAGGGAGATAAAATATTAAAAAATTTCGTTTCCCCTTTTTTTTGTCAAATACTCGTTCTCTGTTGCAGGCAGGTTTTTCATCACTGTACTTCCTAAAAAGCTTTGATTGAGTGCCTGTTGGCAAAGGGTGCCTTGTCCTTCACTGCACAGAATGAGTCTGACAAGCGTAATATCATATTTAACAGTAAAATTTACATGTTTGAAGAAAACATCTAGAAACTAGAATGCATCCCTAACTGCAAAATGGAACTGCTGACAACATCAAAAATTCTGAAGAGTCCCTCCTGCCTTTGCTAAATGCTTGGTGACGATTTCCTGCCTGTTATTAGACTTGAATGTTAGGCTGGAGGCAAAAACAGCAAGGCAAAACTGAGCGTAACTCTACTAGTGGCATTCTCTTTTAAGATTATTGCTAGCGGCACAAATTGCACACGTTTTTTGGTGCTTAAAAATTCAAGTAAATTCAAAACTTTAATTGAAATAAATAAATAAAAATCCAAGTAAATACGGAAGCATACAGAGAAAAAGAAAAGGGTCCTGTGGTCTTACCTCTCTCATCCCTGAGCACCTCCAATTCCACGGCCCCTGCAGAGGAAAGCTCAGCTAACAGTTTGGGCCACGCCCTGTTAACTGTTTTCTAGGTTAGGTTATTTGCTACTTGGCTCTTAAGGCTTTTGTTTGTTTGTTTGTTTGTTTGTTTGTTTTGTGTGGGGGGTTTTCTAATGTTTTATTGATTTCAGAGAGAGGAAGGGCGAGTTGAGAGAGAGACAGAAACATCAATGATGAGAATGAATCGTTGATCTGCTGCCTCCCGCTTGAAGCCCAAAACCCAGGCATGTGCCCTGATGGGGAATGGAACCATGACCTCCTGGTTCATAGGTCGGCACTCAACCTCTGGGCCACAGTGGCCAGGCTCTTCTTTGTTTTTAAATATGCCTTTCTTTCTTTATGCTGATGACTTCCTGTCAGTATTCCTGGTAAGTTACACAGGCCAGTGGCCTTGCATCCAGGCCCTAGAAAGACATTTTTAGTAATGGATCCCAATGATCTCGTCTGTTAAGGCACAGTTCACTCGTTTTATAAAGCAGACATTTTATGGATTGGTGAAGCAATCATTGAGAAACACACATCTCTGAAGCATAATCATTTTATAATTTGTTCTGCCTCACAAACAAGCACAGTCAGTCAGTCTTCCAAATGGACAATCCTTTAAACCAGCTCTCTAGCATTAAAGCCACTTATGGCTATTACAGCTAATGGGAGCTGTCCAGTCTGTGCCCAGTCTCTCCCATTGAGGGAGGATCTGTTGTACTAAGAATTGATTTGAAAATGAGCTCTGCACTAGAAATTCAGCAGTGAATGACGGAAATAAGTGAGCTTACAAAATCTACCGGAAATTTCTTTCTGAAGGCCAAAGAATATATTAAGCACGAGAGCAAATGTATGTTTTCTTAAATAGCATATCATGTACTTTTAAGACCAATGTAAAGCTTATGGTGCTACCATTTCAAAAGAACCTACTTTGTAGATTTGTCTAAATTTATGAAATATTAATATGCAATAAAGGGGAAGAGTATCTAGAGAGTTCCCTAAAAGAAGAAAAATCCCCAAAAATATGTCCCTTGTGGACTTTGTTGTCATATTTGTATAGAAACGGCCAACTGGTAATAGACAATTCTCGTGCTTATGGCAAAATTCCACCCCAGTGTCTGTCTTGTTCCAAAGGTATAAGATCTCTCAGCCTTATGCAGGACACTCCAGAAACAGGAAGGAGTTAACACCCACATGGGCAAACCCTGCACCAATGAGAAATGAGCTAGTGGACAAGCTTCTCAGTCTTCTGTTTTTTGGAGGGACAATTCTGAAGCCCATTCTATGTAGATGCACAGTGGAACTGAGTCCCAGTTGTCCATAGCAATAACTGGCTTACTAATGCACCCTTTATTGGCTTCCTGGAATCATCTCTCAAATAGAGTACCTTCTCCCAAATGCTTGTATCAGGCTCTGCTTTGGGGGAAAACCAAACCTAAGATTCCATGCAAAGTGTTTTTAACAGTGCCTAGTACATAATATGCAGTTAGTACATGATGTTCCATTTCTCTGCAGCTCTTCATAAATGCCATTCATTATACTGATAAATCAGTTTTCTAGTCCTTATCAAGGATTCACTTTTGGCAAAACAATGCTCTAGATGCAACTGCCCAATACGGTAGCCACCAGTCACACATGCTATTGAGGACTTGAAATTTGGCTAGTCCAAACTGAGAGGGATGACAGTGTAAACTATACAACAGATTTGGAAAACCTGGAGTAAAAAAAGAATGCAAAGTATCTTATTAATAGTTTTTATACTGACTAATGGAAATGTTATTTTAGATACAATGGGTTAAATAAAATGTATTATTAACATTACAATTTCAAGACATTGTAGAAGAAAATTGAAGATACAAAAAAAATGGAAGCATCTACTGTGATCATGGATAGGAAGAATTAACATCTTTTATTATGTCCAGACTACCCAAATCAATCTATAGATTCAACATAATCCCTATCAAAATACCAATGGTGTTGCCCCACTGGTGTGGCTCCGTGGTTGAGCTTCAACCTATGAATAAGGAAGTCACGGTTTGATTCCCAGTCAGGGCACATGCCTGGGTTGCAGGCTGGATCCCCTGTATGGGGCATGCAGGAGGCAGCTTATCAATGATTCTCTCTCATCACTTTTGTTTCTATCCTCTCTCCCTCCCCCTTCCTCTCTGAAATCAATAAAAATATATATTTTTTTAGAAAAAGGTACATTTCTTTACACCGTGATTTTGGGCTGGCCTTGTGACTCTCTTTGGCCAACAGAAGCATCAGAAGTGATAGCTGTATCTGTGCTGAGGTAGGCTTCACAAAGCAGTCCTTCCTGGGACCATGCTGAGCTGTCATGTAAATAAGCCCAGGTTGGCATGCTGGGTGACAGGGACGTAGTAGTCCAGTTGTCCCCATAGCCTCAGCTGACTGTCAGTCAAACCACAGAAACAGAGGTGACTAGCTGACCAGTAGCCGCCTGCAGACATGTGCGTGAGCCCAGAGCTGCTCAGTTAAACCCAGTCCAACTTGCTGATTCCATAGAATAATAAGCTAAATAGGCTACCAAGTTTTGAAATGGGTTGTGCAAAAGATAAATCTGGGTACCAGTTAAAGTTGTAAGCATAGATTCTATTCAATAACCATTTCAATGAGGAAGAGGTTTTATCGTGAACTCAACTCTGATCTGCCCATAGGTGCATGGCCTTTTCAAGGGAAATGAGGGGGCCAAGATATTATATTGTAAATCAGCGAGCTAAACAGAGGATGCCTTAGTAAGCCAAATTTTGGAGTCTTTATCACGCCAGCGGTCTCAGAGAAATTGTTTCTCAAAGTCTGAGCAAAATAACATAGAGGAAGCCCTCTCTTTATATTCTCCGTGGCTCTTTGTCTTCCAAATATGGAATGGGGCTTCTGGACCTTTTGCAGGCTTTTTAAAAAAAAAAACAAAAAAACCTATGTGCTGGAATGGAGCAGTGAGACTATATCTCAAGGCCTGGCCTGGCACCAGTATTGACAATCCCGTCTGGGGGCTTGTACTGTTCATGATTTATGGCCTTTCTAAAATAGGAATAGTACTTTGGGTAAACAGGTCTTGCGGGACCAGATAAGTGAGCTCATTTTCCCTATTATGCGAGCAAGCGTGTTTACAGAAGCCAAGAATAGCAGATTTAATTCACAGAACAAAGGACCATTTTAGTAGAAAATTTCAAACAGCAGTTTTTACAACATAGAGGTTACTAAAACAAGATGCCCTTTGCTTCAAAGAGAGGAAGGAGCAGAGACTGGGTTTATTAATCAGTGCTTATGTGGAGGAGAAGCAAACTTCTTACACCTCTATGACAGGAGGTAGTAGTATACATTAGAGCAAGGCACCCCCCAGGCTGAGAAGGAGAGCAGGAGTTATTTCCCTGAATGTTTGCATTTCAAAGAGATGGCTCTAGCATCTATCTGTGAGAAGATAGTTCTGGAGAGTGGAAGATCTACTCAAAGCAGAAAGAAAGGATTTACTCCTGGCAGAAGAGGCTCAATGGTTGAGCTTCCACCCATGAACCAAGAGGTTGCAGGTTTGATTCCAGGTCAAGGCACCTTTCCTATTTGTTGGCTGGATCCCAGTAAAAGGCATGCAGGAGGCAGCTGATTGATGATGTTTCTCTCTCATCAATGTTTCTATCTCTATATCCCTCTCCCTTCTTCTCTCTCTAAAAATCAATTTTTAAAAATATTACCAAAAAAAAGAAAGAAAGATTTACCACTGTTAGTTTTCCAAAGTAATTGCTCTAAGAGACCTATCTGTCTGTTACCAGGTTTTGGCTGGAACAAATAGTAATTGTTCTGGCAGCCTTGACATTCCCTCTGAGGCATGTTCTGATTCTCATTCAATGCTGGGTCTGAGTCACAAAGGTGATAAGGGCCACTAGCCAATATTCTTCAGTACAGGGCATTCCAAAAATTTCCAGTCTATTCTTGGTTGAGTTAAAATCTAGAGGACTCCAGCCGAAACCGGTTTGGCTCAGTGGATAGAGCGTCGGCCTGCGGACTGAAAGGTCCCAGGTTCGATTCCGGTCAAGGGCATGTACCTTGGTTGCGGGCACATCCCCAGTGGGGAGTGTGCAGGAGGCAGCTGATCGATGTTTCTAACTCTCTCTCCCTCTCTCTTCCTCTCTGTAAAAAATCAATAAAAATATATATTTAAAAAAAAAATCTAGAGGACTCCAAAAAAGATGCCTTGGATATTGAAGCTGACTTGATAGCTAAGATAAACTCTAGAGCAGTGGGTCCCAATAGGGCAGGTGGCAAAGGGAAAAGTTGGTTCCCATGGGACAATTGGCAGTGTTTAGAGATAGTTTTAAACACTAAATCGTCACAACTGAGGATGGTGCTACTGGCACCTAGTGGGTGGAGGCTAGAGATGCCGCTAAACATCCTGCAATGCACAGATGTCCCCCGAACAAAGAAGCATCTTGTCAGAAATGTCAATAATGCCAAGGTTAAAAAACCTGCTCTAGCATCAAGTTAGAAACCTAAGTACTTTCAGGACCCTGGCGGTTCATAAAATTGACCTATCTATCATCCTGAGTTGTTAATAAAAGAAATTTAGCATTCACAAGGTCTTTCATTCTGGAGACGGCTTGGACAGAAGTACTAGAATAGTTGCAAGAGTATTTTTATCCTTTAATGGGCTGTTGATGATGATGGTAAAACGAGGTTAAACTTTGTTCTAATTATAGTTTAGAGTAAGTAAGATACAGATAATCTACTCATCTGTTTATTTTGGACTCCATATTATGGGCATTTAAATACAGAAATCAGGGGAAAGACAGAAAAGGGAGAAGGAAGAAGTCTGTAAGAGAGAGAAGCTCAATAGTACCATTCCTATAATACTGGGAAACAAATTACTAGGTCATTTAGTACTATTAGCTTTGAAAAATGTCGACCCTAAATTTTAAACTGATCATTGTTTTGGCCTGGCTGACATGGCTCAGTGGTTGAGCATCGACCTATGAAGCAAGAGGTCATGGTTCGATTCCCAGTCAGGGCATATGCCCGGGTTGTGGGCTTGGTCCACAGTATGGGGCATGCAGGAGGTGGCCAATCAGTGATTCTCTGTCATCATTGATATTTCTATCTCTATCTCTTTCTCTCCCTCTCCCTTCCTCTCTGAAATAAAAATACATTTTAAAAAATAAGTCAATAAAATAAAACGGTCATTGTTTTAAAAATTGTTTTAACTTCTAAATAAAAACACAAGTACAGATATTATTTACATATTTTCCTTTCCCCTTTTAAATGTAGAATTCAAGTAATCAATAAATAAATACAGCCATCTCCCTCAATTTTGGTAATGTGTTTTTGCATAGATCTATACAAAAACACTAACTGGGAACCTAATTACCAAGATTTTAAATGGGGAAAATTATAATTTAGCATATGTAAACAACAAACCTGCAGCCAACTCCCTAAAACTCAGCAAAGCATCGTTAATTAAAAAAATACCATATTAGAATGTAAAATGCTTAAAACATTACTTTCTAATAACCAACAAATTAATATAGGCAACAATCATTTGGTTAACAGAATATACTAAACATCTCCTCTCTGAAGACTCAAGGGTATTTCAAAATATCAACATGTGATGCTGATGGTGTGGTTGAAATAACGCAAAATAAATTGTTTGACCCAGCTGGCATGGCTCAGTGGTTGAGCATCGACCTATGAACCAGGAGGTCATGGTTCAATTCCCGGTCAGGGCACAGCCCTGGTTGCAGGCTCGATCCCCAGTGTGGGGCATTTAGGAGGCAGCAGATGGATGGTTCTCTCCCATCACTGATATTTCTATTTCCCTTCCTCTCTCTGAAATCAATAGAAACAAATATTTAAATAAATAGTTTCACTGAGCACATTTTGTTGATTTTTCATTTTGCTGGTAACAAATGGTATTGCATATTTTTTCATATACTTACTCGAGGCCCAGTGCACAAAATCACACAAAACTCAGACCCGCCGCACCAGCGTGAGGGAGTCTGGGTCCCGCCGACGCGGTGGGACCCAGAATGACTCCCGCCTCACCAGCAGGACCCAGACTCCTGCCGTGCCACGAGACCCATCAATGCACCTCCTGGTGACAGGTCGTTTGGTCATTACAGTGTTACGGCCACTGGCCTTTTATAATATATAGGTTGTGTATTTGTGTATCTTCCTTTGTTGTCTGTTCAAATATTTTACTTATTTCAATTATTAATTATGTCTTTCAAAGAGCAGAAGCTTTCAAAATATTTTTTTTTTGTTTTTTCTTTTTTATTGAATTTATTAGGGTGACATCCTATATAATAAAAGCCTAATATGCAAATCGACTGAACTGCGGAATGACGGTGGAACGACGGGTCACTATGACATGCACTGAGCACCAGGGGGCAGACACTCAATGCAGGAGCTGCCCCCAGCCCGCAGGCCCCAGGCCAGCCAAGGTGGGTGCCAGCGGGGGCCCCCCAATCGCCCGGCCAGTCACTGTACTGTGGGGCAAGTGCTAAGAGTAATTCCCTCTCCCACAGATCGGCCCTGATCACCGGCCAGGCCTAGAGACCCTACCCATGCACAAATTTCATGCACTGCGCCTCTAGTTGGTTAATAAAGTTATATAGGTTTCAGGAATACAATTCCTTAATATATCATCTGTATATTGCAGTGTGCATTCACCACCCTAAGTCAAGTCTCCTTCAATCACTATTTATCTCCCTTTTATTCTCTCTTACCACTCCTCACCCCTCTTTCCCTCTGGTAATCACTATACCATTGTCTTTGTATGAGGTTTTTGGAGTTTTTTCACTGAGCCCCCCAGAAGCTTTTAATGTTGATTAATCCAATTACTCAAGTGATTCCTATATCCTGTTTAAGAAAAATTTACCTACCTCAAAGCCACAATGGTAGTCTGGTGTTTCTTCCAGAAGCTTTACACACACTAGAATGGCTAAAAATAGAGGTTGACAAGAACTAACACACGCAAGAATGTGGAGCAATTAGATCTCTCATAAGTTGCTGCTGGGGGTAAAAAACGGTACAAACATTTTGGAAAACTCCTTGTAGGATCTTAAGATATTAAACATACACCTGCTCTGTGACCCAGCAATTCCACTCTAGGTTATTTTCTCAAGAAAAGTGAACACATGTCCACTGAAAGCTTATGAAGAAATACTTAGAATAGCCATATTCAATAGCTTAACACTCACGCCCACACAATTGCCCAATGACAGGGAGCAGATAAGCAAACTGTAGTATAGTCACTTGATGGTGAATGAACTATCCCTGCATACAATAATATAGATGAATTAAAAAAATATGATGAGCAAAAGCCAGACACAAAAGAGCACATCCATTACGATTCCATTGATGTAAAGTTCAAAACAGGTAAAACTAATTGCCAATGATAGAAATGAGAATAGCGGTTGCCTTGAGGCAGAGGGAAAGAAAGGGCATTGACCAGGAAGGGACACAAGGGAATTTTCTAAAGGGATGGAAATGCTTTGTATCGCTCACAATGGCGTGAATTACATGGATGTATTTATTCATTATTGAATTGTACACTTAAAAATTGAGCATTTCACCACATATAAATTATGCCTCAAAAATATTCATAATATTGCTGTTTAGATGTGTAAGTATAAACCTGTCCTGAATGTACACAACTGAGAGGTATGTATACTTTATGATATTTGAGTATATGAAGGCACAGGCCCTCTACTGGAAAAATATTAAACTAGGAGAAATTCTGTTGGAGGTGCCTGTATTTTCTGTATGCCTGAAAAGATCTGTCCTTGTCTCTGCCCTTTTAGATATAAGTAGAGAGTTAAATAATGTGCTGGAGGTTGTTTTACTGTGCATTGCAACATTTTATCGCAGTGGGAATTCCCAACAGTGGGGCTGTGTTCTCCATTACATTTGATCTGTACTGTGGGGCAAGTGCTAAGAGTAATTCTCTCTACCTATATTTGTAAAGACAAAATGTAACAGAATTTTACTGATAAAATAACAAGGTTGGAAAATATTTCTGTTCATTTCAAAACTAAATGCAACCCACTCCCTCTTCTGAAGGGCCAGTGAAAGTGTATCACTTGATCAATGAGAGAGATCTGCTAAGCCTCCAACCACTACATTTGATCTGTACTGTGGGGCAAGTGCTAAGAGTAATTCTCTCTCTCTTTATATATATTTATATATAGATAGATATAGATATAGATATAGATATAGATATAGATATAGATATAGATATATAGATATATAGATATATAGATATTGATTTCAGAGAGGAAGGGAGAGGGAGAGAGAGACAGAAACATCAATGATGACAGAGAATCCTTGATAGGCTGCCTCCTGCACACCCCACACTGGAGATCGAGCCCGCAACCCAGGCGTGTGCCCTGACCGAGAATCAAACCATAAGCTCCTGGTTCATAGGTCAACCAATGCTCAACCACTGAGCCACATCAGCCAGGCCCAACCTAGTCTTAATAGTATAAAAGAGGCTGTATAACTGTGGGTAAAGCATTAACAAAACCTTTGGTCCTTTATGCACAAACTTTAAAGCACTGTTTCCCTGGAAACCTGAAAAAGGCAGAATGGAAGTGGTGCTACTAAGCAATATTTCTTATGATAAAAGATGACAAATCGCATCTGGCAGGAGAGCAACTACGTATGAGTTATAAATACCTGGTGGGAAATGCTAGCTTAGGGCTCCCTGAGTCTCTAACAGCTCGGCAGGCCCTCGGCAGAGACTCGGAAATTTCTGCCTCAAACACTGTCATAAGAGATACTGGTTCCTATTTGAGACATGAGGCTTTCAAGCCAAGATGAACCATATGTACGTGTCTCATCTCCTTGCACCTGAACTGTCAACTTGGAAGCCAGCGATTAGCCCCTTCATTGCTGTGAGGATTGATGCAAGAAGTCTTACTGAAGAGGGATGCCCAATGCTGCCCTTCCAGCAAGTTGCATTTCTTGCCCTATATTCCTCTCATTGAATCTGATGCTAAGTGGGCCCCATGCAAGTCTGTGAGTCAGAAGGTTGAGAGACAGTCTGGTGGGCATTGCAGTAACTCAGTACACAATGCAGGACACCGTATATGGAATATATGCAGTGAATGAATATACCTTTTGTGATCGATGGGAAACCCACGGCTCTGGGAGTCATCCTCAGCTCTGTCCCATGGATACGTCACTCTTCAATGCCACAATATAGAGTGGGGATGGCATCTGCTCCTGTACAATAGTAGGAATGTCATGAACAGAAAGTAATACAGGAATTACTTGGAGCTCCTTGAAAGAATCAAAATAGGCTTTGGTATAGGCATAGCTGCTAGCTTTACTTCCTCTGACATTTTCAATCATCTATTTTTATGTTTTCCTCACAAACATATACATAAGTCATTCATTTTTTTAAAATATATTTTTATTTATTTCAGAGAGGAAGGGAGAGAGAGATATAAAGATCAATGATGAGAGAGAATCATTGATCGGCTGCCTCCTGCATGCCCTCTTCTAGGAGTTGAGCCCAAAACCCGGGCATGTGCCCTTGACCGGAATTGAACCTGGGACCCCCTTCAGTCTGCAGGATGACACTCTATCCACTGAGCCAAACCAGATAGGGCCATACCTCTTTTTAAAGTAATAAGTGTACATGTACCAAAAATGAAAATTACAATCTCTCTTCTATATCTGGTAAACTGTACCTCACCATTTTATATCACAAACCAAAAAGGACAAAGGGAACAAATACCATTAGAGAAGTTGGTGACCACAGAGTAGACAGGAACAAGGAATGAAAATCCCAAAATATCCTAAAGCAGAGAGTAAAAAAAAAATAAGTATAAACTTAAAGGTACTTGACTTGAGCTTTAAAGAGATAAAGCAAACTAAGAATAGCTCCCGAACAGTTTCCATGGGCATATAAATTAACCTACCTGTTAGGCCTGTCAGAAATCAGTGTACTGCCCTAAGTCACTACCGTTTTTCCTGAGTTAGCTATATAAACTTTTTTTCCAATATAAACTTTTAATGAGCCTAACATAAAAAGTAAACCAGTGAACCTAATATTATATGACACACTTTAAGGGAGATTAAGACTCATCCTGAGCATACGTGCATTTGTAATT
Organism: Cnephaeus nilssonii; assembly: GCF_951640355.1. NCBI lineage: Eukaryota > Metazoa > Chordata > Mammalia > Chiroptera > Vespertilionidae > Cnephaeus > Cnephaeus nilssonii. Next base: position 16,437,255 of record NC_137074.1, read on the forward strand.
TGAATTCTAGTCATGAAAAAGACTGGACACAATCAACTTCCCTTACTGAGTTCTAGGAATAAAGCTCACACCCTCATTTGGCAGCTAGCATTACCATTTGCACATATTGAACAGCTTTTCGGGGATAAAAATGGTTCGATATAATAATGACTAGGTACCTAGTTTTGGATGATAAAGCTGCGGAGCTTTTTTGCTTTTGTTTTTTAAGAGAAAAATACATACACACACACACACTATAGTTTAAACTGAAATACCTAATCTGCAATTCTAACTTACATCCTAAGCCTACATGCAAATTTTACCAATAGCCTGTAGCAGCATACTTAAGCTGCCACAGTTGATCAACACATTCTAACCAGAGTCTGTTTCATCTTTCCAGGTATTTAAGAAGGACCTCTAAGTAGACAGGGAGGAGAAAGAGACAAACTACCCAACCTGATTCATGAACCCTATAATCCTCTCCACTAATGAGTTCATATCTGACTAGAGAGGAAATTAATAATATGGCCAAAATTGCCTACATTAGTGCCACTCTTCCTATGGCAACACAAAAAAAGCCCCCCCTCAAAAATATGACTAAGAATAGAATCATTGTGGTCCCATTGCAGAGATGGTAAGACAGACTCCCTCTGTCCATCTTGATCTGCCTAGAAGACTAACCAGTTCTACTGGTTATACTGAACATGAACGCTGATAAACACTTGCTCTGCAATAGCAGTGTGCTAGATAGATAACTCTGTGATTATTTATTTATACCCCTATGGTCAAATCCTCAAGGATATGCACGAACTGTATGTAATTAATATTTTCACTCTAAGTTTTGCATATATCCTGATATATAGTAAACTTAGGAAATGAATGCGTGGACAAATGGCTGAATGAGCAGCAGAATGGTGGCCAATTAGTCTCAGCAGCTACTGAAGACACTGCCACTCTATCAGAATGCTTTCAGCTGCAATCAACAAGTACCAGAATAGTAGGCCAAATATTGATTACAGTACACATTTATTTTCTGATTTTAAAAGGAAGTGATTCCAAGGTAGGTACAGTGATTCAATTATGTCATTATGTCATATTGATCCAAGTTCCTCTATCTTTCCACACTTCCAACCTCAGTATGTTAGCAATGTCTACCTTTAGGATCACTAGGTGGCTGCTAATGCTTCAACATCACACCATCACAAAAATAAAGGCTAGCCAAAGCAGAGTGAGCAGAAAAAAATTATTTCCAATAGGTTCTCCATTCTACCACACCTCTGCTTATCCCTCACTGGCCAAGGCTGGGTCACTTGCCCATTATTAGACTAGACAAAGAAAAACAGACTTTGCACAACTGGCATAGAACAGTTCTCGATGGCTGGAGAATAGAGATAGATTCTTCCAGCCCGGCATGACCAAATGAACAAAATGAGGATTCTGTTTAGATGGAAGAGGAAGAAATGACTATAACTTGCAGTTACTTGCCCAGGACACTAACAGCATGTTTACAGCAGGTCCTGAAAAGTCAGCATGCTCTCAAATCATGCAACAAATATTTGTTGAACTACAACTATGTGGCAGGCACTATTCTCCCTCCCTGGGATACACCAGAGAACAAAATATAGGAATTTACATTCTAGATGAGGAAGACAGACAATAAACAATATTTACGATAAATGATAAAGATATATATCATATGTGCATTTTTCATGTATACATGAAAATAAGTGGGGGGGTTGTTTTTTAAAGACCAGTTGGTGCCCTAGCCAGTGTGGCTCAGTGGATAGAGCATCGGCCTGCGGACTGAAGGGTCCTGGGTTTGATTCCGGTCCAGGGCACATGCCCGGGGTTGCGGGCTTGATCCCCAGTATGGGGCGTGCAGGAGGCAGCCAATCAATGATTCTCTCTCATCATTGATATTTCTCTCTCTTTCTCCCTTCTCTCTGAAATCAATAAAAATATATTAAAAAGGGGGCCTTGGAGACAGGGGCCGGTTAGCCCGGGAGGAACTGCTGCTGTCCATTGTTCCCTGTTTAAAATAAATAAATAAATAAGACGGTAAGGTGGGCCATGGTGCAAGATTTAAATAGGATGATCAGAGAAGACCACCTGAAAAAGTGACAATGATTTGAAGGTGAAAAAGCCGAAGATTAAGCCTCCCGGCCTGAAAAACTGACATTCTGAATACCAAATGGCAGAAGGTCAGACTGTTGCCTTTTGTCCCGCCTCATTGTTCAGATGGCCTCAAAACAGCTGCCATTAAAATGAAAGAACACGTCAGAAGAAGAGCAAGGAAGCAAAAACTGAAGTACTGTATTGAATACATCCAGAAAATTTTTGGTTGTGCGTACAGACACATTAGAAGCAAATACACTAGGAGCTTACTAAGATGAAGCAAATCCTGTTATTTAAAAAAAAAATCTATGAAGCTAACAACCGAAGAGTCATATGAAATTTTGAGCCTTAAAACAACCTATAAGCCAACAAAGAGCTACAAAATTGATAGAATATATTTTCAAAACCCATTTTAGATGTGGCCAAGAAGAATATAGAGCAGAGCAGGGGGCCACAGAGAACAATGGACAACAAGTCCATCCCAGAGAGCAGAAACAGAGTCCAATCCAGAAACTTCCCCCACAGGAGAGCTGAGGTCTTTGAGACCCTACTCAGCTGGTTTCCATCAGTGTTATGGATCAGTGACTACTGTGTTTCCCATTCTCCTCTTTTCTGAATAAGAGTAATAATTATCTGATCCACCCTGATCCACCTGAGCCACATCGGGACCTGAGTGAAAGAACTGAATGAACATCACCCACGAATTGTGGGATTTGAGCTGGATACAGCAATGGGATGTTACTTTTGAGCTGTCTCCCCTGGGTAAAAAGAGGCGAGTGTGTTCTGTGTCTTGCTTGGAGAAAGGATGCGTGTGAGAAGGATACACACAGAAACTAGAATTGCAGGCCACCAGAATTGCAGGCTGTGAGAGAGACAAGTAACAGCCACCAATATTCATCCACCCTTATTCCTGAGCACATAATTAGGTTACATTGCAGACTGATGTAACCATGTGACTAAATGCTCATCAGTGATATATGAGTAGATGTGATATGTACCTGCTTCTTTAGGCCTTAAGAGGGGCATACCTCCTCTACACTGTTCTTTCCACTGGCTGAAATCTAGATGCGGTGAATAAGCCTTGAACGTGCACCTAATGACAAAAATCATGAGATGGAAGAACCCAGGGTCCCTGAATCACCATGTGGAAGAGAGCTGTTACCAACCTGGAGCACCCTCAACAAATACATGAGGGAGAAATAACCTTGTTCATTAAGTCAGTGGTTGACCTAAGTCTATTTTTACAATAACTTAGTCTAACACAAAACTTTAACTCCCTGGCTAATGCCAAAATTATCTTCTATATATCTTAAGATGGCAAAAAAAAAAAAAAAAAAAGAATAAAATAGCCCTAGCCGGTTTGGCTCAGTGGATAGAACATTGACCTGCAAACCAAAGGGTCCCAGGTTCAATTTCAATCAAGGGCAGGCTCCTCCTGGCCCGAATCCTGGTCAGGGCTCGTGCAAAAGGCAACCAATCTATGTGTTTCTCTCACATCTGTCTTTCCCTCTCTCTTCTACTCTCTCTAAAAATCAATGGAGCCCTACCTGGTTTGGCTCAGTGGATAGAGCATCAGCCTGCGTACTGAAAGGTCCGAGGTTCGATTCGGGTCAAGGGCATGTACCTTGGTTGCGGGCACATCCCCAGTGGGGAGTGTGCAGGAGGCAACTGATCGATGTTTCTCTCTCATCGATGTTTCTAACTCTCTATCCCTCTCCCTTCCTCTCTGTAAAAAATTAATTAAATATATTTAAAAATCAATGGAAAAATATCCTTGGGTGAGGACTAAAAAAAAAAAAGGACTAATAAAATACATTTTAGAAAGCTTTTGTCTTCATTTGGATTGCTATTCCAGAATACCATAGACTGGGTGGCTTATAAGCACCACAAATTTATTGCAGAGTCCCAGAGGCTACAAGTCCAAGATTAAGACGCTGGCAGATTCAGTGTCCCATGAGAACTCACTTCCAGGTTCAAGACAGTCATCTTTTTGCTGTGTCCTCATGTGGCAGAGGTGAAGGGAGCTCTCAGAGTTGCTTTTATAAGGGCACTAAGCCCACTCATGAGGGTTCCTCTCTCATGACATAATCACCTCCCAAAGGCCCCACATTGAGGGGTAGGATTTCAACATATGAATTGGGGGGTGGGAGGAGCATAAACATTCAGTCTATGTAAGTTTCTTTCAAAATAGCTAAATTTTTTTAAAGTTTTGAAACTGTCATTTTCCAAGTATTTGGGGGAAAAGACTATGATAGAACCCCTCATTTCCTACAGATTATAAATTAATAAATCATTACTCTAATTAACATTTAAGATTTAATAAAATAATGGAAAAAAACAGGACAGAAAAATATTATTTGCCTGTGGTATTTAGATATCTTTATAGTGCAACAGCAATTAAAATGCAAATATATATCAATGCCATTAAAAGCTCCATTCCAAAACTTAATGTCTCTTGTACTAGGTGGTAAATTTCTCAAGAGTATGGACTCTGTGTTGCTCACTATTGTATAATACCTGGCACAGTATCTCACATATAATAAGCATTTAATAAAAATATGCTGAATAAATGAATGAAAAAAATATTTAATTTTTTAAATTAGTTTTAACTTTTGTGGAAAAGTAAAGTTTAATAGAAATTCAAAAATATCGTATTTTTTTTCACTTACCCTTAATGTTATCATTTCCCATCAACAAACCTTTCTGAATTACAGAAAATTCTGAAAATTTACAATTTAAAATGCTGAATCTTTAAATTTTACTTCTAACTCAATGGGTGCACCAATATCTAACTCAGAGATATGTCTAGATTTCCATTTCTAGTTTGAGTATTCCATACCTATACATCTAATATTTATACAATAACATACAAAAAGAAAATGCTGGTAAGATATTATGAAACCAACTATTTTCTAACTTCAGACATCAATCCTAAACTTTCCTTTTACCTCCTTGAATTGAACAGTGGGAATTGTGCACATTACTAAAGACTGGATTTGGCCCACAGTGAAAACAAAATCAATAGCTTTGTAGTTAACTCCCAATCTCCTCCCAGCAATGCCAACAGTGAATTTAAACACAGACTGGAAAAAGGCTTGTTCTGGTTTGTTCTGCTTTTACAACAGGACAATGGATCAGCAGACAGCTTACCTATAATGTCAGCATTATACTGAAACTATAGGTGGTAAATCCCTTTAATGCAAATATTGTATCCCAAACTTGCAAAGGGATGCTTGTCTAAGCTTAAAAGGAGCCATAATTTTAACAAAGACATTTTCTTTAGAGTGAAGGATTTCAACAGAGCAGCACAAGACTGTTTAGACTCATGTAAGGATTACTTTTAGAAAATGGATCCACAAAACTGAAGTAAGCCTGCTACACTGTTCAATTTAAAAAGAATTCTAAAACGAATAGCTAATGTTTGCTTTCTTGCTTACTACAAATGCGAAACAGTTTTAATGGGTATTTTAACCTTCAATATGTTCTTTAAAGCCGGCATTAAATCTCAGACTGGAAATTTAGTCTTCAGTGTTCATTAACTAATTTTAAGTTTTAATATGCGATTTACTCACACATTCCTGCAAGGATTTACTGACCACGGTGCAGAGATTGCTTGCGCCTGTCCAATATCCTCACTCCCTCTTTGAGAAGCTGACTTTCAGCTGGACATCTGGATGCTGGAATCAAGACCTGACTTCAAGTTTCCCTTTCAGCGAGGCCCTTGCCCCCCACGACAGCGGGGGTGACTGGAAATGTTATGTGGCAGCTCCTGAGAAGTATTCTTAAAAAGCAGCTGGTCTATATTCTTCACCCAGTCTTCTCACCCTCCTCCACCCAGCAGTTCAGAGTGTGGTCCTAGGGAAGGGGTGGGGGTGAGAAGAGATCAACCAAGAACTTGTATGCATATATGCATAACCCTTGGACACAGACAATGGGGTGGTGAGGGCCTGGGGTGGAGGGGTGGGGCCGGCTGGAAGAGGCAAATGGGAGAATGGGGTTGGGGGGAAAGGAGTCCCTAAGAAATACTTTCAACAATAAAGATTTTAAAAAGAAAAGAAAAGGCCTATTTCTTGCACACAAAGACAAGACCCACATCCTGGGGATGACAAAGCAGAAGCTAGAAGCAGCCTGTGTGCCTGAGGACTCTGTGGATCTGAGCCACCACACCCACCCTAGACGGCCCATCTCTCGATTGGAATGCAAGAGGAAAAAAGTAAGTCCCACTTTTCAGGGTCACTGTTATTTGCGGGTTTTATATTACTTGTGGTGAATTATAACCTTAACTGACATGAGCACAAGTTGTAAGGTCTGATATGTTAAAATAAATACAAGATGAATTAAGGCAGCTCTGACTGATTTGGCTCAGTGGATAGAGCGTCTGCCTGCGGACTGAAGGGTCCGGGTTCAATCTGGTTAAGGGCACATGCCTGGGTTGCAGGCTCCATCTCCACTGGGGGGCATGCAAGAGGCAGCCAATCAATGATTCTCTCTCATCATTGATGTTTCTATCTCTCTCTCTCCCTTACCCTTACTCTCTCCCTTACTCTCTGAAATCAATAAAAATATATTTTTTTAAGAAAGAAAGAAGAGTAAGGCAGAGTGCCTGTACACAACCAGGGTAAAACTTAGCAATGAATTCTGAAGTATAAAGAGCGCAGGAGTGGATTATGACCGTTTTTGCTTGGTTATGTTTTCAAATCACTTCCCTTCTTCTGGTAACAACCACCTCATTCCTTTGGAGAAACTCTTCTCTCATATCACGAGATCACATTTGAATCCCTGTAGCCCCAACCAACTCCTGAGCCATCTTCAGTTATTTGGAGAAGGTGGGTGAAATGGAATGCAGGCCTAGCTAGTACAGTTACAAAGTACTAGCCATTGTAACTCATTCAGAAGTGAGGATATGTATTAAACATGGCCATTTAGAATCCAGCTGTATTAGCAGATATCACTATAGGATGCATAACAAAACCACCCACAACTCGGTGCTTACAGCAAATATCTATCATGGGTCTATAGGTCTAGTGGGCCTACCCAGCCTTAGGCTGCAGATTGGGCCCAGGTCTGCTCCACCTGTCTCTCATCCCCCTCAGACCAGCAACTATCTGGGTAAAGTACTCGTGGTATATGACAGAGGCGCAAGAAGCCATGTTAAACCACACAAACACATTTAAGGTCAGCTTGAGTCATGTTCATCAATATTTCATTGGGGTGGGGAAATAGATGCTGCCCACTGTAGTGAACTATAAGGCCACATGACGGAGGGTATGAAGAAGTGGAAGTAAGAATGCAACTGGCTATGCACACATCTTGAATTTCTGGTACCTTTAAGGTCATAGTACTAGGAGGCTCTATGCCTGGGGCTGTATGTGCCAACCTTCCAGGCTAAATGGATGAAGCCCAGACTGAGATAACACAGGAAGAGAAGTAAAGATAGCAGGGGGAGGAATGAATAGATAGATACACTAAGCAGAGTAAACCTTTACTTTAAAATGGGACCCTGGCCCTAACCGGTTTGGCTCAGTGGATAGAGCGTTGGCCTGCGGACTGAAGGGTCCCAGATTTGATTCCAGTCAAGGGCATGTATCTTGGTTGCGGGCACATTCCCAGTAGGGGGTGTGCAGGAGGCAGCTGATCGATGTTTCTCTCTCATTGATGTTTCTAACTCTCTATCCCTCTCCCTTCCTCTCTGTAAAAACCAATAAAATGTATTTTTAAAAATAAATAAATAAATAAATAAAACGGGACCCTGCCAGAAAAAATGACCAAAAATAGCAGTGGCATAAACAGGAGTTGCAAGGATTCAGAAAAGTAAGATGATTAGAGAAATTTTGTAGCTGACATTCATTTGAATGAGTAAAGGTTATTTTCACCACAGCAGATAATGAATGTGATTTTCAGAAAAGAAAATTACGTAAACTCTCTGGCAGTCATTGCTGGTTAACTCACCCAATCTCTTCCTTGCCTTCTTGTCACAGAGGCTTAAAAAACTACATACTCACTTTCCTAGAATCCGTTGTTGCCATACAAATTCTGGTGATCAGATATAAGCAGATATCTGCTGGGGTCTCTCAGGAAAGCGTTCCTTACTTGAAAAAATCAAAGAGACAGCTTCCACCCTAGCTGGTTTGGCTCAGTGGATAGAGCGTCGGCCTGCAGACTGAAGGGTCCCAGGTTCGATTCTGGTCAAAGCACATGCTAGGGTTGCAGGCTCGATCCCCAGTGAGGCATGCAGGAGGCAGACGATCATGATTCCCTCTCATCATTGGTGTTTTTCTCTCTCTACCTCTCCCTGCCTCTCTGAAATCAATAAAAAAAAAATATTAAAAAGAGAGAGAGAGAGAGCTTTCTCTCCCACTTCTCCCTCCCTCTTCCATCTCTATAACCTTGCCTGGAAGAAAACCTATTGCCTAATTGGAGAGCAGCCATTCTGCACTTTGAGAGGAAAGCCAGAATAGCTGCAGAGAGGGTAGGCAGTCTTTTTTTCTTTTTTTTAATATATTTTTATTGATTTCAGAGAGGGAGAGAGATAGAAACATCAATGATGAGAGAGAATCATCAATTGGCTGCCTCGTGCACGCCCCACACTGGAGAGATCGAGCCTGAAACCCGGGCATGTGCCCTGCCCAGGAATCTAACTGTGACCTCCTGGTTCATAGGTCAATGCTCAACCACTAAGCCACACCGGCCAGGCTAGGGTAGGTAGTCTTGACAACAATGAGCCAGTGGCAATAAGTCAGCGAACCACTGCAGGAAGTTGTCTCCTCTGACCTGTTCTGTGAAACCAACAACACCTTATTTGACTCAGAGACAGTTATCAGGTTTTCTGTTACTTGCATCTGTAAGGATTCCTAGCTGATTTAAGCCTAAAAGTCAAGGTAATGTGTATTTTAAGTCGACAACCAATTTTGTTCCTAATCTTTGCATATCATTTAACAGTTTATAACACATTTTTGCCCATTTTACTGAATGACTTACATTAGAAAGGATTGCTAGTTAGTTAAATATAAAATCCTTGTCTATGCAAATAAATAAGTTTTATTCAATGACACAGTAAACTGGAAAGCCCACTGTACCTATCTAAATGCTAAATACATTTATGTATTACTGTTATGAGAAAAGCAAGAAGCCATGACAAGTTTTTGAGGAAGGGATTTCATCTCTATTTATTTAAGAATAGACTTTGAATGATGGACTGAAAAAACTAGATTGGAAGCAAAGAGACCTGCAATGAAGCTCTTGTTTAATGAATGAAGACTCCACTGACAAAAGTAGCAAGGAATTCTAGCCAGCATGGAGTAAGGAGTACCAGAATATATGTTTAAAAATTAGAAAATAGGGCAAAATATATGAAATATCTATTTTCAGACACTGGGACACAGGCAGAGCAAAAATGTGATCCCAAATAGAAACAAATGAGGTGAGCCCTACAATTGTCCTGATTTTATGGCTGGAGGTACTTTCAGACCATGGTCCACAGAGGAAGATCCAAACAAAGCTGGGCTGAGAAGACAAAGACTGAATTTGAGGATTATGGGATATCTGGAATTTGTAACAAGTGCTAGAAAGAAAGAACTATACATAGAATTTCAGAATACTCCTTAAGTCTTTTCCTGAATACTAAGAAGTGGATATGAAGGATGAAGCTCCGAAAGGGTAGGCAAAAATTAACTATCAGGAAAAAAACAAATTACTGGTGAAGTAGAATCTGAACAACTAATTGCTGGAATTCACAGGGAAAGGAGTCATTTGAGTTTGGGGGGCGTTTGTGTGTGTGTGTGTTTTTCAATATATTTTTATTCATTTCAGAGAGGGAGAGAGAGAAACAACAATGAGGAGAAAGAATTATTGATGGCTGCCTCCTGCACACCCCCTACTGTGGACCGAACCTGCAACCCAGGCTTATGTCCTGAAGAGGAATCGAATCGTGACCTCTTGGTTCATAGCCCGACGCTCAATCACTGAGGCATATCAGTCAGGTGAGTCATTTGAGTTTTATCCAACTAGAGTATACTAGTAGAAACTTTATTGAAGACCTGTGACATACAGTAGAAAGCTGTGGCCACTTCTTAAGGAGAGGTCTAGAAAATCCTTACAGCAAAAGATAATCTACACCCTCACAAAGTTTACAAATGAGCCTCAAAAGAATCAAGCTGATCAGCTACTAGAATTAACAGCCTCCTAAAACGAAGCACAACAATATTTTAAAAACCATTCATTATCTTAGTTTTACAATGCTGCCATAACAAATCAACTCAAATTTAATGGCTTAAAACAATACCCATTTACTATCTCACAGTTCTATAGGTAAGAAGTCCAGGTACAGAGTGGTTCAGTTGAATCTTCTGTTTAGAATCTCACAAGGCTAGACTCAAGGGGTTGACAGGATATTGGAATGAACTTCCAACCCAATTTAGTTCATGCCCTGAATGCAGTTCCTGGCGGTGTAAGGACTGAAGTCCCCATTTCCTTGCTATCAGCCAGGGTCTATCTTTGCTCCTAGAGCAATGGTGGCTCAAAGCCCTCTCATGCTTCCAACCACCTTGACTTCCCCTTTTGGTGCATTTCTCTGACTTCAGACGGAGGCAGTTCTTTGCAAATAATTTATATATATAAAAGGCTAAGCAACCATCCCACCATCCGACCATCCAACTGGCCGGTAGGTATGACGCTCACTGACCACCAGAAGGCAGACACACTTTCTGAGCAGCACTGCAAAACATACGAAGAAGTGGAAAATTGGGTCTCTGAATGGTTTGCCTCAAAACAAGAAAAATTCTGCCCTAACCGGTTTGGCTCAGTGGATAGAGCATCAGCCTGCAGACTCAAGGGTCCCAGGTTCTATTCCAGTCAAGGGCATGTACCTTAGCTGCAGGCACATACCCAGTGGGGAGTGTGCAGGAGGCAGCTGATCGATATTTCTCTCTCATCGATGTTTCTAACTCTCTATCCCTCTCCCTTCCTCCCTGTAAAAAAAAAACAAGAAAAGTTCGATTGGAATGGTATTCACAAATTAACTGAAAGATGGGGGAAATGTGTAGCTAGCGATGGACATTACTTTAAATAAAGCACTTTTGATGTTTCTCTTGAAATTATCATGTTTTCCTTGATTAAAAAATCCACATTATAACCGGTACACCTAGTATACAAATGATGTATTTTTTTAAATAAGTAAATTAACAAAATTAAATAACAAAAAAATAGAAACAGGCAGCAATGACGGGGATGATAAATAAACAGATAAGAATTTTTAAATAGCTATTACAAATATATCAAATGTTTCAAAAAAAACTTGAAGACATTAAGGAAATAAATGGGAACTATCTAATAGAACTAAATGGGATATTTTTGTTAATAATACATTCTCTGAAACAAAATTTTCACTGAACAAGCATAAGAACGGGGTCCCTGGAACCAATCCTCTGTGGATACCAAGGGTTAGTATCCCAAGAATTAGTACAATTAAATTTTTGGAGAGTCAAAAGTTATAAGTGGATTTTTTTTAATTTTATATATTTTTTTAATCCTCACCGATGGATTTGTTTTTATTGATGTTATTTTATTTTTCTTTTGTTTTTATTGATTTTAGAGAGAGAGGAAGGGGGAGCGAGAAAGATAGAAACATTGACATGAGAAAGAAACATTGCTCAGTTGCCTCCTGTGTATGTCCTGACCAGGATTAAACTTGCAACCTAGGTGTGTGTCTTCACCAGGAATTGAGCCCCCAACGTTTTGATCTATGGGATGATGCTCCAACCAACTGATCCAGCCAGCCAAGGCAAAGATTACAAGTAGATTTTCAACTGTGCAGGGAGTCAGTTCCTCTAACCTCTGCATTGTTCAAGGGTTAACTGTGTTGCTGATTTCTTATCAGAAATAATGCAATCCCAAAGAACAACATCTTTAAAAACCAGAAAGGAAAAATAATTTATCATCCTAGAATCCTATATCTACAGAATGATAGACACCTTTGACAAGCACTACCGGAAGGAAACTGTTATCTACAGAGCATCACTACAAAAAATCATAAAGGAAGTTCTTCAGGTGAAGGAAAATGATCCCAGATGAAATCTGGAGATACAGATTGATATAATGACTAAGAAAAAAAGAAAAACAATATATTTGGAGTCTATGACACATGTGAAGTAAATATATGACAATAATCAGAGTGGAGAAATATACAGGGGTAGGCAAAACTAAGTTTACATTTCTCAGTACAGAAACAGAGTTTATTCCTGTATTATTATTTATTTATTTGTAATTATATTATTTATTATTAATATACTTTTGCCCACTCTTATATTTTACATAATATGGTATAAATATTATTTCAGAATAGCATAGTATTCTTTCAAAAACCCTAAAGTTTTGCAGCCCCCAAATACATAATTATATCCATCAAAACATACACACATATGTAAAATGTAGCTAAAACAGGATATTCAAATGAGGAGAAAACATATCAAACAAAAAAACTCAACTAAAAAAGGGAACCAAGATGGTGGCATAGGCAAACGCCTATACTCGCTGCCTCTCACAACCACACCAAAATTACAACTAAAATACAGAACCACCATCATCCAGAGCCATCTGAAAGCTGGCTAAATCGAAGACCTACAACTAGAGAAGTAAAGAAGAAAGCACACTGAGACTGGTAGGAGGTGCAGAGGCACAGAATGGGCTGGTCCAACACCCACGTGGGCCGCTTTTTTAATCGGGAGGGAGACCATCTCTGTGGAGGCCACCAGAGGAGCAAGGGGTCCCAGCCCCACACCAGACCCCCAGCTCAGGATCCCAGAGCTGGGAAAAGAAGTCCCTACCGGCAATAAGAACTACGGGCTGTAAAAACCAGTGTGGATTGGGGCCCAGTGACACAGAGGCTGCTGGAGACCCAGCTGTTCCTCTTAAAAGGCCAGCACCACGAACTGAACTTAAAAGATCCTGCTTCCTCTGAGCTCTAGTACCAGGGCAAGGCTCTGGGGAACACAGATACATATGAGAAGGAACTGGATTGTCTGTCCTCCGGGCAGGAACTTGGGGGCGGCTTTCTCCCAGATGGAGGTGCTCACAGGGGTCACTGTTTCTACACTGGGGCCTGCCCATCGCAGGGCTGACTGGCAGCCATTTCTGTTTGCTCCACCCTGGTGATTCCCTGAGACCTCGCCTCATCCAACTTACAACCCCACCCAAGCTATGGGCAGCAGCTTTTGCATATGAATGGCCTTTCCTTGATCAGGGTAAAATCTGTCAAACAAGCTGAAGCTGGGTCAGGGAGCCCCAAACCTATCAATAAAAAGCCCAAGACCCAGCACCAGCCTGCCTTGCTTCACAGCTGGGCCTCGTCTGGGCGCTTCCAAACCTGATACAAAGAGGAGGAATCTGCAGATCTCTCTGTAGCTCCTGCTGGGTAGCCCTAGGCCAGTGGTCGGCAAACTCATTAGTCAACAGAGCCAAATATCAACAGTACAACAATTGAAATTTCTTTTGAGAGCCAAATTTTTTAAACTTAAACTTCTTCTAACGCCACTTCTTCAAAATAGACTCGCCCAGGCCGTGGTATTTTGTGGAAGAGCCACACTCAAGAGGCCAAAGAGCCGCATGTGGCTCGCGAGCCACAGTTTGCTGACCACGGCCCTAGGCAGTGGCTGACTTTGCACCTCCCTGGAGACCCAAGAGCCAGTGTACCCAGTGGTCAGTGTCAGACTGTACCAGATTAAAACTCTACACATCCATAAGACACACACTCAAGGGGGCAGACTCAGTGAGCATCAAAGCCCCACTGTAGTCCCAGCTGGTCCTCACAGCCAATTGGCCTGTAGGTCAATTCCTCCCAGTGACACTAACAGCAATCAAGTCTCAACTACAACAAGACTGTGCTCACAGCCCACAAAGGGGTGCACCTAGAGTGTCCACCTCAGGTGACTTGGAGGCTGAGCCACTGGGCCCTATAGGACACCTACTACACAAGGCCACTCTATCAATTCAAAGAGACATAGCAGCTCCACCCAATACATAGAAACAAACACAGGGAAGCAGCCAAAATGCGGAGACAAAGAAACATGTCACAAATGAAAGAAATGGAAGAAAGCAAACTACTGGATTTAGAGTTCAAAACCACGGTTATAAGGTTACTCAAGAATCTTCTAGAAACCTCCAAAAGATTTAGTGAGACATTCAAGAATTTTAGTGAGAATGCAAAACACATGGAAAAGGACTAGTCAGAAATTAAGCATACACTGACTGAAATAGAGAAAAGCATACAGGGATTCAACAGTAGACTAGAGGATTCTGAGAATCAAATCAACGATTTGAAATATGAGGAAGCAAAAAACACCCAACCAGAAGAGCAAAAAGAAATAAGAATCCAAAAATATGAAGATAGTGTAAGAAGCCTCTGGGACAACTTCAAGCGTACCAACATTTGCATTATGGGGGTGCCAGAAGAAGAGAGAGAGAGCAAGATATTGAAAACCTATTTGAAGAAATAATGACAGAAAACTTGCCCTACCTGGTGAAAGAAATAGATTTACAAATCCAGGAAGCACAGAGAGTTTCAAATAAGAGGAATCCAAAGATGACCACACCAAGACACATCATAATTAAAATGCCAGGGGCTAAAGACAAAGAGAGAATCTTGAAAGCATCAAGAGAAAAACAGTTAGGTACCTACAAGGGCGTGCCCATAGGACTGTCAGCTGATTTCTCAACAGAAACTATGCAGGCCATAAGGAAGTGGCAAGAAATAGTCAAAGTGATGAATGGCAAAAACCTACAACTAAGAATATTCTACCCAGCAAAGCTATCATTTAGAACTGAAGGTCAGATAAAGAGCTTCACAGATAAGAAAAAGCTGAAGGAGTTCACCATCACCCAACCAGCATAATTTGAAACGTTGAAGGGTATTCTTTAAGAAGAGGAAGAAGAAAAAGAAAAAGATAAAAAATATGAACAACAAAATGGCAACAAATACATACCTGTCAACAATTGAATCTAAAAATCAAAATAAACTGGTGAATAAAATAGAATCAGAGGCATGGAAATGGAACAGACTGATGATTCTCAGAGGGTAGGGGGGCAGGAAGAGATTAAGCAAAGATCTTATATGAATATATGTATTACCTATGGACACAGACAATAGGGTAGCAAAGGCCTTGGCAGGGTGGGAAATGGGTGGAAAAACTAGGGATATCTGTAATAATCTCAACAATAAAGATTAAAAAAAGAAAAAAGTCAACTAATCTAAAGAAGGCATGAAAAGAGGAAAAAGGAACAAAGAACATATAAGACAAATAGAAAATTACTTGGAAGATGGTAGACTCAATCCCAGCTATATCAATAATTACATTAAATGTAAGTTAATTAAACACCAATTAAAAAATACAAATTGACAGAATAAATTAAAAAAGCAAGACAACGATGTTGCCTACAAAAAAAAACAAAACAACAACAAACAAACAAACACTGTTCATATGAAGCCAGAGCAGGTAAAAGTAAAAAGAGGGGAAAAGATACAAATGGAAACATCATAAGAAAGCAGGAGTGGCTATATTAATATCAGAGAAAGTAGATTTCAGGAGAAAAAATACTACCAGAGATAAAAAGAACTTGTACATCAAGAAGACAAAACAGCTCTAACTGCAAAACCACTTGGGAAAGCGGTTGGGAATTTCTTTTAAAAGTATGACTGAGCAATTCCACTCCTAGGTATTTACCTACAAGAAAGAAAATATAAGTACACAAAAATACTTTTACATGAATATTCACAGCAGCTTTTTGATAATCCCCAAACTAGAAACCACTCAAATGTTCATCAATATATGAATGGATAAACAAATTGTGGAATATTATTCAGCAATAAAAAGGAACTACGTGCTACAAAACATCACTGTGAATCTCAAAAACATGCTGAATGAGAGCAGCCAATCACAAAAAAATACATACAGTTTAATTCCATGTTTATGAAGTTCTAGAACAGGTAAAACTTGCCTTTAGTGATATACATTAGATCAGAGGTTGAGGATTATCCTCCTAGGAGATATGGGGATTTGGGGGTTGTGGAAATGGTCTACATCTTTTTTTGAGCAGAGATAACACAGTGTATTTCTCAAAACACAACCAGTGTACTTTTAAAATGGGAAAATTTTATTTCTATAAATTATACCTCGATATGTTGCCTTTAAAATAAAAACAAGGGCCCTAGCTGGTTTGGCTCAGTGGATGGAGCATCCGCCTGCGGACTGAAGGGTCCCAGGTTCGATTCCAGTCAAGGGCATGTACCTTGGTTGCGGGCACATACCCAGTGGGGAGTGTGCAGGAGGCAACTGATCCATGTTTCTCTCTCATCGATGTTTCTAGCTCTCTGTCCCTCTCCCTTCCTCTCTGTAAAAAATCAATAAAAATATATTTAAAAAAATAAAATAAAAACAAGGGAACAGAGTTTTAAGGTTAGTTAGCAGGGTTAAATGCCACAGAAAAAAAGATAACTCTGAGAATTGAAAAGAACTTGTTTTGCTACAAGGAAATTGTTAGGGATTTTAGAAAACACTTTTACTAGTATTGAAAAGATGGGTAGAATCCAGGAAACAAGACATGTTAGTCTTATTTACCTAGAATGAGAAATTCAAATAGAAGACACATGGACTTTTCTATTTCAATGAGTGCTTCTGAAACATTGGTGGGGGAGGTCTTGTTAAAATGC
The DNA here is from genome assembly GCF_951640355.1 of Cnephaeus nilssonii. Lineage (NCBI taxonomy): Eukaryota > Metazoa > Chordata > Mammalia > Chiroptera > Vespertilionidae > Cnephaeus > Cnephaeus nilssonii. The sequence continues at coordinate 16,454,047 of NC_137074.1, forward strand.
AGGTTCTGATTCAGCCTCAGAGGAGACTGGATAATCTACATTTCTAACAAGATGCCAGGTGATGTGGATGCTGCTGGTACATCTGCTACACTTTAAGCAGCAAGAACACACATTGATGATTTGTATCAAGTGCCAATTTGGTCTATAAATCCCCAAGATGTATGGAATCCATTCCTCCCATTAGTTCCATGTAGATTGACAACTCAGCCCATTTTCTACTTGTGAATGTAACCAGTTCAGGTGCACATGCTGCTCTGGAAAATAGCAGTGATTTGATAGGAGCAGCCTTGGGTTAAAGTCCCAGCTCGGGTTCAAGTCCCAGCTCGGGTTCTACCCAACTGATAATCTGGGTTACCACCTCGAGGCTGCAAAATGAGAGAACTGGTCCGGTTTCCCCTCTCTAGGCTGCCGTGAGGACCACAATGGAAAATGCAAGCGCAAGCAGGTGCAGGAACTAAGCCCTAAAAAGAAAACAGAATGACTTAAAACGTCAAGCAACGTCAGCAGAGCAAGGTTTCACTTACCACCCTTTTTAAAAGGAGCGGGACCTAACCTAAGAGGTGGGGCTCCTGGAGAATCCCCTTGGGCGGGCTAGGAATGTGCCATATTGTAAGAGAGGGGCGCCCCTTTCCAAAAAAAAAAAAAAAGCTGTAAAATGTAAGATTCCGCTTTTTGAACAGTACCCTTCAATTATGAAACTTGAAAGTGGAACTTTTCCCTCGTTAAATACTTCCACTGGCACCACAGTTCGATGACACTCTTTCACTTGGGTCTGCTGAGTTCACACAAAGTCCTCCCCACGCAGCCGCGTCCCTTTCTCGCACCCACTCGGCACGGTCCTGCCCCCGCACCCCGCGGCCCCCCGCCCGGGGCCAGGAGTTTCCACTACGGAGGGGGAGGCGGCGATGGACTCCACCACCTCCTCGCGGGAGGCGGGGGCGCACGAGGCGCCGCGCCCCGGAGAACCGTGAGAAACCTGGGCCAAGCGACGCGGGATCCCGACAGCATCCGAGTAGAGGACGCGGCATCCGGGGCAGGAGGGGAGGCGCGGGGCCCGCAGCCACGGGGCGAGCGCGCGCCTTCGTCCCCGCGCGCCACCACCCCCGGAGCCTCCCGAGGGTGGCACGTGCGGGAGAGGGCGGGCCGGGTGCGCGGGCCGCCCTCGCCGCGGCCGGAAACAATAGTGCAGGAGCCCGAGCCGCGCGGATCGGCGGCGGCGGCGCGCGGAGTTGGACGGTAAAGCCCCCGCGCCCCGGTCCCCGACCCGCCTGTGTCGCGATCCCACGATCCCGCCGACGTCGCGCTCGGTGTCCGCGGCTTCTCGCGCTGCTCCGCTGGGGGCGCCCGGACGGACGGACGGAAAGATGGGCTGGGGACCGCGGCACCCCCGCGGGGTGGACCCGCCTCCCCAACGCCGGAGACGGCGGGGCGCCCGACGGACTCCCCCCGGGCGCTGAGTCCGGTGGCCTTGGTCCTCGGGCGCCTTCTCTGGATGGGCGGGAAGCCAGGGCGAGGGGAACCCACGGCTCCTCCCGGCGCGACTGGGTCACCCCGCCGCCCGCGGTGCCCGACCCGCGCGCGGGGGAGCTGCTCCCCGGCTTTGGACGCTGCGGGCGCTCTGGACGAGGGGGACGCCCCACCCCCGGTGTTGGCGTCTGCACGTGCATTTTCCTGCCGCCGATCGCCGACGGGAAGCCCTGCTCCGCCGAGTTAGCGACACGGCAGCTGAGATTCCCACCGTGAAGTTAGCAAAGCAGCGTCCGAAACAGGTCGCTTTTCCTGCGTTTAGCCGCGTTCAGGAGGTTCCCAGCCCCCGGCAGCGGGCCAGGCTTCGCGCATAAGTTCTTCCTGTGCGCGTTGGGGAGATGGAAGGGCGGACTGGGATTCCCGCAAACCGCTTTCCTTCGGATGCCCCCCACCCCCCTCGACCAGATGAAATACGGGACCAAAAGAAGGCACAGCGTCAGCTAGGCGAGGCTTGGAGGGTCACCAGGTTGGTGTCTTTGCACAATGCAAGTACGGGGTTGGAGAGCCAGTACGCCGGTGCTTGTTGGATGGGACCGTGGCCTCAGACAGACTGCCCAGCATCCTTCCCTTCCTAGAAGTTTCCAGGATTGCCCTAAAGGACGAGCCCTGGAAATTGCGTAACTCTCCTTTTCTGTTTCTCAATAGGGGCACTATGAACGAGGAGGAGCAGTTTGTAAACATTGATTTGAACGATGACAACATTTGCAGTGTTTGCAAGCTGGGAACGGACCGAGAAACCCTCTCCTTCTGCCACGTGTGTTTTGAGCTGAATATTGAGGGTAGGTACGGAGTAGAGGTTCATTTTTATGGCATGAACTTTATACAACTGCTTTATGGGAACTAGTGATGAGGCAAAACATCAATTTCTTAAATGGTTGCAAATTGTGTCAAGTGTGAAGGGTGGAGATCTGTTCAAGATGAGAGAGTTTGTGGACACAAGCTGAAGTGAGCAGAGCCAAGAATTTATAAAAATCTTTTTCAAAGCTCCCGCAGTGCCAACCCCGTTTTTGCTAATATGAAAAATGAGGAGTATGGACTGGTAAATGTGTTTTCTGCTTTGAGAGCTTATGAAGTTGTGAGATTTTAACAGGCATTTGTGTGTGTGTGTGTGTGTGTGTGTGTGTGTGGTTTGTTTTGATTTAATTGAGAACTAAGGTAACCAAACATTTATTTTGATTGGCAAATGTAATTGTATTCCATGCTGGTTTCCCCAGTGCTATCTTACTATCTAGAAAAAAAAAATGTTTTAACTTTTAGTGGTCACTCACACCTTTAATAATTTCTTTCAATTTAAAAAAAAAGGCTTTTAAAATGTCTTAATAGTATTTCTAAGAGTTCTCCAAATACTTTTTTTTAAAAAAATCTGTTATTGAGACTATTTATTTGGATTAGTGCACAGTTAATGTGTCTATAGATGGCAATAATTTGCTCCCAAGAAACATGTGGGAGATGTTTCTTTAATCTTGATGTTAGCATGATAAAACTGTGATTTTTTAAAAATATTTGAGTCAGGCTAAAAAGAATCTTAATATTTTGATAATAAAAAAGTTTACCTTAAGTCTTTTGAATTGTAACATCAGCAGAGAAATTTTTTTTTAGACCTGTAGATTTTGGGTGGTTTCAAAGCAGTATTTCATTCTTCTTGATACTTTTCATTATCTTTTTCTATTAAGTAGGAAATATGAAATGTTCCTATAATAAGAAAAAAAGAAAGAGAAAGAAAAAAATACACATTAGCATGATATACCTTGAGATTCCTATTAGGACTTACTTTTCAGAAATTGTTGTAGGCACCAAATTAAAATATGTAGATATTCTATAGTAAAAGTCAAAATTATAACCATAAGGAGACTGCTAAAAACATGTAGAGTTGTTTATGTGACAGTCATCTTTTATTTAAGAACAAATTGGTTATGACAGTTTTGCTATGATACTCTCTGAAAGAATTCTAGTTGCTGACCATGATAATTGACAGAAGCTCATGGATTTCCTGTAGGTTTCACACATATAACTTTGGCTTTAATAAATGTAGTAAATATAACTGATTTCAAAGGGATGACTTATAAAATATGATTCTTCCGTATCATTTAAATTACTGTGCCCTTTATCATGCTAGCATGAAAGATTATAAATGTATGTTCTTTGGGAATAGAGTTGGCCCTATATATTCTTTTACTTGTAGATTTTCATTTTAGATGGGCAAAAGCATTAGAATTGATCTAGCTCAAACCTATATTTTACACTGAAGGAAACAGCCAGACTCTTGGACTGTTTAAGGTTGTACCAATGGTGATGGCAAGCTGTTGTTAAGTCCCAGGCATTTACTGTGAGCAAATTCTGTGCCAGGCACTGTACTAAATAAGCACCTTACGTGGATTATCTTAGCTCAAAATAGCTCTGGGATAGCTCCTTTTATCCATTTTAGAGGTGATGGAACCTAACCTTTGAGACCCAAGAAATACACTTTGAAGTCGCAGAGCAGTAATTGACGGTCCTGGACTTTGAAGCCTGATCATCTAGGTCTAGTATATGTGATCTTAATTTCATTGATCTGCTGTCAATAGTTATTTCAACTGATAGGGCTAATACTAGAAACCTGTTTTGCTGAATCCTAATTGGCTACTCTTGCTATTTGGTTAGCCAACTTTTCTAACTAGTGCTTCCTGTAAAATCATTAATGGCATTCATGCTGTGATAGAATTTTTCTACAGAAATCTAAACTTTCACAATTGCTTTTCTAGCCTTTTTTTCATATGTATTTTAACTCAATCATTATATAAAGAAAATACAAATATTTCTCAGGTACCATCCTTATAAATATTTCATCTCTAATAAACAGCTATCTCAATTTGAGTTAGGAGTATTTTTATATTCTATCTACACTCAAGGTTTGATGTTCTTAATGCCAGTTAAACCTTTGTGAGAAAATTAATTTAAAATTAAATTTTCTTCTCACTTTATCTGAAGTCGGTTCTCAGTTCTTGCAAATATAATACATTTTCATATCAACCACAGCGATGAGCTGGAACATTATAATCATTTTAGTATCCTAAGATTATTTTTGAAATCTTAGGAATATTAGGGGGGGGGAGGAAGAAAGTGAGGAACTAGTTGAGGTAAAACTGAATCCCACAAAATTTTTGTTTTTATATCAGTGTACAGGTTTTTAGAAACTAACAAAAAAAGTGGTAATAAAATAATTCCATACCTAAAAACAAGGTATATTCTTTCTCTATGTCAGTAAACATTTTTAAATGTTTTTGCAGTTTCCTTTCCTCTACTGTGTTCTCAGCACAGTGCCAGCCAATAAATGTTAGAATGTAAAAGGGATTTAAAAAAATAAGATATTTAACTTTATTAGTTTGGTATAAGTTTTTCATAATATGATAATGTTGCTATTGCCTGGTTTCTTAGCATCCTAATTACTAAATTCACTCAAAAACATTCTATTTGGTTTTTTGTTTGTTTGTTTGTTTGTTTTTGTTTTTTCAGCTAAGAGGCTAATTAAAAATTCCCTTAAGGAATTTTTAGACTACTTTTGGGTTTTTTTGTTCTTTTAATTTATTGGGGTAACATTGGTTAATAAGATTATATGGATTTTAAGTGTGCATTTCTATGACGAATGATCTGTATACTGCATTGTGCTCTCACCACCCAAAGAGAGACTATCTTCTGTCACCATATCTTTGGCCCAAGGCTAGAGACGGAAAAGATTCAGGGCTCCAAACTGTTACTTCATGCTCCCTGTTTTCATTTTGTGCCAAAATGCTGTGCAAATAATTAGTGTTTCTACCTTTCTCTAATAATTTGCTTTCTTCCTTTTCTATAGAGATAAACTTTTTTATAAGATTGGGTTAGCACTGGCCAGTGTGGCTCAGTTGGTTGGGCTTCATCCCTTGCAAGGAAGGGTTGCTGGTTGGGTTCCGGTCAGGGCACATGCCAAGGTTTCAAGCTTGATCCCTGGTAGGGGTGCATGCAGGAAGCAGCTGATCAATGTTCCCCTCTCACATTGATGTTTCTTTTCCCTCTCCCTCCCCCCCCTCTTCCCGAAAATCAATTTTAAAAAATGTTAAAAAATAAGATTGGGTCAATTCCTAAGCAAAGTTTCCAGTTGATCTTGCTAGTTGATTAGTGTGCATTCCTAAGTCTTACTAGTCCAGCTCAGACTTATAGTCCAGCTCAGTTTTGATTCTCCCCTAATTTGTTGAACTTTTATAGAAGCCTGCCCAAATTCAGATCCTTAGTAATCTTTCCCAAGTGAAAAATCTATAGGTTTTCTCTTGGTTAAGGCACTGGTGAACCCAATGCTTATGTTTACTCTCATTCTTGATTGTCTATATCTGACTGAAATGCTGTTCATATGGTCATAGTCCAGGAGCAGTTTGAATCTCAGTATTAAATCCTTGAGAGCATCTTTCTACTTAAATAAAGGGGGCCACCGTTTTTGGTAGGGAAACTATATACAGTATAGATAACTCCATCTGGTATTAGCTTCTTTCTCTTCTTTTCCCATAAAGGCAAATAATGCAATGTTATTAACTAAACAAGCATTTTAAAATATAAAGCCTAATGTGAGTTTAGAAGATAATGAGCATTAAACTTTACTACCATTAATAGAACATTTTAGAAATATTTAGAACATATTTAGAAAGTGTCCCTCTGTTGACATTCTAATAAAACTTAAGAAAATATTTCAGTGTTTATTATTAAACTAGAGGCCCAGTGTATGAAATTTATGCATGGGGGGAGGGTCCCCTCAGCCCAGCCTGCACCCTCTCCAATCCAGGACCCCTTGGGGGATGTCCGACTGCCGGTTTAGGCCCGATCCTAGGATCGGGCCTAAACCGGCAGTCAAACATCCCTCTCACAATCCAGGACCTCTGGCTCCTAACTGCTCACCTGCCTGCCTGCCTGATCGCCCCTAACTGCCCCCCCCCCCCCCCCGCTGGCCTGGTCACCCCTTACTGTCCCACCCCCGCTGGCCTGGTCACCCCCAACTGCCCCCCCGCCGGTCTGGTTGCCCCAGGTCGTTTGGTCATCCCCAACTGTCGGCCTGGTCGCCCCACGCAACCTGCTGCTCAGTGGTTTGGTCATCCCTCACTAACCCCCCTGCTGGCTATCTCCCTCTCCCTCTTCCTTCCTCTCTGAAATCAATAAAAATATATATTTTTAAAAATAATAAATAAATTATTCTAATCCAATTTGGCACACCAAATCTTTAGGATTTTGATAAGGTTTTTCTGCTCTAGCTGCCATAATTTCGTTCATAGTAGCTGCTCAGCACATCCCTTCACCCCAGTTTCTTTTTTTTTTATGGACAGTGTGATTGGTGATTCATATTTAGTCTTTTTTCCCTCACTCTCTTTGGGTCTTTGGATCTCTAACAAGGATTGCCAGATAAAACTGTAAGGTGGTTATGATTTTACTTGGGAGGACGACTGCTTTCACTTGAAGGTTAAATACTTTTCTTTGCTAGATACATTTTTAGCCTAAAAAAATTTCTCACAATCTTAAATTCAGAATTTTAGGTAAGTATATGTGTCTTTTACCATTTCAGTATCTTAATCTTTTTTGTGTCACTTAGTTCATTGGAATATACAGTGTGATACATAAAGACTAAATTGTCTTGGACTAAATAACACTGTTCTTTCCCAACCCAAAATGTATTTCTTTGTGGGAATTTTTAGGCGTTTTTCACTGAAAAAGAAAACAGTTTGCTTGTTACGGAAAATTAAAATACAAAAAGCAAAAAGAATTTTAAGAATCATAATTCCACATATCCACCAATAATCTTTTAATATTTTTGGTTCTCCTACACTATTTTCTGCAGTAGAGTGTGTGTGTATGTGCATACACACTCCCATGTGTGATAAGTCGGGTTTAAGAAACTAGGTTGCAGATAATATTTCATAACCAGCCTTTTCATTAAGGTTAGGAACATCTTTTTCATGTTTGTAGATAAAATTCTATCATGTTGATTTTTTTAAAGTTGCATCCCATTGTACCATAATTTAATTAAGCAGAGTTCCTTTGATGAATGTTTAGCTTGCTCCCAGTTTACCTGCACTAAAATGTTCGTATATGTACATCTCTTTTCCATTTCGTTGTAACTTAAATTCCCAGAGTAAGACTTGAGTCAAAGGTGTGTCCTGAGTTGCAGTCCTGTCATTTGTTATGTCTTCCATTACTACTGTACTAACACCATGTAATCAACATTCAGAAAAAAAAACCTTATTTGTTTTATAATGAAAAAATTTTAGTGTGCCAGTTTTTTAACTTCTTTGTTTAGATCAAAGTTCTTTTTACTCTAGAATTGCTATGATGCAATTATAACACATGGTCACAATATTTATATTTTAGCATTTTGCAGTATGATTCATCAATTATTATTGCTTTTTTAGCTTTAGTTTTTCTTACCAAATGTTTGCTGGGTTGTAGTGATTGTTTCCCATTAGCCTTAATTTTTATCATTACCTATAGCAGTGATTGAATTATAAATTCACTAGCTAGTATATCTCTATTAGATGCTGCTATAAAGCATTTATTTAAGGTATAGTCAACTAGAATTTCAAGAACAATGATTCATATGTATGCAAAGAAGTTGAGGTGCAAAACAGGTTTTAAAATAGCTGCAGGACAGTTTTTCATTTTGTTTTTCTTACTTGTAAGAAAGTAAATCATGCACAACTTTGAGCAGACAGCATTCCAGGAGATGAGGGACAAAGAGTTCATTTCTTGCTTTCCAACCTGAATTTACTTTGTTCCCCCATTCATCTGCTGTTACTATGAAGGCATTTTTTTTTCAGTATCTTAACCTTTTTTATCTTTAGAAAAGGTTTTATCCTGCAAATTAGTGTCTCCATATGCCACATATAAGTGGATATTTAAAACTGACAACTCAATCGTATTATAGTTCATTTCAATAGCTTTTTAGGAGCCTGTTATGACATCTTCATACACAAAATTTTAGAATAAATGTCAGTACATTCAATTAGAGCTAATTAGGGGGGAAATTTGAACAAGTAGAGGATTACTTGTGTCAGTTGAAGTAGTGGTCTAATTTGATATCTTTTAAGTATTACCAAAACAAATTTAGCTCTATATATTCTATGCTGCTATGCACTAAGAATTTCATACTAGACTTTCAGTAAGAACATGGAAGAACGTGGATAGCTTCCATCATGTTCTCATTACAATTACCCTTTTGCATAATAAATTACCTATGGACAAACTGCCCTGTGCAATTTGGGAGCCTAGCCACAATGTGATTATTCAAACTTAAGTAAATTAAAAGCTTAGTTCCTCGGTCACACTGGCTGCATTTCAGCGTATTGGATAGCACAGATATAGAACACGTCCATTATCACAGAAAGTTCTGTTGGACACTGCTGGTTAAAAAACAGGTAGCTACATTAGGGGTAGAATTGAGTATGGATTGTTATTTTCATACCCTATTATAATAAACAGTTGTTATGTAGGTGTGTTTCTCCAGCTTCCCAACTGTTCTAATGAGAAAGTAAAATTCACTGAGAGACGTTTTTCTTTTTGACAAGTCATTTGCAATTTTTGCATCTCCTATCAGCACAAGAATTCAGACCTACCCTGGCTTCCTTGGTTATTTGAGGTTAAGATTATCTTTTAACACTAGAGGCCCGGTGCATGAAAATCATGCACGGGTGCAGTCCGTAGGCCTGGCCGTCAATCGAAGCGCAAGCATCTGGCATGGAAAGGCAGGTCTCAGCTGACCTCTGGGCCCTGGGCAGCACCTGGGCCCCCACAGTGCCCAAGTCCCCACGCAGAGATGCAGCTAGCATGGCCGGGCGCCACATGGGCCTCTGGGCCGCCCAGCAGCGCCACATGGAAGCCGGGCAGGCAGCGCGCTCTCTCCCGGCTGGCCTCGCAGACCGGCTCCTGCGCGAACCCACAGGAAGCCCAACCAGCTTCTGCGGTCCCGGCAGCTGCAACCCAGCTCACCCAGAAGATGCCGTGGCAAGTGTGGGGCACCTGGCACCTGAGCATGGGGGCTTCCCCAGCGCGTGAGCCCTGGCGTCCTGGGGGAGGGTAGCAGGGGGGTAAGGGCGAGCTTGGCAGACACCCCGCATTCTCACCGCACCTCCATCCCCATCACCCCAGCCCCCAGGTAGCCAGTGAGAGGTCACAGTGTGTCCCCGACACCTGCCCTGTTCCACGCCGCCCCCTGGTGGTCAGCGCATGTCATAGCGAGCAGTCGTATTCCCGATCGAACTCCTGGTCAAACGACTGCCCGAGGGGACAATTTCCATATTAGGCTTTTATTATATAGGATTATATCTCTGCACTTTTGCCTCACTGAAATTTGCCCTTATATTTCACTTATTGAATTAAACTGCTTTAACTGCTTAATCCTTCTCTTAGCACACACAAAATCTCTAAAAAGTAATTAAACATCTCTAAGCTGAAATCTGCTGTCTAAAGACCACCTGTTGGTATATCTTTCTTTAGGGCAGTGATTCTCAAAATATGGAAAAACAAGTTGCTAAGCCCATCTGTATATTGGCTTGCTATGGTTGCCAGTAATTCCATCTGTTAGCAATGCAATAAAAAGCCATTACTTATTACTTTTAAACAGTATGTTGGACACTTGTACATGGCTGACTCTTCAGTGACTCCTGAATTAGCTAAAGGCCTGGTGGGGAGGGGAGAAGTGGGGCACTCTTTATCACAGTACTCACTATGGCACATAAGGCAACCTGTTGTGGGTTTAGAAAGGAAGTCAATGCTCTGACTATCCATCCTTGCCTTCTCACCTTTGGTCTAATCTACCTTTAGTCCCATGGCAGGATAGGCCATCTGAGCATCTTCCCACTGAGTGGCTGGGATTGGAAATAGATATAATGAATAACGCTTCTTGAATCATGACTTGGTTGCTGCTGCTTGCTCATCAAATGCAGAATAGCCTGAGTGAATTGGGTGTCAAAGCATCATTGGAACTAGCAGTATTTACCCGGAAGCCACCCAGACCCATGTCACTGCACAGCCTTAGAACAGTACATGTGGCACCAACCAACACGGCTGCAGAGCCTGCTAGGTCACAGGTACCTGCAGACTCATCTGAGGGAAATGATAACTGTTTTGAATTGAAGAGCACTTGCCCTATTTCAGCCAGTAGCTACTGCTCATTACTAACCAATTGCTGCCAGATCTTCTTTGGTTTTTGGTTTTTGTTGTTTGTTTTTAAGAGAAACCAAGAAACTGAAAATTGGATGTGGATCTATTTTTTTTTCTTTTAAAACACTCATAGTCTAAACAAAACTTCAGTATGGATCCAGACTTCAGGCTGTGGGTGTGCCACCTCTGCTTACACAGCTTTTCCTCTATTCCTTTTTTTAATGTTTTGTTTTGTTTTGAATTCATTTCAGAGAGAGAACAGACGACGGAGAGAGATAGAATCATCAATAATGAGAGAGAATCATTGATCTGCTGCCTCCTGCTCACCCCTATTGATGATCAAGCCCACAAACCAGGCATGTGCCCTGACCTGGAATGAAACTGTGACCTAGTTCATGGGTCAACACTCAACCACTGAGCACACCCGTGGGGCTCCTCTATTCACTTTATCAGAAACTAGAGGTCTGGTGCACAAAATTCATGCACAGGTGGGTGGGGGGTAGGGGTCCCTCAGCCCGGCCTACGCCCTCTCACAATCTGGGACCCCTTAGGAGATGTCAGGCCTAAACCAGCAGTCGGACATCCCTCTCGCAATCTGGGACGCTGCATGCACCAGTGACCATACTTTTCATACAGGTGAAAGGCATCTTGCTGTTGTATGGGCAGCTACATTTTTTTGCCCTAATTATAAAAAGTAGTACATAACATGATCCTTCTGAGGCAGTAGTACCATTTTCCCCATCTTATGGGTGGAAAAACTGAAGCAGAGAGAAGTAAAGTAATTGGCTTTGTCACACAGTTATAAGTGTCAGAATCAGGGCTGACCACAAGATGTGCAAGCCAGAGTCCATGCATGTCATCGCTGCATCATCCAGTTTTTTCAGTGTTAGAGTAGCCTTGCCAGGTTTTAATTTTTAAATCTAAGAGACTATTCCCAACATATAGGGTAGGGTCCCTAGACCTGGCCGGCGATCAGGGCCATCTGTGGGACGACCAGCAGGCAGGGTGACTGGGGGGGGGGGGGGGCACCACTGGTACCTGCCTTGGCTGGCGGCCTGGCAGGGTGCCCCCGCCACCCTGATCGCTGCCACCAGTTGCTTCCCTCTTGCTGTAAGCGTCTGCCCCCTGGTGGTCAGTGTGCGTCATAGCGACCAGTCATTCTGCCGCTTGGTTGATTTGCATATTAGGGTTTTATTATATAGGATGGGAATCTTATCCCAAAAGCAAAGACGTAACATCTCAGTACAACAAAATGCAGCTATCTCCACATTTTTATTTTATTTTTTAATATACTTTTTAATTGATTTCAGAGGAAGGGAGAGGGAGAGAAACGTCACTGATGAGAGAGAATCATGGATCAGCTGCCTCCCGCACATCCCACACTGGGGACCGAGCCCGCAACCTGGGCATGTGCCCTTGACCAGGAACCGGACCCGGGACCCTTCAGTCCGCAGGCTGACGCTCTATCCACTGAGCCTAACCAGCTAGGGCTATCACCCCCTTTTTGCAATTAGCACGTACTTAAAGAAGCTCCAGATTCTTGATATGGGCAGCACATCAGCACGCAGGTGCTTGTTCTCTTAGCAACCAAGATAGGATCATCATAAAAAGGAAAACACCTTACTCTTGGAAAATTCTTTAAGCTGGGCAAAATGTGAGCCTTCATAAAAAAAAAAAAAAAGATTTTGAAGCAGTACCGCACAAATTGTCGGTCATGTTTGAAGGCAATATGTTTAAAATTTCTTCACAGCATGTTAACAACCTAGAACTTAAATCATAACTAAATTTTCTTGCCTCATTTAAATATTAAGGAAAAACACAAAAACCACCATTTGGAAAACCAATACTGCCAATTTTCTAATTCTGAAGTTACAGTTGAAGTGCTTGCTACCATGTTTTACAGCTTTACCTCCAACTGCTGGTTGTATTCTATTTGGTCTACCTATGGAATACCACGTTATGTTAAGCCATGCCTTTAACTGGGAAATGAATGTAGTGATCAAATTCAAAGTGAAGTCTGAGAGTCAGATGATACCATTCAAGAGTGTGAACTACAGAGCCATGCAGTATGAGTGTGGTCAGCAAGAAACGGTGCTGTATAACAGATCAGCTGGACCATCAAGAATCATCAAGAAAAGATTGCTTGCTTAGCCCTGGCTGGTTTGGCTCAGTGGATGGAGCGTCGGCTTGCTGACTGAAGGGTCCTGGGTTCGATTATGTTCAAGGGCACATGCCTGGGTTGTGGGCTTGATCCCCAGTAGGGGGCATGCAGGAGGCAGCCGATCAATGATTCTCATCATTGATGTTTCTATATCTCTCCCTCTACCTTCCTCTCTGAAATCAATAAAAATAAAAATATTTTTTTAAAAAAGAAAAGAAAAGATTGCTTAGCTTTGCTCATTGCAACCAAATCGTAAGTAAGGTCTCCAAGAGGCTAGGTGGAAAAGACGAGGGTAATGGGACGTGTGATAGAGCGTAAGTGTTCTGGGGGCTATTTTGGAGTGCCATTTGGAGTGTCATCTTATTATGTCACTACGATAGATTAAATGTAAGCATGGAAATATCCTTTTAAAAGGGTAACAGTAGTAGGAAAACATTTGAGTGGCTTTTGCTCTTCTGTGGGTTTAACCAAATTTTCTTAAAGTGAATTCATCTTCAAGGGGAACTTAAAGAATAGAAATGATGATAGCATGCCAGATGGGTTAGTGGGAGGGTTCTCAAAGATGTGAGAGTAGAATAACAAAATCTGGAAGGAAGGAAGGAAGGAAGGAAGGAAGGAAGGAAGGAAGGAAGGAAGGAAGGAAGGAAGGAAGGAGGGAGGGAGGGAGGGAGGGAGGGAGGGAGGGAGGGAGGGAGGGAGGGAGGGAGGGAGGGAGGGAGGGAGGGAGGGAGGGAGGGAGGACTATTGAATAGAGACATTAACTTTTTTAAAATGCCACTGTTTATATGGAAATATACTGCCTATGTAAATTTCTAAAAGCCTCTATCTAAAACTAGTACTTTTTAAAAATTAGCAATTATGATTGCCAATTAAGGTCTTGGTTCTCTAAAAATAATGACCTCGTGACAAAAACACAGTCACATGGACATCATTGAAGTGTTTTTTAAAGAAGTAATAATAGTTAGGATGTCAATTACATTGGCCTTCAAAATTTTTATTAGTAAGCAAGTTGTAGTGCAGTTTTTGTTGAACTGGTTTAGAAGTTCCTTATAACTCGGCTCCTCAAAAGTATCAACTAGGTCCATTGTGTTTAGATTCGTTCCCTATCAGAAGCTGCTGAGGAAACAAATTAGTGCTCAGAGCTGTTTATATTTGTAAATGCAGTTGAAATTGTAGAGTCAGTTAGGAACCTCTAGAATCTCTGAAAAAAGCAATTGTTTTTTCTCGTATTAATTCAAACTGATGAGGTGGAAAAAAAACAAAATCACTTCAAGAGTTTATAAAATGGCATGTATATTGGATACAAATTAAGTGGGCTACTTCCATTTTCTAGATTAAAAAGTAATTTGTTCAAGTATCTGAAGTAGTCAATGCATTATATTTTTTTAACTTTTTGTGTCCTTTGCTACTGCATGGGATGTTTTAAACTATGTTTATATAGCAGATATTTTCCAAATGAACTTCAAAACTCAGTCAAGTCTTAAATTTTTAGTGAGCTAAAAGAAGAGGTACAGATCTGGATGAACAAGCTGCAGTTTACATAAAGCAACCTTTTAAAATACTCAGTATATGTAAATTTCTGTTGGAAGTACGTAATTGAGTAGAAGTCCCTGATTTTGCTTGGCAGGTTGAATGATGCCACAGGAATGGCATCTCTGTATCAGTGCCACTCATCGGCTCTTCAGACTAATGGCCCATGAGACTAAATGTAGGAGCAAGTTCACTGGAAGATGTCTCTATTAACCTCTGAGCAGCCTGGCCTGGCAGCACTGCCCTCCTGGTTCCCTGGCTAGGATGGGCAAAAAATCTCATTGCAGTAGACCTTGAATGATAATGGGCAATAAGTTTGGGGTTGTTTGTTTTTTTTTATATGATTTTAATTTTCCTTTATTCACTTCACTACTTTTTCTGGAGTACTCACTGTGTGCCAGGCACTGTGACATTGAGGATGCATGTAAAATAGATAGTGACCCTTTCTCACAGAACTTATTACAGGAAGTAAAGGCAGGTGAAGAGGCAATTGGAGAATCTAGTATTAAACTGATAGATGTATTGGTCAGAAAAGGTTTCTTAGAGGCAATGAGAACTAGACAGGTGATGATCCAGACAGTGTAATGGGAGTGGTAATGGAGTGAAGCAGGATTTGAATTGTTGTATTGCTAGATTTTATGGGGCAAAGTCTATTAAGATGGGCAGCAGACCATCTCAGAAGGTAGGGGAAGAGGTGAGGAGCTGCCAAGGAGGATGCCAGGTTTCTTCCTTAAGTGGCTGGTGATAGCAGGCTCAGGGAGAGGATCCGGGTTTGGGGATTGGGTAGTGAGAATGGAGGAAGAGGAGTTTATTAAGCAGGGTGAGTTTGAGAAGCTCACAGGACATCTAAGTGGAAATGTACACTGTATCAGAACTCTTGCCATGACATCTTTTTCCCCATGTCTTTTTTAGGGGCTTTTTCTCCTGAATTTCTGAAAGAATGTGAACTATTAGTCACATATACTGGTATATATTTTCACAGTAAATTGAATAAGGTGGTTCTCTGATTTGCCGTTCATCTCAACAGATTACTTATGTGTACATTATTATGTAGTTAGCTGGGTTCCTAGCGTTCATTTAGGGATTTAAGCAAAAGTTAAAAGAAAAATTATTTATGGAGAAAGAAAGTTATGTTACATGAATTACTAAGAAACAATCTGGAATTTTAAAAAAAGCCTTAACTTTTAAAAGCCCACATTATTTTTTATTTTCTTTTTATTTCTTTTTATTTATTTTAGTACACACCTGTTACATTGACCTGGTGTTAAAGCTCTGGGGTACATTGGGAAATTTATTGTCTCATATAATTTTTAATACAATTTCTGAAGTTTCTAGATAAATTTTTAAAATTTAACAGCAAAATTACTTTGTGTAGCCTAGTTTAGAACCTAGAACCCTTTTTATATGCTGAAGAATTTCTTCTTATATTGACTTGAAGGAGACTTTTGTAATTTACTGTTTAGATCCAACTAAATCATTGCTACTTGGATTAGAGTTGTGGCAGTGGAATGAGAATGAGACCATTTACTGTTTGGGCAGGGGACTGGCCAGTCATCTTTTGGCAACAACACCTGAGAGAGTTTATAGAGCTTGAGGAAGCTCTTTAATAAATTTTCTAAAGAGAAAAGTAGGCGGTTTCAAGTTCTCTCTTTCTACCCGCTGTGTATCCTGAGTTGTAAGGATTAGAATCAAGTAGCAGAATAGAGCTACCTGTAATGTAAAGGCCAAGAGTGTAAATGTAAATTGCTGGTTCCTTATTATTTTTTTTATATTGTATACAATAACATACCTCTAGACTAACGTTAAAATGGACTCTTTTAAGTTCTTAAAAAGGCGCTGCTATTCATAGGAATTTAACATTACTAAATATATAGTTAAATTGAAGCAGAATTATTAGACCATATTTTACATTATTAATACCAATCTTCTCTGGAATTTTTCCTCTCATTTACAAACTATCAGTGACTCAGTGTTTTACTAAGATTTGTAATGCAATTTAGAAAATGAAATTTTCTCATCTTGTTTTTTTTATAGGAATACCAAAATCTAATCTCTTGCACACCACATCATTAAGGGGCCATAAAGACTGCTTTGAAAAATACCATTTGATTGCAAACCAGGATTGTCCTCGATCTAAGCTTTCAAAAAATACTTACTATGAAGACGTTAAAGCCATTTTGAGTAAGAAGATAAACTGGATTGTACAGTACGCACAAAATAAGGATGTGGATTCGGATTCGGAATGTTCTAAACCTCCCCAGCATCACTTGTTTAATTTCAGGCATAAGCCAGATAAAAAGCTACTCCCACAGTTTGACTCCCAAGTACCAAAGTATTCTGCAAAATGGCTAGATGGAAGTACGGGTGGCCTCTCGGACTGTACACAGAGAATATTGCAGCAGAGGGAAAACTCAGACTTCGGGCTTGCTGTGTTACAAGGGTCAGGTGCCACTTTGTGCCACAATAGTGTATTGTGGCCTCCTAGTCACAACCAGGCACAGAAGAAAGAAGAGACCATCTCTAATCCAGAGGCTAGTGTCCAGACCCAGCATCCACATTACAGCAGAGAGGAATGTAAGTAAAATGGGACAAAGGTGGAGGTTGGCATTTCTTTGGGTGGTTTTTTTACATATTTACATATGGGATGTTTCAGGAATTTCGCTGTAGACTCATAGATTTGGTAAAGTATTTAAATGATAATAAGTTCACCCCATAAAAAAATGAGGTGAATTAAAACTCTCCATCAGCTCTCTGGAATACTCCTTAGTATGTCCTATGCATTAGAATTCTGCAGTACCATGATTTGTTTTGCCATTTAAATGATTAAATACATGGAGTCAACAAACTGAATTAGAAAGTTCAGGCTTCATATAGTTTAGAAATAAAGCCTCAACAATTGGCTCACACACTTTGTCACATTGCTAATCCCTGTAAGATTAATTGACTGGGAGTGGCATTTCAAAAGCAAAAATATGACACTTTACTGAAGGCCAAAGGTAATGTGTTAGTTTAAAGGGGGAAAATGACTCATTCAGCCTGCATCTACAGAAACTCACAGAAGCTGAGATAATTTTAGTTGACTTAAAATCAAATTATTTTAGAGCAAGAAGGGACCGTGGGTATATTTTTATAAAACTTCTTGACTCTACATATCTAAGATTACATAACTAGATAGATAACTTCATTTTTCAGACTGTTTCCAAAGTTTCTAATTGGGGATCATGAACTATGTAGTGTTTCAGCAAAATTGACTTGATGGGTAGTGACTGGCACTTTGTAAAAATTGAAACAAAATGGGATATATCAGAATCCAGTGGACCTAAGTGCTTTTCAGTGAAACTTTTGTTGCAGGGGGGATGTACTGGGAATGATATAAAAGGTGTTTCTTCCTGTGGGTTGAGGTTAGGACTCGAAAACTCCACACTGCAGGGGTTAATGAATGAATCCTAGGATACTGCTGAACGTTATGTTGGCAGATAAGTACAAATTTTTGATTTTTTTATTTTTTTTTAACTACAAATTTTTAAAAAATAGGATATTGTGCTAGTGATGTAGGCAGCTTATTTTCCCAAATTGTTGTAATAATAATGAATATATTTTCATGTTTCAGTGAATTCGATGACTTCTGGTGAGGTAAAGCAACTGAATGCAAAGCTCCAACAGCGAATACAGGGTAAAGAATCAATGTCGGTGTTTTTTTGCCTGTGAATATTTTGATACAGAAAATCCCCTACAACAGGGTACCATTAGCTTCATCTGCAATTAAATATGAAAATTGGATTAGAACCTTTTAGAGTGGAAGTGAAAATGGAGACTACAACTTTAATCTCTACCTTCTTACTAATATTTTACTATGCAAGTGAACTCCGTAACAGGTCTTTAAGGTATTAGCCCTGGCTTTGAACAATTTCAAACATAAAAATATTAAGAATAGCATAGTGAACCCCTTAACCCATCTTCATCAGCTTCAACTATAACAAAAAGCATAGCTAAATTTTCCTTCATCTCTACTTTCACCCATTCACCTTACCCCACCCCCAGCATGGATTATTTTTTTCAAATATATATATATATATATATTTGTTGTTGTTGTTGTTATTACTCCTCACCCGAGGATATTTTTCTATTGATTTTTAGAGAGAGTGGGAGGGGGAGAGACAGAGAAACATCAATGTGAGAGAGACATGTCGATTGGTTGCCTCCCACAGCAGCCCAGGGGATCAAGCCTGCAATTGAGGTACATGCCCTGGACCAGAATTGAGGCCGGGACCCTTCAGTCTGCGGGCCGACAACCTATCCACTGAGCCAAACCAGCTAGGGCAGCTCGTGATTCTTTAACATCATGAAATACGATGCTAATACCAATAGTTTAATAGTGTTCAGAATCCCCAGTTGTCTCTTTTCTTGTTTTTGCAATTTATTCCCATTTCGGTGAGTAAACTACATTTCAGAGACAGTTAAGTTGCTTACAGAAATCATGCATTCATTCAGTATCATATTCTAACTCCTGTCTTTATAACCCCAAAGCTAAGTAGTATTTCTTTACCGCACATCCTCTCAGAATAACCTATAATAATAAAAGGGTAATATGCTAATTAGACCGGGCATCCTTCCTGATGAAGCCGGGGCCGGAGGGAAGCCAGCCCGGGTCCCGGGTGCCTGCCAGCGGCCAGAGGAGGAAAACGGTCCAGGGCCCAGATGCCGGAGTGAAGCCGGTGCCGGCAGCGGGGGGGTGGGGGAAGGAAGGCCTACTCTTGCATGAATTTTCCTGCATTGGGCCTCTAGTAAAATAATAATAGTAATAGCAACTTACATTTGTCAAGTACTTATTCTTTGGTAAGTGCTTTCCAAGTATGACCTATTGAATCCTCACAGTAACCCTATGAAGGACCTACTCTCATCAAGTTGATATATAAGGGGAAATAAAAACATAGTTTATAAGTTACTTGCCTGAGACTTTTGAGAATAGGAACAAGGATTAAATATCCCAGGCAGTCTGATCCCAAAGCCTCTTAGAGGGGTTTCCAGACCTAGGCATTAATGTGCACTTATTTCCCATCAGTCATGTTAGGTACTGACTGAACCTGTTTCTCTTTCAAATTGAGAAAAGTGTCTCAGGTAATAATGACTACCATTCCTGTTACGCATCTATATAGTCATTGCTATGACGCTTAGGTTTCACTTGATGGAGAAGAGGAATACCCTATTCCAGCTGACTATGCAAAGTATGCAACACCCTAGAATGATCAAACTGTTTCCATCGTGTCAATTCACTTTTTTTCCCTTCCTTTATCCTCGCCCAAGGGTATGTCTATTGATTTTTAGAGAGAAAGGAAGAGGGGAAGAGAGAGAGAAACATCGATCGATTGCCTCCCATATGCGCCCCAATAGGGATTGAGCTGCAACCTAGATATGTGCCCTGACTGGGAATTGAACCCACAACCCTGGGTGTATGGAATGATGCTCCAATCAACTGAGTCACCCGGCCAGGGCGGTATCAAATCACTTTAATTGCAAACATTCACCCAATGCGTGTTAAAGTACTTGAAGTAAATCATAGGATTAGCTTTCTGTGTACTAAAATGGAACTTCTTTTTAAATCCTTATAGAAGTTTTTGAAGAGTTAACACGCCAAGTGCAAGAAAAAGATTCTCTGGCCTCAGAGCTCCATGTCCGCCATGTCGCCATCGAACAGCTTCTCAAGAACTATTCCAAGTTACCATGTGTGCAAGTGGGGCGAACGGGAATCAAGTCCCACCTGACATAAGCAACGGAACTAAACTTACACTCACTTCCTATGGCCTACCACTTCCTGGTCTGGCAGGCTTGCAATGTGGTCATTAAGTTTGCAGAACTTAAAGGCAGTATTGAATATCTTTGTTAGATAAAGCGGATCGTCACACTCTAGTCTTCTAGGGTTAATCATTCTGGTTTATTTGGGGAGTTTTTTTCCCCATAACTACTAAGTGGCCCTCCCTAACTTTTACCACATGTGACTATTTAAATATACTGTTACAGTGTGATTTTATGAAACATAGTTTAATGTAATTCACCTCAAAACAATAGGTTAACAAACACCTTAGATTAGTCTGAACTACTAAAGATAAAAATTTTAAGAGGGAAGTTAAATTCATAATATCACCTCTTATTTATTATGAGCAATATTTTAATATGAAAATTTTATATATAAAAATGCTATTTTAGGTACCTTTCCATTCTCTTTATAAATGTGTATTTGAATGGCTCTGTGTATTATATTTACACTTTTATGTGTGAATATCTTACCCATGTTTCAGATCTTACTGCATTTTATTCTCTTAATACACTGCTTTTACAACTGTTACCTTGTTTCCCAAAGATAAATGTATTTTGGAGTAGAAATCTATCTAGTTGAATTGTTTGACTTCTAATAACTCTTATAAAGAGGAATTGATACCTTTTTAAAGCAAATATTCAAGAAGATATAATTTTTTTTCTAACAAAAGCAGTTCTGAGTTTGTTCAGGAAGAAAATGCTAATCTAGCTTTTGTATGTCAATAAGTCTACATAGAAGTTAGAGCCTCTTCTGTTTCATTATTATTTTCATTCTACTGACTTTGATGTATTAGAATTTGGACAGAGTAAGTCAAGCCTCACTTGTAAGTCAAATAGATTATCTTAATATTGAATGTACAGTTAAATTATTGCCCTATCTTTGAAAAAAATTAAAATTATTTTGTGTGCCACTTGGGATCAAAGTTCAAGAATCCTTGAACTGTCCAAATTCTGTATCACTGAAATTAGTGCCCAAAGAAAGCATTCTAGGGCATTTTTCTAAACTTTGGAATCTAAAGGGAAAGAGAAGATTGCTTGACCCAAAAAAACAAAACTAATTCAAAAAAAAAGAAGCCCATTTTTTTTTTTCATTTCAGAGAAACAAACATCAATTTGTTTTTCCACTTATTTATGCATTCATTGGTTGATTCTTGGGGATCAAACCCACAACCTTGGCATATTGGGATGATGCTCTAACCAACTGAGCTACCTGGCCAGGGCTAAGAAGTTCATTTTTAAAAGGATTTTATATGTTGCCTATGTTTCCAAAGAGCTCTGAACTAATGGCTTGTCTCAAACAGCTAGATAAGTTTTTAATTTATTATAGTAAATGCCTCAGCCAATGTAGAATTAAAATGGGCTCTAAGTTCGTTTTCAGCTGGTGTTTAGAATGTGTTTATAAGGTAAGATCCTTTGCTTGAAAGAATCTTCAGGAAAGCCCATAATTTGGTAGCGCCATGCATACAAAGGTATAAATGACTTCTGCCTTAAATTTGGCAGCCTGCCCTGACTTGGGTCAGATTTTAGTCGAACAGAAACGATATTTGACTAAAGCAAAGGAACACTCTCAAACTAGTAGAAACAATTTTTTATAATGCTAGAATGTGTTAAATTTGCCCAAGAGTATTGCTTGATAATCTCATTCATTTTGTTTTTTTTTTCTTTGAAGTATGACATAACTGCTTTTTTGGAGGGAGCTTTTGAAAGATGCTTTCAGTTTCTCTCAATTGTTTGAGTTATCCCAAATGAATTTAAAACCCAGATGTGGGGACATGTTGCCTTAGAGTTTGATAAGCTTTAATTTGAATATGTGCAATATCAAAATCCATAAATTTACAAATTAAATAAAACCTTTTCCGGATGATGCCAGTAGGTATCTCAGTGCTTAGTTGTTTTGGTCACATTTCCAAATTTGACTTGCCTCTCTTTTGGCAGAATTCATTATGGTTGTTACCAGCCAGTGTGCTTGCACATATTTGTGTTTCTATTTAGATCACTTTGGGACAGCCATGAAAGTCTGGGATGTGTTGCATTTGATGGTAGTCGCATATTTCCGGAATGGGAGCCATATGGTGCAGCCCTGAACACAACAGTGCTATCCAAAGAAAGTATGTGCTTGCTTCTTAAAGAATTTCTGGCAAATGTGCAGGTTTACTAATGAGTTAGGACAATTAGATGGGATTGTGCATGTGCCAAGGTCTTAATTAGGGACTCTGATTTAGCCCACTTAGATATTTCTACTTAAGATCTTCAAGGGAAAGGTGCTCTTTAAAAATGTCTGTGGTGCTGGTACTCACACTAGTACTTTATTTGGATAAAATATTCTAGTAAAAAAAAATTATTTTGCACAGCAGTTTTTCCAAATATTTGATAAACTTATTTTATATTCTAATGTTAGTTTTCTTGGTTGAATATGAAATTCCTGTATATTTTAAAATAAGGCTAAGGGATACTAACCTTGAGAGGCTATGAAATACCACAAATATTGGTTACCATACTTGGCTGTTCTTCTGTACAGCTGGTGGTACTTTCTGAGGAAGTTTAGGAGAAAATCTTACCTATACTTTCAGTTTCAAAAATGGCAAAAGAGAGGCAAGTTATCTGTTGTTAATTTCAAAGTTCATATGGTTAAGGGGAATGAATTAAGACTGATTTTTTTATGTTACCCTATATAATAAAAGGCTAGTATGCAAATCGAGTGAACAGCGGAACAACTGGTCATTATGACGCACACTGACCACCAGGGGGGCAGACGCTCAATGTAGAAGCTGCCTCCTGGTGGTCAGTGCACTCCCACAGGGAGGGGGAGAGCCACTCAGCCAGAAGCCGGGGCTCACGGCTGGTGAGCAGCAGCGGTGGCGGGAGCCTCTCTCGCCTCCACGGCACACCCTCGGGGGATGTCTGACTGTGAGAGGGCGCAGGCTGGGCTGAGGGACCTCCCACCCCCAGTGCACGAATGTTGTGCACCGGGCCTCTAGCAGTTAATAGTTAGACAAGTTTAATTGAGTTTTTAAAAAAACAGTCTGAAGTCAAAGTGATTGTGACTATCCAAGATTGTTCTCTTGATTAAAATTTTCAAATCTGTTCAGACTTTTGTCATCCTTTGGTCTTAGTATATATAATATCCCAATTTGTCTTATTTTTTTTTTTTTAAAGTCACGCACTTAAGATCCCAGTAATAGATGATGCAGTCAGCAGAATAATATTTTTTAGTTTCTTATGCATAATGTTGGAGCAAGGAAATGCTCTTATTTTTTCAAATTATATGCTCAATTCACCACAAAGTGCCCATTTTTATATATATTTGAGGATTATTTTTAAAATAAGTTCATGTTGGAAAGTAGTTTCAGAGATACAGTCAATATATTCTATTTTGTTGGCATCTTGACATTTCCTCGGGTTTTTCATTTTACTATATTCCTTACCACTGAAGATGGTTTAAAGTGCTTGCTTTCTTTGTTTATGTATCTTTTACTTTGGAGTTTACATTTAAGTCTGTTTTTGGATCTATTTGTGTATGTTTGCCATTTTGGGTTTTATTTTGATTTTTTAAAAGAAATTTTCTTGCATTATTGTAAAATGAAATACAAAATGTATGTGCTCTAAAGTTAAGTAGTAACTTTTAAAGGATAAATTATTTGTGTAGCTTAATAGGAGGTTCAGGTTAGTGACCATAAAATTAGGTTACATGACATGAAAACTTTTAAAGGGTATAGTGTAAAGTTTTTGTAGTGTTATTTTTCTGATTTGTGCCGATAAGTTTACTGACAGATGTTATGGATTATGCTAAGGTAAGATATTTGAGTATTTTCAAGTACTTAATAAGAAGTTTAGTACTCTTAAAAATTTCCTTAAATATATTCAAATGTGGCTGTAAAACAAAGATAATTGATTTCATTTCAGTGTTTAATTGCATTTTTCACTTTAGGTTGGTGGAAATAGTTATTTGAGAAAATTTGTGGCAAAAAGCAGTAAGAGACAGAACTCAACAGGTTATTCTTGCCAAGTTAAGTCTTTTGGTGATGGGATGAGAGAGGTCTGACTTACCTGAATACAGAGGTAATCAGGCTCTGGCACAAGTACAGGTGTCTTGGAGGAGGGATATACTGTGTGTGGAATAACAAGGTTTTGTCTTGCGTCTCAGTATTTCATTCCCTTCGTCCTTTCCTAATTGTCCTTGCTATAAAGTGGTCCAGGGTATTAAGCACTTTGGTCATGTTGCTGAGAACCACATCACAGCAAGTCTCTAGCATTAAGATTTCTTTTAGCATCTAGTTTGTAACATACTTTTTCTATTCTTTTTTGTTTATGAGAGTCCAGATTATGACTGCAGTTAGCCATACTGGAGTGAAACAAAATCATGGAAATGAGTATTGTCCACCCTCTTACCCCCCAGAAAGTGTTAGTTGAACTTCCCTCGCCTACACACAAGGCAAAGGGAATTTTAGTAAATACGTGTTTCTTATTTCTTCCAAACATGTAGAATGCTTATTTCCATTCGACTACCTTGAGAAGAGGCCGTTTAGGAAATGTTCAGTAACAACTTCTGTTTTAAAGCCATTCCTATTTTGACAATACGTTGTGTGTGTTAACCTTGGCTTTAAGTTTGAGTAGCTTACACTATGGTCATTGAACTTAATCTCTGCGGTGTTAGACATTTATTTCACAAAATTGTGCTAAGACATTTGGAAAAAGAAAATTCAATTGCAATGGTGAGAACCAACTTGGTTTCAAAAAAGTTTAGACAATACTTGGCTGTTACACTTTTCTTTTAAAACCACAATAATTTACATTTTTGTATTGCTCTACTTTGGAACTGTAACTACTTATGCTTGTCTACCATTTTTTATTTTATAACAATAAAACAAATATTTTGTTATCTGTTTCAGTGAATATTTTTATGAGAACATTTTTTTTAATGGTTGACGTATGTGGAGAGGGGGGTGTTTTGCAGTCTAAAGATTTCTACACGTAAGTTTCTTATCTTAATTTCTTATGAGAATCTTTTTTTGAGACTTAAATGAACATTCCCTCTGTCCCAAGAGTCCAGACACAGGTAATAAATTCTTGTCACTGAGTGGATGTCTATGTAACTTTTTTAATTGGATTGTACTTTACATAACAATAAGTACACAGATTTTAAACGTACTTGAGTTTTAACAAATGCATTACAACTGCATAACCGTCACCTGATGGTCCTTGCTATAAAAGGACAATCCCTTTCCATCTCCTTACTCCCCAATTCCTTCCACCCACTGTTCTTATCTCTGTCACTGTAATTTGCATCTGCCTGCTCTAGAACTTTACATAAATGCTATCATACAGTATGTGCTCATTCGCCTCTGGCTTTTTCACTCAATAGAATATATTGAAATTCATATTAATGCAAGAATCAGAAGTGTGTTCCCCTTTTTTGCTGAATAGTAATTATTGTCTGGATATATTATAATTTGTTACTGGACATTTGAGTTGTTTCCACTTTGGGGCTAATAGGAATGAAGCTGTTACGATTTTTTTAAATTGGTTTTTAAAGGAATTTGTAAATGTAACAAAATATTCAAGGTCCCTTATGATTAGCATTATGAATCTGAATATTAAATCACCGTTTTTCCAGGAATAATTTTTAAAGTAAATAATTTTGTGGTACTGAAATTTAAAACTAGGAAACAAAGAGATTGTACAAAAGATCAGAGGCAGAAGACAAAATAAGGGATGTTTGAGAACTGAAACACTTAATGAGGCGCTAAGAGCATCTTCACTGCCCTTGAAGTCTCTTCACAAGCTTTAACTGCCTGAGTCCCACCGCTTTGTTTTCCAGAAGAGACAATGGTGGCCAAGGAACCACAAAAGAAGTTGTTCTATTTAGTTTTAAGTACTTTTAAGTGAAATTTGTCACTTTTCTATGCCTGAATTGACTCAGCTAAACCAAGCAAACAATTGGTAAAATATAAGCCTGCCAACTACTTTCTTGCCTTTGCTCTTGCCCAGCTTCCAAGCCTTCTTGAGAATTCTCCAACTATTTCTAAAATTATTTGCTCTCTCTCACTTTTCAGTGTCATTGTAAGGCCTTGAATCCTTTGCAGGTGTCTTAGAGACAAAGTAGTTGTGTGTTGAGGGGGAGCTGCAGGCAGACACCCTTTTATCTATCTATATAAAAGCCTAAGCAACCGTCGCAACCGAACAGACAACAGAACAGGCTGCATGGGGCGACCAGGCTGGCAGAGGGGTCAGTGAGGGGCGACCAAACGACTGAGCAGCAGGCTGCGTGGAGCGACCAGGCCGGTGGGTGGTGGGGGGGATGACAGTTGGGGGTGACCAGGCTGGCAGGGGAGGCAGTAAGGGGCGACCAGGCTGGCAGGGGGGCAGTTAGGGGGCGACCAGGCTGGCAGGGGGGCAGTTAGGGGGCGACCAGGCTGGCAGGGGGGCAGTTAGGGGGCGACCAGGCAGGCAGGTGAGCAGTTAGGAGCCAGTGGTCCTGGATTGTGAGAGAGATGTCCAACTGCCAGTTTAGGCTAGGATCGGGCCTAAATCGGCATTCGGACATCCCCTGAGGGGTCCCAGATTGGAGAGGGTTCAGGCTGGGCTGAGGGGACCCCCCTCCCCCCCGCATGCATGAATTTCGTGCACCGGGCCTCTAGTCTATATATAAAAAACCATACTATGCAAATAGTCTGAACGGCGGAACAGTCTAACAATCGGTTGCTATGATGTGCACTGACCCTGCATGCACGAATTTCATGCACCGGGCCTCTAGTCTATATATAAAAAACCATACTATGCAAATAGACTGAACGGCGGAACAGTCTAACAATCGGTTGCTATGACGTGCACTGACCACCAGGGGGCACATATGGAACATGGCGGGCATCCGCAGCAGGCGGCAGAGCACAGAACATGGCAGGCATCAGCCACAGTGGGATGGTAGAGCAAGTGAGCGGGGGCACCAGACCAAGGCCGGACGTGGGTTGCTGTCATTGGGGCAAGCCTCTGGTGGTTACTGAAAATTCTTTGCTCCCACACGCCGCAGTCCCACCTGGCACTTGCACCTGCTGCCGGCGCCGGCCCCACTCACACCTGCTGCCAGTACCCAGCGCCGGCCCCAATCGCCCCTGAGGGCTTCTCCACCTTCCCCTATTCCTGAGGGGTGATCGGGGCAGCAGCTGCCACTCGCACGCGCTGACAGCGCCAGCCCCGCTCGCACCCACTGCTGGCGCCGGCCCCAATAGCTCCGAGCCATCAGCGCATGGGAGCAGCAGCGGCAGGAGCAGGGGCTGCCAGCAGACAGGGGGCCACCGTGGGAGAGGCCGGGCAGGGGCGCGGAGGACCCACCCCTGTGCCTACCGCAGCCTGCAGCCCACCAGTTCCTTTCAAGGTGCACGAATTCATGCACTGGGCCCCTAGTATAATTTATATATTTGCACTCTATTCATAAAAAGTTTTTCAAAGGTTTGACTTTGGGGATCTGAACTAGGTAATGTCTTAGATCCCTTTATCTTGAAAACTCCACATGACTTGCAATTACATCAGTAGGGTTTTCTTGTTTGCTTTTGGTTCTCTGCATCAGAGGCCCATCCCAAGTGGCACAGACCACTGTCACCTCTGGAAGCAAAAAACTTCAACCGCAGCTTCTCTTTAATTTGGGGTGTACCCCGTACTCCTCCCTTGACTATTGACACAAAGAAACTGGGTAGGAAAGGATATGTTAAGAACAGCTGTGTCTGACTATCAATAGAGGCAACACCTGGTATCCTATGTACAGTGCGGGCTCCTGGTATTGAGTAGCCATTGCTCTGTGAAAGTCTGGCCATGAACCTACTAGTTGATTCACATTTGTTCCTGCCAGGTTCCAAGCCTCCTGGGTGCTCTCTGTCTATTAAATAAATTCCCTTTTATCCTAAGTCAACTAGTTGTTTTCTGTAGCTTGCAACTGAAACTCCGTCACACCTAACTTCATCCACTGGACCATGTCCATGTCCAATGCCCTCCTACTTTGAGATCTTAGAAAATTGGTTTCTAAAAGTGAACTGTTGAGAGCCACCATACACCTAAACTGTCTCTCAGGACCACCTGGACTGCCTGTTGGGCCCGCTGAAACTGAACGGAAGATCCTGGAAAGAGTAAACCTGTTGGGTAGGCAAATGTCAGTTTTCCTGTTAAAAGTGTTCATTGTTCACAGGGGGGGTGACTTTGGAGAGCTTCCCACTGTCCGCCACTAATTACTAAAAGGGCTCACAGTGTGTATCTACCGGGATCTTGGAGGAGGTGGTCTAATAGAAACAGTGATGGTCATAACTTTAGCTCTGGGCTTGGCCTGTGTTCTCCGCATTAATATTAAAAGACTCCCAGCCCAGTAAGGATCTGCTGAGAGAATGAGAGAATTCTGAGGCAACCTCAGGACTGCCTCTAAACGGAAAGTCAGTAGCTACTCAATAAAATGCCTAAGGCCTTCATCCAGTGACTGAATACTACACATTGTCTCCACATATGCCATTCTCGACCCACATTCACGACTATTTCAGGCTTTTGCTAACTTTCATTTGTTTTGTCTTCATTTCTCCTCCAAACCAGTGGTTCTCTGATTTTGACTTTTATGGAACATACATCAGTGGGCCACACCTCCAGAGTTTCAGAATTAATAGTCAGGGGTGGGACCCAAGAATTTTCATCTCACAAATTCCCTGGTGATGTAAATCGCACATTCGTGCCACTGCTCCAAACCATTCCTTGCCCCAGAGTTTACTTCCCCAAAGATGTGGCAATGCTACTTCCTTCGCAAAGCCTTTCTAGATTACTATTGCCTAGAGAGTAAAGATCCTCACAGCTCAGAGGTAAAAGCCTTCACCGTTTGGTTCCTACCTGTTTTCCATTTTAAATTATTTCATCAAATTGAGACTTGTTTTGTGCCAGGAACTCTAACAAGCCCTGTAGGCTTTGGGTCAGAGTTAAAAGCCTTCAAGACTGTTGGTCAACTGGAAAGGATTCTGCCAACAGATCAATAAATAAGGATTGAAAAATGTCCGTTGGATTTAGCAACCAGGAATTCAATGAGAACAGTTTTAATGGGCCTTTGGGAGCAAAAACTGATCACAATGGGTTCAAAGTGTGGATGGGGAAGTAAGATATTGGATTTGGGGCATGATCTCTAAGAAGTTTGGTCATAAAGTGAAGTTGAAGACAGAGAGGATGTGTCCAAGGTTGTTGTTGTTGTTCTTTTTTTTTTTTCTAAGTTGGGAAGTACTTGAAAGTGAATAAATGCTGAGAGGACTGACCTAGTAGAAAGGTTGAAGATGGAGAGGTAGCAAAAATAAAAGGAGTAAAGTACTGAAGAGATGGAACAGAATAGCACACTTAGCATGATCTGTCAAGAGGGTTAGGATCACCTCAGGCTTTGACACTATTCGAGGGTCGGTTAAACTGCAGATGAAAAAAAGGAGACATATGTACTACTATTTGTAATACTTCAAACAATAAAATAAAATTAAAAAAATAAACTGCAGGTGAATATACTTGAGGGAGCGTCATTGTAGAGTAACATGAGAAGGTCCCTGTCTGGCGGCTTCTATTTTGTATGCGTGAGAAGAAAGAGATGACACAAGGGAAGCGGTGAAGAGCTGCTTCCTGAGAAATGAGAGATGTCTTGGCTACAACAGGAAGGGTTGCTGGACTGTTTAGAAGAGGTGGAGGCTGAGGGCCATGACTCACTGTTGGTTGAGATGCTCTCAATTTGCATTCGGATTTTGTTTCTGTGAGTAGATACAGAGAAGGACCATTTTCGCCATTGGAGAAAACTCAACTGAGAGCACAACTGAAAATAGATGAGAATCTGAAACTTGGATAAATTTGTGGCTCCAAAAGAAAACTGGCAACACCTTTTACCCAAAAGATGAAATGTCAAGTGTCAGAAAAATGAGAAGCATGTAAAGCTACTGCAAATACTGTGTGGGTCCTAGTGGTTGAGCGTCGACCCATGCACCAAGAGGTCGCAGATGCGATTCCCAGTCAGTGCACATGCCTGGGTTGCGGGCTCGATCTCCAGTAGGGGACGTGCAGGAGGCAGCTGATGGATGATGTGATGATGTTTCTCTCTCATTGATGTTTCTATATCTTTCTCCCTCTCCCTTCTTCTCTCTCTCTAAAAAGAAAAAAAAAAACAATAAAGACATTTTTTTAAAAAATACTGTATGGGGAAAAATGAATTCTGTAGCTTTAACATAGGCAATAATTTCAAGCAAGTATTTTTATCCATCCTCTCAGGCTCCACAGGCATGAGTGGACTAAGACTGTTTTGAAGGTCAAGCCCTTACAGATTAGCAGAGTGATGTGGGGAAGTGTCTAACCTAGATAAAAGGAGGTTAAGAGAGGCTCGTCAATATATAGAATATGGAAGGAAGCCAAGGCAGAGCTGAACAGAGTTTCGGGTATGAATCTTCAAAGCGAGGAAAGGGCGATGTGAAACGAGAAGGGCCCTTCGAGGGGAAAGTGGCCACTGAATTGCAAGTGATGAAGGCAGAAGAGGAAGTTATGATGAGCAAGGCGATTGCTAAACTGACATTTGGGAAGTTGAGTTCTAACTCTCCCCTTCACTACCGAGCGCTGTTTCACCTCTCTCAGCCTCACTTTTATCATTTGTAACAAGTGGAACAGAACTTGATGATCTTTAGGGGAATTCCAGCTCTAACACTCTACAAGGATAATGAATTCTAAGAAACCTGCGAGGGGAAAAATCTCCCCAGCCCCTGCATGAACAGCTGAGCTGAGCAAAGGGCATAAAGGAAGTGTGGTTTCATTTTAAGAAGAAGCTGAGAGGTGCTTTTACAGCAAGCTGTTTCTATGATCCTCTGTGACGAAAGAAAAAAGAAGAGTCAGCCTGGCTCATAAACAGAGATGCAATTCTTTATGT
Organism: Cnephaeus nilssonii; assembly: GCF_951640355.1. Classification (NCBI taxonomy): domain Eukaryota; kingdom Metazoa; phylum Chordata; class Mammalia; order Chiroptera; family Vespertilionidae; genus Cnephaeus; species Cnephaeus nilssonii. The sequence continues at coordinate 16,485,126 of NC_137074.1, forward strand.
ACTGATTGCAGAAAGAAAAAAAAGGACAATTCAAGGCTTATAGTCCTTTTTTTGCTCTCCCACATTCTTATAGCAGGAGACAATATTTTTTTTGGTGGGGGGAAGAGGGGGGACTGTTCTCTTAGGAACAATAATCAGAAGTGGGGTCACCTACAGCACAACTCCTGAAGACTGGTCAGACATTTCCAACTGTGCATGGGAAATGGAAAATGGAAGGGCAGTGTGGTAAGCTATTTAGCAGGACATAATTTATTTAATCAATATAACTGACCCTCGATGGTGGAAAAAGGGGGACATATGTAATGCTTTCAACAATAAAGATATATATATATATATATATATATATATATATATATTCTCCTTTACTCTGATATGACATCTTTCTTATTGTGGGATAGAAGTTTATTTTTCTTTTAAGAAATGATGAAAACAGTAAGTGATAGCTTTCCTTTTTTGTTCAGTTTTGAGGCCTTAGTTGGTAAAAGTTAGAACAATGTTAATCTTATGTTGGTGCCTCAGGGTTCTCCAGAGAAACCAAGAAACAAAACCAATAGGGTGTGTGTTGGGGGGCGGGGGGGAGAGATTGGTTGGTTTGTTATTTTAGGAAATTGGCTCACGCAATTGTGGGGACTGGCAAGTCTCACATGTGCAGAGCAGGCTGCAGGCTGGAAATTCTGGCGAGAGTTGATGTTGTAGTCTTGATTCCAAAAGCAGTCTGGAGGCAGAATCCCCTCCCCGTCAGGGAGCCTTTGTCTTTTCGCTTAAGGCCTTCAACTGATTGGGTGAGGCCCACCCATGTTATGGCCGGTAATATGTTTTATTAAAGTTTACTGATTGAAATGTTAATTACATCTAAAAAAAAAAATACTTTCACAGCAACACCTAGACTGGTGTTTGACCAAACCACGGAGCACCAAAGCCTAGCCCAGCTGACACATAAAATTAACCAGTACAGTTGATCTCTGCTTTTCATTTTCTTTTTCTTTTTTAAAAAATATATTTTATTGATTTTTTACAGAGAGAAAGGGAGAGGGATAGAGAGCTAGAAACATCGATGAGAGAGAAATATCGACCAGCTGCCTCCTGCACACCCCCCACTGGGGATGTGCCCGAAACCAAGGTACATGCCCTTGACCGGAATCGAACCTGGGACCTTTCAGGCCCCAGGCCGATGCTCTATCCACTGAGCCAAACCTGTTTTGGCTCATTTTCTTTTAATACTTCATGAACTTGGTGCATCTCGTAGCCATGGATCTGGCCATGCCTTATCCAGACAGCTGCCTCGAGGCTGCACTCCCCAAGCCCCTCAGCTCAGCTCTTCAAGATCTCCAGAGAAGGACAAGCACTGAGGAGGCTCTTACACTATTCTAAGTTTTTCCCTACAATCTAAGAGGGCAAGGAACAGCTTTCCATTGTATTTTAAATAACCCTTTGTGTGACAAAGACAGTCACCTAATTATCCTTTTTTTCTCTTAATCTGACGTTGGTCTTAAATTATTTGCAGACTGAGCTTTATACGAAAAGTATGCGGAGCCCCTAGTAGATCCTAAACCCAATTATTTTAGATAAATTATGGAAGGTTGTCAGAATATTGAGTGTTTGGTTTGTACCTCTCTGATTCTCCTTGCTCTCTCCCACCTCCACCCCACAAATAAATCTCCAGAGAGTTATTTTGTATCACAGGAAGATACCACTCAATCTCAAGCACCACCTGCCCAAAGCACACATCCCTGAAACACATGTGCACAGTCCTGGGAGGTAAAAGAGCTTGAGAGTCCCCCCCCCCCCCCCCCGCCCCACCACACACACACACACACACACACACACACACACACACACACAAACCCCGCAATGACTATTGGGTAAATAACTGGGTCTAGACAAGGCAGCATCTGTGCCCCCCCGCTAAGTTCCTCTCCTGTTGCTGCCGCACTGTTTCTCCCAAAAGCACCAGGAAAATGTGGAGCCCTGCACACTGCTGCTGCCCTGCTGAGAGATTGGGGGAGCATCCCCCACTTAACAGAGGAGAAAATGCAGGGGGAGTTGAGCTACTGACCTGCAAAGCCACATTACCTGTGTGAACAAAGTACAAGCCAATAGACCAATAGACATCTACTTCTTGCCAGGCTACACCGCTTTTCATCCACGTATGGATGGAATTTCTGTCCCAGATTGACACAGACTGGTCTTCTGTCCGAGAACAAAGTGGACCTGCATGTGAGCTATATAAGTATCATAGGGAACCACTAGATATGTGGTGCTAAAGGTCCCGTTGAGAATCTCAGAGCTTTGATTTGATTTGATTTCGTTTTGTTTTCATTTTAAGAGAGCCCTTTCTTGTAGGAAAAAGCCAGTTTCAGCAAAATTCATTCCTAGGAAATGTCAAAGCTTATAAATGCCCATTGCTATTAGCTAGAAAAAAAAGGGGAAACTTATAGACCCTGCTGATCCTGACTGGTTCTTCAAGGCAGAGGTGTTAAGTCCTATTTTTATTATAGGCATATGTTTGAGGGACTCAACTGTGTGGGTGGGATTACCTCTGTCAACAGAAGAGAATGGCAACTGTGTGTAAGAGCCCCAAACGTCCCATATCTATGTATATAAAAGCCTAAGCAACCAAACGACCGGAACGACCAGTGAACCAGTCACCATGATGCGCACTGACCACCAGGGGCAGACCCTCAACATAGGAACTGCCCCTGGTGATCAGTGCACTCCCACAGCCAACCTCCCGTGGCTGGCCAGCAGTGTCGGCATCCGGCGGCATCGACGTCCGACGTCTGTTCCTTCTGTGCCCAGCCCGGCAACCGTCACTTCCTCTGCCAACCCTGCCAGGGCCTTCAGGCCCTAGGCTGAGATGGGGAACTGGGGATGGGTGGTGGTGAACATGGCTCCTTTCCTAGAGGGGCTGAGGGCCAGCTCCCTCCTCAGGCAGCCAACCACCTGCATCCCACCCCTCCCCACTGCCAGCAGGCCCCAATCAGCCCGGCCCTGATCAACCCTCATTGCTGGCTAGGCCTAGGGACTCCACCCGTACACAAATTCATGCACCGGGCCTCTAGTCTATTATATTATATTATATTATATTATATTATATTATATTATATTATATTACTCTCTTTTGCAGAAATGACATATGTTGTACCACACCCTAGAACTAATGAGGAGAAGGCTAATGTAGCTGGACCTGCAAAGAAGCTCATCAAGAAACCAAATTCCAATCTCATACCTAAGTGAATTTGAAATGGAAACCTACTCAGATAAAAGAAACTTTAGAGCAAGATCTGAAACTGTTGGTTAAGTAATCCTCTTCCTAGTCATTACCTCTAACCTGATGCTCATTAGAAGTAAAAGGAGGACTTCTCCAATGACCCACGGCTTGGTTTCCTGTTGTGCTCACGGACAAGAAGAGAAGTAGAAACTGGGGCCAAGCAAGAGTTCGTGTCTGAGTGCAGCCCGCAGCTTGGCCGCGCGTCTGGGTGTGCTGTGCTAGTCTCCACCCGTTAACTTCTGTAAAATCTCCTTCGGGAGGTGTTAGAAAGAGCACCAGCTCAGTGCCCTGGGAAAATGAAGGATGGTTGTGTTGCCCCTCCCCTTTCCTCCTGGGACAATCCAGTCCAAGAGCCATTAGGTGGGACAAACAAGGTAGAATTTAATAAAAATTCACCTGTTATTCTTATTCTTATTCACTGAAAGCTAAAAAATAAACAACAAATATCAACTAAAACGATTCAGTGATAACAGTGCTTGAAATAAAAAATAAATGAAAAGGTTTTTACCTAGGGGGAAAAAATTTACATAATGGTTCTCAACTCAAATCCTGTTGCTTAGGGTTTCAAATGTTACCACATTGAAAGAAGCAATTCTAAAGTTAATGAATATATTATTCATTGTTATAGGTAATAAAATACTATCTAGAATTTGCAGAGTCTTGCTGAAGGGCAAGCATTGTTCTTGGTGCATTATCACATTTAACTTTTTCACAACTGCTCTGTGAGGTAGCTACAGTTATTATCCCCATTTTACAGATGAGGAAACTAAGGTATGGAGAATTTTTTTTTCTTTAGAAAATCTTTTTTCACAGTTTATTTTATTATTATTATTTTTTTTTATTGCTTTCAGAGAGGAAGGGAGAGATAGAAACATCAATGATGAGAGAGAATCATTGACTGGATGCCTCCTGCACACCCCACACTGGGGATCAAGCCCGCAACCTAGGCATGTGCCCTAGGCTAGAATCGAACCTGAGACCCTTTAATCCGAAGTCCAGTGCTCTATTTACTGAGCAAAACCAGCCAGGGGCAGATACATAGAATTTAAGAACCTACCCCTATATCCCAGCTAAAGGGTGAACTCAGTAGTTTAACTCTTATACCTGTGTGTTTAATCATTACACTGACAGTTTTAATCCTTAACCTTAACCCTTAGTTCTGTTCCTTCTCACATTTAGTCAGCCATCTAAGGTCTTATCTATCCCCCAAAACATCTTTAGGAACTCTCTATGAGATGTGGGTAACTCTGCCAACCCTGATTCTAACCCTGCTGGTTAATGTATTGGTTATTAGGGAGCCTTCTAATTCCTCTCTGTTATGTGTCCCCTCAAAATTCTTATATTGAAGCCCTAACCCCCAGTGTGATGGGCCTTTGAGAAGTAATTATGTTTAGATGAGGTCATGAGTGACCATGATGGGATTAGTGTTCTTACAAGAAGAGATGCCAGAACACAAGTGCTCTCTTTCTTCTCTCCCTCCTTCCCTTCCCCCTTCTTCAACTCCTCCCACTTCACACACACACACACACACACACACACACACACACACACACACCCTTCTTGTGAGTACAGAGCAACAAGGCAGACCTATGCAAGCCAGAAAGACAACCCTCACCACACTGGTCTGCACCTTGACCTTGGACGTCTCAGCCTCCAGAACTGTGAGAAATAAAGGTCTGTTTAAATCACCAGTGTATGGTGTTTGTTATGGCAGCCAAGCTGACTAATACTCTCCCAACATCACAACTGTCCCACACTCATCCACACACCAGGCTACCTCCAAGTTCGCTTTCAAAGACTGGTTGCTCCATGTCACACTCTTACTTAAAAATGGGTGATGAATGGTACATTGCCTAAGGGTGGGGTTCAAACCTTCAAACCCATCAGGAGGGTATTCAAAGCTCTGTATCGTTGGACCCAATTACTTTTACTAACTTTATATTTTACTATACTTTTCTATGACATGTACCCGCCAGCCAATTCCCTAAACACATCCTGTATGGCACCTTCTTTCTGCCTCCATATATGTTCTCTGGCTATTTCTGGAATACCTGGACTCACTTCTCTCTCTCTCTCTCTGGAAATTTCTCTTCACCTTCTAAGACCCACTGTGAATGTCCAATCTTCTGAAAAGATTTCTCCAAATTTCTGTGCTCCCATAACACTTGGCTTGTAGCTCTATTTTGGCAAGCTTGATTTAAGGTCAGTCTCAGCCAAAACCTGAAAAAGGCCCTAAGGGCAAGACAGTGTCTCCTCATCTTTGTATCATCATCCCTTTCACATGGACTGGTAGTTAGTAGATGCTCATGAAATTAAAGTTGAGGGGATGAATTGAATCTGTAAATATACTTTCCAAATTTTGATAGCCATTAACTTTGGCTAGAGCAGATAATTTTAACAAGTAGAGATTTATTTTAGAGATAATCTCGCTTATCTAATTTCCCAACACTGCATTTTTCCTACAGTTTCACATCCAGTTCACTGATCAACTATCAAGCTGACAATAGCGTGTCATTACATCTGCAGTGAGTCACCGGCCTGGGGAAAAGTACACGTGATACATTTACATTTGGACCATAAGGTAAAAGTACCTTTTTTTGTTTTCAGAACAGAGCAAGAATCTTGAAAACTAAAACAGTAAATTCAATGAAAACCTAGTGTCACTTAAAAAATCGTACAGTTTTTGGAGGTGCGTTCTGGTCTCCACCTGGAATTTGTGACCATCATCACTACTGATGAGTCCCACCCATCTGACTTGTGCCAACAGAGCCTGTAACAACCTATACAACCAAGACGTTTTCTTTTTTAAAAAATATATTTTTAATTGATTTCAGAGAGGAAGGGAGAGGGCAAGAGAGAGAGAAACATCAATGATGAGAGAGAACCATTGATTGGCTGCCTCTTGCACACCCCACACTGCGGGTCAAGCTTGCAACTTGGGCGTGTGCCCTGATCAGGAATCCAACCTTGACCATCTGGATCATAGGTCAATGCTCACCCACTGATCCAAGCCAGCAGGGCCCAAGATGTTTTCTTTGAGAGGGTTTTCAACTGCTAACTCTATGCCTGATGATCTTCAAATTCCTACTAGAAGAAGAAGCCCAACATTCGTATTGAAGGTCACTCTGGGGCAGGATGGGGAGAGTGATGGCTAAGGGGACATCACCCAGGAGGCCCCTGCAATAGTCCCAATGGCCTTCCTCAATGGAAAGAGAGAGAGGCATCTCTTTGAAGTACCCTACTGTGCCCTTATAGTCATGTGCCTCATAAGGAAGTTTGGTCAACGAACAACACATAGCCCTAACCAGTTTGGCTCAGTGGATAGAGTGTTGGCCTTCAGACTCAAGGGTCCCAGGTTCGATTCCGGTCAAGGGCATGTACCTTGGTTGCAGGCACATACCCAGTGGGGAGTGTGCAGGAGGGAGCTGATCGATGTTTCTCTCTCATCGATGTTTCTAATTCTCTATTCCTCACTTCCTCTCTGTAAAAAAAAAAAATCAATAAAATATTTTTTAAAAACGTGCAACACATAGACCACAGTGGTCCCATAAGATTCTAATGGAGCTAAAAATTCCTACCACCTAGGGATGTCGTAGCTGTTGTAATGTCACAATGCAACGCATTACTCACCTGTTTGTGGTGATGCTAGTGTAAACAAACCTGCCCTGCCAGTCCCATAAGTAGAGCACACACAATTAAGTATAGGATATAATACTTGATAATGATAACAAAGAACTATGTGATTTGTTTATGCGTTTACTATACTATACTTTTTAAAATATATTTTTATTGATTTCAGAGAGGAAGAGAGAGGGAGAGAGAGATAGAAACATCAGTGGTGAGAGAGAATCACTGATAGGCTACCTCCTGCATGTCCCACACTGGGGATCAAGCCCACAACCCAGGCATGTGCCCTGACCAAGAATTGAACTGTGACATCCTGGTTCATAGGTCAACGCTCAACCACTGAGCCATACCAGCCGGGCTACTATAGGATACTTTTATCATTATTTCAGTGTACTCTAGTGTACTCTTTCTCCTTGTGAAAAAGTTTGCTTTAAAACAGTGTGCTGTGTTATTCTGGCAGCCTCCTCATACATTTCATGTTCACCTCGTCTCTTGATTGTATCATTTTCCCTTGTGCTTGATTTTATCTCGTGCTGTTTTGTACAGGCTTGGAGCCTAGGAGCAGCCGCCTAAGCCATATAGTCTAGGCGTGTTGTCGTCTACACCACCTAGGTCTGGGGGAGTGCACTCTGTAATGTTCGCCCGTGGCGAGATTGCCTGGCAGCACATTTGTCAGAACGTGTCTCCGTGGTTAAGAAGCACCTTGCTACATTTGAGGTGCCGACTACCACATTAGAGACACATGTGTGCGCCCACACTCACATACACACACACTTTTGGTTTCTGTGTTTGCCAGCATAATGTAGCATATTTGAAACTACAGGTTAGGTTCTTTCCTGGGTAGCAGTAAATAGTATTTAAAAAAAAGAGTTCTAGAGGAACATGCAATAAATGATAAGAAGTAATAACCAAAAGTTGTACAACAATCACCATGTACCACCAGTTGTTCTAATGATTTACATGTATTAAATTAGCTAGTCCTCTTAACAAACCGAGGAGGTGGGTACCATTACTTTACAGATGGGAAACGGAGGCACACCAAGATCGACTTGACTAGCTTACACGGTTGGTTGTAAGTGGTGGGATTAGAGACCAGGCATTCTGGCTAACAGGGTCTGGGATCCTAGCCACTAGCTCCAACATTTAGTAATTCTACTAACAAAATGTGCTGCTCTTGTCACCTCTTATGATTTTTTCCCATTTGTTTGGGTTTTTAAGCATGAACCTATTTGCCTTTGACCAGCTCTCATGCTAAAGAGTAGCTAGGTGAATGGAGAAATTATACATCCAAATAGTCATGTACTATTAACTAAATGGGCCAGATCATGGATGATCTTTTCGTTTAAAAAGCAGGAGACAACTAATAAAAGATGCTGTTTCTTCAGCCATCATTCAAGTGCCTATCCATAAAGCCATCCTTACGTCGTAAAAACTCCCATTCTGTAACAGGCACACAAACAGACACCTCCCATAATCCAATGACTCTGCACCCCATCACCCTCTGTAATCCCTTCAATATCAACAGAATAAAAAAACCACATCCGGACCACTGTACGCTTAACCCCTCTAGTATCCAGCAGTGTTTGCTCCGGGGGAAACCTCTTGCAGCACTAATTCAACTCAGTTGAAACTCTTTCAATACGGAATCTCTTGATACTAACAATCAACACAAACAAATGTTCAGAAATCAAGCCAAGGGAGAGAAGTTGAATGTCCTGGATGAGGTGGGCCCCTGGGAGGGAGGTTCCCAGTGCTTGACTGTCCAGCAACCCCCTCTCAGCAAAAGCGTCGCTAAACTCGATTTGCCTTATAATTTCACAGCTCCCTTTCCACCCAGATTCAACTTCAGGATTTCGTTTCTCTACGCAGAGCAGGACTGTAGCTGTTCCTCAGCCCGCGAGTTTTATGGGGGCAGTGAACTAGCGTCTATATTGTGTTACTAAACCATAACCAGGCAGTAAATTACATGGAGGAAAAACAAAGGCGAATTCTGCTGAGCGGGGGGTTTTGTTGTTGTTGTTGTTTAAAGAATGACTCTACCTTACTCTAAAGGAACAAACAGTGAAACATTTCTTGCGAAGTGTCATCATATTTCATCGTTATTTTTGTTTTTAGTTCGTTTAGCAATAGAAGCAGTATCTGAAAGAAGCAGGTTCCACATGCCCTAGCAGTTTGTAACCGTTACCAAGTCAACCCTGTTTTAGTAACTCTTCTTCGCATTTTGCTCTTATATCCCTGGACAAAACATGCCAGGGAGACAATCGAAATCAAATGTTTCAACCTCCTCAGCTTTCCTGAAACTGCCGTGGGCATCAGCATCTTTTGCTCAAGGAGTAAAGTTTTTCAGGGGGAGGTGGCGGGGAAGCGGGAGACAGTGCGATGCCATGAAATAGACAAAAGCCTGTCATTGCCCCAATAGTGGAAAGACCCAAAGGGGTTGGGGAGGAGAATCGTAGTTCCCCGGGGAGGCTGAGTGTTGGCCTCCCATCAAACCTATTTCTCTCTAATTATTTCAACCCACTCCCACCCCCAAAGCTGCAGCAGAATTTGAGACACGAATGCCATAGCACTTTTGTACCAAATAGGAAAACACAAAGCTCACTGGCATCCCTGCTTCCTTCAATAGTGACACAAGTGATTACCAAAAGACCCTTATTAAACACTCAAGTGTGTGACACTCTAAAAACAAAAAAAAGAATCTATGCATGGGGTATTCCCTGCCAACCCCTCCCACCACCACCACCCCCCCATTAAGCAATGTCATTGTGCTTGTGAGATGGGTATTGTTTTATAATTTGATAGATAGAGAACTTGGGGTCCTGAGAAGTTGCTGACCTTCTTAGCCCGACAGAGTATCGTGAGTTCTGTTGTCCAGATTCTGTAAACAGAGAGGAGCTGTTCAAGGTCAAACCTGCCCCTTGTGGGAACCCTGGGTCTTTGGGAACCTCCTCCCTTTGGAACAAGCTCTCAGACTCTAAAGAATTGGAAGGATTAAATTTTATGCCTTTTTTTTTTAAAAGGTCAGATTAAAATTTTTATAAAATTAATATACTCCTAAAACTTTTTTAAAAATATATATTTTATTGATTTTTTTTACAGAGAGGAAGGGAGAGGGATAGAGAGTTAGAAACATTGATGAGAGAGAAACATCGATCAGCTGCCTCCTGCACACCCCCTACTGGGGATGTACCTGCAACCAAGGTACATGCCCTTGACTGGAATCGAACCTGGGATCCTTCAGTCTGCAGGCTGACGCTCTATCCACTGAGCCAAAACGGTTAGGGCAACTCCTAAAACTCTTAAAGGTTACATGGTATCTTTAGAAACAGATTCCCTTCATCTCTAGAGAGAGAGTTAGGGAAGCTGTTTGCATTACACGTGACCATCAGCAAAATGTGCATCAGAAGACAAGGGACTTTTACTAGAAATTCAGCAATTCAGAAATGTACAAGGGTCTCTGAGCTTCCAAGATGATTTGCCTTTCATTTTGCTGAGAAAACTAATTCTTGCACAGAGGGTTCTGCCACAGACAAGGATTTTATTAAAAGAAAGAGAAAGTGGAGGGGAAAAAGAAAACACCAGCATATGGGGATGGTGAGGACAGAAATTATGCTCCTTAATAAACATATTAAGGTAGTCTGCTCACCATGACAAATAAAACCACGTAGTCAAAACAGTTATGTCTTAAAATGAGAGACAGCCGAATGCCTGAAAGAAAAAATAGGAAGTAGAACCCTGTGTGCTCCCAAACATTTTTAGTCCATCTCCTAAATCCTAGCATCTTGATATGCCAGCTCTGGAAGGAGCTGTGGAGATTCCTCCTCGATGACTGACACACAGGAGCCCCCCTGCCTGTAGTTTCAATGACCAGCGGCCCAGTGAGACCTGAAAATATTAAATGGAAAATTCCAGAAATAAGTAATTCTTAAGTTTTAAATTGGGTGCTATTCCAAGGAGCCTGATGGAGCCTACCTTCTGTTTCTGGACACTCCTCAAGCGCACCCCCTCTGTAAAATCTGGCTCACGTCCCCAGGCTGAGAGAGGGGACGTGTGCTGGGTCCCACGGATCATGTTCTGTGATCCCACTGTGTTGAAATCTAGGCATTGCCACCACACAGGCATTATGCCATCCCAGGCACTATCGCAACAGAGGATTGAAGTCCAAATAGTGGTTGACCTTCAAGTGCTACTGTCCTTCCTTTGCGAGGTGAGAAATATGGTGAAAGGATTTCTTTGAATTCCCTCACAGGCTCAAGGGAGCAAAAATTTCCAAACCACGCCAGCCAAGGAGGTTGGTTTTCTCATCACTCCCAGTCCCCTGACACGCTGGCACAGTCCCAGCTGTTTCTGGAGTCTGTCGAACATCGTCCTGGGGAAACAGATCAGGGCTAATTGGACAAAAGTGACTGAGGAATAATTCTGTTCCTAAACTCACACAATTACCATGGGTCTCAGAATCTGGTGCCTAAACTGCAACATCAGTACCACCTGGGAGTTTGTTAGAAGTACACAATCTCAGACCTACTGAACCAAATTTGGGGGGTGGGGCCCAGCAACCTGAGTCTTTATTTTTTAAACATACACTGAGTGGCCAGATTATTATGATCTCTGAATGCATAATAATCTGGCCACTCAGTATATAGGCCCAGTGCATGAATTCATGTATGGGTGGGGTCCGGCCAGCCTGGCCAGGGGGAGGGGACGTGGGCAGTTGGCCGGCCTGCCTGCTTGTCGAACTCCTGGTTGAGGGGACAATTTGCATATTAGCCTTTTATTATATAGGATATATACTGAGTGGCCAGATTATTATGCATTCAGAGATCATAATAATCTGGGCACTCAGTGTATATCTTCATTGATTTCAGAGAGGAAAGGAGAGATAGAAACATCATTGATTGGCTGCCTCCTGCATGCCCCACACTGGAGATGGAGCCCACAACTGCATATATGCCCTGACCAGATCGAACCATGACCTCCTGGTTCGTAGATTCGATGCTCCACCACTGAGCCACCCTGGACAGGCAGCAACCTGAGATTTAACAATCTATACAGGTGATCCTGGTGGCATTAACAACTGCTAGCTTATTAGAAATGGAGGAAATGATATTTCCCAGTTGTCAGTCTACCACTGGAGTGGAGGATTAATCTGAGAACAAGCCGGAATAGTAGCGTGGGAGCAGCTTTTGGAGGAAGGGCCCTGAGTGTGAGGCAGCGTTCCGGCTGCTGGGGGTGAGGAGGGCATCCTGAGGCCTGCGATGGAGGCGGGTGGCACCACCTTCTCACCTTCCTGCTCAGTCTCCGCCACATCTCTGTGGGATCCTGGGCAAAGCACTGGAGCTCTCTGAGACACTGTTTTGACAGAGAGAAAAACGTGTTTTCCTTCTATTTCACAGATAGAATGAGCAGCAGAAGAGCCATTTGGAAGTGGGGAGCTATGTTGCTGGGCCCACCCCTGTGAGACTAGACGTTTCTACACAGCTCTGGCTAGCCAACGCTTACAACGCTATTTGTAAATCACCTTTTTTATTCTTTCCCATCAGAATCCTTCCTGGGGACTTTTTTTTTTTTTTTCAAGTCAAGAGTAATTTGTAGTTTGGAAAGTTTTCCTGAGCAAGACTGTGTTTAAGCTTCCACTTTTAGACACCAGACTCCTTGCTCACCTCTCCCCACCCTCCTCTCCTGTGTGGTGCCACGGACGGACTAATCAGTAACCACAGGCCTCTGTAAATCCAGGGGCAGGAGACATCCATGGCACCATGGGCCCTGAGGCGAGAAAGGACTGTCATTTGTTAACTACCCAGCTGTCTCTGCTGGTTTCACAACACAGTCTTCCTGACTTTTCTAAGGCTAGAAATGTGGGCAAATGACTTTCAAAAAGTAAAAGAATCAATTAAAAAAAACATGTATGTGCTTGGGAAAACCGGTATCTCTTGAATGTTAGTTCTTGGAGGTGACGGCATTGATTAATTCTGGACAGCACTCAAATGACATAAACTCACTGGATGCTTTGAGGGCCTCATTTAAGAAGCATACACAAATAGCTGAGGGGACGTAAATGACTACTACTTCCATGGCCGGTAAGTTGACAGTGCCCCTCAAAGCTTAAAATATATGCACAACGGGAGCCAACGTTGTGCTCCTGGGACTTCCTCTTCCAGATACACTCACATGCACAAATTGGCTCTGTGTTAGACAGGACAAGCATCTCCGGGTCTGGGCAGTGCTAAATGTTAGTACTAAATGTTATTCTTGCTATGTGTTAAAAGTGTAGCACAATATTTTGCAGACCAGTTATAAACAGGAGCTTGACCAGAACCCAACAGGATGCTAGGAGCCGACTGCAAAGAAGGAATCGTGTATAGACGCAATGGCTAAGCCTCCTTGAGGGGAGACCGAGCTCTGCTTATGAATCCTGTCTCCTTGACTTGCTGCAACCAAATAAAACTATCTTTCCACAAGCACGTCTCGTTGGTGAATAGAGCACCCTAACTGGTGAACCCCTTGAGCTGGGTAACATGTGTATTCAATAAAATATTTTGTGTTAATACGGAACTGGTTAAGTAAATTATCGTTATAGAATACTTGGCAACCAGAGCAAAGAATTCAGAAGTGCTTTATGTCCTGATATGGAGAAAACTCTAATACCTTCTGCTACTCACAAAGGAAAAGGCAGTCTGTGTGCTCAGCATATTACCATCAAAAACCAGGAAAAAGAATGTCTATTTGTTTGTTTATACAAAAATACATGAAAAAATATGAGCACAAAAGAAACAACCTTGGCAACTTCCAAGGAAAGGAACTTGGGGGCTGGGACATGGGTTGGAAGACACTTTTCGCTATATATCCGTTTGTTCCTTTTAAGTTTAGAGCTGTATAGATATATTATTACTTTAAAAAAAAGAAATAAGGATTATAAACAAGTTTTAAAAATAAATTATCAGCCTGAAAAATAAAGTCAAAATCTAATTTTTCTTATTAAAATAATCATTCTAAATGGCTGTCAATTTGAAACTCTTTTCCTAAAAGTGCAACAAAACTTATTCAGTCTATAAAGAAAAAGAAAAAAAAAAAGATTTTCTTTTTTGGTCCTGCTAAGTAAAACAGGATGAACCAAGTAGCCTTCCTTACCCTTATCCCAAAGAGGCAAGGCCAAAGATAGGAGCCAGGGAGAGAAGTCACTGGAATAGTGATCATGAAAAAGGACAACATGTGAAAGTATGAAAGGGAAGCTATGTTAAGCTAATAATTTATTTTGATGTCCCTTGCTCCAGGAAAAGATGGCATTGACTTAGTAAATTATATACCACACAGAAATGCAATGTCTGTGAAAACAAACCGATTGCTCAATAAAAATTAACCAGTCACTGAGTCAATGGACATAAAGTTTTGTAATGAAGCCAAACAGACAGTCACTGCCCATGACCTCATAAAGAAAACACCATGCCATGTAATGAATAACTGACCCAACAATAGCCTTCCTGTAGTTTTTAGAAGTCCTCACTGCTGTTATTTGTATCTTTGAATGGAGACAGAAGTCATAATCATGAAACATCCTTGAGTTGGGGGACCAAACATAATTGTCCAAGGGACCAAAACCACAGAATGTAGATAAGCAGCCCTGCCCCATTAGTTTAAGTGACGGATGGAGTTCGGATCATCAGGGGAAAGGCAGGCCTGCATATTCTTCAAGCCGCCCTCCATAAATGTTATGCTTCTCAGCAGGCTTTTGCTTCTTACTGAGCGGCTGTGAATTTAATGGTGTAATCTACTCCCTGACAAGTGGCAGGTGCTGCTGTAGGACAGATGATAGGTTTTAATCATCAGCAAAGCTAGCATGGAATTAACATCTTTGAACATAAGCGGATGAATGGAAGATCTAGCGCCTTCTGCATAGCAGTGAGCTGATGAGAATCAAGATTTCCCTTAAGAATATTTTAGACGCATTCCAACATAGGCCTGCATGGAGGGGCTGATGCTCAAAATGTGACCAACATTTAATATTTTTGCCTGAAAAAGATGAAGACATGTATTTCAAAAGTTCATCTTGGTCTTTTTCTGTTTTTAAGCCAGGAAAGCACCCAGAGAGCATTTAAATGTGAACAAATGGCTTTGTGGTAAAAGACCAAAAATAAACTGGTTACAAAATGTATGTCCGGATACCTATATCAGTTGACTTACATGGATGTGAGCAAAACAACAGCTAACTGTTAGAGGATAATTAAACAGGAAAGCTGATTTGACTATATTTCATCTGAAGTTACTCTTTCTGGCAGTGTATTAGTTAGAATAAAAGTTTCAGCCTCATTTAACAGAAAACAACAACAAAATAACAGTGGCTGAAACAAAAAAAAAATTATTTCTCTTTCACATAAAAGAACTCTAAAGATAGGCAATTCAGGGCTGTGTAGTGGCTCCAGAGTCATCAGGAACCAAGCAAGGTTCCTCCTCAACATCTTAGCCATCCTAGGGTGCTTTCCATCCCCAAGGTCACCCACAAGGTCAGCCAAAATGGTAGCTGCAGCTTCTGCCAACATGCCCAAACATGAAGAAGGAGAAGGAAAGTGGACACATCTCCCAACTGAGTGTTGGGGAAATATAATGAAGATCAAAATCTTCTCCCAATCCAGAAATCCTCTCCACAAAGGTAGCAGAGAAAGAAAATACCATCATTGTTGAATAATCATTAAACAAGGATGTGATGTACCCCACAGGCAATCTGATAAGAGACTGCAAAGACAGAGAGAAATCTCATCTTCCACCCACATAGCCAGGCAGATACAAATCCTTTACATACAGGTTCTCAAGAGAAACACAAGCCCTAAAGTCAGAAGACTTACTTCGCACAGTTCATCTGACATTGACCTGGAAATTGAGGTGTCCATCTGTGTTGGTTCATTGAATGTATACAATTGGAATCTATACAAATTTCTCATCTCTTTGGGATAGCAGATAGTTTTACAAACTGGAGCCAAGGTAGCTAAAGTTAGGCGCCTACCTCCTGCTGAAGATTGGAAGTCTGTGCTGTCTTCCTTGGATGTTGACATAGAAAGGAGAAGGCTCCTGAATTCGTGAGAAAGGTATTCCTGGGTTGAAAAGGTAACCAAAGGCTTAGCTAATCAATTTATGTACACTTCAAAGAGGAGAGAAAGTACTTCCAATTACATGTTTTTAAAGAAAATTCTCAGAGTAAAAAAAAAAAAAAGGGGGGGGGAAACTCTTCCCTAATTTTCAACAGGGAGAATATGCCTCTTGCTTTTAATTTGTATTTGTCCTTTCATGTCAACAGCCTTTAAGGGATGGTCCCATTTACAACAGCAACACAAATTATAGTATACCTAGGAATTATTTTAATAAGAAATGAATAAAAACTGAAGGTAGAAAATTTTAAAACCCTCTGAATGACACAAAAGAAGACTTGATCAAAAGGAAAGCCATACCTTTCATATTAAACACACACACACACACACACACACACACACACACACACACACACAGACTCTACATCATATTACTGTCAATTAACCATAAAGATTTTTTATCCTTTTAATACCATAAATAATGACTCTTTAAAAATAATTTTTTATTGATTTCAGAGAGGAAGGGAAAGGGAGAGAGAGGGAGAAACACTAATGATGAGAGAGAATCATTGATCGGCTGCCTCCTGCATGCCCCCTAGTGGGGATTGAGCCCTCAACCCCGGGCATATGCCCTGACCAGGAACAGAATGGTGACCTCCTGGTTCATAGGTTGACCCTCAACCACGGAACCATTGGCTGGCTAATGACTTTTTTAAAAACTAGAATAGATAAAACTGAAGTTTATTTTAAGATAGTAAATAGGCAAAAACAGCCAGGGAAACTGTAACAGTGAAGAGCAACACAGGAGGATTGGCCCCTCTAGATGATGAAATTTATTACAGCAGTGTTTTCTGGCCCATGGATAAACAGAGCAAATCACAGAATACAACCTCTAAAAATAGACAAAATGCATAAGAGGATTAAGAATGGCAATTCAGATCTACAGGGAAAAGGCAGGTTTTTTTTAAATACATGCTATTGGATCAACTGAGTAATCTGGAGGGGTGGTGTTTAAATAGAACTCAAATCTCACAATATACATCAGAAAAAAATCTTAATGAATCAAAAATTGAAATTAGCCCAGCCAGTGTGGCTCAGTGGTAGAGCATCAGCCTATGAACTAGGAGACCACGGTTTTGATTCCTGGTCAGGCCACATAACCGGGTTGTGGGCTCCATCCCAAGTGTGGGGTGTGCAAGAGACAGACAATCAGTGATTCTCTCTCATCATTGATGTTTCTATCTCTCTTTCCCTTTCCCTTCTTCTCTGAAATAAATTCAAATATATATATACATACATATATACATACATAGATAGATAGATAGATAGATAGATAGATAGATAGATAGATAGATATAGATAGATATATAGATAGATAGATATAGATAGATATATAGATAGATAGATAGATATTAATGGAATTGCCTGGGCTTCCAGCACTATTCATATTCATATACTATTCATAGTCACTTAGTAACAAAATGAATTGTGATTTTAAGAAATGTTTAATTTTTGAAACAATTGAAATAAACTATTATTGTAGGTATAATATAGCAATCAAGTCAAAAGTAAAAACAAGGCTCAGTTGACTGGCCTTTGATAGTTACAAAGTGTCCTAATTCTATAATTTCACCAAAAGAAAACTATGCAAAATCAAGATAACTGGGAATAACTTTGAGTTTGACTCCCCCCGCCCCCCCCCCAATTCCTAAAACTCAAAATATATTTGGAAAGCAGATTTGGAAGTATATGGTGTTTAATTAGGTAATTTATGTTTTTTAAAAAATTATTCCTAAAGGAAATGTCTGAGCCTTAACTGCTGTGCCCTTTGGGAACTGAGTGAGGAATAAATGGGTGAGGAAGGGAAGGAGTGCTTGTATTGGTGAAACTGAATGTACAGGTGGTTAGAGAGGTCCTGTAACTGCAGGAATGAGGATGGATTTCATCAATGAAAATGAAAAATTCAGAGTGGAAGTCACACAGGAAATAAATATTTAGAGGAAATAGAGATCAGTTTCCTACTAAGAAGTATGTGGTTAAGGGAGCAAAAATGGACAACCATATAACCATATAATCACATGGATATTTTCTTTGATGAAAGAAAAATATAATTTGAGGACTAAAAATAGGAGAACAGCATGAGGCAGATTATCTAGTTATAAGGAGAGCTTTTATTCTTCAGCCAAAATCTTCCAATTGGTGCTTCATCCTTTTTAAGGGATTGTGGGATAAACTTTTCTCCAGTGTCTGACTTGTCTTAGTCATCTCTGGCTAGTTAGGACCTAGAGCTTGGAGCTGAGTTGTGGCTCAATAAAGTGTTGACACTTCTTTATAGGATCCTTTAAAAGTCTTCAATAGTGACCTACGGGGAGGCAGCAGGCATGCAGGGGCCTGGGTATGAGCAACCATAAGATTTCGTCAGCTGGACCAACAGAATAAGGAAGTTCCTAACATCAGGGAGAGAAGTGAACTTTATGGCAGCCACAAAACAGGAAGTGTACAAAAAAATGTTTGTAGAATGCATGTTCATGAGCAAGAGAATGTTCCTCTATTTGACCTTAAATACTTGTTAAGAAATATTTTGGGACTTTTCTAAAAAGAAAACTGCAATTGCCTGCTAAGGCAGGAAACTGCCTTGCCAGTGGCCTGGCATCGTGGGAATGTGTCTGGCTTTTTGTGACTGTTACCCAAAACTGGTAACTACTAATTCAAAGTTAAATAAATATAAGCTTAAATTAAATTATTTCCCTTCCTTGTTTATATATTTCTGCTGAATGAGGACATTTTAGCAATGATTTTATATTCATTAGGAGGATAGAATGTAACATGGCAAGTCAATCATAGTCATAATGAAAACACTAAGACATTCTCCTTTTGTTACTCATTCATTCTTCCTTCTTTCTTTCCTTCCATCTATCCACCCACCCATCCATCCATCCATCCATCCATCCATCCATCCATCCATCCATCTTCCCATCTATATGACAGCTCAACCACCTACCCATCCTTTCCTCTATTTTATCATCAATCCATCCCTCTTCCCATCCTCCCCTCCTTTCACTCATCCATTTTCCCATCTATCTATTTTTCATTTCTCCTTTTGATACATTTTTTTATGTTTTTTTCAAAATACACTATGTTAAGTTGGGATAAAATACAGCATCTCTTGTGACATAACACTGTTTTATCTCTCAATGTGAACAGATAAAGAAGACAGAAATTTATGAGTTGTGTTCAATAGTTCCCAAAGAATGACATCGAAATGCCTAGCTACAAAAACAATTTTTCAGGATTAAACTTAAAGCTGTTTTCTATCATTGAAAACTGAAAACTATTCCTCTAGAAATAACCAAGGAAAATACATGGTGTTTTCCAAGGAAAGAGAATCATGATCAACATTTATAAAAATGAAGGGTATGTGTGGACATGTCAGAAACCTGAATAGGAATGCTTAGAAGAGAAGAAATAGATGAGTGATTCTGAGCTTTTTGGGAATTGTTATCTACAATCCACAATTACACTTTTTGCTTCATGACATATTCTATCTTCTGAAAACATGCAACTCCTCCCACAGTTAACTATTTGGTTTCAATTTAAGAATATAACTATGTATATAGGCATGTGACAAAACCAAGGTTGTTATCAGTATAGCCAGTGATTTTCTGTGTGTAATCCCAGACATGCTTAACCCTCTATATAAGAATCATAACATGTTCAATTACACCACCTAGTTCCTCCTACTGTGGGCTCTCACTTTGGAAAAGAACGTTAAATTCTGAGCATATCATCAAATAGAAATTGTCCCATAGTTGTAGCTAGTTTAGAGTGCAATGTAAAACAGTTATCAATAATATTTATATAGTAAAAGAAAACTGCTTACACTAAGAAGGGACACCACATATTAGATCATTTCATCACTTACTTGCCCTATTTTTTACAAATGGGGTAAATCGTCCATTCCTCTGTAATGGGGTCCATGAGGGTTTGCTTCTTTGAAATTGTTAAGAAATTTACTCATTTTACAAAATACAAACATGTCCACAAACAATCATAAAAGAGGATGGTTTATTAAAGGGAAAGTTGAGGGTTATGGGACATATAGTAGACACCCAACCTAAACTAGTATAAGAGGAGGGATTTTTTCTTGAGGGTTGAATGAGGGCATCAGATCCACAAGGACAAGAAGGAAGGGATTTGGAGAGTGTTGAGTAAAGGCCTTGAGGGGAGAGAGCAAGAGCAGGTCATAGTCTAGGGACTGCAAGAAATGGCTTCAATGTCAATAGTAGAGAGAGTGACGGGAAGGACAAGGGGAGAGATGGTGAATAAGCTGGAAATGCCAAAGATCTGGCTGGGGAAATAAGGGCAGACCAGATCTATCAGAGCTAAATTTATTATCTGTGTTTTCCAGAAATGAAGCCACTTAAAGACTTAAAGCTTGTGGAACTGGTACAAAGAGAATCATGTCTCAGAAATGTCATTCCAGCTGCACTGGAGACTGTGAATTAATCCAGGAGAAAGTGGTCGTGGAGTGTCAGACTAGATAAGAGGTAGTGTCAGACCCAGACAGTGGAGACAGAGAGAAATGGATGAAACTGTGATGCATTTAAGAAGCAGATTCAGCAGAAGGTGGTGAAGACTGGTTGTGAGGTCGGGAAGAGGGAGAGGTTGGGGAGGAAATGGAGATATAGGAAATATTGCTCAACAAGGAGATTAATGGTCAGAGCGGAGAGCCAGGTATACTACATACTCTTTAATAATCTCCTCAGATGATGACAGCTTTGTACTATATTTTTTCTAAAGGGAACAAAAAGAATTTTTTTCTCACATGCTTAATTGAAATTTGATTTTCTGTTATTGCCAGTTAGGATCCACAAAAAAGGCAACTCCACACTAAGTTGTACTTGCTGCTTGTATTGCTGCTCTTGGTTTAGCCTTACAAACACAGCAAGTACAATAAATTCTATTCTGTGGGATTCCCATCAAAAAAGGAAGGAAAATGTTGTGCTTATAATTATACGTGCTACATTATCAAGTATATTCCCGGCTGGAGGGAATCTCCACATTGAGTAGGCTTCCAAAACAACTGAATCCTCTCTGCATACAATTTCTTTTTGCGAATTTTCTATTTTTATTGGGTTTCATCATCAATTTTTAAAGATATTTTAAGAGTGGTTTTAGGTTAACAACAAAATTGAGAGGAAGGCACATAGATTTCTCATATACCCGTTGTCCCCATCAATGCATAGGCTACTCCATTATCAACATCACTTAACAGGATGGTACATTTTCACCAAGCATGTACCTAACGGACACATCAGAATTACCCAAAGTCCTCAGTTTACATTATGGTTCACTCTTGATGCTATACATGCTACAGGTTTGGATAAATGTATAATGACATGTCTCCATCATTGTAACATCACACAGACTATTTTCACTGCCCAAAAAATCCTCTGTGCTGACTAATCACCTCCCACCTCTCCCCTGCTCCTGGCAACCACTGATCTTTTTATTGTCTCCACAATTTTGCCTTTTCCAGAATGTCATATAATTGGAATCATACAGTATATAAGCCTTTTCAGATTGGCTTCTTACACTTAATAATATGCATTTACATTGCCTCCATGTCTTTTCATGGTTTGCTTACAATGCTCACATCTGAAGACTAAAAAAAATTTTCACTAAAACACTTCATTTTAAGCCTTCTTTCTCTACTCTCCACCGAGCCAGGAAATGAGATTGAGTTGGGGAAAAGGAGCACCATAGGATATATTTGGGAAGCTACTCTCCCTGTGGAACAGCTAACTTTAATCTAACGACATATGGAATTGACCAAGAACCTCTTAAATATATGCCACCACACCCCATCTAAATGGAAAAGTAGATAGACACATGGACAGTTGACACTGGAAACTTTGGGGAGGGTTTGCCTCCACACCTAGCATTTCAGTGAATGTAAAAATAAGTATCCTTCTGGTTTATCTCCACCTTACTCACTTTCCCTTCCTTTTATCCTCACTTTTACATTAATTCTAGTATCTCCTTCCCCCACCTTGCTTATATATATTTCTTTTTCCCATGTTTTATTTCCTGCCTTCTCTGGTCATTTTTCCTCCCTCCAGCCCCTCTTTTCTCCCTCACCCCGCCCCTATTCCTGCGTTTTTTGTCCACTTATGTAACCAGAGAGCTGCTCTCTTAACTTTCTCTAAGCTGCTTTCCATATATTTAAAACCTCCAGATGCTGGGGTAGCCATCAATCTAGGAGACACAGGCAGCTGCGTGATGCCTCACCCTCCAGATGGGCTTTCAGGGTGACCCTGTCTGATCACCAGGCTCGATGTATGAAAAACAGCCACTGAGGAAATTCATGGCAGGCCAACTCCCTGCACGATGTGGGGCAGCAGCTTGATGGATGGGCTGGCGATGATGGATTGCTCGCTTCCTACCCTTAGTCCATGAATTTTGGTTCCTGAGTTTCCTCCAGCAGGGACTGAATCGTCCCAGAGATAAGGTAACAGCACTCCGCTGGGAGCTGGACTCTGAGCTTGTTACTTGCTGAGGGCGATCACTCTCATTACTCAGTAAAGCAAATTGTTACTGACCATGGAAGGTTTTAGTCCATTTTGGTGGTTGTTGTTGTTACAGTTCTATAATGCATCATCTGTGTATTGTATTGTGTGTTCACCACCCCCATATCAGTGGTTTTTAAATCAAACAGACGGCCTGGCATATGCATCTAGATTCCTAGCACCATAAAAAAAAATTCTCTTCCAAAGTAAGGACAAAACACGTAATTCAAGTAAAAGGCAAAATCTATATATAGAAGCTTAATAATCCCCCTTGTCATCTGTTTGTTCTTTTTGGGAAATGACTATTACAGCTTACTATAATCTTAATCCTGAGTAGTTGCTTATTTATTAGTGTTAGAAAATGAATCTGAAGTCTAAATACGAAAAAACTGGGTGACTTTCATATGCTTGCCAACATTATCTCATTAATCCTTGTGGTGCTTCTGAAAGATGTATGCTATATATTTTTATCTCCATTTTACAGAATGCGTAACCAAGATACCCCAAAACTCTTTAACATACTTAAGATCACAGTGTGGCTCAGTGATATAGTCAGAAATAAAAGCCAGCTTTTCTAACAAGAAGGTTCTGACAATTAATCAGAAACACAGTGAGTCTGTTCTTTGATGACTAGAAGTTTTATCTGAAGCCAAACGCTGATTTGAGCAAAAATAAAGTTGTCACAGCTGGTGATTTTATATCTTTAGAAGATTGTCTGTCCAAAATCCCGTAACAAAACATGTAGCCCCTGCTTTGATTTGGTACATCACAGCAAAGATATCTACCAAAGAAATTCTTGTAAAGAGAATCTTATTCTCCTTCACATATCTCATTTATAAAATTCAGAAGTTATTACTATGGAAAACAGAATCAACAGACCCCAGTTGAAAAAAGAAGTTGCAATGCAGAGTTCAACATTTTGTAAGAAGTCGGTCGAGCATCTTGGAAACTGAACTCAGTTACCTCCTCGGGCTTCTGGTTCCTGGTCCTGGAACCAGCACTGCCAAGTACTAGTATGAATAATAGTAACGGCCACATCGGATAAACAGATGTGGCAAAAGTCACCCCTGTTCCCCCGTGCTTGGCTGATCCTAGTGAGCAGGTATTTAATGCATAATTATTGACTATGGAGGGGGAGAATAATCAATGATATTCAAATGTGCCGCTGTCACTCTGCCCAACATATTTCCATCTGCAGACGACCTGATTGTACCTAGAGTATTTCAAGATCTTCCCACCACCTAACGCTTTTCCAACCAAGAGAGCTCTTCCATCCCCCTCCAACAAAAAGAGTTCCCCATCTCTATGAATACCATGGTTTTACATTTGTAACTGCCATCTTGTCACTTTAATTGAACAGATAACCACTAAGTCAGTGATTTTCCAACTTCTTTGAGCATAATAATCATCTGCATGTTAAACATTCTTAGGCCTCCAGTAATGTTTACTCAGATGGGAAGGCAGGACCCAACAATTAAACCAGAATACCAGGGGATTTTGATACAGGTATTCCAAAACCACACTTAGAGGGGAAGAAAAAAAAAAGCTCCTTATAATGGCCCTATTATAATAAAGAGGTAATATGTAAATTGACCATCATGCTCTCACACAAGATGGCCACCCCATGTGGTCACAAGATGGCCGGCAGGAGAGGACAGTTGGGGGCAATCGGGCCTGCAGGGAAGGGAGGGCAGTTGGGGGGGACCAGGCCTGTAGGGAAGGGCAGTTAGGGGCAATCAGGCTGGCAAGGGAGGGCAGTTGGGGGTGATCGGGCTGGCAGGGGAGCAGTTAGGTATCAATCAGGCTGGCAGGGGAGTGGTTAGGGGTGATCAGGCAGGCAGGTAGGCAAGCAATTAGAAGCCAGCAGTCCAGGATTGTGAGAGGAAAGTCCAACTGCTGGTTTAGACCCGATCTCTAAACCGGTAGTCGGATAACCCTCGAGGGGTCCCAGATTGGAGAGGGTGCAGGCTGGGTTGAGGGACACCCCCGCAACCCTGTGCATGAACTTCATGCACCAGGCCTCTAGTTACACAGATAAAGAAATGGAGGTTCATCTAACCACTATGCTGCACACCCAAAAATATAAAATAATATTGAATGTAATTTAATAAACATTTAAGTAGTCTTTCTGAGAGAGAGAGAGAGAGAGAGAGAGAGAGAGAGAGAGAGAGAGAGAAGAAGAAGAAATAAATGGAGGTTCAGAAAACTTTTTTGCCCAAGACAACTCACTCATTCCATCATTTGTCAAATGACTATTTGACCAATACTTATTGTGAGCATAGATACTCAGACACTATTGGTGTGTGTAGAATTGGAACCTGGTCTGGTCTCCAAGCCATTGCTCTTTCTACTCTGCCTGCTGCCAGATGTTATGAAAGTTCCAAACAATACCGAGCCTGGCTGGCGGTGGACTCAAGAAAGGCTTCATGGAGCAGGCAGAATTGGGGTAGAATTCCAGCTGTCAAGATGAAGAGGAGGGAACTGGGCCAGCAAAGATACTAATAACTGTTTGATAGCATGGGTCCAAAACTGCAGGTTTCACCCAGAGGACCAGATGAGTGAGGCGGAGAAGGCACCAGGGTGATGATATAGCTCAGGGATCCCACTAGGTGTATTTCAGGAGACCTCAGAGGCTTATCTTGTGTATCTTCTGGGTAGTGCTCACTGGCACATTCGAGTTTGTTGGGATTCCCATTGGGAACAGGAGAAAACCACCAGCTCTCTCTACCCAAGTACCCCGGAGCCTCCAATATCAGCAGCCTTATTCTGAGCATCACTTCCCTCACCACTCGCCCCGGCTTTCCAGTGGAAAGAACCTCTTCCTCACTAACAACTTACTGATGCAGAAGGACAGGGAATGAGATGGAAAGGGCTGCATGCTACAACTTGATAAGAATTATAAATATGACCTAGGATAATTACTCAGGATGCTGGAGCCTCATGAGGGAAGAGAAACACTAATCAAGATGGGTGAACATGGAGTGATTTCTTAGGGCACTTTGGTTCTCAGCCTGGGCTTCATATTAGAATCACCTAAGGAGCTTTGAAAACATACCAAAGCCTTGGCACCCCCGTGACCAGTAGAATCAGGAGCTCCAAGGTGTGAGTCCAAACATCAGGACATTTTAAAAGCTCGCCGAGTTGTTCTCATGTGCGAACCACTGATCTAATAGGGCAGAGCTTGAAGATAACAAATACAAATCTAAATGTGCCAGAACCAATGAGTTGAGAGGCAGATGTCTTTAAACAGAGTGATTTCAACCTGTGACTAAAAGGTCTAGCAAAAAAGGCCTAAGTAATTCAAGGAACAGGTTAAAGGTGTGAGCCAGCCAATCTGAGGGAGTGACACCTAGGCTGTTTGCCTGTGGAGGACCTGAGTAGTAAGCCAATATGAGCCAGGCTACAGAAGTTGATTTTATGAATGAATGAATGAATGAATGAATGAATGAGTCTATTATTAGCCCCACTTTTCAAATAAGGAAACTGAGTCATGCACAGGTAAAATTGCCCAAACCTCTTAATAGGGCATTTGCTCAAAATAGGTAAATGAACATTAAGTTAAACTGATTTTGATACATGCAATAGACTATATTTGGTTAAATTTATAGGACATTGCCATTTTTGTAGGACAAAAAGAGTTGAATATAGGCAATTCCACATGGCTTACCCTGATACATTTCCATCTGATGTTGCTGCCTGCATATTTATACTGAAAGTCTAACTGTGTCTTGGCCTTGTATTCCACTGGAACCTTCTTTTAAATACTACTTCCAGCATACCAAAATTGTCTATATTCAATACCAATTTATCTATCTTTCTATTTGTCTCATATTAGCAATCAGTTCTACTTGAACAAAGAGATTAAACCAAAAGAAGCAAAGTAAATGTAATTCCCTGACAACAAAATCAGATTAATAAACCTTTTATAAGGCTATCCACCTTAGCACGAAGAATGGAGATTGACTAGCCAGCTTTCAGGTTTCTGTGAGAGCAAGGGCAAACTTGCAGCAAAGCAGCAGAAACCAAGCCTGTGAAGTTCATCTCTAACTTCTTTAATAAAAGTAGGGAAGAGGAACAAATGGTCCCCCTCAGAATTTTCTGGGTATCAGAATAGCCTAGAAGAAACTATTGGTTTTCACATTGATTCAGTAAGTAGGACTATGCCAAGGAAAGTTCAATTTGACTGTCAGCCTATTAATTCCATACTCCATCAAAAGGGTACCATCTTTCACTCAGTCTCACCAGATTGCTTTGAGTAAGCTCCATGCGGCCATAACCATCTCTGTCTTTATTCAGGTCTTGATTATCAGTACCTGGCACGCAACGTGACATGAGGTAGCGGTGGAAAAGTATCCTCTCTAATAAAATGGTAATATGCAAATTAACCATCACTCCGTTACATAAGCCACGCCCACCAGCCAAGCCACGCCCGCCAGCCAATCAGGGCGAGTATGCAAATTAACCCCAATCCAAGATGGCTACAACCACAGAGAGCAAGGTTTCCCAGGTAACAGAGTAAGTCAAGCTTTCCATAGCCGTTGCAGGCCTAAGCCTCCACTCAAGCTACCAAGTTTCAATTATACAAGGTAAACAAATTCAAACAAATGGCAGCAGAATGGAGCTTGAGAGAGCAGGCCAGGGTTACCGGCGGCAACAGGGGAAGCAAAGCTTTCCGCACACCCTGGCCCGGCTCACCCGCTTAAGGCTACAAAGTTTCAATTGTAGAAGGTGAATTAACTGCCACAGAAATGGCTGCCGCCCCGGAGGGAGCAGCAGGCTTGGCTCTGCTCCAGGCTACAAAGTTTCAATTGTAGAAGGAAAATAAATTCCAGATACCAGGGCCTCCGCTTGCGTTGCCAGGGGGCGTGGCCGGCCAGCAAACCACCACAGGCCCCTCGCTCAGGCCGCCCCACACCCCAAGGGAACCCCCACCCTTATCTGTGACACCCTTCAGGGCAAACCAGCTGGCCCCCACCCATGCACCAGGCCTCTATCCTATCTAATAAAAGAGTAATATACAGATTGATCATCACTGCAACACACAATATAGCTGCCCCCATGTGGTCAAAGATCCTGCCCCCATGTGGACACAAGATGGCCACTACAAGATGGCCAGCAGGAGAGGGCAGTTGGGAGGCATCCGGCCTGCAAGGGAGGGCAGTTGAGAGGGACCAAGCCTGCAAGGGAGGGCAGTTGAGAGGGACCAGGCTTGCAAGGGAGGGCAATTAGGGGTGACCAGGCTGACAGAGGAGGGAAGTTGGGGGCAAATAGGCTGGCAGCAGAGTGGTTAGGGGGTGATCAGGCTGGCAGGCAGAAGCGGTTAGGGGCAATCAGGAAGGGAGGCAGGCAAGCAGTTGGGAGCCAGCAGTCCTGGATTGTGAGAGGGATGTCTGACTGCCCGTTTAGGCCCGATCCCTCCAGGAGTCCCAGATTGGAGAGGGTACAGGCTGGGCTGAAGGACAACCCCCCACCGTGCACAAATTTCGTGCACCGGGCTTCTAGTATGTTTATAAAAGCATGAATTGATATAGTCACAATACAAACAGTGGCTGATTTTCTAATCCCAATTTGATAGCTGGTTATGTAATCATGGATGAGTCATTTAAATTCTCTGGGCCTCCCTTTTCCTCATGAGTATACAGTCTCGTGGGGGAGATAAATATTTGATCAAAAAATGTCCAGAGAAAGCATGGAATTTGACTGTGCTAAGTGCTAAGAAGAGACACGTGGTTCCTTGAGACTTCCTAGTGGGTTTGAAGAGATTTAGTTTAATGGGGAGATTGGAGAAGAATTCCCTGTGCAGTAGATAGTGAATTGAGATCTGAACAAAGGGTTCAGGGGAAGAGAGGAGGAAAGAGTATTAAGGTAATGCAAGAACAAGCATGTCAAAAGCATATGCAAAGGGAGCGTGGGGACTGATAAACCTTTGGATTCAAAGCAGAGGTTTGGCCCTAGCCGGTTTGGCTCAGTGTATAGAGCCTTGGCCTGCGGACCGAAGGGTCCCTGGTTGGATTCAATTCAAGGGCACATGCCCAGGTTGTGGGCTTGATCCCCAGTAGGGGGCTTCATTTATTTTGATTCTCTCTCATCATTGATGTTTCTATCTCTCTACCCATCTCCCTTCCTCTCTGAAATCAATAAAAAAATATTTAAAAAATATATATTTATCAAAGCAGAGGCCTGAATCAGCAGCATTGGCACCATCTGAGTGCTGGTTAGAAATACAAACACATGTAGGGGAAGACACCATGTGAAGATGGAGGCAGAAATTTAAGTGACGTAGAGTTTTCGAGCCACGAAAGCTGATTGCCAGCAACCGCCAGAAGATAGAAGGGAAGGACCTGGAAGAGATTCTCCCTCCCAACCCTGCTGACACCGTGATTTCACACTTCCAGCCCCCAGAGCTGGGAGAGAATAAATTTCTGTTGCCTTATGCCTGGTATTTTGTTTTGGCAGGCCCAGACAACTAACATAGGCATGCCTTTCCAATACCCAGGAGAAATGTTTACGTAGTTCAAAATTTAGATGTGAAACTGAGCTGTTACCCTAATGAGGGCTCTTTGTTAGAACCTGCTATTATTAAGATAAACATCTTTGATAATAGCCCTCTTAACCACTGTGCGCTAGGAAATCTGGGTATCCACTTTCGTTGTAAAGAACAGTCTGCAATCCCAAGCACCCCTTTGGCAATCTCAGAGTTGAGAGAGAACAGACATAAACAAAAAGGAAGGCAAGATAGGGTGGCGAGCACTGAGAACGTTTTCTCCAGGAGTGAGTGCTCCAACCTCTGCTTCGAGGGACAGAGATGCTTCCCTCGTGTTGGAGATTGGCGTGGCATTTGACTACCCGGCTCTAGTACAGCCACTGTCCAGAAGTCTCTTGGAAATTTTCTCTAGTTCAGTGACCACTTTTTTTGTTTTGTTTTTATTAAACCTCATTAGAGAACATTTTTCCATTGATTATTTATTTACTTTTAAATATATTTTTATTGATTTCAGAGAGGAAGGGAGAGGAAGAGAGAGAGAGAAACATCAGTGAGGGAGAATCATTGATCAGCTGCCTCCTGCATACCCCCTACTGGGGATCAAGCCCACAACCGGGGCATGTGTCCTGACCAGGAATTGAACCATGACTTCCTGGTTCATAGGTAACGCTCAACCACTGAGCTATGCAGTCTGGGCCCATTGATTTTTTTAGAGAGAGTGGAAGGGAGGGAGAGAGACAGAGAGAGAGAAACATCAATGAGAAAGAGACAAATCGATTGGTTGCCTCCCACACGTGCCCCAACTGGGACCGGGGATTGAGCCTGCAACCAAGGTACATGCTCTTGACTGGACTAAAACCTGCGACCCTTCAGTCCACGGGCCGACTGACGCTCTAACCACTGAGCCCAACTGGCTAGGACCAATGATCACTTTTTAATAAGTGCTTGGAGATCACCCATTCTGGGCCTTTCCTGGGATGTAAACATCATTATCAATTCCCTGGAAGACTCTAAAGGCCATCCTCATTTATCATGGGCCAGTCAACTTCCCAGGCATCAGAGAGCAAATGGTTACAACAGGCTTATCGTCAGTGCTGTCCTATATCCAGCACAGCCTCCAGTGTAACAGGGCCTTGAGTCTAGAAAAGAGTAGGAACTCGAACTGCTTGGGAATGAAGATCTCATTGTTCATCCTGCCTGGGTTTCTCTGGGTTTGTGTGTGTGATGGGCAGCTCACCCCTCCTCCAGAGCTGGCCAAGAGGGATTATCCTAGGCTGGTTCAAAAGAATATTTGGCTTTTGGCAGGATGATCACTTCATATGAGCCACTAGAGGACAAAGAACAACACAGACGTTTCACATACAGAAGTTTCCGATGATTTGTGCTTCCAGAGTTCACATCCAGTTCAGTTGTCCAGGACCTGAAACCATATCTTCATAGACGTAACGCGTGGCTGGTGCTAAGGGTCCCAAGTTAGTCCACCTAATGCAGCCAAACTCACTGAATGCAACTATCCCCGATAAATGATTACTATACAAAACTGTCCAGAGCTCCCTCTTGGAATTCCTAAGACATACAGACCTGATGGCCAAATCAAAGAGGCCTCTCACCTCTCCCCCAGTCCTACCCCCCCCCACACACACACACACCTGTTGTGTAATAAGTAAATATTTCCACAACTTGAAGCCAAATCAAACAAAAATCCTCTAAGCAGTGTTGAGAAATGGGCGTGTGCAGGAAACAACGCTCCGTGGTCAGGGAGGTCTCTGGCCAGACCTCTCCCGTTGAACTCTTACTTCTCTCCTGGGCTCCTCTTACTGCCAACTGCATGACTGAACTTCTGTGCTGCATGAATCCTCTCTGCAGGTCTAGGCATGAACTGAAACCTTGTTCTTCCCCTTCGCCTGCTCAAAGCAGAGGCAGATGGGTATTTCTATAAGAGAACTTGAACCATACAACAAAAACAATAATAAAAGAAAGTATGAAAACATGAACAGCCTGGCCAGTGTGGCTCAGTGGTTGAGCATTGACCCATGAACCAAGAGGTCACCACTTGGATTCCAGGTCAGGTCACATACCTGGGTTGCGGGCTCAATCCCCAGTGCGGGGTGTGCAGGAGGTGACTGATTGATATTCCTCTCTCATCATTGATGTTTCTATCTCTCCCTCTGCCTTCCTCTCTAAAATAATCAATAAAAACATATTTTTTTAAAAAAAGCATGAATAAATGCCAATTTACATGTCACTGCCCTAGTGGCCCACAGATTGGAGAACAGATGATATTAATACCTAAGAAGACTTTGTCACTCACTTGGCTAACATACAGCGAAGATGGTGCTCCTGCCCTCTTTCCCTGGCTGGGGAGGCTGGGGGGGCTGGTCAATGAAGCCATGCTAGTCATGAATCTATTACCACGAGTCCATGTTAGCCATGAGCTAGCTCATGCAGGCTCACTAAAGCAAGACTGCCCGGTAGATTGGCGTGGACAGAGGAAAGGAGTAAATAATTTAAGACTCTGATCTCCACTCTGATAAGAAGTCTTCAGTGTCAACAAGGCAATTAAGGGAGTGGTGTAACTTTTGGGAGTTGGAAGCCAACCCCAGCGATTGGGCTGCGCTTCTACCTTCCTTCTTGTCCTTTTTATAGCTGCCTGGGGCTGTGCAACCAGTCTTGTCTCTTTAGCTCTGGAGCGGGGAGGAAAAGGGAGGGGTAAGCTCAGCGGGGGTGGGGAGGTAAGGGGGGGGCGGTTCCACTTGCTAAGCCGGTGGTGACAGCATGGGTCCCAACCTTTGAGGTACTCTAGGCCTTTTCTTGGAAGAAGGTGACGTGAACACAGAATCCTTAGTCAGGAGCAGCAGTGTTTCAGAAAACTCTGCCTGGTTGCAGCCCCTCAGCTCAGTTGATCTGTGCTGGGGAAGGGATGTGAAGCTGTAGGGAACTGAGAGTGCACAGCCAACAGCAGTGTAGCACCGACAGTCCTAGCTTCTCCCCACCTGTTTCCCATGCAGTGTTCTTCAGGAGTAAAGAGGAACAATTCCCACAGAGGGAGAGAGGGAGAGAGAAGATGGGTGGAGATGGGATGGAGGATATGAAAGAGGAGAAGAAGGAAGAGGAGGACAAAAAAATGGATAAGGAAGGAGAATAAAGGAGGGAGGTAGAAGAGAGTAAAGCAGGGGTCCTCAAACTTTTTAAACAGGGGGCCAGTTCACTGTCCCTCAGACCGTTGAAGGGCCGGACTATAGTTTAAAAAACACACAACTATGAACAAATTCCTGTGCACACTGCACATATCTTATTTTGAAGTAAAAAAACAAAACGGCAAAAACACCCGCATGTGGCCCGCGGGCCGTAGTTTGAGGACGCCTGGAGTAAAGTGACTAAAGAGGAAAATGATGAGGCTGTGAGAGCTAATGCTGGACCCACACCTGGCTTTCCAGCCCCTGCACCTCCCTGCAGCCGAGGTCTCTGATGATTATTTCCCAGTGCAAGTTCTGGCCTGACCCTATTCCACAGTCAGAGAAAGGAGGTTACTCAACCACTGCCTCCCTTCTGATATGTCTCAGAATGAACTCAGACTCCTAGCACAGGGCCTGCTGAGCAAGAAAGAGTTGCTGTACTCCATAGTTGCCTGCTGGCTAAGATTCTTTTGCTACTAAACAAACCCTGGGCTTGGAATCATTTGTTTTCCTGCCAAGTATTTTGATCCAGCTGTGGGTTTCTGCCTGACTCTTCTCTTTTCTGATTGTTTTCCTAATACTCCGGGTTCATTACAGCATTATTCACAATAGCCAAGAGGTGGACGCAACCTAAATGTCTCCTGGTGAATGGATGGATAAAGAAAATACATACGCACTTTAACAGCTGGTAGTTGTTTAAAGGAAAATGAAATGTATTTTAATAAACGCTGCCTTTATAATTATTCAAAGTGTATGTATACCTTTTTAGGACACCCTGCATATAATGTCATATCTATAAATGACTATGATTCAGCCTTAAAAGAAGGAAGGAAATCCTGTCATACACAACAATGGTGAACCTAAGGCCACCATACTAAGTGACGTAAGCCAGTAACAAAAAGACAAATACTGCCTGATTCTACGTATATGAGATATTTAAAGTAGTCAGACTCACTGAAACAGAAAACAGAATGTGGTCACTAGCGGGGGAATGAGTAGTTGCTCGATGGGTAGAGTTTTCATTTTACAAGATGAAGTTCTAGAGGTCTGTTGTACAACAATATGCATGTAGTTAACACTACTGTTCTATGCCCTTAAAAATGGCTAAGGCAGTGCAATCAATAATACACATGGAGCCACTTTACAGTGGAATTGGAGCTGCCATGCCAGAGGAACCGCCGTACACGTCTTGTGTCTCAAATCTTGGGATGTCAAAACAGGGCAAAATAATCTTTGGACCGAACCTAGGGCCACCGTGTGCCCAAAACACTATTGGTGAAGATAACAAAGCAGTTATGATGACCACTAGCTGATGACTGCTGGACTGAAAATTAAAAACATTGCTTAGAATTAATATCACTATAGTATGTTCTCTGCACCAATAGAAATGCTGTCCTTCTACCGATGTAATTCTCCGTCACATAAATACCTCTTGCCTTTGTTTCCTAATCAGAACATTGTTGGGCCTACTCCCTGAGCCAATGCTTTCTGAATAGCTAGTTTTATTGAGCTCAATAAAGGTGTGTTGCCTTTCACTTTGAAAGGCCCTTTTGTGTTCAGGTAAACAATAATAAATTCTGTGCTAACCACAACTTTTAAAAATGGGAAATAACCCAAGTGCCCGATGGATGAATAGATAAACAAATCATGGTATATATATATGAATCTTATTTGGCCATAAATGGAATGGAGTACTGATACACGCTACAACCTAGATAAACCTTGAAATGACTATGTTAAGGCAAAGAAGCCAGACACAAAAGGTCACATATTATACAATTCCACTTATAGGAAATACCTATAATAGGTTAATCCATAGAGACAGAAAGTAGATTAATATTTGCTAGAGGATTGGGGGAGGGGAGAGTGGAGATGGGGTTTCCTTTTGGGGTGATGAAAATATTTCAGGACTAGATACAGGTGGTGGTTGTCCAATGTTATGAAAGTATTAAATGCCACTGACTTGTTCATTATAAAATAGTTAATTTTATCTTATGTGAAATTCACCTCAATAAAAAAATTAAAACATTATATATATATATATATATATATATATATATATATATATATATATATATATATATCTTGGACCAAAAACTTACTAAGTTAAATAAGATAACTAAATCCCCTCAGTTTTAAATCTTATAATGTGGGGGTATCCACACTTTTACTACCTCATTTCATGCTAGAAGAATGAGGTGTTCTTTCCATTTGCAAATAACTTGTCCAAACCCTTCTGTTCTTTCTTCTAAGCTCTCACTACCCTTCCAATGTCCTATTCTCTTAAATATTCAATCTCTTCTTTTCTATTATTTTCTTCCCACCCTAAAAATATTCCACTAACCTTGCAATTTGCCTCCTTCCACTCTCTGCCAAGTTTCTCAAACAGCAGTGTTCACTTTCTGCTTCAGTTTGCCTCCCCAAGGTCACTGATGACTCCATACTATCAAATCTAATGAGCATGTTTCCCTTTATTGTAAAAATAATTCCTTTGATTTCTTTCCACATTTCCTTTGTTGATACTGTTCTCTCCACCCACTCCTCAAATATTATCGTTCCCAGGGCCCATTCTCAGCCTGTTCCAGCAGCACCTTCTCTGTGTAATTTCAGCCACTCTTATGGGTCTTTTAAAAAAATTTTTTTAACTATTTTTTCCTTAATTTTTATTTATTTATTTTTAGAGAGAGAGAAAGAGAAAGGAACATTGATTTGTTGTTCCACACATTCATGCATTCATTGGTTGCTTCTTGTACCTGCCCTAACCAGGATTTGAACCTGCAACTTTGACATATCTGGACAATGCTCTAACCAACTGAGCTATAGGGCCAGGGCTTCCACTCTTATGTTTTGTTTTTTTTTTGTTTGTTTGTTTTAAATATATTTTATTGATTTTTTACAAAGAGGAAGGGAGAGGGATAGAGAGTTAGAAACATCGATCAGCTGCCTCCTGCACACCCCCCACTGGGGATGTGCCCGCAACCAAGGTACATGCCCTTGACCGGGGTCGAACCTGGGACCCTACAGTCTGAAGGCCGACGCTCTATCCACTGAGCCAAACCGGTCAGGGCCACTCTTATGTTTTTAATAACCATCTATATCATGGCAATGGGTCTCTAATCCAGACCTCTGACTGAGACTTCTCCCAAAGCTTCAGACACATATATTCAATTTCTTACTCAACATTTCCATGTGGATGCTCCATGGACCCTCAGATTCAGCATGTCTAAAATAATACACCGACTCCAATACAAAGCTTTCTCCTGCCACTCAATTAGCTAAGTCCAAAACCTGAGAATCACATTTGAATCTCTGAATTTTCTCACTCTACAGAAATCACCTAATTCTGCTAATTATACCTCTTAAGTGTTTATCAGAACTGTGGATCAGAAGATGAAATCCTACCACTCCCTGCTTCAAACACTTCAATGGCTTCCCATTGCGCTTGGCCTAAAATGAAAACTCCAAGGCCCCATTATAATCTGCGCTTTCTATCTCTACCCAAATCCCCTACCCCTTGGTCACTCTGTTACTGGACTCTGGCCACATTGTGTCTCTTTCTGTTTCTCAAACACTCAAGCTCATTTATATCTCCAGGTTGTGCCACCAGAGATTTCCTCTTCTTGGAAAGATTTCCGGATAGCTCTTGGCATGCCTGGCTCTTTCCTCATAACCACTTCTCAACACAGAAGCCATCTCTGAAAACCCCAATCCTGCCCCACCACCAGCAAGCAGACCCTCTTGGACACATCATTACTTTTATTTGCTTCATGGCACTATTTGAATCAGCTGATTTGTATATTTCCTTATTGTCTGACTCCTTTCCTAGAAAAAGCACTTATAATTTTGGAAATATATTTAACTTGTTTTGCCCCATCCACCCCACCAGAACGCAAATTTTATGAGAGCTGGGATCATATATGTATTATATATGTAATCTTACATAGCCAACTCCAGTCCCCTTTCTGGCAGGTCATGGATTCCTCCATCACCCTCTGGCCCAATACTGCTGATGTCTCAGTTTGCTGTATGCCTGCTCTTGACTGAAATATGACAAAGAGGCCCTTGCCAGATAGCTTAGTTGATTACATCATTGTCCCAATACACCAAGGTTTCAGGTTTGATCCCATCAGGGCACACACAAGAATCAACCAATGAATGCATAAATAAGTGGAACAAGAAATTGATCTCCTCCCCCCTTTACTCTATCTCTCTAAAATCAATCAATAAATTTTTAAAAATGTATGTCAAAGAAAGAGAAAAAGACCAAAAACTCTCTTCTTTAACCTTCCAAGAGGAGCCTGGAGCTCCTAGATTCTGAGTGGTGCTAAAAGTATCTTGGCCCTCACAATGGTAGCAACACATCCACATAAATGCTTCATGATTCAACACTTATTAGGCACCTTCCATGTACTATATTAAGGGTTGTGTGGGTTACCCTAGTGACTTCAGCATATCTCTGGCCTACAAGAACTCACATTTTTATCAGAGAAGACACACAAGTAACTGTAATTGTGGCAATCAAATATCTTAGATTTATCTGAGATGATTCTGATGGCTAGATCGTGTGATCTGGTTTGTGACTCAGAATATCTTGACCTTGTAACTCTAACTTAACATGATAAATACCAATGGTATGAACAAAGTTCTTTGGGAGCATAAAAGAAGCAATTAATTCTGCTTGTAATACCGGGGAAAACTTCACAACAGGTCAGTTGGATCTTGACATACTATAGGATATTTCAACTGGAGAAGACGGGGAGAGAAAGCTCTGAGCAAATGGACAGACGTGAGTGGGATCATCAAGGACTAGGGGAGAGAATTAAGTATAAATTCGTAGTTACAAAACAGTCACAGGGAAGTAAGTACAGCACAAGGAACATAGTCAATAATATTGTGATACCTATGTATGGTGCTAGGTGGGTACTGGAAATAATGACGGGAGCACTATGTAAAGTATATGATTGTCTAACCACTAAGCTGTACACCTGAAATAATACAAAATAATACTGAAAGTAAATTGTAACTGAAAAATAAAAAAAATAAAAACCAGAAAAAATACTAGCAAATCAAATACAATATGTTAAAAAGATAATACAGCCCAGCCCTAGCTGGTTTGGCTCCAGTGGATAGAGTGTCAGCCTGGGGACTGAAGGATCCTGGGTTCAATTCCAGTCAAAGGCACATGCCCGGGTTGCAGGCTCAATCCCCAGTAGGAGCATGCAGGAATCAGCTGACCAATGATTCTCTCTCATCATTGATGTTTCTATCTATCCCTCTCCCTTCTTCTCTGAAATCAATAAAAATATATATTTTTAAAAGATAAATACATCACGATCAAGTGGGGTTCATTCCATTGGCACAAGGATGGTTCAACATACACAAATCAATCAAGGTAATACATTATATTTACAAAATGAAGAATAAAAATTATATATATATACACACACACACACACACACACACACACACACACACACACACACTGAGTGGCCAGATTATTATGATCTCTGAACACATAATAATCTGGCCACTCAGTGTGTGTGTGTGTGTGTGTGTGTGTGTGTGTGTGTGTGTGTGTATTAGAGGCCTGGTGCATGAATTCGTGCATGGGTGGGGTCCGGCCAGCCTGGCCAGGGGGAGGGGACATGGGCTGTTGGCCAGCCTGCCTGCTGGTCAAACTCCTGGTCGAGGGGACAATTTGCATATTAGCCTTTTATTATATAGGATATAGGATATACACTGAGTGGCCT
This sequence comes from Cnephaeus nilssonii, assembly GCF_951640355.1. NCBI lineage: Eukaryota > Metazoa > Chordata > Mammalia > Chiroptera > Vespertilionidae > Cnephaeus > Cnephaeus nilssonii. The sequence continues at coordinate 16,523,080 of NC_137074.1, forward strand.
CTTGCCTCTAATTCATTTTTCTTGCCTCTAATTCATTGTTTCCCCACAACTGTGCTGAACTGGGTACAGAAAAATTCCCTGGAAAACTTAACATACATATTCCTGGGGGTCAGACCTGGATAATGTGATTCAGACCATTTGCAATGGATCCCTGGAACCTTCCTGAGAAATCCAGGATGAGCTCAGGCTGGGAACCCTGGCTGTAGAGAGTCTTGCTCTTCTTAGTCTTGCTCTGCTGGTGTCACCAAGATCTAAAACTGGTCTATTCCGCCTTGGAGAGTTTACAAACAGAACAAGCAGTAGTCTGGTTACCCCACACCCATCGGAGAGTGGGCTCTGGGTTAATCCTGCTGTTATTAGCCATGGTCCAGTGTGCTTGGGCATCCAATGTCCACTAGGCCTCCAGCCTTCTCCCACCTTCTCTCTGTGCCCAGTGCATAGAGCTGGGCTTCTGTCTCAATGTCCTCCTCAGCAATCCAGTTTTCCCACAGACTTGCAGCTACTGGGAGAATCCACGTTACCTGGATGAGGTCTGACAACCTACCAACCCTGAAACTCCCTTCTCTGGAGGGCTGGATCCTGGCTGTTATGAAGGTCACACGCCCAAGCAAAGAGAACCCCAGAGACCCTGGTTCTCCCCAGAATCATCAAAGCTTGGCAAACAAAGGTTTTCAGCAGGAGGATGGCATAAGCTGGTCTATGTTTCAAGAGGATGGATTCCAAAAACGAGGGGCACAAGGCAGGAAAACTTTTAGAAGGCTGTGGCAGTAGTTGAGGCGTTGAGACAGTGAGGAATTGTGCCATCAGTGTCAGAGAAAATAAGAGAGGAGGGGACTGAGAAGGTGGTCACAGATTAGGGGCGGAGAGAACAAAACCAAAGATGATGCTAAGGTCTCTAGTGTTATAAAGTGATATTCTAGCTAGATTAACTATTGGCTTCTACATCACTTCCTACCTATTTTTAAATCGTATTCAAAGTTTTTACTGCGGGAAGAAGCACCGCTACTAAAAGATGTCACAGTGTGTCACAACCCATTTGCAAAGAGCACTGTAAGTACCACAGCCTTGAAAGCCCAGCTCCTGGCTTGAGCTAATTTTCTCCACCACAAATATCGGAAGTTCCTGGAAATGTACAAAGCGATCATTTTCAACCACCAAAAGTAATGCTATTATCCAGACCCCCAAGTAATCCCTTGAAATATTATTTTGGAAAAATAAAAAGCATTCATAGTTGACTTTCAAGAGGAGATTCTTTTTGCATTTGAGGCTGCTAACCTGAAAAGAAAATAATATAAGTGACAGGCCACTCTTTTTTTTCTTTCTTTCTTTTCTTTTCTTTTTTTGTCCTGTGAGTATTTTAGCTTTATTTAACTATTTTACTTTTGATTAATTTTAACAAATGTGGTGCTCACTTTGGTAGCCCATTTACTAATTCGAACAAATGTGCACTGCCTTGGTTATTTGGCTTGAAGAATATATATTTTTTAATAATGTAGTCATGTTTTGTTTTTGAACAAACATTTTGAAATATTTGTTTTTCCAGAGATTCTGAGAGATGTTCATCAATTTAAGAAAGCAAGTTAAACTTTAGATTTACTTATGTACCTTAGAAGTGCCATTCAATTTACAGCCCCCTAACAATCACTCTCTAATATTCAAATGCCGTCCAATTGCCATATCTTGGTTCCTTGAAAGATTACAGCTGCCTCCTTTATTCTGATGGAAGTTGCTAAGTAGAACCCATAGTGAAATGAAGCGGTAAACCTGCTGATGTAGGATTCTTCCTTCCAAATTGGGCTAATGCCCAACTCTAAATTAGAATACAACAAAACCCCCAGGCTTACTGGAGAAGAACTTGACTCAAATGTTGAGTCCACACACTCCCGAAATGCCCATCTGCCTTCCTGACTTGCCAGCCACACGCACTTGGAGAAGCCACCATGAACTTGTAAATTACAGCAAGATAACAAAATGATTGCCAAACGCCACTCTGTTCTACAAATCCTTCCCGGCCAGGCAGGGGGACTTTAAAAACACGCACTGGGGAGTTACTTTCCTCCTTAATGAGTTCGTTTCAGCCTCCTGTTCAGGAAGGAGGAACAACCCCTCTCCCCAGAGCCCATGAATAACAGCTTACAAGAAGGATGGCGTTCCTGGCCAGAGGAAGGGAGTTGCCAGCTCCCTCCTTTGCACCAGGTCCTGCTTGCCAAGTAACAATTGGTAGGCTGCCTCATGATTTTCCACACTCCGGATTCTGAGGAAGTGCTGTTTTTCTTTGTTCGGATAAACCGGAGAAAGGAGGAAAGAAATAAAAAATAAAGGAGCAGCAGGTGTGGCCCAATTTACTGCCACCTGAGCTTCTAACAGAGAAGCAAAACCCTCCTATACCTGCATGTAAGAACAAAGCTCAACACCCTTAGGAATTTGGAAGGGAAAGCCAAGATATCAGCAGCAAGAGCCTGACATTGCCTTAAGCCAAGCAGCAAAGAAAGCCAGCCCAGGCGAGAACATGGCATCTCCTTGGTCCTTCCTCCCCTGCTGCTGTGCAGGAGTAGAGATGACATGAGCCGAACCCAGAGTTCTCAGGAAATTTGAGAAGGAAACCTTCTGTGGAGCAAAACTGCACTTACATAATCTTCTTAAAAATGTTCTCATGCCCTGGCCGGTTTGGCTCAGTAGATAGAGCATTGGCCTATGGACTGAAGGGTTCCAAGTTTGATTCCAGTCAAGGTCACGTACCTCGGTTGCAAGCTCAATCCTCCAGGGTGGGTGTGTGAGGCAACCAATTGACGTGTTTCTCTTACATCGATGTTTCTCTCTTTTTGTCTCCCCCCACCCCCCTCCTCCCTTCCACTCTCTCTAAAAGTCAATGGAAAAATATCCTTGGGTGAGGATTAACAAACAAACAAAAATGTTCTCCCTTTTAGTAAAATTCTATGTACTGGTAGATGGAGCAAATCCAGCTATATTGTCCCATGAAGAAAGGGGAGAGGATGTAAAAGAGCTGTTGAAAAGAACTTTCTAGGCCCCAGAGGGAGCCAATCCTGCCCCAAGTGCATGTCAGCAAACCAAAACTTAGACCATTTTCGGGTCCTTTAAATGTTCCTGTGAACAGAAACGCAGGATATCCTGTCAATCAGTCCCCAAACGCCAAGCCAACTCCGGGCCTTCTCACCTCAAACAAGGGTGACTATGTGGCCCCAGCCAATCAGATATTTTCTGTTTGTCTCTTCCTTATTCTTTATCCTTCATCGCATAAAAGCTTCCTGATTTCAGCCCCATTTTGCAGTTCTCTGAAAGGATCCTGTCCACTTAGTGAAGAGTTAAATAAAGTTTGTTTGTATCACCTAACTTGTCTTCTTTAATCATATTTTTCACGGAGCCAAAAACATACATACTCCAAGTCTGACAGAGCCACATCGGATGTCCAGTCCTTCCTGCAGGGGCGAACCCTGCCTCCGTGTAATCAGCCCTGTAGCTGAAGGTTGGGAATGTTACATCACCAGCTCAAGGACTTACGTAAGGCCTGCATTTGAACCCAGCAGGGCCAAACTTCAAACCCAGAGTTTGTTCTTTGGCCTAGTCACTAGTGGTCTGATGCTCCCAACACCCACTGGGCAGCGTTGTCAAAATGCCTGGGCCACAGGCTCGAGAAAATCTAACCCAATAGGTCTGGAATGAGACCTGAGGAATTCTTTTTAAATCTCCTTGATACTTTTCTGGAGCCAGACTTGGAAACCACGGTAGTATAAACTCCTCTTTAGCTTTTCCCCCAGCAATTAATTAATTGATGTCATGGGAATCGATTTGCTCAACTCACAGATCAAAGTGTGTGCATCAATCACTCTTAGGGAATGTATCTGATCTTTCTAGGAACTGTAACATATATTTTCCAAATACATAAAATTCCAGTGTTCCTTGAGTTGGGACTTCAGATGGGGTGCTTCTTTATGTTCAGACAATTAGGGTGCGTCCTTGGGGCTAATCTATCACCCACAATTGTTCTGTTGCAAAACTCTCCAGTTTCCTGGAGGGTTCAAAATTTTTCTTACTTCTTGGTGTTTAAGGATGCCAGGGCTATAGATGCTCAGGGCAAACACCCCATCTCCTAGACAGATTTTTTATTTTCTGCACCCTCTGAGTTTTACTTATTTTAGATGTTTCAATAAATTTTCTAAAATACACTTTTTCTTGACAGTTTTTCCCTTGACTCCTTGCTAAGGACTCTGTTGAGCATCTCTTGAGACCTGAGGTGAGGCTTTTTATATCCTATGCTCTCCAGTCAGAGGTGTCTTGTGTGCCCCTACGTCCAGGTCTCCAACAGTTATTTCTCCTTCTCACTCACCCCTTTTCTGTGAAGGGGTCCGCAGCTAGACTGAAGCGGGATTCAGCCAACTACGGTGCTGAGGCCAAACCTAGCCTGACATCAGGTTTTGTAAACAACATTTTATTGGAGCACAAGCAGGCCCATTCACTTGCAGCTTGTCTATGGCTGCTTTCACGCCACAGTGTCAAATCGAGTAGCCAGAAGTAGATAGAGACCATATGGTCTGCAAAGCCAAAAGTATTTTCTGTCTGGCCCATTACAGAAAAAGTTTGCCAATCGGCGGACTAAGGGAACATTTCCAGTGAAATTATTTATAAATTTTCCTCTGACCTTAGAAGTATCACCCCAAACCACATATGCTGAGTGGATTTTGTTGTTTACCTATTTTTCTTTATTTTCAATCTGTAGCTTTAAGGCACAACATTCTTTTTCCAATCTCATACTAGGGTCTAAAAATCATAGGTAGTTTTGTAAAAAAAAAAAAGGCCATTCTTCAAAATATAATAAATTACCTCATTACATGTGTGAGGGGATGAAGTACGGAGATTATTTGAATCTATTAATTTGTCATAATTCTCTCCACTTAAACTTTTCTCCAGCTGCTAAAATGAACCCCAATTTCACCAGTTTGTAACTTGCATTATTGCTGGTAAGAAAAGTTTTTCTTTTAATTTCCCCCAAATCAGCATAATAATTGGTGATGGACAGAGTAATTATCTAATAAAATATTAACCCAGAAAAATAAATTTTTAGGAAAAAAAAATTTCATTCCTTTCTATGAAAATAAGAAGCAATGTGCCTGAAAAAACCCTCATTACTTTTTTCAAATCCCACAAAAGCTACTAAAGAAAACCCTCCGGATTTGATATTTAATGATTGCAGGAAAGCAACTGGCTTGTAGCTGACATCCACATCCTGTCTTGAATTGGGCTCGCTGTGCCGGCAGCGTCATTGATATTTAAAAGTACCAGCGCGCCCTCTTGCGGTGCATTGCAGTTACTGTTCTTTTCTACTGAGAACGTAGGAGTTTGGATCCGACCATTAAATTTTATGCAATTCATTTTACAAGAGCCCACTCTGTCTTTCATTTCATCTGTGATTGATTCATATGGAACAATAATCAATAATATATGCTGGGGCTTGCAGAATGAACTGCTAAAATTGCCCTGGACTGTAATGAAATATGACTATCAGTGTCTGACACCCAGGCTGAGTTCCCAGGAGCAGTAATAAATCTGCCATCCATCTCTGGTTCATAGGACTACCTTGTAAAAGAGAAAAACATAAAGTCTAATATTACCATATTCTTGCATGTAAAGTGTTTTCAAGAATTTCTACCTACTGTGCTTTCCAATTTGAGGATATGGATATACACAAAGGGCATATGAAAATCCCCCTACATAGAACAAAAAGGCTTTATGAAAATCAAGTCTACGTCCCCATTACTGGTTGTCTCCTTTCCAGGGGAGCTTTGGGTACCTGTTCTGGCCACTTGACATTGTGAATTCATTGGATTAGACCACAGTGCAAGCCTCATGGATGTCCTAGATTGTATTTTGGCACTTGTGAGACCAACTACCCATTATAGATCCTCTTGACTTCTTGGGCATGTTGTGGTCGTTGCTGTTTTTAAATATATACAAGTCCCACCGCTATAGTAGCTTAATTGGGATCCCCTGAGCAAGTTACTTTAATGCTATCAGTCTGTAAAGTGGAAAGATGAATAATGACAACCTTAATATAGTTGTCATGACGGGTCACATAGGAAGAGCTTAGTAAGTGTAACTATTAGTATGACTTTGAAGTTCCTTAACATACTCTAACACTAGGATCTCTTCATATTCCCTCTCTCCTTTTGTCACTCCCCCACTTTTCTGGTGTATTTTTGGTCTGTTTTATTACATTTTTTGTGTGTTTATGTTTACTTTTGCTTGCTGTGTGATAATGGAAAAGCTCGGCTTAAAAGTGTGGGCTATTTCACAACCCTGCATGTCAACGGACTCATGACTATCTCGAACACAGGATGATGGCCCAATGAGGCCAATACCTAGAAATGTAAATAGTGGGCTATCTCTGTGGAACTCAGGTATGAATCTTTGGACACTGTTTTTGTTGGAGAGCTGGAATAGGCCTCCAGAAAAAGATGTTTTTTAAAAAGCTTGAAGAACAATATAATGAAGTGCTATACTTACTGCTTGTCCTTTCAGTGGTCAGGGGATTCTTCTGCATGTATCCGGAAGTTTTGAATGCAAACTTTCATGAGAAAAAAACAACAACTCCCCAATCATGGATCTGTCCATTTTAGAAAAAGAATAAACATTGACTATGATCCATTGGACAGAACAGATGCTCCAACTACTGAGGGTATTTTTTGTCCACAGCTTCATTAAACATCAAGAGTGATTTTCTGGGTCAAATCCAGCTGAAAGTACTTATTTTAGAATCCTCATTTTTTGTTTCCCTAGCAATGCTGTGACATCATGTCAAGGTTCTTACACTCCAAATTAGGGCCTAAACATGCTTATTGATTCTCCTTGTATAACTTGTATTTGAAGGCATTTCAATCTCCTCATTCACTGTAGCAAGCCTAAAAGATGCTGGGGGTGGGGAGCTTTTCAAACAGATATTTAATAAATAGAAATTTTTACCTATGCCCACCCTGGAATCCACGATTGTTGTCTGTTACCTAGGGGTTAAATGTTGAATTGCAAGGAATGATCACTATAGTAACTAGAAGGACACAGGAACGTTGGAAATGTGGGGAGATGTTAAATTTAGATCAAAGTGAGTATACGTGACATTATCAATCCTATTTCTAGGTGCTAATTTTCTTCAACAGATCTTCCTTACACATCACATGAAAGGCCCTTTTTAGTCCTTTGTGCCAATTTTCAAAACCGTTCAAATTAGCAAAAAAGAATTTTTTTTTTTTGGTGTTAAGAAAAAAAATGTTTTTGTTTTTTTCAAACTATAACTTAATCATGTCCCAATGCTATTTAGTTTTCATTGGATCATAAATAGTACAAATGTCTTATGTTTTCTAGATATACACTTTCAAGTAACCCTTTTATTTATTTATTTTTTTAATACAAGAAATGTACCATCTGACCTGCATTGTGACTGCTGTGAATCACTCAGAGCTGGCGTAATATAGATTCCAGTGCTTTTTGTGGAATTAACTTCCCAGCCCACAAACAAACAGCCTTGAAAAGACCCAGATGAGATCAAACAGGGGATTTTCCTAGGCGTCAGAAAGAAGAATTCAATCCCACAACATTAAATGCCTTTAGGAGAAAAAAAAGTTACCCTGTATGTTTGACATTAAAGACAGAAATATCTTCCATCTCTGTGTAGTGTTCCCAAACTCCAGGCAGCTTTTTTTTTTTCTTTTTTCTTCTTTTTCTCTATTCTCTTTCCCAACTTTCTCTTTGAATTATAATTAGGAACCTGGAGGAGAGATTTGACTTTCACTTGTGCTCATTTTTAGTTAATATACAAAGTCTAACGAAGGACTGTTCTACTTCTTCACAAATGACTGATTCTGCTTCTTGGCGGTTCCCGGCACAAATCTGTGGTGTGTTGGCAATTGTCTCACCAACGGTAAACTCCAGGACTCTGTTCCAAGTGGTACAAAAGTTTGTGTTGTTAGTTCCACGTCCTGCTTTGTCCATCACCTATTGTTGTCTAAAAATAACAAGTGCTCATGACTCAGCTTTTTGCTAAAACTTTCAGGATCAGTTGACCTTGCTTGGATTGGTTCTCTGGAAGAGACTGCATTTTGCTTCCAACCAGAACCCATGATAGACCAGGCACCTCCCATGTGTCTGGGCTGAGGAGTGAGTGAGAAGTACAGTGTTTCCACGTTCCAACATGACCAGTTGGATACAGTTCATAACAATGAAGACACATCCCCCTCTCTTCTGCCCAAAAGTCCGAGGAGAATGAGGTATAGTTCATTACCAAAGGGAAACAGCTCTTCTAGTAACTAGTCCAGACCCACAAGGAATCCAGAGGATGTCCAGAGGTGAAATATTCATTTTCCAATGAGTTGCCAGGAATCCCTTTTCTCTGCAGGCTCCTTTCCTTCCTTCCTTCCCCAGTGATGCCTAATCCCCGTCCCGGGGTGCTGGCTCCATCTTGGATGTGGAGAAGGCAGTAAGATTCCTTGAACTCATGATGACCATTTCTCCTACACAACTCAAACTTGGTTATACTTACATTCTCCCTCATAAGAAGAGCCTTGGTGCTTCAGAATCTTCTGATTGGAGCATTTAAAACAAAAACAAACCCTTTTCTTATAATATTGGCTATTGCTCATAGCATCATGTTCAATGTGCTTACAATTTCTTTCACTTATATAATAAGTCTATATTACAAACCCCCCTCCTCCATCAGAGGTAAAGAAAAAAGAAAAGATTTAAAAATATATATATCCACTCAAGAAGTTTAAGCATGAATTAATGCCTTCTTTGAACCAGGAATTGTAGTAGGGGCTGGAAGTACGGGATGAATAATTCATAGGCATAATCTCAGTATCCAAAAATTAACAGGGGGTGGGGTAGGAGTGGTAAACAGACATATAAAAAATTAATGGCGGTGCAGTCCTGTAACAACTTGCATCTAGATATGAACTAAGTGTTGTGTTAGCCCGGAGGAAGACGCTCGTCTCTGGGAAAGCCTGGATGTGTGGGAGGCAGGCACAAGAGCACAAAGGAAAGCGCGTACCTTGATTCCTTTTCCTGGACTTAGCCTCTCCAGAGCCTTTTCCAAGGTGGACACAGGTGGGTTCACATTCCACACTGCTGCTGAACTCCAGGGAAACAGCCACAGCCACAGACTGCCGAGTGCAGATGCCAGGAGGGAATGGTGACAGGGGTTTGAATACACTTTTGAGGCTCAGACCACTATAAGGTATATTTGTTTGCTAGAGCTGCCATAACAAAGTACCACTGACTAGAGGGCTTAAACAACAGGAATTTATTTCCTCCCAGTTCTCAAGACTAGAGGTTTAAGATTGAGGTGTTGTCAGGGGTGGTATCTTCTAAAGGCCTCTCTCCTTGGCTTGTAGATGACTGTCTTCCTCTGGTGTCTTGACATGGTCATCCCTCTGTGTCTTAACCTCCTTTCTTACAAGGAAGGACACCCGTCATAATGAATTAGAGTCCAACCACAGGACCTCATTTTACCTTAATCACCTCTTTAAAGGCCCTGTCTCCAATACAATCAGATTTGTAGGCATTGGGAGCTTAGACTTGACAAAGATTCTTTCTTTGACCAACCATTGGTCCAGCTCTTCTGAGCTCTCTTTTGACTAGGCCTGACCTTGGGCTCTCATGCTCTTCCTAATAAAGCCCGTTTCTAGCAAGAATCCTGTCAGGTCAGTTTAACCAGAATCACCCGTCATCATCCAGGTGAAATGATCAACTGGGCCTGCCTTTAACAAGAGTCCTGTTGGCTCCATTTGGGCAGAATCCTCCCTTACCCATGATTTCCTCTTACTAGTTTTCCATCCACTGACTCCCGCTCCTACTTCTTGGCTACAAATTCCCATATTTTCTTGTATTTGGGGTTGAGGCAATCTCTCTCCCCTAATACAAAATCCCATCATAGTGATCCTTATACCTATTGTGATAGTCCCCCCTGAATAAAGTCTGCCTTACTCTTGTTTAACAAGTGTCATGAATAATTTCTCTTCAATAGACTTCAACATAGGTATTTGGGGGAGGGGACAGAATTCAGACCATAATGTAAGTAAGATCTTAAAACTTAAGGGAAGGTATGGTAAGGAAGCTCCAGCCATAAGCTTCTCCTTCAGAAAACACACACACACACACACACAGAGAGAGAGAGAGAGAGAGAGAGAGAGAGAGAGAGAGAGAGAGAGAGAGAGAATCCTGATTTTCTTAGAGCTCTGTAGGAGAACATCAATTGGTTGGACAACCTGGAGCTCTGCATTGAGGAGTAAGGAGGGAAGAAGAAAACCAAAGTATTTGTTTGTCATCCTATAGGATGACACTTTTGTTCAGATTAGGAAAAATAAACCTAAAGTAAAAACAAAATCAACAAATGTTATGGCATTATGCCATATGTATTTCATAGCAATTGAAACTCCTACTACCATTTCACCACCAAAGAATCATTTTTGTAATTATTATTAGTTATTGATTGCCTACTCGTTCAGCCCATCAGAGAAGTTAAAGGCAAGGACCCTAGAGTCAGAAATCACTTACCATGTGACCTTAAACAATTCAATTTCTCTGCACCTTAATTTATCACCTGAAAAATTTGAATGACTGTGTCTTCCTTAGAGGGCTGTAGTGAGGAGTATATGAGATCGTAAAGATTATTGTTATTAATCTTTTTCAGGGACTTGATATAGTAGGTGTTTTATATATTTTATCTGTTTTAATCTCCTAAAGAAGTCCTATGGGGAGACAATAGGACTATCACCAGCCCCACAGCCTCCCTGCATCCCACCTACTCCTACTATCAGTGACGACAATTTCCATGAGGAGATTCATGAGAGCTTTGCTCCCCCAAACTAATGAAAAGAGTAGCTTCACGATGATTGCCTTCCTCTCTTCTTTGGATGGTGCGTTCTATCCTGTGTGTAGCTGCTCTCCTGGCACAGTTTCTATGACAACCTGTCTCTGGGATATTTTTCTGCTCATCCATAGTACTCATGGCTCTTCTTGTTACAAAAATAAATAAATAAATCCATCAAATAAAGCCTTATATCGAGGTTTTGCTCCTGGGGAATCTCAGAAAGGATCCATGATGCTATATCAATCAAGGAAGTAATTGCTTTCAATTGTTCTTGTGTAAATGTTATAAAGCCCCATATACTCTCACTCTCTCCAGACAATAACTGGAAACATACAATTAGATCTCATAGTTACTAGTATAACACAAAGCAGAGGTACAGTTTCATTCTGATGTTGGAGCTTTCTTAAAATCTTTTTCTGGATGTTTCTTTTGGTTTTATTGTTTGTTGTAATATATTTTACAATACCACAGAATGTAAACACTGGGAACTTTGTGCCTACAATTTCACTCTAATCTACACCCTAGGAATCAATAAGCATATGAAGTGGCTTAATAGAGTTAACACCCTAAGAATTGGCCAGGTGGCATTCAAAAGTATTCTTGTCAAAATCAATACCAGAAGTTCATTATTAATCATGTTTCAGGCCAGAAATTCATACCAGAGGGACAGCTCCTAAGACCCTGTACCCCTCCCCATCAGTGGACACTCTTGTGATCTGGTCTGACTAAAAGGCCTGATGCTCCCTCTATCAGCACACGCCAGTCTTCATCTTGGAGAGAGCCTTTCATAAAGGGCTGGTCATTGTGTCAAGTTTTGAGACTGAAAATATTCCAAGTATACACAGCAGGATGATTGTTTTGTGCCTGGTGGCTAACAAAGATTTGTCTGCTTAGAACATTATGGTCTGAAATGTGCTTTTGCTACAACTGCCTGAGAGAAAGATGGCAGGTTGGAAACACAGAGTTGTCACCCCCTCTAAGTGCTGGAGTGTTCTGATGAAGTCCCAAATGATGTCACATTCATGGCATGGCAAACTGGGTTAAGTTGGTTCAAATTCTCATCCTCTGTTCTTTGATATATACCTCATCATAATCCTGTGTACTTGAATTGCCTCCTGCCACACTAGCATTTTCTTCATTAACAGGCTCATTGACCTTTATACAAGTACAGTCTACTGGTTAGAATACCATGTTCAGGCAATGCGGAAATGCTCCGGTTTCCATAACCACCACGCAGGTACTGAGTCATAAATCCTCATGCTGGCTCCCAGATTCATTCGCCCCCCCCCCCCCTTTAAATATACTTTATTTTTTAGAGCAGTTTTAGGTTCATAGCAAAATTGAGTGCAAGGTCCTAAGATTTCTCACTACCCTCTGTCCTCGCATATACATGCAACCTCCCCCACTATCAACATCCCCCACCAGAGTGGTACATTTGTTGCAGTTGGTGAACTTACATTGACACATCATTATCATCCAAAGTACACAGTGACATTAGGGTTCAGCCTTGGGGTCATATAGTCTATGGGTTTTGATAAATGTATAGTGACACATCCATCATTACAGTAACATACAGAATAGATTAGATTCAATGGCCAAAAATCTTCTGTGTTTCACCTATTTATCCTTCAATATATGAATTGGGACAGGGGATGACCTCCCCATCCCCCCTCCCCCCAGCAACCACTAATTTTGTTGTCTCTATAGTTTTCCCTTTTCCAGAATGTCATGTAGTTGGAATCACACAGTGTTTAGCCTTCTCAGATTGACTTTTTCCACTTAGTAATATGCATTTAAGGTCCCTCCATGTCTTTTTATGGCTTGATAGCTCATTTTATTTTAGTGCTGAAAAATATTCCATTGTCTGGATGAACCATAGTTTGTTTTTCCATTCACCTACTGAAGGACATTTTGGTTGCTTCCATTTGTTGGCAATTATGAATAACGCTGCTACAAACATTCATGTGCATAATTTTGTGTTGACAGGGTTTTCAGCTCCTTCAGGTAAATAAATTCTAAGGAATTTGATTGCTGGATCATATAGTAAGATTATTATTTAGTTTTATAAGAGACCTAGAGGCCCAGTGCATGAAATTTGTGCACGGGGGGGTGGGGTGGTCCCTTCAGCCCAGCCAGCACCCTCTCCAATCCGGGATCCCTCTCACAATCCTGGACCACTGGCTCCTAATTGCTCACCTGCCTGCCGGCCTGATCACCCCTAACTGCCCCCACTCCCTGCCAGCCTGGTCGCCCCTCACGACCCCCTGCTGGCCTGGTCGCCCCATGCAGCCTGCTTGTTCAGTCGTTTGGTCGTCCCTCACTAACCCCCTTTGCCAGCCTGGTGGTAGGCAGCCAAATTGTGAGGGTGTGAGGGCTAATTTGCATATTACCTCTTTATTATATAGGATGCCAAACTGTCTTCCAAAGTGTCTTACCCTTTTGCATTCTGAGCAGTAATGAATGAGAGTTCTTGTTGCTCCACATCCTCGCCAGCATTTGATGTTGTCAGTTTTATGGATTTTGGCCATTCTCATAGATAGGTAGTGGTATTTCCGTGTTTAAATTTACATTTTCCTAATAACATATAAAATAGAGGATCCTTTCTTATGCTTATTTGCTATTTGTATATCTTCTTTGGTGAGGTGTCTACAAGGACTTTTGCAATTTTTTTTTCAGTCATGATGTTTGTTTTCTTATTGTTCAGTTTTAAGAGTATATTTTGAATAACAATCCTTTATCAGATGTGTCTTTTGCAAAGATTTTTCTCCCAGCCTGTGGCTTTTCTTGTCACTCTCTTGACAAGACTAATTTTTAATGTAGTGAAAATGCACATATTTGCTTGTGCATGGAACTTACATACATTTATTCGCTCTTTTATTCATTCAGCATGTATTTGTTAAGCACCTGCTAAGAATAAGCACTGTGCCTGGCATGAGGTAACCAACATGGATATGGGGTTGCATGTGCCTCTAAGACATAACAGCTCATATTTAAATCTTAAAACTTGTATTCATGTCCTTTGTAATTTAGCCTCTGAAATATTGTGGAATCTGTCCTCTCCTCTTTATTCCCAGAGACTATCCTGATTACTCTCCTTATCATGGCAGAAGATCACACCTAACTGGTCTCATTTTTCAACCGGGTCTCCCCCTTCCAGTTCCTCCTCTATATAGTCGATAGTTAGCCTTCTAAAATTTATATACAACCAGGTTATATTTCTGGTTAAAAATTGTATATGACCCACAGTTGTAGTGGGTATCAGTTTTATTCTGCAACAATAGAGTGCAGGATATATCAGTTCTCGTAACTTCTCTAAAACAGTTAAATTATACTGAGTCCTCTTCTATTTAGTCAATGAAAAGCCCAATTTCAGTCTTTTTATTGGGCTCCTTCCATCCACCAAGGATCTTCTGAAATTCAGAGGAATCTTATACAGGATATTCAAGAACGGGCTCTCTGATCTTAGTTTACAATGCTTACCTTTGATCTTCACCTTGACTGTTATCCAGGTGATCCTATGAAAGTAGATAATTCCAAGCCTGCCTCTTTAGATTGGTTTCTGGACACCAAAGCAAAAAAAAAAAACCTGAGACAAGGAAAAGCAAAAGTTAGGCACCTTCTATAGTGGTAGAAGTTTAAAAATATATATAAAACAAGAGAAACAAAACCACTAGGTAATACTTCAAATTACCCTGCTTCATGGAGAGAGTCCAATTCCTTAGCATGGCTACAGGACATAGCTACACTTTGCACTTTCACCTTCATCCCATGATGTGCTGCAGCCAGTGCACACCAGCTCATGAGAGCCAACTGCTAGATTTTTAGGAATGTCGTGAGCCAGTTGTTAAGCATAGCTCTTACTAAAAATTAAATAATATAAATATCACTTCCCATCTCCCTAGAGAGCCTCGCCATCCCCATTCAAGCTCCCAAAGCACTTTGTAAGTACTTGTATTACAACACATCTGACATTGTTTCGAATTCTTGTTTTTACTAAAATATCCCCAGACTATGAGCTTGTCAGTAAGACATTTCATTAGGAATTCAATAATTGTTTGGTGAATGAATGAGAGAATGACTCTTGGAGGTTAAAACCTAGTTCCTTCCTGATATCTTGGGATTACCCTTCTACCTAGCATCGCTCACAGTTTCCCAACTCAGGCTTTACATACCTAGGACTCAGAGTCCTTCCAGTTTTTGATCACTCATCCCAGGAAAAGCTTGGTTTGCCTCCACGAGAGATGTGCCTTTCATTCTCCAAGGCTTTTACTCTGGGGGAGGGTCAAAATGTGATAAAAAATGTATATATAAGTAGCAAAGAAACAAAGAATGTTTAACAACTCACTAATGTACAGAAAGCAAATTACAAGTCTCAACATGCACATATTAATGCCCCATGGTATATGAGTCTAAAGTGAAATGTCCATGTGGCTGGTTGGTGAGCCAGCACAGGGCTCTCTGCAGCCCAATTGGTATTTCGGAGGCTCAGAGCGGATATGCTGAAAACTGTGGGACTGGCTGACAGGCGGGTGGCTGGGCAGGGGGGGTAGATGGACAAAATGGCCAGAAGGGCTGCTCGCCACATAGACATACCTGGGAAACATCCTTTAGAAAAGAATGTCATGAACAATCTGGAAGGTTCAGGTCAGAAAACTGTCAAAGACTGGACAAAACAAAGGTTGAGAACCATTGCTTTTGATTTTAGGCTACACCACCTCGAGTATGGAACCTCTTAACCTAATTTCTGATTCCACAAACAGCTTTGGGGAAATCGTCGTTGCTTTGCCCTAGTCTTCCCAGAACAAGAACCAAACGTCCCTGAGGACACCAAATGACACCGGCACCCCACCGCCACGCTGGCACCGGCAAAGATGAAGACTATTTGCAGAGAGCACACCGCCTCTGCTGTGAGTGGGCAATAAACTACCAGGGAGATGCGTGCTGCCTGCCTGGAGACAGGGTTGCTAGGTGCCTCTGAAGTAGTGAGACCGAGAGGTGTGCATTATTTCCCCCACACTTCTTATTTTACACAGTGACAGTGGTAGCCTGGAAACAAGAGCGAGCAACAGCATCTGTGGTATTAGAAATAATGGCCAGCCAAGGGCCCTATGGGGCAGAAGGAGCAGGGTTGAGGCTTTTAGCAAGAGCAGGAGAAAAAAAAGTAATGTGATTTGGTTTCACCATAATTGCTTAAGCAGCCTGGGTGAGAACTAATTATGAGTTCATCTGGCTCCGGAGAAACCCCCCTCTTCCCTTCTCCAGGATGGTACTAAAATATCAGCATTGCGTCACCAGAAATCACTCCCATTGGTGGCCTTTCTTAAGGAGAGCGGCGGCTCGGTGTCTCTGAAAGTCACTGGAATCTGAGTAGACCTGGGAATTTATAGCTTCCCAAGGCAAAGAAAATAGTCCTGGCACTCACTTGTCACTTGGAAACTCGGAGTGCTTACCCATTATTATATCATAGAGGAAGTTTCGCTTTAAAAAATGTGGGAGCGATGAAATGCAGAGAAGAAAAGGAAGAGACAAGTTCCAGGCCCTACGTCACTACAACAAGCCCTGCCAGCATTAGACTAGGGGGGAGTACTGGGTTTCAGAACCAGGCTGTTCATGGATGACATCTTGACACTCCAGGGCTCTCGCCAGGCTCCAATGGCCCTAAAGAGACAAAACGTCTGCTCAGAAAGTTGGTCGCCTAATTCTCAAAAGGGCAGAGCTAACCTTGGAAGTCAGCAGGATAGAACTTGAATTCCACCTAGGTTAGTAGTCCAATGACAAACCTAGATGAAAGCTAAGTAACGATGCTCTAATATGTTCATCTGGACTCTATGTGAGTTCTGAGAATAAGGCAGGTTGAATTGGGGTAGCAGGAAGAGCATGGGTTTAATCGCGGGTTTAAGCTGGGTTCAGATGCTTAGTAGCTATATGTAAGTTACTTGCCTTCTCTGAGTGTCAGATTCGACTGAGAAATGAGGTAAAAATATCAGTACTTTTGCAGTATCTATGTAAGGATGAGAAATATTATGTAAAGTGTCTACCTGGCACTTGGGACAGAGGATGTACAAGATAAATGGTAGCATATGTCCCAATTCTCTCTCAATGAGAAAGCTAACCTGAGTGTCTCTACAAGAGTGGCCCTGTGCAGGTTACAAAGACATACCAGCCGTGGTTGGTTTTGCTCAGTGCTTAGCGCATCACTCCCCGTGGACCAAAGGATCTTCGGTTTGATTCCCTGTCAAGGGCACGTACCTCAGGTGCAGGCTCCATTCCCAGCCCCTGGGTAGGGGTGCATGAGGAGGCAACCAATTGATGTGTCTTTCTCACATCGATGTTTCTCTCCCTCTCTCCTCCCACCCCCCTCCACTCTCTCTAAAAATCAATGGAAAAAAATATCCTCGGGTGAGGATTAAAAAAAGGAAAAGACATACCAAACATGACTTTTGTCTTCTGAACCATCACAATTTAGTTAGATGAGGAGGGCAGTGGAGGTGGAGGGGAATGAAAAACTGTCTGAAGCAAGCAGCAGCAAAACAACACTATAGAATTAGATTCTAAATCATGCGGTGCAAATTCCACGTGGGGTAGGAGTTCAGGGAAAAGGAAGAACAATGTGGGTGGAGCAATAGCTTCAACCAGAACTTGAACAGAAAAATAGACACAAATGGGATTTCCCAGCCGCTAAGATTTACACACAAATCAAACTGTTGATTTAATAAAAACAGAAAACCAATCCACTGAGAAGAGACTCATTTTAGCATCCAAAAGACTGTCTAGGCTCACCTGAGGAGCCATCTTTATTTTGCAAGAAAAGTCAACTACCTACTGTGAGGAAATGAGGAGCAGAAATAAACCATCCAACTCCATAAAAAGTCCAAACTGTAATACAAGTTTAAAATGTATGGCTTTATAAATAAGTTAAATGGCTTACTCTACCCATGACTGTGTTGATCTCCTTTGTCATAGATTCCTTTAAATACATATTGTGCTTATGCCCAATTCCATCTAAACATGGATGAACAATAAATAGCACCTCATTTTCTGTAATTCATAGTAATTTGAATTTGCACCTCCAGGAAAATCCAACCTTCATAGTTTGAGAAAAGGAGGGAAAACACAATAGCACTGATTATGTATTTAAGTTACACCCATGCTTTATATTTTGTACAGATTTGCCTAAATACCATCTGAACTTGAATATAAATGGTATTTTCTCCAAAAGTTATGCCATAGAAATAAAAATAATTGCCCTATATTTGAGTCTTTATAAAGTCTCTCTTATAGGAGGTCTATTCAATTATTTTGAAAGCTAACTGCATATATCTAAATAAAAGGTATAATTGTTCTCCAATTTTTTTCTTAGAGCTAAAAAGGATCACCTTATATTTGAACCTGTACGTCGTCTCTCCTGTTATGAAAGGCCTATTCAATTATCCACATTCAGTCTCAATAAGTTAAAGTTCAAATGCTTGTAGAAGTCAGCTAAAAAAAAAAAGGCAAAAATATTTTAAATAGATTTGAAATTATTGCTAGAGGTATGAATTCTAAATTATAACAGTTGGGTGACACTGTAAATAATTCTTTTGAAGATCAACTTAAAAAGTAGCATAGTAGCCCTAACCGGTTTGGCTCAGTGGATAGAGCCTCGGCCTGAGGACTGAAGGGTCCTGGTTCGATTCTGGTCAAGGACATGTACCTTGGTTTCAGGCTCGATCCCCAGTAGGGGGCATGCAGAAGGCAGCTGATCAATATTCCTAACTCTCTATTCCTCTCCCTTCCTCTCTGTAAAATGAATGTTTAAAAAAAGCAGTGTAGTAAGTGATTAGATTGGAAAGATTATAAATGTAAACCCATGGTATGGACTGAATGTTTGGGTCTCCCCAAAATTCATATTTTAAAATCCTAACCCCAAACATGATGGTATTAGGAGGTACAGCCTTTGGAAGGTAATTAGGTCATTAGAGTGGAGTCCTCATGAACAGGATTAGTGTCCCATCAAACACCAAATCTGCCAGCACCTTGTTACTGAACTTCCTAGCCTCCAGAACTGTGAGAAATAAATGTTGGCTGTTAAGCCATTCAGTCTAAGATATTTTTGTTATAGTGGCCTGAACAAACTAAGACAACACACACATGAAATAAACTAACTGTGAAGTAAAGGTGACTGAAAAATAGTCATTTGTTTTTATACTTTTCTGAAACCCCATAAAAACATGGTAAAGAATTTTTGCCCCCAGGACACCAAATAATGACAAAGAAAGAGGAAAGACAAGACAGGTTCAACATTTGAAAATTGGGAAGATTAATGAAAGGTAACTGATGTGCCAGATCCCAGAGTGATGTGTCCCAAGGTGGCAGAGAAGCTGAGAAGCATTTGATTACACACAAGTCTCGAGAGCTGGATGCACTAGGCAGCTCAGGAAGTGGACCGTAGAATAGAAACCAGGAAGCAGTTAGAGCCTCAGATCTCCTCTCTACTCCTAGCAAAAGCCTAGAAGTTTATTTTTTGAAAAAGCTAAAACAGAGAGCTCTAGGAGAGCTGAGGGGTGGCAATACAGGACAGAAAATTAAGATTAGGTGGGTGTTGGCATATTGAAAACAAAATTTATCCCTGCCCACTTCTCCTCTTCCTCTACCTGGTTCTCAGAATGCTAGCAATTTGGCCAGAAAGCAGCTCAAAGCTATTTCTCTAATGAATCCAACCAAATTCTTTCTTTCTCTCTCTCTCTCTCTCTCTCTCTCTCTCTCTCTCTCTCTCTCTCACACACACACACACACACACACACACACACACTTCAAAAAGAAAACCTGGACTTGCATTGTTCAATATAATAGTGAAAGGAATTTTAGAGATAGGACAGGCAATATCAGGAGATAAGGCGGGTCAATGGGAGAGGAATGCATATGTGAAAGTCAAAAATAGCTCTAAGATGCCGGAATATTTTCACAGAGGATAAAGAAAAGTCATAGGATACCGGGAAGAGGGAAACATATTTTCACAGAGGATAGAGGAATGTTGCAAGATAAGGGGGAGAGAAAGAACAGGGCACCACATGGGCTTTGAGCTTTGAAACTGATGCTATGTGGCAGAGTAACCAATGCATTGAGTAACCAATGCAATTTCCTCATTGGTCACTCTGCACTAGGTAGCAGAGTGACCAATGAGGAAAGCATGGGGATCCTAAATTAAGGAAGGGTCCAATTAGAAAGGGTCATGTTCAGACAAAGAGCTACAGCCTTTATAAACCCGGAGACAAAGAGACAAAGAAAAATTTTTGGATTTAGATTTTTTTTTTCCCATTAGAGAGAGAGAGAGTAGGTTTTTCCCATTTGGGGACCCCTCCCCAGAGAGAGTTTGTATACGCTTACAATAAACTTCCACATTTTTATTAAAGAAGCCTTTAGTCCACGAATTTATTCTTCAACTTCGTCAGACAAGGACCCACAAGAAGAATCTGCACCCCAAACCCTATGTTTCAGTAGCTACTAGCTACCTGTAGTGATTTACATTAAATTTTGGATTAATTAAATTAACTAAAATTGAAGCATCAGTTCCTCAGTAGCACTAGCCACATTTCAAATTATCAACAGACACATGTGCTAGTGGTTATGGTATTGGACAGTGTCAATATATAACATGCCCATCATTGCATACAGTTATATTAACACTTACCTAGACAGATCTCCCTACGTATAGCCAAGTCAACAATATCCACTCTCACACTCTAAGCATGCCACACTCTTAAATATGTGCAAACACAGAGGATCACCAGATATCTTAGATATTGTTTAATACAAAAAAACAAAGAACTGAGTTACAGTTTAAGCAAACTAGAAGAACCAGAGACAATACAGAGAAGAAAATATATTATCATTGGTATATTTATGGAGGTATGAGAAGATACTGTTTCTATGAAACTAGTATAGCCTGTTGTAAAAAAAAATCAATCAATCAATAGAACTGTTAAAAATGCAATGGCATAAATGAAAATGTCAATAGAAGTGTTAGAAGATAAAACTGGAGAAATTTCTCAGAAAGCAGAGCACACAAAAAAAGGGGGGGGATTCAAAAAATGGAAAAGAGGAGAGAAAAATCAGAAAATTAGAGGACAAGTTCACAAGTTCAACATTCAATATAAGAACTCCCCAAGAAACACAACAGAGAAAATGAGAGAAAATTATTTTAAAAACATTTAAAGTAATTTCCCAGAACAAAAATGACCTAATATCCAGTGTGATATCATGTCCCAGGTAATGTTTGAGAATGAACCACACCAAAGTCACACCATTGTGAAATCTTAAAACACTGGGACAAAGGCAAGGTTGAGAGTAAGGATGCAGAAGGGGGGTGGGGAGATGGTCACCTGAAAAGATAATCTGAATAGCTTTGGATTTTTCAACAGCACACTGGGAATAGAAAAGCAGTACCTTAAAGATTATGAAGAAAGTATTTCTCAACATATATGTCTATATTCAGCCAACCTATCAAATAAGTATGAGCGAAGAATAAGGACATTTTCACACTTTCACGGTAGGAAAATTTTTACATCACCTGCAGCCTCTCAGATAGCCACTTAGAAATTGTGCTTCACAGTGGTTAAACCAAGAAAGAGGAAGACAAGACCTTGGAGACAGGAACTCCACAGGGGAGACAAGTTGGAGAGAACCGCAAAACTCTGGTTAAGGGCACGTCTATGGTCACAGCCGTGTGGGGACGCTGAGGATAGCCTTTCTGGAGTAGGGCAGTTTAGCGTGCTTCAGGAAACGCCAGAATGCCTTATGTGTCTGGACACAGCAATAAGAGATTTATGCAAATGGCAAAACGTTTCAATTAGGAATATGTAGAAAACTAATCAAAAAAAATTTTAGGACAATTATTTAATCCAAGAAAAACACATTTGAGAATGAAAGTAATAATCTTATTGTATAAATCACTGCATTCTACAAGGCACAGCTATGAATAGTATATACTGTATTTTTCCATGTATAAGATGCCCCCCACTTTTCCAACCCGAAATTAAGAAATCAATATTTTAAACATTTTGCTAGTTTTCCTCTTAAGGCCTTCTTTTTTGGCATCTTAAAAAGTTTTTTTTTCCTGTTTTCTCCACTGTCTGATCACACACTCAGTGGAGGGAGGTCCAAATTGTCTCTCTACAGCTCTATTTCCCATGTTCTTTTGCATAGCTGATTGCATTCAGTTTGAATTTTGCAGAGTAAGACAATCGCTTACCGGTATTTATCTTTTTATTTTTTGACATCTTTATGGGCTCCGAACGCTCCGGTCTCTGTTGTATCTGTGCACTCTCCACCTCCACCTCCAATTACGGCATCAGCTGACGTCAGTAACAATAAGGCTCGTGATTGGAGGAAGCCTGTTTAACAAGGTATGGGCAGCTACGCACCCGCAAGACTCCCTCCTCGGCTGACTTCCGACTTCCATGTATAAGACGCCCCTCGATTTTCAGTCTAAAGATTTTAGAAAAAAATTGTGTCTTATACATGGAAAAATAGGGTACGTCATCATAGTAACACAATTGTGTCTTATACATGGAAAAATAGGGTACGTCATCATAGTAACACAACAATTTTTCTCTAACCTAAACTATAAAATAACTATACTAGAAAGATGGGAAGCAAAAAAGGATGCATGTGATGGGGTGTGATGTAAGTATGAGGACTAAAGAAAAATCATATTCCAAAATGGAATGACTGAAACCAAAAAATCAAGAATGAAAATTTCACCATATAAGAAATATCACATTTCTTTATTTTGTTTAAAACAATTGAGTTCTTAGAGCAGAAATTGCCTGGCAGGAAATTCCATTTCTGTCATTTCTGGACCGCCCTCCTCCCCTCTCATTTCCAGGTGATACAAAGGTTGGGGATGGGGATGTCTTCTGCATTCTAAAATATTGAAAGGAAGGCTGTGGTCTCCACCATGCCTACTGCCTTGTTCATTGTCCAGGCCACATGATCTGGTCCCTGTGGGAAACTGTACTCACAGCTAAACTTGAACAAGGGTCTCTGTCATCTCAATTCCTGAGACCATGGCTCCTCAACGTCCTGTAGGAATCTACTCAACTGAAAGGTAACAAGCACTTCCTTCTTTGGAAACCACCCAAACTCCCCACCTTCTGCTCATCTGAAGAAATTGATTGCCAATAGGCAGTTTTATTTCCACCTCCACCCTTCAAAAGCCCTCATCTATCTTTTTTTTATTTCTTTTTTATTTTGATAGACAACTGTTTAGTTTTTATTTCATAATCATAAACTTAACTCTGCAATCCAGCTAGACTGGGAAGGGGCAAGGAAATTATGGAACCCAATGAACCGTGGCAAGAGCACAAAGATTATAGAACACTAGAGGCCAGGTGCACAAATTTGTGCACTGGTGGGGTCCAGCTGACCTGTCCCAATTGGGATCAAACCAGTCGGGGGGAGCGGCCGAGGGCAGTTGGCCAGCAGGCCCCTCCCCCTGGTTGAACTCCCAGTTGAACTCCTGGTCAAGGGGACAATTTGCATATTAGCCTTTTATTATATAGGATTCCAAGCAAATCGGAGTGAAGGGGTGCTCTCCTGAGCTACAGAAAGAATGGTCTGGTGATTAAGATAAAAACAAAAGTCAAATTTATTAGAGTTGTCCACAGTCAGCAATGGTGATCTTCTTGCTGGTCTTGCCATTCCTGGACCCAAAGCGCTCCATGGCTGTCACAATATCCATGCCTTCTTTCACCTGGCCAAAGACCACATGCTTGCCATCCAACCACTCAGGCTTGGCAGCGCAGATGAAAAACTGGGAACCAGTTTGTGTTAGGCCCAGCATTTGCCATGGACAAGATGCCAGGACCTGTATGTTTCAGGATGAAGTTCTCATCCTCAAATTTCTCCCCATGGATGGACTTGCTGCCTGTGCCATTATGGCCTGTGAAGTCACTACCCTGGCACATAAATCCTGGAGTAATTCTGTGAAAGCAGGAACCTTTATAACCAAATCCTTTCTCCCCAGAGCTCAGAGCACTGAAGTTTTCTGCTGTCATTGGAACTTTGTCTGCAAACAGCTCGAAGGAGACACGGTCCAAGGGCACGCTGTCCAGGGAGATGTCGAAGAACACGGCGAGGTTCACCGTAGCTGGTCACGGGCGGCTCTGGAACCGCGGGGGCTGCAAAGCCAGCCCTCATCTTTCTTCTCCTCCACTCTGGGTGATGTGGCATAATCCCCACAATGGGCTCGTGTTCCAAAACAGAACCTACAGAAAGGAATGACGCTGTCCTCTGGTGATATCTGCTTTGCATTCAAGCAACCTAAAGCCCCTGGGGCAAAGAAACATAATGGCTTGGCTACTTTCTTGGAATGGAAAAGGGGAAAATACTTTTAGCAGAGAAAACCAAGTGCTTTTTTTTTTTTCATTATAGAGCAATAAAAATTAAAAAGCCTGCCTTCAATATAAAAACATATATACATATGTAGTATAAAGAAGCAGGTGTTTATATAATGACTAGAAGCCCGGTGCACGAAATTCGTGCATGGCAGGGGGTTGTCCCTCAGCCCAGCCTGTACCCTCTCCAATCTGGGACATCCCTCTCACAATCCAGGACTGCTGGCTCCCAACTGCTTGCCTGCCTGCCTTCCTGATTGCCCCTAACCGCTTCTGCCTGCCAGCCTGATCACCCCCTAACCACTCCGCTGCCAGCCTGGTTGATGCTTAACTGCTCCCCTGCCAGCCTGTTTGCCCCCAACTTCCCTCCTCTGCCAGCCTGGTCACCCCTAACTGCCCTCTCCTGCAGGATTGATCACCTCCAACTGCCCTCCTCTGCCGGCCTGGTCACCCCTAACTGCCCTCTCTTGCAGGGTTTATCACCTCCAACTGCCCTCCCTTGCAAGCCTGGTCCCTCTCAACTGCCCTCCCTTGCAGGCCGGGTGCCTCCCAACTGCCCTCCCCTGCTGGCCATCTTGTAGTGGCCATCTTGTGTCCACATGGGGGCAGGATCTTTGACCACATGGGGGCAGCTATATTGTGTGTTGCAGTGATGATCAATTTGTATATTACTCTTTTATTAGATAAGATATTTATAACATACACAGTTGAATGACTGCCTGTGTGAAAAGAAGACTTTTACTGTAAAAGCAGTAACTTTTATTACAACGACTTATCTCATCTAGTCTTCTACTATTGCCTTTGAGCCACATTCCAAACTCAGGAAAAAAACATGTTTATAAAACTGCAAAGGTCAAGGCCAGTAATGGAAATTGATTTTACATGCTCAGTGGAGTGTTTTTAAAACCATGGAACAGTCTAAGGAAAAAGAAATCTATTTAATTACTCGACAGTCTTTTGTAGTCCATTAAAAAGGCTCCACAATTGTCTACCTCTCCTGAACCAACTTAACATAAATCCCTCCCATTAAAGAAGCACTTCTTAGAAATTGTCCAGAATGGGCCCTGCTGAAGAGGTGAAAACTCCAGAGGATGAACTCAAACTGAGAATAATGATTCCTACATGAAGACAAGCTGCTTCCTTTAAATGTTTTTAATGAGCCAGAAATTTTCACTCAAAGCTCCTGTCCAATACCTGAGCAGCTAGTCCCTCTGAACTTGTATTTTCCTCTCTTCACTTTCTGTTTGATGAGATGATGGGGAAGAAATCAATAATAGACTGTACTTCAGGAGCAATTATGGTACATTTTGGGCTTTTTCTCTTTTTGAACTTCAGTCTATCATGGTCAACACTAAAAATCTTTTCCCCACATTTCAAAGCAAATTCATGATATGTAATATGAAATATGATTTTACTGTTATTAACAATTGATTGCTTTTTAAATTTTTATCTTTTTAGATGAGAACTAAAGAAGAAAAAGGTATATAAATTAGATTTATGGAGCTGCATATCTGAATGACTACTTGGTTACACAAGCAAGTGTGCTTATCTTGATAGGTCAGTGGTCAAATGAGTCTCCTAAGACAACTTTTCTCTGGCTAGGGGAAATCAAACTGCAAGTCTTTCTTAAGATTATTTCCTTCATTAGATCATTAATTCAATTGATTCTATTTAATTAAAGTTCCTGAATAAGGGCATAGTCAAGCACTAGTGTCTGGAATTTTAGTAGTCTTTTAATGAATTAATGAGGCATTAACTATACAGTATCTATTCTAGGATAGTGATTTGGAAACCATGAGAAATGATTTGTGCAATCACTGTTAGTTTAAACAAGTTATTTTTAAGATTGATTTATAGTGCTTACTAACAAGACTTCACTATAATTGCTATGTCAATGTAGGTACTCATCTAACGCCACTTCAACTTTCTTGTCTTACCTGAAATTTAGCTTTTTCCTGATTCCTTCCCTTGCAGCCCATTCCACGACAGCTTCTTCCTTCTACTAGTCCTCAGTCTGCAAGAGTTGCCATTTTTATTCTTCTGAACTGGGTTTTCCAGCCTTTAAAAAGTTAAAAAAAAAAACACACACACACAAAACACAAACTACCTTAATAATTTCCATTGCTGTCCTGGCCAGACTAGTTCAGTTTTCGTTAGAGCATTGTCCCAATATGTCAAGATTGTGTGTTCAATCTCCAGTCAGGCCATGTATAAGAATCAACCAATGAATGCATAAGTAAGTGAAATAACAAATTGACCTCAATAATAATAGTAATTTCCATTGTTTGTTTGAAATTCATGTTTTAGCTTATATTAGCTATACTCATCTCAACCAGTTATCCATGACCTTCCATAACATTTTGAATTATGAGGTTAGTTTTCTTCTTCATTTATGCTAAGCTAAGAAATGGGACCCCAAAACACACCCATGCCCTAATCCCTGGGACCTGTAAATGTTACCCTATTTGGAAAAGGATTTGGTGTGATTAAATTAAGGATTTTGAGATGAGGAGATTGCCCTGGATTATCTGTGTGGGCCCTAAATGCTGTGACATATGTCTTTATAAGAAAAAGGTGCTGGGGGGAGGTTTGACATATATATCAAGAAGAAGGCAACATGAAGACTAAACAGATTTGCAGATTCCAAACTTGAAAATTGAAGTGATCCCAAGGTAAGGAATGTCAGTAGCAATCAGAAGCTGAAAGAGAAAGAGAATTTATTCTCCCTTAGAACCTCTGAAGGGAGCACAGCCTTGTGGATACCTTGATTTCAGCCCAGTGCCACTGATTTTAGATTCTGGCCTCTGTAACTGAGAAAGAATAAATAATTCCTATTGTTTTAAACCACCAAGTGGGTGGTATTACAGAGCCATAGGGAACTAACATACTATCCTATTCTTTCCTTTCATTCTCTAAGACTTTATTATCTACTATAAAGCCAAGAAGTCATATAGAAAATCAGTAGTGGATTCATAAAAGCCTATACATCGTCTCAAGTACAAGGTAGTAACCAACATCTTTAAATATTACCAAAAGGTTGAGATAAAGATTTTAAAGTACCTGTTGGATTAGGGAATTATGAAGTCTTCAGTAATATGATGTAAGGGATGGTAGTCCATATCTAGTACGCAGTAGATTGAGTAGTGAATTGGAAGTCAGAAAGATAAAATCAATGACAGTCCCAATTTTCAAAAATCATGTTTGTACATAGAGAAATATAAGGCAATTATTTAGAGTGGAATATGAGACAAAGATAAATTTTTTATTCTTAAAGGGGAGACCTGAGGCTATTCATAAGAAAATAGCCAGTAGAGGGAAAAGACTGAACACATAAGAGGAGAGAAATTTGATAAAATGAGGTATATAAAAGGCTAAGCACAAACTAGCTGTTATGTTAAAAATCAGCTATGAACAGATAGATACCACTTCCTCAGAGATGGGAATGAAGAAAGTAAAAATGGGTATAAAAGCAACCAATTTTACATATGGCAGATTGTATTTTCTATCCATATGCTCTTCAGTAATGTAACTGTACCACTCCTCCATCAAAAGATGGAGTCTTTCTCTTACCCTTGAATGTAGGTTTTTCTTAGTGATTTTCTTGACCAATAGAATGCAGTAGAATTGACATATTGGGACTTCCATGGCTTATGACCCAGATTTGGAATGCTTGCTTTTGGGCCTCTCCCTTTCAGACCCAGCCACCATGGAGGCACATAGAGAGGCTGGCCCCATGTAGGTACTCTGGTTGACAGCCCCACCCCAGCTCCTAGCTTACAGCTAACAGCAATTGCCAGCCATGTGGGAATGACATCTTGAGTATTCAACTCAAATCTTCAATTGTCTATAGGTCAAACTGACTGTAGGTTAAGCTGCAATCACACGAGAGACCCAAAATGAGAACGGCCCAGCTGTGCCTGTCAATCCACAAAATCTTAAGAGAAGAATAATTTTTGTTTTAAGCCACTGAATCTTGGAATGTTTTGTTACCCAGCCAAGGCTAATCAGAATATGGAAGAATGGAGAGTTAAAAGAGTGCATGCTTTATTTTCTCTTAGTTGAATAAAATGCTAAATGATTTGGAATAGCAAACATGAGGAATGAACAGATAAGTGATCAGGAACATGTATAAAAATAGTTAAACATATTGAGGGCCCAGTTCATGTCATGGACCCCTTAAACTGTGATGGCACCAATCTCCTTTATAATTTTTCTCTAGTAGGGCTCAGAAGATTAATATAGGTTTGAGGTTTGGCAGTACAAAGACACAGAAAAACAAGGGGCCAAAGAGCAGAGGATGGTGATGATTTACTGCTTTGACCATTGAGAAAGTGGTCAAAGCAGTAAATCAGTGCCTAGGAGCAGGGCTGAATGATGTTTAAGCTACAGAGCTTTAGAGCACCACAAAAATGTTTTAATTTTCTTTTAGAAACAGAAGAAAAATAAACTTTAAGGCAAAGAAAAGGTTAAATATATATGTAAATATAGTTATCTTTATATAAGTGCAGTTGTAAAATATAACTTAATTTTTTATTGAGCAAGAAGACAATGGAGGCAAAAATGTTTAGGGCTCATGAAAATCATTATGTGGTCCTACCTAGGAGGGGCAGACAATATTTTAAAAAAAAGGGAGATATTAAGGGCCAGAGATCTTGATAAAACTATTATAAATTTGCAATCAAATTAAGGGAGCAAGGATCCTAGAAGGATAAGAGATCATAATGAGGAAGTGGAATGTGAGAGTTTTAAGTTTTTGGAAAAGGAGAAGGGTCTCATAGGTGATGAGAAGTTCTGAGATATGCTAAAGAGAGGTCTTAAGGGAGGTGGCTATCTGAGCAAAGGAGATCAAAGACAGTAGTGGGTAGAAAGTTGAGAAGGTCCTTTACACTGAAGTGATTCTCCCATAGTGGCAAGAGTTAGAAAGACTAGGATTATATATGGACCAAAGATTTGTGTCTAAAACTAAACACATAAAAATTGAAGTAATAGATGAAAATTTTTTTCTTAGTTGACATTTACTGACAAAATTCACATTAAGTGGAATTTTGAGAAGCTCCTTAATCAAGTTTTACAAAAATGAAATATATTTTAAGTGTTTCTTTTCTACCAAAATTAAGGTTAATTTCTTTTAATTGAAATATAATTGACATATTGTAAGGACAGGAAAAAGGCCTTTCTTTTTCTTTGCTGTGGCCTTCCACAATTTATGAAAAGGCCACCTGGTAATTAAACCCCAAGATTGTTAGCTCCTCTGGTTCAATCAGCCTCTCTGTTCAAACTGAGGGACAAGATAGACTACTCTCAAGGCTACATTCTTACATCCACCTCCTCCCTGCTATTTTCAGAACTCAGGGATAATTCACAACAAAGAGTCTATAGTTAGTATAAAGTTCCCTTCCCTACTACCCCTTCAAACAAGCCTCTTTTGAACTCTTCATAACTTTTGCTCTAAGCATGTTTTACAGGCTTGGGAAAATACTGATAAGACACCTCCCTAGGGCATCCTCAAGACTGTCTCCTGAAAAACAAACAACTCAACTTCAGCACCCAATACTCCTCCCTAGAAACAGCAGTCAAGACTCTTTAAAAAGGGAATCCGCTTTTTGTTTCTTGCCCTGTATTGATTAGCAGTACTTAGCCCTTTCCCTTTGTGGAAAGGACAGTAAACTTCCTCTCTGCATCTCTTCTTATAGTTGTGAATTCTTTCACAGTCCCCGTCACCGGTCAAACCCTAACACATATAACATTATTATAATTTATGGTATAAAACATAATAATTCAATATTTATATATGTTGCAAAATGATCACCACAAGTCCAGTTAATGTCCATCACTATACATAGTTACAAATTCTTTTCTTGTGATTCAAACTTTTAAGATCTACTCTCTTAGTAATTTTCAAATATGCAATACAGTATTATTAACTACTAGAGGCCCGGTGCATGGATTCATGCACTGGTGGGGTCCCTTGGCCTGGCCTGCAGGGATTGGGACAAAACTGGCTCTCTGACATCCCCCAAGGGGTCCCGGATTGCGAGAGGGCGCAGGCCAGGCCGAGGGAACCCACTGGTGCACCATTGGGGATGAGGAGGGACCGCGGGAGGGCTCCAGGGCTCTGTCTGGTCCGTCTCACCCAGTCCCGATTGGCCAGACCCCAGGAGCAAGCTAACCTACTGGTTGGAGCATTTGCCTCCTGGTGGTCAGTGTGCATCATAGCGACTGGTCAAACGGTCGAACTAATGGTAGGACACTTAGCATATTAGGCTTTTATTATATAGGATAGTCACCATGGAGTACAGAAGTTGTTTAAATCATCTCAAAATAGGGGAAGTATTGGTATAATATAAAATAGAGATAGCAAAATGGAAAGATTGATCAACGAAACAATATCTAAATAAAATTGTTCTACACAAGAAACACCAAAACCAAATAGTGATTCAACAAACTAGGAAAAAATATATTGCACCTCACATTTCTGTAAAGGTCTATTTTCCTTATTATATAAAGACCTGCAATAAAATCAGGAAATAGGTTAGGGTTCTGCTGTGAATTCTAACATGTGACACACCACACCACCAAGCAGTTCTCTGACATCTGCTGTGTGTTCCATAGTCCAACTAATTCTGACATTATCTACTCAGATAGAGCATCAAATTCCACAGGTTAAGGGCTCAGTCCCACAAAACAGCCCTCAACTTCAGATGCCAATCACAAGCTTAGCTTTTATTCATGCTTCTGACCAAAAAGCTATAAAATCAGGTTCCCACAACCTCCTTCTTGGGTTCAATTAATTTGCTACAGCAGCTCACAGAACTTGGAAAACCTGTTTACTCACTAGATTATGGGTTTATTACAAAGGATATTAAAGGATACAATTAGCATCCAGATGAAGAGATACATAGGGCAAAGGAGCTTTTTCTGTCTTTGTGGAGTTTGTGGTCCAGCACTGTGGCACCGGGAAGAGTTCTGGTTCAGCAACCCAGAAATTCTTCAAACCTTGTTCTTTTGGGTTTTTAATGGAGGCTTCCATAGGCATAATTGATTAAATCATTGGTAAGTGCTGATTGATTCTATCTCCAGTCCTTTTCCTTGGCCCTCCCTGGAGGCCTGGAGGGGGTGAAACGGAAAGTGTTTGGTTCTCCAGGCAACCAGCCTCCAATCTTAAGTGCCAAAAGTCTCCATTAACATAATAAAAACACATATGTTGCTCTTATCGCTTAGGAAATTCCAAAGGTTTTAGGAGCTCAGTGACAAAAACAGGAACCAAGACCAAAGTATATATTTCTTATTATAAATCACATATCACAATAAGCAAAGGAGATGGCTAAGAATTCACAGAAAAGGGAATACAGTGTTAAACATTTGAAAAGATGAGCATCCTCACTCAAAGTAGGAAAATCACAAATTAAAACTTTTATGAAACGTTTTTTAATTATCAAATTGGCAAAGGTGAAAGAAATGAATAAAATATGGTGTTGGCAAGGATAATTGGAAACTGACTCAAACATTGCTGATGGGTGTAAATAAGCACACAGCCTACCAAGAGCAATTTTGTCAATATCTACTACAATGTAAAAAATGTAAGTATCTTTTGACCCAGCAATCTCACTTCTAAGAACTGATGCCACAAATAACTTGCAAATATAAAGGATGACATAGATAAAATGTTATTTTAGGCAGCCTTATTTACAATGGCAGAGACTTTTTTTAAAAAAGAAAAATTTGAGCCTCGTCAGTGTGGCTCAATTGGTTGAACGTCATCCTATGCACCAGGAGGTCACCTGTTTGATTCTCAGTCAGGGCACATGCCCGGGTTGCGGGCTCAATCCCCAGTAGGAGACATGCAGGAGGTAGGTGATCAAAGATTCTCTCTCATCATTGATGTTCCTATCTCTCTGTCCATCTCCCTTCCTCTTTCTGAAATCAATAAAAACATATTTTAAAAATAGGAAGATTTGTATGTACTGATAAGAAAAATTATTCTAAGTATTTTGTTAAGCAAAAAGAAAAAAAGAAAGGATTCAGAATAGTGTATAGAATATTCTACCATTTGTGTATATGAATAAATTATATGCTCATGATTATATTTGCATAAGATATCTCCGGAAAAAATTCTAAAAAATGGTGATTATAGTTGTTTCCAGAAAGAGGTACTGAGAGACTGGAAGACATGGGGGATCATTTTCAATTCACATTCTTCTTGTCATCATCCTCAGTGATAGTGAAAGTGACCAGGTTAGTTAAGGCAGAGTTGTGGGTGTTAGAGTTGGGTATCATACAACTCAAAGAAAGAGATTTTTTTGATATGATTGAAAAGTCAAGGCTTGGAAGTGACAATGAAGGTCTAAGTGAATGTCATCTCCTGGCCAAGAGATACAGATGAAGAAAGAATGGTGGGCATCTTCTAAAAAAAGCTGCCTGAGAAGTAATGATGTCAAGGAAAAGCCAAGTTTACATTGAGACAAGAACATAATGAGTTCTGAAAAGAGGCTGAGAATGCTGTAGAGATTAGAATTAGAGCAGTTTTTTGTGTTTTTGTTTTGTTTTGTTTTATATTTTTTTACTGATTTTTAGAGAGAGAGGAAGGGAGGTGGATAGAGAAATAGAAACATCGATGAGAGGAAGATCATCGACAGACTGCCTCCTGCAAGACCCCTACAGGGATTGAGCCTGCAACCCGGGCAAGTGCCCTGACCAGAAATCAAACCGTGACCTCCTAGTTCATATGTTGATGCTCAACCACTGAGCCACACTGGCAGGACACCACAAAACTTTTGCTGAGACTTCCAGGACAGAGACACTCTTTTCTGGTGTGCTTTCATGTGAGAAGTCATAAGATCTGGAGCTGCTGGCTATTTTTACCATAACAAGAAAAGATGATGTCTAAGAATGTGCCAGAAGCTATAGGTCAGAGATCCTGGGAGACAGAAACTGGGCCCTGATGGCATCACAAGTCCCTGAGCACAACTTTCAGTTCCATGATCAAATAACCCCCCTTTTTACCTTAGCCAATGTGGTTTCTTTCTGTCCAAAACAAGAAGGGACTCAGGTATTACTGAACATTTTATTAAAAAGATAATACATCAAGATTGAAGAACATAATTGATATAATATTTTAATTATTCAATTTGTGCCAAGCAATTACTTTTGTAGTTTTCATATTACCTCAGAAAATACAACTAGAAAGGAACTTCCTCAACCAGATAAAAAGCATGTATGAAAATGCTATAGCTAGAAGCTCTGATCAAAATGGTAGCATAGGTAAATATGCTACTTGCATCCTCCCACAACCACATCAAAACTACAATTAAACTACAGAATAACCATCACTCATAACTTCCTGAAGTCTAGCTGAACAGAAGTCCTATAACTAAGGAGATACAGAAGAAGCTTCATACACCAGGAGGGGCAAAGATGTAGAATGGGCTAGTCCCACACCTACATGTGGTAGATAAAATTCAGGAGGGATATATCAGCTGGGAGGGGCCCCCTGAGGAGTGAGGGGGTCCCAGACCCCCCACTAGGCCCTCAGCCCAGGGTTCCATTGCCAGGAAGAGAATAATTTCTGTCTATAAAAACCAGCGAGGATTGTGACTGAGTGAGAAGGGCTGGTGGAGTCTCAGAACTTCCTCTTAAAGGGCCCATGCACAGACTTACTTGAACTCACTGGCTCTGAGGTCCAGTGCAGGGGCAGCAGGTCAGAAGGTGCCAGGAATATATGGGAAGGAGCAGAATTGTTTGGCTTTGGGGTGAGACTTGAAGGGCAGCTTTCTCCCAAACAGAGTGATGGCAAAGGCCATTGTTCCTTTGCTAAGCCCTCCCCACACAGAGCCAGCAGGTGTGCCCCATATCTAAGTCTTCCATCAACCTGGCTCACACTGTTTGCCCCATCCTGGTGACAAAAACTATAACAACAACAACAACAACAACAACAACAACAACAACAACAAACTCCAATATGTCCCAAATGAAAGGACAGAGCAAAACTCCAGAAAAAGAACTAAATAAAATGGAGTCAAACAATCTACCAGATGCAGAGTTCAAAACACTGGTTATAAGGATGGTCAATGAACTTTGGGGAAGAACAGATGAACTCAGTGAGAACTTCAACAAAGAGACAGGAAACATAAAAATGAAGATAGGAAACAGAATCTTTGCAGGCCAGAAGGGAGTGACACAAAATATTCAAAGTGATGAAAAACAAGGACCTATAACCAAGATTACTCTACCCAGCAGAGCTATCATTTGGAATTGAAGGACAGATAGAAATAAAAATTTCTTTTATTTCCCAGACAAGAAAAAGCTGAAGGAGTTCATCAACAAACCAGTATTACAAGAAATGTTAAAGGGTATTCTTTAAGAAGAAGAACAAAAAAAGATTAAAAAAATATGAATAATAAAATGACAATAAATATCAATAAATATATATCTGTCAACAGTAAGTTTAAAAAGCAAATGGATTAATGCTCCAATTAAAAGACATATGATGGCTGAGTGGATAACAAAACAAGACCCTCACATATGCTGTCTACAAGAGAGTCACTTCAGCTCCAAAGACGCATGGAAAAGATATTGCATAAAAATGGGAAAAAAAAAAGCTGGGGTACCAATACTTATACCAGACAAAACAGACTTTGCATGCATATTAGCATAACCAATGGATATAGACACTGGGGCGGTGTGGGCTTGCTGGGGGTGGGAATGGCTGGGGGGGAGGAGGTCAAGTGGGGGAAAAAGGAGACATATGTAAAACTTTAGTTTAGACAATAAATAATTTTTTTAAAAAAAGGCTATAATAAGAGATCACAAAGGAACCAGCAATTCTACTTCTGGGTATTTATCTGAAGAAATCAAAAACACTAAATCAAAAAGATATATGCATCCAAATGTTCATTGCAGCATTATTTACAATAGCCAAGATATGGAAGCAACCTAAATGTCCATCAATAGGTGAATGGATAAAGAAGAAGTGGTACCTACATACCATGAAATATGACTTAGTGATTAAAAAAAAATGAAATCTTGCCATTTACAACAACATAAAGGACATAGAAGGTATTATGCTGAGTGAAATAAGTTAGAGAGAGAAAGACAAATACCGTATCACAAATTTAGCTATGACAGAATGCGGTACCCCTACCTTATTCTGCCCCAGGCAGGTCCCAAATGGCAGATCCTCCTTATAGAGCTCCACTCTTATGTCCAGTTTAAGAGAGATAAAATCTCTCCTCTGAAGATAATACTCTTGGATTCATGAACTTTTGACATTTTCTTCCTCTTCTGTTCACTTTATTGCAGAACATACCATCAGTCCAAAAGACCCACTAATCTTGACTAGTGTGTGTGAGGACATTTCGAAATATAAGCTTCATACATAGAGTTAAAGAAAATTCCAGGTGTAGTCTCATAGTATACAAATACCTTAGCCTAGGTCTAAAAAATTAGATTTAAAACTTGCAGCCATCTTGACCATTGTTCAAGCCAGAATTTAAGCTCCCTTCTTCAAACCCTTCATACCTATAGACACAGGCTCTGACCCAAATCTGTTCCCTTTAGTTTTAAGTAGACGTTATACTATTAATGACCACCTGAATTGCCAATTTGGTTTGTGTCCCTTAAATGTTGCCCTTGGGAAACCTTGACCAGTTTGTCCTAATCCCTTTTTAGCTGAGCCTCCAACACCAATATGCAACTCTGTAATTCTGCATTCTTTCCTTATCTGTTTTTTTTTTAATAGTTCTTTTCATGGTTCTTCCTATTGTTGAACTTTCCTAAGGCTGTTAATTCACATTGTATTCTCTTAAGTTTCCCTCCAAACCCTTAAACTTTATA
Organism: Cnephaeus nilssonii; assembly: GCF_951640355.1. NCBI lineage: Eukaryota > Metazoa > Chordata > Mammalia > Chiroptera > Vespertilionidae > Cnephaeus > Cnephaeus nilssonii. The sequence continues at coordinate 16,559,161 of NC_137074.1, forward strand.
TTTCATAGATTTATTAACTCAGGCCCCAACCTTAACCCACAGACCCTTTACTCTTAGAGAGATGTGTGAATTTTGTTAACTTCCAATAGTCCACTCTGAATCTGGAAATACGTTAGCTATTTTTACCCAAATTCAGACATTTTTGAAATAGTGTACAATAAATCTCATCTTACCTTTGTTGTTAGCATAATCAGTGTGTCTAGTCTATTGTACTTGGGGGTGGCTGGGCAACACAAAAAATGTCTTTACTTTATAGCGTGTCATAGATGGCAGTAAGGTGGAGAAATATGTACAATGATAATCTGTAGAGAACTGTATAAAATAAAAACAATACCAACCATGAATTTTTTAAAAAAGCTAAAATTGTTAATACTATCATGTTGATCCCCTAAGCTCTTTGAGAATGGATATTTGATATACTTGAACTGCTGCTGGCGTCTGCATTTATTAATGTACACTAAGTTTTTCAAGGTAATTCTGGCAATATTTCAGTGTATTTGGAATTCGTAGAAATTACTTCATTAAAAAAGAATACAAGCTGACATCTGTGAAGCTAACTCACACTCAAGTAAAAACAAAGGCAGCTGCCACCTGGCTGCAGCAGTACTTTCATTTGACACTTTCAAATACTTGGCTTAAAATGAAGTAGTGTGCTGGCCAACAAAAAGAAAAGAGCGTGGAAAGCCGTGGGGCAATGAAATTGGGTAAGAGCATGACACTTTCAGTTCAACTCTTTTCTTTTATAACCTAAGATTATAAAAGCAACAAGCTATAAAACTATACTAAACCATTTACCACTGAATTCTGCATGATTCTCCATGTCATAATCTTCCTTTCCTTAAGAAAAAATTGTCAGTTCTATATTTCAGCTCAATAACCTACAATGCCAATGTAAATCTATTTAGTGGATTAATACATTTTACTTTTCATGTTCATATTATGCTCTTAATATAGTATTAGTTTTTCAGCAAATGTCTTAATGTCTACACGTGATGTCTCCCTTTTCTCAAATTCAGTTCACTTCACATTCAGCAGAAGGGAAAATCAGGGATTCCAAGTGTGAGAAGAATACCATGCACTGTTGCTGACTCTGAAATGTAAGGTCCCATAAGCAAATCCCAGGGAGAGGGCTCTGGGGCTAAGGACAGCCCCTTGTTGACAGCCAGCAAGGAAACAGGGACCTCAGTCCTACAAAAATCAGGCACAGGATTTTGCCAAAAACCCGAGAAAACAGCCAAGCCAACCCAAATTCTGACCTACAGAATTGTGGGATAATAAATTTGTATTGTTTTAAGCTGCTTAATTTGTGACAATTTCTGGTCATTTTTTTATGTAGCAATAGAAAACTAATGTAGATCATGACACCGGATTGAAATGAGAGGAGAGTGTAATAGGAGACTATGACAGGAAGTGAAGAGGATGGATTGGAAGAAGGTAAATGAGGTGGCAACTACTGCGTGGCCTTGCAGAACATCATATGGCCATTTGAGTGGGCCAAAAACAGTTGGAAATCAAAAGACGAGTCAAAAAGATTTGCTCATCGATGGCCTGTTGGGTGTTGGCAAAGAGAGGAAGGAGCTTGTTGATTCCAAAATCATTGGCCTGAGCCAAGGGTAGAAGAGTTGTACTGAGATGAGATAACAAACAATTAAGGAGGAGTACTAGTACATGTCGTGCAGGTTGAGAGGCGGGGGCAAACAAGGGTTCATCTTGGGACATGTTATGAATGAAATGCCTATCAGACATCTAAGTGAAGTTGTGTATTAAGCTGTTAGATGCACAAGTCTGGGGTTCAGAGAATTATCTGGAGCTGGAACTATTAATTAGGAAGTCCGCTCACATCAAGTGTTCAAAGGCAGAAGATGATTAGTTCAAACCCTGAGGAAATGAGTGTGAAGAGAGAAGACCAGTGCTTTGTGGCTTACTCCTTTTTGAAAGTTTCTCTTAGATTGTTTATTTTTCTGATTTGTAAATACAAATATATGAAGGATCTCATTAACCAAATATTTTTAAAATATTTATTTATGACCTTAATGAGTTACCTGTCTTAAAAATAACAAAATTGAATGAAATCCATGCTATCACCGAAATCCAAAATAAAGAGTTATCACTAATGTAAGGTCTTCCAAATTAAACACAGATCATATAGTTGAAAAAGCCCATTGAAATTTGCATAAGTTATGCACCCATATCAAAAGACTAATGAATTCTATTCTTCCAATAGTAGTTGCTCTGAGATATTTTAACATCCTAGAATTATACATATATATGTATATATAACATTTATGCTGAACATCTGATGGAGTATTATTCTTCCAATTCACCTTGGTTCCTCGACACTATGAAAATTCACTATTTATATGTCTGCAATCTAAAACAAAGGCAAAACAAAACAGAAAAATACGAACACAAGAACTTTGTCCTACTCTGTTTCCTTCCACACACACTGCCCCATTGTGTTTCATTTGTTGCTACTGATATGAGCCATAGCTAGTTTATTATTCTTACCAACTTTCCGTCTGAAAAGAAAGAAGTACTTGTGACTGTTTGACGCTAGTTAAAAAAAAACAAAACTAAGAAAAACCCACCTCTCTGTCATAAATCTCTCTATATATATGCTTTTGTATCACACAAAAAAGTAAGAGTTGTTGACACCTTCCTACCAGGTGGAGAAAAACTTGACCTGCTGCAATCATCTGCTTAAAGTGAGTACTCCTATAAACACAATGACAAACTATTTTTGCCAACCACATCACAAATAATTATTAATGTGGTAACTTTAGCTCCATGTTTTGAGTTTCTCTTGGGCCAGGTGTGGGGTGGGAACATGCTCTTTATGGCAACACTTCTTTGGATCATCTGCTGACAAAGGAGATTTTTTAAACCTTATCCATAATCACCCTAATTAGGCCATCCAGTGTCAAAACTTGCTGTGTGAATTTGATTAATTCTAGCCATCTCTGTGGTGCAACTGACATTGCCCACATAAAAAGGAGTGACTCTGCCTTCGAAGCAATGTCCTTATGCTTATGTCCTCTCCCCCTCTACCTGCTTGTATTGAAAAAGTTCTAAGGAAGGTTTGCAATGCTGCACTCACAACTTTAGGAAACTTCCTTTCAGATGAAAGAAAGTTTTTTATATAACTACTAGAGGCCTGGTGCACAAAATTCATGCACGGGTAGGGTCTTTAGGCCTGGCCGGTGATCAGGGCTAATCTGTGGGGCAACTGGTGGGACAATCTGGGGACCCCTGCTGGCACCCGCCTTGGCCAGCCTGGAGCCTGCGGGCTGGGGGCAGCTCCTTTGTGTGAACGTCTGCCCCCTGGTGGTTAGTGCACGTCATAGCAACCGCTCGTTCCACCGTTCGTTCTGCTGTTCGGTCGATTTGCATATTAGGCTTTTATTATATAGGACAACACTATTGCCTTTCTATTTTTTTGTGGCACTTAATTTATAATACAACTTACAATATGCAAGTCGTTCACATCTCTACCTTCCAAAGATTGTGAGCAATATTTGATCATTGTTTGATCCTAATAGATGCACTGTTCTCAATGCTGTAGCACAAATATTTGACATGGTTATGCAGAAGAGGGTCCCTGAAAACTGACATATAGTCCTATCTCCCCATCCCCACCCTTCCCACCACCACACACCTGAAGAAAAGTAAAAAAACAAGGGGACTTGTTTTCTTAATGAAAGCATGCTTTATGTTGTTCACTAGGGGATTTATATATTTAAACCTACTTATTTTGTGCCTCTGAGGAAATACTATAGCATGAAGGTTGTTGTGATGGTTAATTTTATGTGTCAACTTGGGCTAGAGCATGGTGTCCAGTTGTTTGGTCAAACACTAGACTAGATGTTGCAGTAATGGGTATTTTGTAGATGTGATTGACATTTATAATCAACTAGAGGCCTAGTGCATGAAATTTGTGCATGGGGGGCGGGGTTGACACTCAGCCCAGCCTGCACCCTCTCCAATCTGGGACCCCTCAAGGAATGTCCGACTGCCCTCTCACAATCCAGGACTACTAGCTCCCAACCACTTGCCTGCCTGCCAGCCTGATTACCCCTTAACCACTCCCCTGCCAGCCTGATTGACGCCTAACTGCTCCCCTGCTGGCCCAATTGACCCTAACTGCCCTCCCCTGCTGGCCTGGTCGCCCCTAACTGCCCTCTCCTGCTGGCCTGGTCACCCCTAACTGCCCTCCTCTGCCGGCCTGGTTGTCCCAACTGCCCTCCCCTGCAGGCCTGGTCCCCCCCAACTGCCCTCCTCTGCTGACCTTATCAGCCCCAACTGCCCTCCACTGCAGGCCTGGTCACCCTAACTGCCCTCCCTTGCAGGCCTGGTCATCTCCAACTGCCCTCCTCTGCCAGCCTGGTCACCCCCAACTGCCCTCCTCTGCCAGTCTGGTCACCCTAACTGCCCTCCCTTGCAGGCCTGGTCATCTCCAACTGCCCTCCTCTGCCAGCCTGGTCACCCCTAACTGCCCTCCCCTGCCAGCCTGGTCCCCCCCCCCCAACTGCCCTCTCCTGCAGGCCTGGTCCCTCCCAATTGCCCTCCCCTGCTGGTCATCTTGTGGCGGCCATCTTTGACCACATGGGAGCAGCCTCTTGTGTATTGGAGTGATGGTCAATTTGCATATTACTCTTTTATTAGATAGGATAGGCTTTATATAAAGGAGATTACCCTCATTAATGAGGGTAGGCTTCAATCTGTCGAAGGCCTTAAAAGCAAAAACTGAGGTTTTCTGGAGTAGAATGAATATTACTTCATTAAGATAGTAAGCAAAATCCTGCCTATGGATTTTGGACTCAAGACTGCAACTTCAACTCTTGCCTGGGTTTTCAGCCTGCCAGCCTGCCCTACAGATTTTGGACTTGCCAGGTCCCATAATTTCATGAGCCAATTCCTTAAAATAAAACTCTCTCTCCATATATGCATCCTATTGGTTTTGTTTCTCTGGAGAGCCCTAACAGTTATATTTCAAAACAGTTCTTTCTGTTATAATATTTGTGAAACTTTTGCTAATTGAATACAATTCTATTCCCAATTTCGTTACATGGAATATGGGTAGGGATTAGTACACTACTTGCTAATAGAATTCAGTTTCTCTGCTGGTTTGGAGTACAAGAAAGTAATATCAAAGGAACTCTACAACAGTGGTACCTCTCCTAATCAGCAGGGACATTTTATACCCGGTTTTAATATGAAGCTCTACTTGAGTGTTCAGCCCATCTATACATTTTCCCAATCTAGTTCACACAAATGATCAAATCCTAACCAACTACCAACAAAAAATCTGAGAAGTTGGATCAACACATTTTCAGAAAAACATGGGACATGTTTGGGGTACAGTTGGAGCAGGAAGGAGTTTCACCGGTTAATACAACTTAAAATAGGAAGTTAGTGTGCCCAATTTCCATTGCCTCATTCATCAAGAGAGTTTGTGTTTTGACTTTTGGAAGTCATTTCATTGCATGATGTAATGGAGAAAATAATGAAGATTTCAAATTTTCTTTATGCTTTTTTTTTTTTAACCACTGCCAGTTTATGGGTATTTAAGAAATTAAAACAAAGAAAATAGATTCAATTTATTTTCACTTAGACAATTGGTTAAGTTCTAGAAAACTTTGAAGAAATATAGTGTAATGTTTTTAGAATGAAAAGGTTTCAAATCCCACCGTCCCCAAAGGCTGCACACTTTTCCCTGATGTTACATAACAGAACTCTGTCCAGATTCCAACTTGACATGTGGATGAAGAAGATGGTACCTGAGATTATTGTTTTTAATATTGAACTTCTCTAAACTTAAAGGAATGACAGATTTTAAAGAGTTATAGAAAGCTATTCTTAGTTTTGGAGATGGTGCGTGACTCGTGACTTTGGGATACAACCACAAGATGTGTGTGATTGTAAAGCCCCTGCCCTATTTAAGGTGGCTCATTTTCTAAAGAAATCACTTATGCTAAAAAGCAAACTAGACCTATTAACACAGGATCTTGGTGAACATTTAGAAGGAATCAGCTGTGAAAGGAAAAGTACATATTATTATGTAATTGTTTGTATCAAATCTGCTTCTCTCTTCCAGCTTCCTAAAGAGGAGGGTCCGGCCTTGATAGAACAATTCTTTGGGGCTTTTGTGATTCCGACTCAGAAGGAAAGCGAGCTGGGGGAAAAGATCTGAAGCACTCAGCCAGGGCTAGAGAACTGGCCACATTTTGAAAGCACACAAGCAGTGACCTTGTGTGAGAACAGTGGAGGAGAAAAAAGAGAAGTGTTTAAGATGTGTTGTTATTTATCTGCTTCACAGTGTTCAGGACGAGAACCTTAAAAAGTTATTTTGTAATTAGATTTCAGGTACTTGCCTATATTTTTTTTTGTGGGGGGTTGGGGGGGCATGGTATTGCTCTAAGTCTGGACCACGTGGGTCACAGATTTCTAAACTTTACACAAAATAGCAATCTTGAGCTATAGGAATTTCAGAACAAATTTTGAGTAATATTTATGGCTTCCTAGGTATTTTATGACATTGGAGCGATAAAAAGCTTCATCAGTAAAATAACCTCAATCAGATTGTTATGAGTTTAGAATGAAAACACCCTCACATCTCCTAGTATATTCCAGGGTATAAATATCAGTACTCTCTTTAAATTGACCAGTCCAGTACCCCTAGGTACTACAGTATACTTTTTAAAATATACATATATATATATATATATATATATATATATATATATATATGTGTGTGTGTGTGTATATATATATATATATATATATATATATATATATATTTCTTTATTGATTTCAGAGAGGAAGGGAGAGGGATAGATAGAAACATCAATGATGAGAGAGAACCATTGATTGGCTGACTCATGCACGCCCCCTACTGGGGATCGAGCCCACAACCCAGGCATGTTTGCGGGAATCGAACCTGGGATCCTTCAGTCTGCAAGCTGATGCTCTATCCACTGAGCCAAACCGGCTAGGGCTAGAGTATACTTTAAAAAAAATAAAGTTTATTGTACTGGTCTTGGGATTGCCTATTTATGTTTGCTTAAAAAATATTGTTTTGAATTGCTAATAGGCTATAATCACTAATATTGGTATTAAAAAATTTAAAAATTCATAAAAACTGGGTTGAAAACATGCTCTGAAGCCTCCTGTGTCTTGAGGAACCTGGTCAATGTATAACTTGAACAATCAGTTCTTGAGTAATTTACATGTTTTAGTCAGAAAGAGTGAAAACTGGCTTTCTTTTAATAGTAATTTTTAGAAAGTAGAAATACCTTGCATTTGGAGGGGGCCTGTTCGACAGACCAAAGTTCTTCCACAAAACGAATACCATGCTGCCAATTCAATATACAAGGTTGAAAAGATGTTCCTCCTTTTCTTCAACAAGTTACCGTACCTTTTTCCACATTTGTGCTTGCTCAGAGATTAAGCTTTGCCTCTGGGAAGTCCTTGAGTGGAAGCCTCTTGTTAGCCAAAAGCCTGGACTCGCAAGGATCCATTCTTTCCGTCAACATCCCAGCAGCCCCTCCTTTATGCAAGACACTGGGCTCAGGGCCAGGCCGGGAGGGACACACCGGTCAGCAAGAGGTAGTCCCTGCTCCGAGGGGGCCACCTGTCCAGCCAGGGGAGGGCCCAGCTGACCTAAAACAGAGCATGGCGGCTGCACAGTTGACGAGCCTGCAGTCACTACCACGGCGAGAAGGTCGAGGACCAGAGCCCATCCCCGCAGCCTCCCTTCCGTCAGGTCCCCGTGGCCCGTCCGCCCCCCCATCTCCCCCCCAAACAAGCCCTGGATCTAGAGAGATGGAGCCCTGCAGAGCTGGATGCAGAACTCGCACTCCCAACACAGCAGATGTCAGGGCGCAGGGGGGCCAGAAGGGAGCAAAGAGGGAAGCCGATGCCCAGGCAGCCCAGGCACGAGGCCCCACGACCCCTGTAGGGTCCGCAGCAAATAGGAAGGCGGCGGGGATGAGCTCGGCCCCGAGAACACGTCTCACCGGGGGCGCGGGGCGGTCCTCGCCGTCGGACTAGGTCCGCGCGGGGCGGTCGCGCCCGGGCTCCGGGGGCGTGGCCTCTGCGAAGCCCCGCCCCCAGGCCCCGCCCCCCCAGGCGCGCGAGCCCGTCCCGCGCGGCGCCAACCCTTTCCCGGGTCATCGCCCCTCCCCTCTTCCGGCCCGCGAGCCCCCGGCGCTACCTCAGGCTGCGCTCGCCGCTCGCGCCCGTCTGCCCGCCCGACGACGCGGGAGCCGCGCGAGCCGCACCGGGCTTGCTGCGCTTCTGGCCGCCGAGAAGCGGCCCTCCCCCTCCCCCCCGTGAGGCGGAGCCCGTGGTTCCCCGCCCGGAGTTGGTCGGGGCCGCCGAATCTACGGCCCCAGAGCGGCGGCGGCGGCGGCGGTGAGGAGACCGGGCCGGGGGAGTCGGGCTTGTTGGGGTTGAGGACTTCAGGGTGAGGGGGGACCCGGGCGCCCCCCGCCCCCGCGGCCACGTCGATGGCTCCTTGGGGAGGCGCGCCGGGGAGCCGGGAAGGAGTGCGGGATCGAGCCAGGTTGCATCGGCTCCGGCTCGGCGCGAAGCAAGGGTTGGGGGCCGCGGGGGCGGCCGGCGAGGTTTCCGGGGGATGGGGGGGTGGCCCTCGGCGGGATCGGGGTCGGGGGGTCGGGAGATCGGGACGGAGGAGACGCCGCCTCCCGGCTGCTGCCACGTTTCCACCGCGCGGCGCCTGCCTCCTCGGGGCGAGCGGCCGCCCTGCCCCTTGCCGCCCCCTGCCGCCCCCGCCCGCGCCCGCCGGCGTTCTGGAGCCCGAGACCCTTGCTGTCCGAAGGGTCGCGCCTGAGGGGGGAGCCCGGCCCTCGAGCCAGGCCCCGCAGAGACCGGACCCGGCGTGGGGGCGGCCAGGCCGGTGGGGGGCGCCCCCTGCCAGGCTGTTGGGGGGATGGGGCCCTGCCCCCTGAACTCGGGGAAAGCCCGGTTGCAGAAGTTGGACGCGCCCGCAGGCCGGTCCCTGAGGAGCGGGAGGAGGTGTTGGATGCCTCGGCACCTCGCACCCAGGGGACTCGGGCGGGGGGCTCAGCCGCGGGTTCCGAGGGGTTCGCCAGCCCCGTCCTCCCGGCCCGAGGGCGGGGGGTCCCGTGCCGCCGCCGCCGCCGCCTCCTCAGCCCCCCACCCCCCGCCGCGGCCGCTTCCTCCACCTTGGGGACGTCCAGCGGGAAAGATACTGTTTCCAGAACCGGTCGCGGTTAGCCCTTCGTTACAGCGGAGGGGAAAGGACGGAGGGAGCCACTCCGGGAGGCCCGGGCGGGGCTTCCCTCGGGGGCCGCGCCGCCCCCGCGAGCCCAGGACCCCGCGGAACAAAGTGCAACTTGCGGAGCGGCCGCCGCGGTGACGACGTCCCGGGGTGACATCACCGGGCGGTCTTGGAAATGGAGCTTCGCCGCGTTCGAGTGTGGGAGGAGGCCTTGGCCGCCACGCCACCTCCTCCAGGTGCCCGGGGTCGGAGGGGGCCCCCCGCCGGCTGCTGGCTTCTCGCGCTCGCTCCCTGCCTGACGGGGTGACCCTCCCTCGTGGACCTCCTGGGACTCCCGAGGAATACGGACCGGTGGGGAGGTTCCTGTTGTTTCAGCTCTTCCAGGCATCGCTCCTTCCAACTGAACCCGAAAAAAAAGGAATCCCATATGACTCATCCTGTGTTACCACCAACAGCAGACCACTAAGTGGTTGTTTCCTTCCTTTTATTTTTGATATGGAACAGAGCAAAGATAAAAGGGGAAAACAAAAACAAAAATCCCAAGCCCAGATAGGTAGAACCCCGTTGGGCAATTTGATGAATGAGGAGAAGGATCTAGTTACCAATTCCGTACATTTCCCCGAGTGTGGTTCCTTGTTTTGTTTGGTGGGACCAGAGGCTAAGGTGGTTCCATCAGCAACTTTTATCCCAAACCATGTATTAAATTGCATTGGGTTTTCCCTTCCATCATAACATGGGTTGTGTATAAATAGAGTTTTATAACGTGGAAATGGCTCCCATTTATATTTTTCAGGAGGAGGCTGCCCAGCAGTGGTGGAGGGCTGGGTGGATGTGTGTGCCTGCACCTGGGGCCTGGTGGCTGGCCATAGAGAGTGGATTTGGCATTCTAGGATTCCAGGGCTTGGGTGTCTTCCCATCCAGGATCAGGGTGGCTAAGGCGCCAGCACACCTCTCAGATAACTATATAGCATTTATTTCACAGTGAGATCCCTTGTTTGTGCACAAGAAGTAAAGGACTCATATCATGAAGAGAGGGACTTTTAAGAGCAGGTTTAAGAAAAGAAAAAAGGAAGCTAACAGAATCTCCTTTACTTTTTGAATGTGTGAGAACACAAACTATCAGGTTAGTCGGGTTTTATACGAAACATAGCAGAGGCTGTAAGTCTTTAATAATTGGCTACTTAGTAAATGCAGAATCTGAATAACTCCAGGTTACTTACAGCAGCCAAATGAATGAGCTCATCGCATAAAGACAGAATATACATTGAAACAACCCCAGGACAAGGTTGTTTTTGCCTTTATGGATTAATCAATGATAAATCAGATCTGCCATTTAAAGACTCCTCCTTGAGGCACTTCCTAAATACAGCTAAATTTCTGATTATTTTAGTTTGATTTTCTATAGATGACCCAGAGGTTTCATCCTCTTAAATATGTTCTGATAGACCCACTCTTTTTTTTGTTTTGCATATCATTTAGATTCCTAAAAGAATGCTTACAGACACTCCATACTGAATTTTTTTTCTTTAGTATAGCAGCTTTATGGAAATAGAATTCACATACAATTCTTATATTTAAAATGTACAGTTTGTTGGTTTTAGTATATTCAGAGTTGTACAGCCATTACCACAGTCGATTTTAGGATCCTTTATAATAAACAGGTAATATGCAAATTGACCCTCGTGCCCTCACAAGATGGCTGCCTACGACCAGGCTGGCAGGGGGGTTAGTGAGGGACAATCAAATGACTGAACAGCAGACTGTGTGGGGTGACCAGGTCGGCAGGGGGGACAGTTTGGGGCGACCAGGCCAGCGGGGGGGGGGGGGCAGTTGGGGGTGACCACGCCAGCAGGGGGGGCAGTAAGGGGTGACCAGGCTGGCCAGGAGGGGGCAGTTGGTGACCTGGCCGGCAGCGGGGGGGGGGGGCAGTTAGGGGAGATCAGGCTGGCACGCAGAGGCACTTAGGGGCAACCAGGCAGGTGAGCGATTAGGAAACAGTGGTTCAGGATTGTGAGAGGGATGTCCAACTGCCGGTTTAGGCCCGATCCTGGGGTTTGGGCCTAAACCGGCAGTTGGACATCCCCCAAGGGTTCCCGGATTGGAGAGGGTGCAGGCTGGGCTGAGGGGACCCCCCCTGCCCCCTGCGTGCACGAATTTTGTGCACTGGGCCTCTAGTATTCGCATAACCTCAAAAAGAAACCCTGTACTCATTGACATCACTTTTCTCCCTCAGTCCCTCATGCCCCTAAGCCACTAATCTACCTTCTTTCTATATAGATTTGCCTGTTCTGGACATCCTCCTAAATAATAAAGAGGTAATATGCAAATTGACCATCACTCCAACACACAAGATGGCCTCCCTCATCTGGTCAAAGATGGCCGCCCCCATGTGGACACAAGATGGCCACCACAAGATGGCCGGCAGGGGAGGGCAGTTGGGAGGCACCAGGCCTGCAGGGCATGACAGTTGCAGCGGACCAGGCCCGCAGGGGAGGGCAGTTGGGGGGGGCCAGGCCTGCAGGAGAGGGCAGTTGTGGGCAACCAAGCCTGCAAGGGAGGGCAGTTGGGGAGTCCAGGCCAGCAGGGGAGGGCAGTTAGGGGCGACCAGGCCTATAGGGGAGGACAGTTATGGGGCAATCAGGCTGGCAGGCAGAAGCGGTTAGGGGCAATCAGGCAGGCAAGCGGTTGGGAGCCAGCAGTCCTGGATTGTGAGAGGGATGTCCGACTGCCTGTTTAGGCCCGATCTCTGTGGGATGGGGCCTAAACCGGCAGTTGGACATCCCCCAAGGGGTCCCAGATTGGAGAGGGTGCAGGCTGGGCTGTGGGACCCCCTGCCCCCCAACCACGTGCACAAATTTCATGCACCGGGCCTCTAGTTTCATATAAATGGAATTATACAATTTTGTTCTTTTTGACTTGCTTCTTTCTCTTAGCATAATGTATTCAAGGTTCACCTGTGTTGTAATGTATATCAGTATGTCATTCTTTTTATTGCCAAATAACATTCCATTGCATATACTACTATATTCCACACTTTGTCCATTCATCAGTTGATGGACGTTTGGGTTATTTCCATTTTTTGGCTGTTATGAATGCTGCTATGGGCATTTGTGTATGAGTTTTTGTGGACATATGTTTTCATTTCTCTTGGGTTTGTAGCTAGGAGTAGAATTGCTGGGTCATATGGTAGCCCTATGTGTAACCTTTTAGGAATGCCAAACTGTTTTCTATAATGGCTCTACAATACCGAATTTTAAAGTAGTGTGTTTCAAAATTCAGATTATTTCACAGACTTTCAAACTTAAGTTATTGCAACTAAATATTGACACATTGAGTAAAAATTATATAGTTGTATTATTATAGTACCTCTCTTTGATATCTCTGATTTTATTTAAACCAATAGGAATAATTTGGTATGTTCTCTTTACTGAGTTTTTTCAAAGAGCTAAGTGATAAGATTTTTAACAGTATTTTATAAGGTCTTTATGGCATAAAGTAGTGATTGTTCTCTACTCCAGATATGAGCCAATGAAACAAGATAAAATTGGAAGGAGGAAGGGGAGCTGCAAGAAGGGATATTTTGCAGAGCTTTATCTTCCAGTGTTTATGTTTTGTTCTGAGAAAAACTATTTTATCTTTGCAGGAAAGATGAAGAACGAAATTGCTGCCGTTGTCTTCTTTTTCACAAGGCTAGTTCGAAAACATGATAAGTTGAAAAAAGAAGCAGTTGAGAGGTTTGCTGAGAAATTGACTCTGATACTTCAAGAAAAATATAAAAATCACTGGTATCCTGAAAAACCATCAAAAGGACAGGCCTACAGGTAAAGGATTAGACTGGACTAAGTGAAGAAGCTGATCAGCTCCTGAAATGAGTGCAAAGCCAAAGGACTGCAGGGTGTCCAGTACATGCCTTTCATAGTTTATCTGCAAAATACAGAACTCTGAGGTGTCTTGGTATTTTTTTCTTTACTTATTTGAAAATATATGTATTTGCTGTTGGAGTCCCCCTGCCTAGACTTGGGAGCTCCCAAAAGTTAGTCTACCAGGAGTTAGTCTTCTTGTAGTTATAGTTTGCTCCTGATTGAGTGTGTCCTCTATATCACAGGTACTTGGGGGTTTTCACAATTCTGGGGACCACCAAAACTGTCATCCATAAAGGTACATGGTAGGAGTTGAGGGAAATGAGTCTTCTTGAATCTAAAAGTAAATTATATGTTACATGTTTTTTAAAAAAATAAGTTTTATAGCAAACGGGAACTAAGCTTATTAGACACCTAATTTGTTCTAGACACAGGAAGAATTGCACTTACACTACACATAATTTTTATTTTCAAATATATTTTATTGATCTTTTACTGGGCGAAGGACAGGGAGAGGGACAGAGAGTTAGACACATCGATGAGAGAAACATCCATCAGCTGCCTCCTACACACTCCCCACTGGGTATGTGCCCGCAACCAAGGTACATGCCCTTGACCGGAATCGAACATGGGACCCTTGAGTCCGCAGGCCGACGCTCCATCCACTGAGCCAAACTGGTTAGGGCACTACATATAATTCTTTATTGTAGAAGCCAGTGTAACTATTTTATAGATGAAGGTAACTTACCTAAGATCCATAACTGTTAAATATTAGCTCTGAGACTTGAACTCAGGTCTAACTGACCCTAAATCCTTATGGGCTTTCTGTATACCACAGTGTGACCACTACCTTGGCTCTGAGGGAGAAGGTAATCTTCACTTGAAGCTGTCCTTTGTACTTTGGTTTGATGTTACATTTACAGCTTAAAGTAAAGAAGAACAGACTCCTACAGAACATGTCCTAGCATGCTCACTCCCTAGTATTGATGTGACCGCTCGGGAACCTAGGTTGGGAATGTCCTGCTAAACTCGTCTGTCAAAACATGCCCCATTTGTGGATGTGGCCACAAAAAAGAAAAGTGGAACAGTTGTGGCTATCGTGATTTCAGAAATTCTTTTACTTATGCATATTGCTGCCCCCAAAGTTTCTCCCACAAATCAGCACTTCTTTGATGTAAAAATTGAGTTCTTGTAAGTACAAGACTATTGAATCAACAAGGGAAGTGAAAATATGATTTATTTCTCATTTGCTAAAAGCCAGATGAGCCTGTGTTCTATCGAAAAGAAAAGAATCAAAGTGATCGATATATTTTCTCTTTCAATTTTACCCAAAGAGGTTTCCTAGTAAATTGGAAAGTGTGTTCAGTTAAAGTACAAATGTGGATGTTCTATATAAAGTAGACTCAAGTTATTTTTTATCTTGTCACTTGATTCTCTTAGTTGTTTTTTGCACATCTTCATTATTGATAGAGTGAACAGCTTTTGTGTGTTAGAGCTATTGAGGCTTACACTGGTGTAATTGACATTGGATGAAGGCATATGGAAGTGCCAAGCTACCATACTATTACTGAAAAAGGAGATACTGTCAAGTAAATGCTTAAAGGTCAGACAGTATATAATTTCATTTCCATTACTTCTAAAAACTTGAGGGGAAAAAGTTAGCCAAACAGGATTAAATTGGCATGTGATCAGAAGTGTCATTATTAAGTCATTTTTAAGCCATCTTTGAAGTAGAAAACTATTAGACTTAATGGTGGGTCGTTACTATTATAAAAATGAATAGATTATAGGATTAAACCAGAGTTTGTATACTATTCGATCCATAGAGAAGGTTGGACATGTTCTTTTTCTTCTAAAGTGCTTATAAATTAAAATTGTTTCTCTGCAATATATACAAGTAAGATGCTTTTGGAGGACAATTTGGCATCAAGATCTGGAAAAATATTCATACTCTTGAACAGTGTCTCCTAAAAATGTATTCTAGAAACATAATCAGAAATGCATACAAATATGTATGAATATAGATGTTTCTTACACTTTATAATTGGAAACTAAATTGGTAACAATGAGTAATTGATAGACTATTTTTATGCAACTTTAAAAAGAAATCCTGTATTTGAAGAGTGGTTAATGGATATGTAGTCACAGTATATAGAGAGTGAAAAAACAGCAAAAAATATGTAAGATATGTAAATTTTGTTGAAGCAGAATCTCTAAACTATATTTACATATATGTTTTTTTTAACTTAGAACCTACATCACTCTACTTGTACATAACAAAAGCATGTAATTATCTAAGATCTCTCCTTACCCTTAACTCCCTTTGATTCTAGGGCACATGGGACTTTTGAATCAATCTAAACATTAAAATGTATAACGGACCATCTTACAGAAAGGAACAAAAAGCATCTTACATGCTGTAAAATAATTTTTTTCACTTTAAATTTGCTAAATCGTTAATGATGTTAAGATAGGTACAGACAGAATAGGGTGCTATTTAATAAAAATGAACTTTGGAGTCTGGTGGTCTGGATTAACGATTTTTTAGCTGTGATGTTGGGCAAGTTACTCAAATTCTCTTTGCCTTCTTTCTTAAAATGGGAAAATAGCATCTAACTCAAGAAAATTATGAAAATTAAGAGTTAATATGTGCAAAGGATTTAGGAAATTGTTGCACAGTAAACCTTCAGAAAGAGTTAATTACAGTTGACCCTTGAATATCAGGCGGGGTTAGGAGTGTTGACCTATGCAAAGTCAAAAAATCTGTGTGTATTTTTTTACTTCCCCCAAATTTTAAGTTGTCCCTCAGTGTCCCTGGGGGTTCCAGGACTCTGCTCAGATACCAAAATCTGCAGTTTCTCAAGTTTTTTATGTAAAATGGCATAGATCATAGCATACAGTTGGCCTGCTTATCCACAAACTCCCAACCACAGATCAAAAATAGTGTACAGGTACTTACTGAAAAAAATTTGCATAAGTGGACATGAGCAATTTCAACCCTTTTTGTTCTAGAGTCGGTCTACACTGTATTATTATTTAAATATGCATATTAGCTGTTATCAACTGAGAATTTTTTCACTGTTTAAAAGGAAATACAAATCAACTAATAATTTCTTTTAAAAACTTTAAATGGCACATTATTCTATTGATGTCATTGCATTTATGGTATAATTACTATTTGTCATTTACATTGTATTTTCCATATTGATTTATTTTTGGTTAGTCCTCACCCGAGGATATTTTTTCCATTGCTTTTCAGAGAGAGTGGAAAGGAGGGAGGAAAAGAGGGAGAGAGGGACAAAGGAGAGAGAGAAACATTGATGTGAGACACAGTGATTGACTGCCTCCCACATGAATCCTGGGGTGGTGATCGAGCCTGCAATCCAGATATGGGGAATTGAATTCACCCAATAAATAAGTTACTAGCACTAATACTAAAACCTAGGTTATCTTAATTGATTTCTTAGTTGGCAATAAATACTTTCATTGTAGCTAACTTTTTTCTGTAAGCAGAATATTTATTTTAACATGTATTTTTGCATTTGTACTAGGAGCCATCTTTGAACATTCTGTTCAGTAGATATATTTGTTAGGTTAAAAAATAATGGAACAGAGACTCTATTGTTTTAGAAATCTTTTCACTTATTTTGACAGCTATTAAAAATAAAGAAAACCCTTGCATAACAGCAGTTAAATGAAATAAGCCAATAACACTTTTGTGTTACATTTTAATCTTAAGTATGTGATATGAATGGTTCAGTGTCCTTGACTGATTCTATTTTTATAGAAAAGTTATAGGTAAGGCAAAGGACATAATTTTTAACACTTATTATTTGAGATGTATAAGATCAAGATTTGTCATAAGGATTTCTAAATATTATTTGAAATATTGGTTGAGGTTTTTTGTTGTGAGAGGTTTTGCTAACATGTAAACTTGGCCTATTAAAACTTTTACCTTCAGAGCTCTAAATAATTTCATGCAACTTTAATACTCCTTACTCATTTAATGTACATGTTAGATTAGTGGTTTCTAGGTAAAATGAAGTAGAGCCAGTTCTAATGATTTCCCTGGGCTCACATAGATGCCCTTTTCTTTTTACCAGGCTGTATAGTCTTGTTGATGCTGCTTTTTGCCTTTAGTTCATATTTATTATCTGTGTAGGATACACACACTACGGAGTTCTCTGCCAGGGTATTTTTTTTTTTTATTCATGTTGGCAAATACTAAAGGATATAACAAGGCTTATGATTATGATTCAAGTAAAGCTATTAACATTATTCCACTTTGTTGTAGGTGTATTCGTGTCAATAAGTTTCAGAGAGTTGATCCTGACGTCTTGAAAGCCTGTGAGAATAGCTGCATTTTGTACAGTGACCTGGGCTTGCCAAAGGAACTCACTCTGTGGGTGGACCCATGTGAGGTGTGCTGTCGGTGAGTTTTTAATTTGGTGGCTGAACTGATTACCATGCTGGAATTGACATCATGAAATTCTTTCAGGTACTGCCTGCTTGTGTATTTTTATAGCCAGAAGTTGGTTGCTTGCCTTTTCAGATGTGGATTTTGTAAAGTACTTTTCTGGAGGTGATAGTGAAGGACTGGTTACATTCTTATTTTGTAGCTAAAGAAACTGATTGGACAGGGTTTTTCTAAAGCTTTGCCAAGAAGTTTATTATAGATCAAGAAATAAAATTTAGAGACCTAGATTCCTGAAGGTCAATTATTGTCTTCTTTCATTGGTGGTGCCCTTGTCTTTCCCCTCTTCAAATTAGGAAAGAAGCTAATCCCAAATAATACTGGATAACTTTTGGTTGGTCTCTGTTTTTGTTTGTTTCTACTCTTACCTCCCTTTTTGATTTTTAAGTGATATTTTCATAATGGAAATTATTTTTTTGTACCCTAATGAGCAGAATTGTAAAAGGTGAGTGTTAGGTATGAAATTTAATTGTACTTTGCTCATTCTAAAAACATTCATTGTGAGCCAGGCAATGAATGTTTTTAGAATGAGCAAAGTACAATTAAATTTGTACTTTAAATTAGTGTTGGTTTTTTAAAAATGAAAGTGCCATTTGTCTTTCAGGTAGTTCAGAGTGTAATAAATTAGAAGAATAAGCAGCTTATAACAGTATGGTTTGTGCTAAAATGAAATATGTACAAAATGCAGTCAGTTGATGGCACAATGGAGAAAATTACTGCTCTGCTGAGTGCTGAAAAGACTATTGAGTAGTTGATACTTGAGCTGATTGAGGAAGGATGAGTTGCAGTTGACTAGATGACAAGGTGGGAAGGACATTTCCAGGCAGGAGGAACAGGATGAACAGATGCTTGGAACCCTCTGAATAATTTCCTACAGTTGTTCCTTTAGGGTATTTCTCTTTAATTTTGAGGTACAGTTCACCAGTTGACTGTAGTAGAGATGCTTTATGATGCAATCCTAATAAAGTTCAAAGTTACATATTAATAACTAGAGGCCCAGTGCACGAATTTGTGCACGGGTGGGGTCCAGCTGGCCTGCCCTGATCAGGCCGGGCCAGCCGGGGGAAGGGGCCGTGGGCAGTTGGCTGACCGGCCCTGCCCCCTGGTTGAACTCCCAGTTGAGAGGACAATCTGCATATTAGCCTTTTATTACATAGAATAGGATACGTTTGACCTGATCTCCAATAGTGAAAGTGGAGATAAAGACATGTTATGCCAAAAAAATACTTGGTTTTTCTTTCACTGAATTGTCTGGACTGCCCTGGAGCTGCCTGCTTATAAGCTACTGTTTTGGGACACCAGGCATAGGTAGTAGATTCTCTGATACTCCCTTCTCAGTTAGGAAAAGAAAGAGCAAGACATCTCAAATTTTGATCCAAGAAGGTCAAACAATTTAGATTTGGGGACTAAATAAGGACTCAAGTGAGACCAGGGTCTGACTTTAAAGACTGGCCACTGGACCTTACAGAAGAGCTCAGTATACAAGAAATAACTCTCACAAAGTTACTATATTGAATTGCTTGCATTTTTATTAGCCCCACATTTAGATTCTGATTGACTCTTAATTTAACACAGTTCTTTAAGTAGTGTAGTTTTCAACTAATAAAAAATTATAAGCATCATTTGAAAGGTTGTTCATACTATTCAAACTACAAAATAAAAAAGGTCATATAGTTTAACATAGAGGTGGAAGCGAAAAAGCTGAAGTTAGTTCAAATGTATTAAATGAATGTTTAATACAATGATCTTAAATCATTAGGGGAAAGTTTCTATGTCCAAAGATGTTTAAGAAGTTCTGTAATTATATAAACGTTTTGGACATAATTATTTGAAATGTTTAAACTAAATCTTGGCACCTCAAGATAAAAGCTTTAGTTATGTGAACATTCTGCTTAAGTGGGTACCTCATTACTTGGCCAGATAATGAAAAATTACTGTGCTTTCATCTGGTTAATATAAGAGAATCTTTACATTTAGTAGCCTTCTAATTTATATGTGATTAAAATTTTGCCAAATGTTGACTGTGATATGATTTTTTTTTCTTCACATCATCTTCAGAATGTGGTGATTCAATGATAATAGAACTCCCAAAACGAAAGATTGTTAGCGATTGAGTAGAAGTTATACTGTAAATTAATAGAGAAGATTGAGATAGTGATTAGTGCTTTTGGACCAAAACTGGAAAGAAATATTCTGAAAATTAAAACACATGTGATCTAGCAGTTAGTTATATAATTGAATAAATATACGAGTCATTAAAATAATTACTCAATAACTAATAATAACTAGAGACTAGCTAAGGTTATGAAAAAATTGAAATGCACTGAAAGAGAACATTCTTCATAGTCTGAATTACTCCATCAGGATAAAGTATTGGAAGGGTGCCAAGTGTTATATACTTAAAAAGGTTATTACTTAGTGAAATATTTGAGAGGATACAGAATACATAACAGTTCTTTCCAATAAGGAAAATCTGGCAGCTTTATTATCTACTCAGTATATTTCTATACCTTTAAAAAAATAACAGAGTGCAGAATCTCAGAGGGAAGACTGGGGAGGGGGGAGAGGAGGAAGGGAGAGGTAATCAACCAAAGACCTTGAATGCATATATGCATAACCCCCCTGGGTCCTGAAGGCTGGTGGGGGAGGGCTGAAGGGGTCAGTGGGGGCGGGGGGGGGGGGTAGAGGGACATATGTAATACTTTCAACAATAAAGAATTATTTAAATAAATAAATTGGTGATGAGATAGGGGTAGAAGCAAAAAAATGATAATTTCTATGATCCTTTCTTTTCCTGATAAAGAGCATTGGATACTATTGATTTGTTTCAAATTAACTAAATTGGCCTTATTGTTTTAGTAGTGTGTCATTGAAAAATGGCAAGTTTAAAAATTTTTCACTACTAATTGTAAGGACTTAACTACACATTCTAATGTTACTGAAGAGACCACTCATACCAAAATACTACAAAGGGAAAGTTGCAGAACCTAATTGAAATTTCATGTCAAAGAAATCTGAGTTGATACAGCTGATCCTTCAATCATTAGATGTCTGCCCTTGGTTTAGATTTCTGCTTCTACAAAGACGGATTTTTCTCCAATTTCCTACCTTTCTGTTTTGCTTGAATTTTGACTCCATTAATGGGCAAAACTGAAGGTAGGCCTAAGCCCATTGTTAATATTGACATTAACATATGAATTAACCTTTGATTATATCAAGATTTACTTAAACTTTAAATGCTGTAGAGGACAGAAGGGTAAATTTCTATTGCTAAAACCCTATGCTAAGTAAACTTGTGAAATTATAATACATGAATTCTGTATTATGAGGAACTTGGCCCAGCTGTTCAGGCATATTTATACTAAGAATCACCAGCCCAAGACTAACCAGTATCCAACCAGCTCCAGTTTCCTGACCCAGCAGATAGGAAACTGAGGCCTAGAGAGACTAAATGACTTGCCCCTAGCCACAGAGCTAGTTAATGGCAGAGCCAGAACCAGAACATCTCCAATGCTTTTTCTGCCATCCTGTAGCAGCTCCTTTTATGAGGTAAACTGAAAAAGAATAGAAGAGGGAGTTATCCACCATAGTTAGGTAGCATTTATGGCTCAACTCAGACTGTGTGAATAGAAGATAGAACAGCTATATAGACACAGAACTCACCTATAAGACTACTTAATTTCTATACAGACTTTCAAAGGCTTTATTGCATTTAGGCCTTTTACCTTATAGACTAGAGGCCCGGTGCATGAAAATTCATGCACTGGAGGGGGAGTTCCTCAGCCCAGCCTTCCCCCTCTTACAGTCCGGGAGCCCTCAGGGTCGGGAGGCGACCCAGCAATCGGGAAGGCCACACCCCATCACACCTCTGCTGCTGCCACTGCTGGCAGCGCAAGCCTCAGCCAGCCCTGGTTACTTGAGCCTTGGGCAGCTGGGCAACCACCATCCGAGGCTTGCCTGCGCCTCGGTCCAGCCCTGGGGGGCTGAGGGTACTGGGGGACTCCTGAGGCAGGCGCGCGGGGCAGGCCCGGCCATGCTGTGCGCCTGCCACCCCGGCGGGGCTGAGGGGACTGGGTGCCACCATCTTGTGGCTGTGGGTGCCGCCATCATTGAGGGCGTGGCAGTCAATTAGCATATTCCCTCCTTATTGGCTGTGGGTGCCACCATCTTTGTGAGGGCATGATGGTCAATTAGCATATTCCCTCTTTATTAGATAGGACTAGAGGCCCAGTGCACGAAATTCCCTTGGACTGGTTACTATAGTAACACCTGGGCTCAAAGGTTGAACCTCACATGGGACATGTAAGGTTCTCTTCCCCCCGCCCCCATTCCTTATTGTTTTCCTATTCCCTTTGGGCTTTCTTCTTCTTCTTCTGGATGAAGGGCTTCCTTCTCTTTATTTTGTAAATATAGACCTTTTGCTGTTCCCAGCTCCCTCATTCTAGGGAAATGTACCTGTTGCACCTTTTCAGCTCCCCTGTTCTATGGAAATATACCTTCTGCTGCTCTGCAGCCCTGTGCTCCTTCCATGGTCCCCTCGATTTCTAACATTTCCTAAAATCTGTCTTTTAACCCCTAAAAATTCCCGTTTTAGCTGGAACAAGAAATTGATATTTCTCCCTTACCCTCTCTCTAAAACCAATCAATAAAGGAAATTTTTTTTTAATCATGCTTTGGAAGGATAAAAAGACTTGTTTTACTTTTTAAAAAACATGAAAATGAGTGGTGAGCAATTATAGGAATCTGTATGAGGTAAGTAGTATAATTCAAGCAAAAACCTTTTATTTCCTCAACAATAGGTGTGTTGTTTTTTGTTGTGTTTTTTTAACTTCAACAGTTGCCTCAGTTCTTATTTTTGTCAGTGTAGATATAGGAAATACAGGCCCCTTTTTTATTAATCATGGTAAAATTAAATCTCATAGGAAATGTCTAGTTGATTTCTGACTTGAATAATTGGGAATTACATTACCAGGGGTCAGTTAAAAGTACATTGGAAGATTTTACTGTATTGCCACTTTAATGGTACATACAAAATATAATCAAAACAATGAATTTTTCTTAACTTTTTATTAGGAGGCAATAGAAAAGAAAATTGGGAAAGAGAATAGACCAGGAACAGAATTGTGGCATGCCTGTTGGCACAGAGCTGGGTTAGGATACTATATATTTAGGATGAAGTTCTTAGAGGGTTCCTTTTTTGCATTGGACCACTGACATGTCCAGACTAGTTTATTGTTTTTATGGATATTTCTTGCTTTGTTGCTATGACTTCAAGCTTTTGTAAGATTTTTATTTTTTTAATTCTTAGGTATGGAGAAAAAAACAATGCATTTATTGTTGCCAGCTTTGAAAATGAGGATGAGAACAAGGATGAGATCTCTAAGAAAGTCACCAGGGCCCTTGATAAGGTTACCTCTGATTATCATTCAGGATCCTCTTCTTCAGATGAAGAAACAAGTAAGGAAGTAGAGGTGAAATCCAGTTCGGTGACTGCAACTCCAAGCCCCATGTACCAGGTAATCATGAAATAGCATATTGAAGGTCCCTGAGCAGGGCATGCCAAATCAATCCATGTTGCTCTGCTTTCTCTAATTTGAGATTCTGAGTTCTTGCCTTTCCACACGAAGTGGCTCCTCTGAGATATAAATAGGCATCCTGAGACACTTTATCAAAGGTCTGCTTTACTATTCAATAAGTCAGATAAACATGTTTCAAAGAATGTGGCAAAGAAGAGAAAGAAAGAACGTGGTGACAAAACATTCTGATATTTAAAAAAATTCTTATATTAAAAAATAACCACTCATTTTTTGTAGTCTTTAACACTTACTTCCAACTTGTATCTTTGGGTTTAACTTTCTTGTTCTCTACTTTTCCATAATTTAAATTATATTTCAGTTAATTTTTCATTCAAGCCAAAACAATATCTCCTTCGCTTTAAGTTGAAGAGTTACATAGCTACCATACATGCACTTATAACATGTTTAACTATTTACTATTTATACCCTACATGCCAAAGAACATTTAATATATTTATAAAAATTATTAACAACAGTACTTTTCAACAGAAAAAAATATTTTTAAGTAAAAAAAAAATTAAATCATTTGAGTTGAGCCTTATTATGTACATGAACATTTTCTAATTTTGAGCACAGTTGACCCTTGGAACAACATGTAGATTTTTTTCAATAAATGCCCGTACTGTTTTCAATCCGAGATTGGGAGTTAGAGGATGTGGAGGGCTCACTATGCATTAATCAGCACTATTTTAGATAGAGGACTTGAGCACCTGCAGATTTTGGTATCTCTTGCGGTCCTGGAACCTATCCCCCGCAGATACCAAGGGCAACCGATGTATTAAAGTTAAGCTTTTGGGGAAGTCAAAAGTTAATTAATCGATTTTTGAGTGGTTGGTACACCTAACCCCTGTTGTTCAAGGGCTAATTATATGCTTTTATTATTATTCTTTAATATATTTTTATTGATTTCAGAAATGAAGGGAAAGAGAGATAGAAACATCAATGATGAGAGGGAATCATTGATTGGCTGCCTCCTGCATGCCTCTACTGGGATCAAGCCCATAACCCAGGCATGTGCCCTTGACCAGAATTGAACTCAGCACCCTTCAGTCCACAGGCCGACACTCAAGCCACTGAGCCAAACCAGCTAGGGCAATTGTATGCTTTTAAGTACACATATTTTTATTAATTTGGTCTTAATTAGACTTAATGAAACATACCACGTTCACGGTAGAGTCAGATTTGGACTGAAATGAAAATTTAGACCTTAAAGAGTAAGAAATCAGAGTTTTGAGTTTGAAAAACTAAACCTTTAAATTCAGCATACATTTATATAATGAACATTCTTTCAGTATAACTTAATTTTTTATTTCTTATTTTGTTTTTCAGTTGAATTATCCTTCCTAGGTTTGAGAGGAAGAATAGTTCTGAAGATTATTACATTTTAGGGACATATGTATACATGTGTATTATAAGATAACATGTGCGCCTGCTTTTAAAAACAACAAACAGTATAAGAGTATAATAGTGACAATCTTCCTTCAACCACTAGTCCTGTGCCCTCCCATGGAGATACTCATTACCAGTTATTTTTGTATTTTTTCTGAGAGATTTCCTATATAGATAAGTAAATGAAATAGCTGTATTTCAGGGATCATTTCTAAGACCTTTGCCTTAAATATGTTGGGCATTTTTTTTCTCTGCATGATATATATTATATACTGTAAATTACTGTTGTTAAATTACTTGGGATTCATTCAAATATGTGGCAATTTTATATCAGAATTTTGTTTGTTGTTACTCAAAGCAAAAATGTAAGTCGCAAATTGAACTGATTGCTTCTAATATTTTACAAGTAAGTTGACTTTTAAATTTATTTTAAAATTGTATTTATTTCCCCCCATGTTGAGAGACTGTTAGGATAAAATTATATCAGGATATGAAAGACTCTTGCATTTTAAGTAAAACATTTCTCTTTGACATTGTATCCAGTAACAAAAAATTTCATGAACAGAGAAGCCTGTTTGTACACCATTGTGTAGGCAGCTGGTGCAAGTGGCCAATTTTAATCTTTCCTTCCTATCTACTTTTTTTAAATTTAATTTTTTTTTTATTGATTTGAGAGAGAGAGAGAAGAAGGGGGAGAAAGAGAGAAGAGAGACAGACATCGATTTGTTGTTCTACTTACTCTTATGCATTCATTGGTTGAGTCTTGTATGTGCCCTGACGGGAGTTCAACCTGCAACCATGGAGCATCGGTACACTCCTCCAAACAACTGAGCCTTACCTTATGTGCCCTGACGGGGTCGAACCCTCAGCCTTGGTGTGTTGGGATGTGATGCTCTAACCAACTGAGCTACCTGCCCAGGTCCCTATCTACTTTTTCATCGAACCTGGCATTGCCAAGAACTTCAAAAAGGGATTTATCAAAGTAAGGACAATAATTCTTAGCTTGGGGTCTTTGTTTCTGAGGAGTCTGTATTTTCTGAAAGGTACCTTCAGTGATAACTCTCCACTAATTAAGAAGTGAAGATTATGTCATTTCTCCCCAAATTGATCTATAGATTCAACTCAATATCAAACTGAATCCCAAAAGACAAATAGATTCTAAAACTTACAAGAGAATCAACTTGGAGGCCTCACATAAAGCCATTGTGTTTATCAATAAAGTGTGGTAATGGTTTAAAGATACACAAATATATTCATGTAATATAGAGAGTACAGAAATGACCAACAGATGTACAGTCTTTTTAAAATAAAAGTGCCAAAGTAATTCAATAGGAAAAGTATTTAAGAACTTAATACTGAAATAATTGGATAATGTATATATTTTCTTTAAAAAATAACCTAACTGCTACCTGACACCATACATTAAAAAATTAATTTGAGATGGATCATAGACCTAAACATAAAAGCTAAATAAATATCTTCTGTTTTTAGAAGAAAATATAGGGAGATTTTAAATTTTAATGAAGTCAAATTTATCATAATTTTTTCTTATGTTTTTTGTGTCCCCTGGAAGAAGTCTTTGCCTACCCCAAATAATAAAGCTACCTCCTTACAAGCTTCCATTCATTCTGTGTTTTGATTTTTTTCTGGTTGCCTCAGAGTGCTGTGTTTATTAATTAATTCTCATTTAATCACTTATCATATAT
Source organism: Cnephaeus nilssonii (assembly GCF_951640355.1). Taxonomy (NCBI): domain Eukaryota; kingdom Metazoa; phylum Chordata; class Mammalia; order Chiroptera; family Vespertilionidae; genus Cnephaeus; species Cnephaeus nilssonii. The sequence goes on from NC_137074.1 coordinate 16,585,428, forward strand.
AAGGTTTTTAATATATAGGGTTGGGCCAAAATAGGTTTACAGGTGTTCATACTGGAAATAATGCAATAATTAATAAATAATACAAGAATAAACTCAGCTGAAACCGGTTTGGCTCAGTGGATAGAGCGTCGGCCTGCGGACTCAAGGGTCCCAGGTTCGATTCCAGTCAAGGGCATGTACCTTGGTTGCGGGCACATCCCCAGTAGGGGGTGTGCAAGAGGCAGCTGATCGATGTTTCTCTCTCATCGATGTTTCTAACTCTCTATCCCTCTCTCTTCCTTTCTGTAAAAAATCAATAAAATATATTTAAAAAAAAAAAAGAATAAACTCAGTTGCATACTCACAACTGTGAACCTAGTTTTGGCCCACCCTTTATTTAGACTTGACCATGGGAATATCATTCTTAGGGTTGTGGGTGAGTGATTTTGTTTTTCTTTAATAAGGAATCTGGAAACTCATTTAGTTTTACATAACACATGACTAATTTTTCCTTTGAATTAACTTAGTGTTTTTTCTTTCCTGCAGATTTCAGAATTGATATTCCCACCTCTTCCAATGTGGCACCCTTTGCCCAGAAAAAAGCCAGGGATGTACCGAGGGAATGGCCATCAGTGTCACTACCCTCCGCCTGTCCCATTTGGTTATCCACATCAGGGAAGGAAGAATAATAAACCATATCGCCCAATTCCAGTAACATGGGTACCTCCTCCTGGAATGCATTGTGACCGGAATCACTGGATTAATCCTCACATGTTAGCACCTCACTAGCTGCTTTTGATTCTATTAGTGTTGAGAGAAGGTAGAATAAGCCTGACTGCATATTAAAAGTTCATACTCATAGTAGTAAAGTTAGATGGGTTAAACCATCAAACTTATTTTTATAGAAGTTATTGAGAATAATCTTTCTAAAAAATATATGCACTTTAGATATGTTGGTATAGTTTGAGAAATTTTATTAAAGTTAGTCAAGTGCCTGAGTTTTTAATATTGGATTTGAGTATTTATATATTGTGCATCAACTCTGTTGCATACGAGAACACTGTAGGAGTGGGCGATCTGTTATAATAGCACCTTTGAGCATTTACTTTATGGAGAGTATGTAAGTTATTTATACGCAGGGAAATATATTTTATGTCATTGTTTAGAAGAATTGTGTGAAATCATGTAGTTGCAAATAAAAAGTAGTTTGAGGCATGACAATGTGTGCTTCTGTTCTGTGCATAAAAAAGGGAGAAAGAGTAAAGGGCATGTCTCACTTCACTGTTTAATTCAATATTTAGCAAAGAAAAAACAAATTTTTAATTTTCCTTTAAAAAATCAACTTTTAAAAACCGTACTTTTCCCAAAGTCTACAGTGGCAAAATATGCATATAAAAGAATAAAATTCATTAGTAGCTCATTGAAAATATAAACATAATAAAACATCTTTCAAATTATTAAAGTCACTATACATAGGACTTTCCTACCCAAAGATTTGGCCTGTACTAAAGTTTTTTTCCCCTTTTTTGGGGGGGCAGGGGGGAGGAGGAGGAGATGGGGGTGGGGAAAGGAATATTCATCAGTTGCCTCCTGTACCCTGACCCAGGATTGAACCTGCAACCTGTGTATGCACCCTTACCAGGAATAGAACCCGCCACATTTTGGTGCACGGGACAATGCTCCAACTGAGTGACATTGGTCAGGACCGGCCTGTACTAATTTTGATAAGACATTTGACTTATGTTCGTAATGCCAGTGCATAAAGCAGAAATGTCCTTTCAGCCACTCTTAATTTCTGTGTCCATTTGCTTTTTTACAACATGTTAGTCTTTACTAGAGGTCCAAAATAAAGCCAAATAGAACAGTACTTCAGATTCTTCAGCAGTCCTTCATATTTACACCACTGTAATGCCATCAGTCTTGTAAGTGTACTTGAACTACAAAAAGAAAAGGAGAAATAAGAATTTGGATTTTTCTCCCCCATGATACATTTTAAAGAATTAAGATCAATAATTTTTCCCGTTTTCCACATCTTTAAATTATTTAACATCAGAAAAAGTCGTAACTTGCTAATAAATCATTGGATAGCCTTGGCTATTCTAAATTCCTGTAGTCATTTTTTCTGATAAATTCTGTTGACCTAATATCAGAGAAGTGCACAAACATTAAGTCATGATCATAACTCAGATTTGAAAGTATGGAGATTGAAGTGCAATCTCAACATAAAACTTATTTTTAAACCTTAGATACTTTTCTAGTTTTAATGTTATTGTATTCTTTGATAAACCATATTCAAACAACTTTTAACATACTTCCAAACTTTATACTTTTTCCTCTGAAAAGACAGGGATTGGCAAAAATAGGTTTACAATCGTGGGTACACAAAAAATTTATTGTATTTTTGCACAACTGTAAACCTACTTTTGCCTACCCCTGTATATAGTGAATGCCTATTCAAACTTCAGTTTATTTTTCTAGGGGTAACTGGCATCACAAGTGAGAGTAGTTTTACTTAAGTCGGAAATTTTTAAAAACTTGCTATTATGGCCAAAACCGGTTTGGCTCAGTGGATAGAGCGTCGGCCTGCGGACTGAAGGGTCCCAGGTTCGATTGCGGTCTGGGGCATGTACCTTGGTTGCGGGCACATCCCCAGTGGGGGGTGTGCAGGAGGCAGCTGATCGATGTTTCTCTCTCATCAATGTTTCTAACTCGCTCTCTCTCTCTTCCTCTCTGTAAAAAATCAATAAAATATATTTAAAAAGAAAACTTGCTATTATGGATAAGAGTTTTGTGTGACAAAGGGAGATTTGTGGTCAATTGTAAAGATGACAGGTTTTAGGTATTTTAATCAGGGAGTTAGCATTTGTTCTGTTAATTTGCTCACATCCTATATAATAATAGAGGGATATGCTAATTAGCCTGGACACCATAACAGTCATGACCGGTCATGCACGGCTGGGAGCGGCATCCGGCGAAAGCGGACACCAGTGGAGGTGCGCATAGGCCCACAGCACCGCCCAGCCTGGAGGCCACCTGGCCAGGGTCGCAAGCAGGCATGCCACGCTGTTTGGCCTGGGAGTGACCACTGGCGGGGGCGCGCACAGGCCTGTGGTGCCACCCAACCAAAAGGCCGCCCGGCCGGGGGTCCAGCGGTCCTGGATTGTAAGAGGGATGTCCGAGATTGGAGGGGGTGCATGCTGGGCTAAGTGACATCCTTCCCCTCACCCCCCATGAACAAATTTTGTGCACCAGGCCACTAGTCTATATATATAAAAGCCTAAGTGACTGGAACGACTGGTTGCTATGATGTGCACTGAACACCGGGGGCAGACACTCAACACAGGAGCTGTTCCCTGGTGGTCAGTGCGCTCTCACGGCCAACTTCCCCCGGCCCTGGCTGGGATGGGGAACTGGGGTGAGTGGTGGTGAATGCGGCCCCAGTCCCAGTGGGGCCAAAGTCTGGCTCCCTCCTTGGGGCTGGCGGCCAACCTCCTGTGCCCTGTCCCTCCCCCTGGCTGGCAGGCCCCAACTGGCCCACCACTGGCCCGCCCAGGGGCAGTGCGGCAGCGAGAGAAGCAGTGGAGGGGGAGGCAGGGAACCGCGCAGTGGCGGAGTGCCGACCATGGTGGCATCAGCATCCAGCGTCTATTCCTTCTGCACCCGTCCCGGCAACTGTCGCCTCCTCTCTGGCCTGGCCCTGATCGACCTGGCCCCAATTAGCCCTGATCGCAGGCCAGCCCTAGGGACCCCACCTGTGCATGGATTTCATGCACCGGGCCTCTAGTTGTAGTTATACGCTTGTTGGGAAAATCCAGAAGTATACTAGCCATACTGACAAGGAAGTATTTTTGGCATCCCCCTGGTAATTGGACCTTTCTTTCCACATTAGGTTACTATAAAATCATCTAAATTTCTTACTCATTCCTGCTGACAACAAAATGGCAGAGTGCCTTGGGGAAAATGCTAATTTTGAATTTGTATATTAGATGAACTACCTGTAGAAGATTTGTGACTTGATATCCACCTCCCATCTTGTTCTAAAATACACTTAAAGCAGTGGTTCCCAACATTATTTTGGCCATGCCCCACCTAAGCATCTCTAAAATCCTGATGCCCCCTTCCCCCCGTGACATAATTCTTATTATTCAAAAAGTAAACTATTCACATGAAGGAAGCCTAAAAGGCCATTAATGGTCTAAACAAGCTTCCACAGAACATGGCATCCATGAAAGAGAAAAATAAAAGAAAGGACAGTTGAAGAACTGAAGAAGAAATCACTAAGAAATTATTTAAAAAATAATATGAAGTGACATGAATAGCAAATAAAGTTTCAAAACATAATAGAGAACTGAAATACATAAATATGTCACTATATATTTATATACTGTTCTAGAGGCCCAGTGCACAAAATTCGTGCATGGGTGGGGGGTCCCTCAGCCCGGCCTGCACCCTCTCGCAATCCGGGACCTCTGGCTCCTAACCGCTCGCCTGCCTGCCTGATTGCCCCTAACTGCCTTTGCCTCGGCCCCTGGAATGACGTCTGGAAGGTTGTTTGGCTGTTGGGTTTAATTAGCATATTATGCTTTTATTATTATAGATATGAGGCCCCTAGAATCATAAATGCAAAAAATTCACTGTTAATAACTCGAATTGCCCCCCCTTAACAATCGAATTGCCCTCCTATGGGGTGTGTACCCCATGTTGGGAACCACTGATTTAAAGCAAAAGAAAGCTGCCTGGCTGATGTGGCTCAGTGGTTGAATGTCGACCTATGAACCCGGAGATCAAGGTTCAATTCCGGATCACGGCACATGTCCGGGTTGCAGGCTCAATCAACAGTGCAGGAGGCAGCTGATCGATGATTATTTCTCATCATTGATGTTTCTATCCCTCTCCTCTCTGAAATCAATAAAAATATATTTAAAAAACAAACATCTAGTTTTTTAAAAAATAGAAAATACCATGTAGCCACAAAAGATGGATTTGTAGTGACATGGAATAAAATGCTGCAAGTCGGGGCCAAATTGTTAATAGTAGTATTCTCAGAGGCAGCAGAAAGAGGGCAGATACAGAGAACTTAATTTGTCTACATTGTGCATTTCAGTCTAGATTTTTATACTGAGCATTATTACTTTATAATTAGAGGGGTAAAATCACAAATATTTTTTAAAGCACTTAAGACAAGTTCAGAGGGCTTATTTCTATTAAATACAAATACTATACATTACTCATAATCAAATTCCATGTAGAGGATATCTGTTACATTTCTGAATTAAATGATTGCAATGTGGTTACAAAATTTTGTTGCTGATCATACTGTGTCTAGAAGGAAATATTCCAAAATAATAAATGCTTGTGATAGAGTGGTGGTGTTCCCAATTATATATCTCATAATTTTGTGATAAAAAATTTAAGTAGTACTTTGTAGGGAAAAAATTCCTATTAAGAAAGAGTATTGAATACTTAAAATTAAACTTTAACAACAACAGAAAAGTGTGAGTCCTATAGAGGAGAAAAATTTATAAAAAATTTCCAAAAGACAAAAAGAACTGAATAGAAGAAACACCATATTTCTAAATTGCCTCAATATTCCTAGATTGTATAACCTAATAAACACCTAGGCTATATGATATCCCACTGTCGTATATGTGGTCTGTCATTGATGGAAATGTTAGGCAGTGAATGACCATACAGAGTTTAATGTATGGTGAATGTGGCTTTACAAATTGGAAATGAGTTACTAATAAAATATTAATAGTGAACTATTTGGCTACGCAATTTTTAAAGTTAAATTCCTACTTCAAACCATAAAAATTCTGGATAGATTAAAGATAAAATGAAAATTATAAAACTATAAAAGCACTGAGGAAATAAATGAGATATTTACAAGCCTTAGCGTAGGAAAATCTTCCCCACTGGACAGAAAGATTTGGTGATTTGGAATTGAAGAAAAAGACATATTAAAAGACAAACTCCAAAGGGGAAAATTTCCACAAAATATTTAAAAGAAAATGAACTAACATTCTTTATATAAAAACTCCTATATATAATTAAATTATTTAGCAGAGCCATATATAAAGAAATACAAATGGCTAAAAACAGAAGATGTGCTAATGGCACACTAATGACAAAGGAAATAAAAGCTAACACCATGAAATAACCACTTTTCACCTAACACAGTGACAAACATTGAAAAGATTGTGGTTTGCATTCATTGTGGAAGGCAATTTGACAATGTCAAAAAACGCAAATTCTACTAGTATATATCTAGAAGATAATTGGAAATACTTTTGCAAATTTATAAATCAATGTGCAATTGATGCATTACTTGCCATGATAAACATAATTCATACTACGTAAGAGTAAGGCCAATGCAAGAATAATCTGTGACTACTGATGCGCAAAGCTGTCCACCATATTGTGTGAGGGGTGAAGATAGGTGCAAAAAATGAGGCTAATAATAGAACTTAACAGGGTTATCATTGAAACTGAGTTTCAGAGTATCCAAGTTGCCCAAATGATCTAAACGTCTTCAAACCCAGGAAGTGTGCTTTTAGGAGCAAGAGAGATAGACTAACCCCTTAATAGTGGTTACCCTTAAAGTGTTAGTAATAGTGTGTAAGCATTATTTGTTTGTCATTTGGAAAGCAATAGAATATTTTGTTCTTTTCTTGGTTTAGACAAGATTTCAATGAAAAGAAAACAAATCACCTTTGAAAAAATTTTGGCCACAAGAGGGCATCAGATAATCTTCCAACTTCCAGCTACAAATTGTATTTGAAAATAATTTCCCTTCTCCATGAGAAGTATTAGCGGTTAGTTTAAATCACTGCTTTTCCTATGGATCTACATGTAGAAATTATCATAGGTAACTAAGAACTTTAACCAAGTATTCCATAATTATTATACACAAGATATTTATTAGAATTATTTTTGTTATTAAAACGAATGCCAATTTAGGAAACAAATAGCTAAAAGCAGAGGAAAGATCATTAAAATCACCTGTAATCCCTCTAGCAAAGATAACCACTGTTAATATTTCAGTGGATGGGGAATGTTTAAAAGAGGGAGCTTTTAATTTATATTCTCCCATACTGCTGTGTTATGACATGAAATATATTCATTTTATGGTTATGCAATTGGAAAATGTGGAACATTTTATTATGTCACTAATTTGTTTTAAACACGGGTTTTAATACTTTCATGGTATTCATATGTATGTGCCTTGATTTAACCCATCTTTATCATTAGATATTAAGCTACAGATCTCTTTTGGAAATGTCTTCAATCATATGTCGAAATATAACTACCTTTGTTGAGGGTGGGGTGGGAGAAGGATAATTTTCCTTCCAAGTTCAGAAATAAAGAGACAAACACAACTGCCAACTTTTAAAAATCATACACAGAAAATTATAGATGATACATTTTTTAGAGTCAAATTGATAAGTAAAGCTGTAAAGTTCAACAGAAAACAGCCAGCATGATTGACTATTTGTTTCACTAAATTCAATGGGAAATTTTTTTTTTATCTTATAGATCATCAAATGCTTTTTCTAAAGAAATGAAATAAAATTTACTGATTAAAAAGGAAAGTATATTTAAAATTTTTGAACTTTGTCTAAAGGGACTAACATGAAAAATGTAAAACTCACTTTTGTCATCTGAATTATTACTAAGTAAAACCTCACTATTTAATGTTTCCTAATATTGCCCAATGATAAGACTGACCACATTTAAAATCTGATATTGATAGCTAATAAGATCCTTTGGTAAATAATTTAAAAAAAATACCAGTTGTGTCCGGCCAGTGTAGCTCAGTGGTTGAGTGTCAACCTATGAACCAGGTCATGGTTCGATTCCTGGTCAGGGCACATGCCTGGGTTGCAGACTCAATCCCCAGTGTGGGGCGTGCAGGAGGCAGCCAATCAATGATTCTCATCATTGATGTTTCTATCTCTCCCTCTCCCTTCCTCTCTGAAATCAATAAGATATATATATATATTTTAAAATACTAGTTGTGATGCTTGATACTCACTGTGAAATGTGGAGAGGAACACACATACACACACACACACAAACACACACACACACAAAGATAAGATCTTGAATAGGGATTTGGTATGCAAATTTACAGTAAAACTCCTCTTCCCTGACATAATTAGGAGTGCCAATCAAACAAGTTTAAATGGAAAATCATTAAAAATTACATATCCCTTAAACATTTTTAAGCGTTTAACATAGATCAATATACATTCAGTCACCAAATTTTTGATGTGGGATTAAGAATTTTTCTTAGAATATGGGTCTATTGCTAGGAGTGTCTGTTTTCCTCATAACACACATCCATAGTACATCCATCTTGAGTTAAACTGTGCTTTCTTTGCAGTTTCTTGCATAAATAGGCTTGGAACCGAACAAAGCAGACTCTTGTCCATCATACACCCTCCACCCTCCGGGGCCACCACGGGCCTCCCTAAGAAGAGTGCAGCTGGCGACGCTGTGTGCCCTGGGGACTGGTGAGCACTTTGCAGAAGGAGCAGAGGGCACTGGCGAGGCCAGTCTGCCCTGCTTTCACTGGCCTTCTCCCAGGCTGGTGCTGCTGGGACGGAGTGAGAGGGGAGAGCTGCGCACGCTAACTCTTCCCTTCCTTCCTTTCATACGGTTCACTCAGGGCCGGGACTGCCAAGGACTCAAGGTTCTTAGAAAAATACTGCACCAGGAACCAGGAGACCCAGATTCTGTTTCTAATGGTGGCCTTGGGAAATCAAAACCTTTCTGGATCTTGATGTTTTTCATAAAATGATATTGAACTAGATCACATAGACTATGGATATTTCGTTGGTTTTGTTTTTACAAAATTTGAACTGCTTTGTACGTTTTCACTTACCGTATTTTCTGGCGTATAAGACGACTGGGCGTATAGAAGATTTTCCTGGGCTAAAAAGTCGTCCTATATGCCGGAAAATACGGGTAACAAGATCACAGACCTTTTGCCCATAATATCATTACAAAAAGTTTAAATCAAGCCCACATAAACATACTCATAAAGCCCTACTGGGCTACTGTATAGTGAGTGCATCTTTATCTTGTCCTGAACATAGCAATAGTATCTTTTATATTTTTATTGATTTCAGAGAGGAAGGGAGAGGGTGAGACAGAAACATCAATGATGGTGACTGGCTGCCTCTTGCACGCCCCACACTGGGGATTGAGTCCACAACCCAGGAATCGAACTGTGATCTCCTGGTTCATAGGTCTACACGCAACCACTGAGCCATGCCGGCTGGGCGCAGATAGTATCTTTTAGTTGGAAGGGCAGAGATTATGTTTCCTTTCACAGAATTATTTCACTTTGTGTTGCTTCTATGAGCGAATAAAATGTCCCCTCCTTGTCACTAGATGAAAAGACTGGTGGAGGTTGATGTTGGAGGACTATGATTTCCCAACAGGTTGCAAATTATTGGCATGTGCTGTTATCATACTCTCTCCTCTCAGAATTGCAAGGTCATCCTACTGTTCCCTGGAAATGTTCTCACTGTTGACAGTTCTGGGCCTACATGAGAGGGGAAATGTCCTACTTAGCAACATTCAAACAGCACACTGCCGGCAGCCAACCTTCAACTTGGAATAGTGTGTGACAGCTGACCTAACACATGACCTAGACACATCTTGTTTTCAAGTGCAAGATAACTAATTGTCTTCATTACTTCAGTTTGTGCTGATTCCATAAAACTGCTTTGGGCAAAAACTCCAGAAACTTGAGGAAAACCAAGATAAAGAAACACACTGTGATGGGAACACATGTGGTGATGGCTGGACTGGAACGCAGCCAGAGCTGTTGCAATTACCAGCAAAGATTACTGAGAATCTATTGTAGCCAACATTGAGATGTCAAGATGCTCCTCTGCCTTTGAGAAATCACATCGGCGTAGGAGAGGAGACAAGCACAGGAAGAGACAGGCGGTCCTCAGGGCCCCTGAGGAACAGTTTAGGAGGGATTAGGATTGCATGGTCAGCAGGGAAAGACCATAAACAGAGTCAAAGAAAAAGGATAACCTGGCCCCCCAAAACCAAACCTTTTATTTTATATCACAAAAGGCTAATTTTATTACATTTAAGAGCTCCAAATTAGCAGAATCTATAGTAATAAAAGAGTAATATGCTAATTAGACCGGACATCCTTCCGGAGACCTTCCGGACGAAGCTGGGCTGTGAGGGAAGGCCGGGTCCCGGGTGCCAGAGGGAAGCTGGTGTCAGCACCTGGGGGGAAGGAAGGCCTACTCTTGCACAAATATTGTGCACCGGGCCTCTAGTAGTAATATAAAAGAAAAATGGGCAAAGCACATGAACACAGTTCTCAAATAGTTTTTAAACGTAAGATGCTCAACTGGACAAATAACAAGAGAATTTTAAACCATGAAATAATTTTCTTCCCAGAGACCAAAAAGTTGGGTAAGAGTATTGGTGAGGATTGGGGGTGAGATAAGCACTCATCCATTGCAGCACAGGCTGCTACAACATGTACAAAGCTATTCTAATAAAAGCTATCACAATACTCTACAGTCAGCACCTCCCTTTCTAGTAAAGATACATATACACATAGACATCGTGATGTATACAGGAACACACCTCTTGTAATTTTACTCATTATATCTAAAAAGATGGGATCAATTTAAATGGGCATCAATTCGAGACTGTTTAAATAGAGTATCACTTTGATGTAAATATTAGTTTTGAAAACAAGTAAGAGTTAGATAGATGTATAGATGACAGAAAATAGATAACATAAATACAGAATAATCTAAGAGGATTTGTTAAATGAGAAAAAACATGTAGCCCGGCTGGTGTAGCTCATTGGTTGAGCATCGACCCATGAATCAGAGGAGGTCACTGGTTCAATTCCCAGCCAGGGCCCAGGCCCAGATGGTGGGCTCGATCCCCAGTAGAGGGTGCGCAGGAGGCAGCCAATCCTCATCCATGTTTCTCTCTCCCTTTCCTTCGTCTCTAAAATCAATAAAAACATATTTTCAAAAAACCTGTATGTATACCCCAGTGTAAGTATGGTAGTGGAGGGCTAGTTGTGAAAGTCTGAAACCTAAGAGAGAAAGTCACTGACTTCACTCCAGACCTACTCAGAATCTGTGGGTTTTAGAAATTTCTTTTACTCCTCCAGGTTTTTATAAGTAGGAGATGGTGATTTTTAAGTTGACTCCTATGGAGCCAGGTCACCCCATCCTGTACTTATACAAATTAACTTTTCAAGTCATGTGCAGACTTTCTCACCACACACGCCCACTCACTTTTTCTCTTTTGGGAAGAAACCGGACAAGTTGTCTTGCAGAACATATGGCGTGAACTTACTGAATGCAGACTTGCCCCTAGTGCCATTTCTTCCCTAAAAATTCATTCAGTATGTACTGAGCAACATGCCAGAGTTAGGAACTGGGAATATTGGGGGAATAAATGAGGTTTAAACTCACAAAGGGGATCTAGTAAGCATGTTAAGTAATTAGAACACAAAAGGTTTTGTGCCATAAAAGACATGCACTGGCAATACTGAGGACCCAGACACGCCTCTCGATTAGCATGTGAGTGAGGGGCAGGGGTGCGGATCAGGAAAAATGACTCAAAGGACAAGTGTTTGAATTTACACGTCTAGGGCAAATATGTGATGGGCAAGTAGACAAGGAGGGGCTGTTCTCTGGCTGAAGAAACTGCATGTTCACAAAGGTATGAAACCCCAGGCCCCCAGCAGGTGTGTAGAGGTGCGCCTAAAGGTGTGGAGAAAACAAACCAGGGAGAAATGGGATGGACCACGAGATGATGATGGGCTGGACTTTAATATGGTCACAGTTACATTTTAAGAACCAATCCACTAGGACCGGGGCCAGTGACTCAGGGCAAGACAAGATCACGCTGGCTTCTAGTACTTTGGTGGGGACTGACATCAGGTTTTACGTCTGTGATTTCCTGCACCTTCTCCCACCCTCTCGTTCTCCACCCGAGTTAGAATTTTCACAGCTCAGCAGTGAAACGAGAAGCAAACTGATCAAGGAGCTAGTTAGTTCTTGGTTCACTAGACCAAAATTTATTTCTTGGTTCTTTCATTAACTCCAGGAATTCTTTTTCTGTAGTTACTTTAGGATAATTTCCCCGCCCCCCCCCCCCAAAGTTATCGAAGTTAGAAAAGTCATTTAAATAACAAATCACATTTGATTTATATTTCAGAAATACCAGCAAAGAAGAATGGAGCTGAGTTGGGACTACCTTCCTAATCTCTCACTGTGGCCTTGATTGCATTTAGAACTTACATTTGTTTATGCCTTAGACTTTAAACCACTTTTATCTAATAACAATGGACTTGTATTCAATTTTGTGTCATCAGTTTTGCCATTTGGTAGTTAATTAACCTAGAAACATGATGCGGCCTTTAGAGCTGCAAGATTAAAATATGGTCTAAACGAAAGGCATTAAATTATACTCGGTAGTGGCACTTAGCGTATTTTATTGTAATCTTGGGTCCTTGAAAATCTGTGGATCACGATCAGCATCCCAGCTACCAGGGACAAGTGCAAAGCCTTTTTCATTGGATCAATTCTAGTTCTTTAAAAGCTTCCAACATGCCCTGGGACGTAGGAATGTGTATCCCCATTCTAAAGCACGAGCAAACTGAAGCCCAGTAAAGCATCTGGTAACGAGTGGTGTTCCAACACGTCTGACTCCTACGCTCTTCTCCTTTAAGCCTCCCAGTAGAAAACTTCATGTTAGTATAAACCAGTTGTTCTCAACCTGGGTAGGGGGTGTTGCGCTGCCCCCCCCCCCCCCGCCCCCCGTGGACATTTGGAAACACATTGGGAGACAGTTTTGGTTGTCACATCTGGGGGAGGGAGAAGGTCTGCTGGTACCCAGGAGGTAGAGACCAGGGATGATACTGAACAGCCTACAATGCATAGGGCGCTCCCCCACAACAAAGAGTTACCCAGCCCGAAGTGTGAAAATTGCCGAGACTAAGAAACTAGAGGGCAAACAATATTCCTCAAAAGGTCTTACAGACCTATTACTAACCCCATCCTGTTTTTTGTTTTGTTTTGTTTTCTGAAATCAATGTTTAGGGTAAATGAAAATAGCTTTAAACTAGAACCAGATGTGTTCAATATATACATGCATGCACATTTTTAATGCAGCTGAGAAGTGCTTTGAGTTTATGCTATAATACACTGTGATCACAGCACTTTGGAGGTTTCAACCCCAAATATTATGTTGCATATAGACGTAGGGTGGGGAAACATACATGTATGTTTCATGTTTCCATTGATGTGTGATTGTCCTGATCTTTATTCTGTTTTAATAAAGGATGCAAGGGGTGTGGAAAAAGAAACCTTGACTCAGAGAGCAGGGAGAAACATCATATTGAAGCTTTATAGACTTTTTTTTTTTTAAGCACAATGAAGCCACACCACGAGGCAGAAAACTACTTTCTTAATTTTATTTGAAAAGTACACAAGGTCACAACGCTAGAGCAAGTTCTTGCTTTTTTAACCAAATTTGTTCTTACAAAGTTCAAAATCTGCACCATTGGATATTTAAGCCAGGAACTTTAAATACAAAAATCATCTTTGAAACTGACACTATCAATTCTCTACTTGCATATGTGAAGTGTCAAAATATTTTTTTCTCAGTAGTACAAGTTTATTTATAACAAAGGTTCACAGTAAGGGAGGAGAATAAGTGAGTCAGTGAATTGTGGTTCGCTTGACACTTGTGTCATTAAATACGTCAGTGCAAAAATGCAAAGTTCTTCCTTGATTGGAGCTTTTAGTGTTCATGTCCAAAACCAATCCCAGCAGGTACTTTCCACACTCAAATTACAAAACAGTGCACTTTGTAAAACTTGATTAACAGTAAGAAGCCAGATACAGAAAATATTTGCTGGTGTTACTATCCATAAGATAAGATATTTGCTGGTGTTACCCATAAGATAAGATATTTGCTGGTGTTACTATCCATAAGATAAGCAGAACTGCAATTCACACATTTATTATTCTTCCCTGCTTCCATAACATGAATAAGTAGAATCTGTGCTCAGTTATGGACCATATTTTAGTGTCAAAATAGGCAAACAAGTAAAAAAAAATCCAACTGCAGAACATGTTGCCTTTATTGCAAGACTATCCAAAGGCATTTGAAATATTAAAACTTGCCCAGAACATTTATACTACTAAACACAGAATATTACAAAGATTTATGTACATATATATATAATATATAATGTCACAAGCCACTAAGAAGTTAAAATGGTGTCAACATTTTCTACAAACTACTCCTTGCATGACACATCAAAGCATTAAGCACATAATATGGACCTTTTCTGTTCACACTGGAATAAGGGGTCTGAAAGCCCTAAACACTGTGGAGGTGAAGAGATTAGGAAAAACTTGAAACATTTACATAACTTCAAATTTACATGCTGCACGCACACAGAAAGACAGAGAATGGTTATTTTAAAAAGCCATCCATTATAGAATTTGATGTCTAACTTCATGCAACGAGTTCTTTTTATATTTAATAAAAATGCTTATTTGCCCCTTGACTTGCTCCTTATTTATGAAACTCAATCTTGGAAATCATCTTTTTAATAAAAATCAGATATTAATTCATACCAATAATCTAATTGTGTTTCTTGAATTAACCTCCCCCTACGACACACTCTGGCTGTGGTTCGCTTTGTAATACAATGGCTGTATTTCCACTGTAACAACTCCATGGCAGATTTCTTTCTTTCTTTTTCTTTTTGCCTTCTAACAGGGGAATATCAGAATAAAAGAACACCTGTAAAGCACAGAACTACATCCTCTAAGAACTACATCCTCTAAGGTACCACTACTTCTCAAGTTATCCTGTGTAACTCAACTGGTGTTGAGTCTCTTAGGTGTAAAGTGGAATCGATTGCTCTTGCCTCGAAGATGCAGTGCTGTCCTTGACTTACGTAAGCTCCAATGGAAATGCTCGAATAGCAAGTTTTGTTGAATTGCTTGATGATTACCAATAATTCCAGAACAAATATATGATCTCTGGTTTAAATGAAATTACCAGTGAGAATCCCTTAATGGGTCAATCAGAACTATCTGACTTTCAGGTTAACTGAAATTTACAATGAGAGTAGCTGAAGACATAGTCTAAAACTGAATTCTGTCCTCTAAATTTCATCTCGCCCAATAGGTCTGTACAAGATACACAACTGATTTCTTTGTGAGCTCGTTTCTTAGGGTGCAGGTGCTTCTGGAAGAGATTCTGACTTATTTGTAGCTAAATCCTAGACCAACTACTAAGTCTAAGGCCAGGAAAGCCTTATATGGATCCATTTTTTGTAGTAATTTCTACTTAGATTGATAGCATAATCTTCAGTGCATGAAAAACTAGTAAAGACCGAAAGTTGTTTCTCAGAGTTTGTGCTGGTATTTCTTAGTACTATTGTATATAAATGTATTCATATAAAACAGACCAGACATCTGGAGTTCAAAAATAGTTACTATTATAAAATCAGAAACACAGCCAAAGAGTGTTGGGGATGTTGAAATTTTAGTCTGTTAATTTGCATACAAAAAGAACAGAAAAGAGGCAAGACTGAAGTCTGAGGATAGAAAGGTGTCACAGTGATGCGTTTTTAGGAACAGTACCTTCACCTCTAAGCACCTTTCAGGTGATAGCTAGCTCATAGGCACCAGAAATTCATAATAAAAATTAAATTACCCAAAAGGCACAAATGAAACTGTTAACACAAGTATAAATGCAATATTGTGTAAGGTTAAAACCCTATTTAAAAAAGGCTTCCGAATATGTAAAACTATACACTAATCCATTACACAGACATTCCGCTTAAATTTACCATTAAAAAGTGTACACAATACTCTTACTAATCAGAAAGTCATGCCAACATTAATTTCTAATGCAGCATGAACCACCACAGCACCCAAAGAGATGAACAGAAACCAACTCCCTACAAAATCGAGGGAACAGGTTTTAGAGCTAGTGAAATAATTTATTGCAGACCTTACTTACTATGAAGAAACGGCTGGCTCATTCTACTATATCCACACTCCCTCGCAATCTTAAGGGAAATACAATAAATTTACTTTCTTCTACTAAAACAGTATTTAACACATTTGGCAGTTGGGAGTATTCCGTTTACCCCCTTTCCTTTCTATTTTTTTTTTTTAAAGAATAAATCACTTTCACAAAACTAGGACTCAAACTATTCAAAACTCAACTGAATTTTCTGCAACTGCACAGACACGTTGGCAGAATAGCAACTGTGCACCCTCCCAAGTCTGGAAGACAGAACCGTGGAGGACACTGACTAGCTTACAATGCGCTCCGTCATTCTGAGCCTATGAAGAAACATCCTCCAAGAACTGCATTCAGGAAGGTAGACTTAGGATTCCATGTTTCCAGAACATATAACATGCAACACCATCCAAAACCGACAACAAAACGCTGAACTGGGGAAAAACTTTTTAAAATTTGGAACCAATAATTAGGGAATTTCAATCTGTATCTGTCAAATAATTAATGTCATAATTTTTTCTTATTAGAAAAATATCACCTAACGCAGAGAGCCAGTATGTGGTTGGGGACTGCAGGATTCTCCATCCTTGCTCTGGCGGGTCACCGTTCTGGAGATCACCCCAGATTGCTCATCGCTGAAATCCACTCTCACTACTGTACCTAGTGTCATCGCTCTGTATAGTGAGAGCAAACTTGCTAAATAAATCCATAGGTGCTCCTTTACTTTAGCACATAAAAGAGCTTACTATGCCTCCGTTGCCTATAACAGTCTATCAATCAAATACTTAAGCAATCATTCCATAGACAAGGCTTATGCATGACCTGAAAGTAGAACTAGTAATTTCTAGAACCCTGTAGAGAGTGTTTTTATGTTACTAGAGCTATTCCAAACACATTTAGAGTTTTCAAAGAACAAACATAAAGGACTATAAGAATTTTTGCCATGCATGCTTCTTTGCCAATTTTGGGTCATAAATTAATTGAGAAAGGCATCCTAAAAATAATGGCAGGAATGAAAAAATACTACTTTTTAAGATGATTCAAGTATCAGCTTGGTGTGCATTTAAGTTCACCAATATCTTCTCCTATGATTTCATATCCAAAGTGCTACATATTACTAAGTATTGGTAGTTAGAAACCTTCAAAATCAACTTCTTTAACACTTTGCACTCGCTTGCTTTTTTCTCGAGCTGCTACCGAAGCTAACCGTGTCGAGTCACACTCGACATCCGAGTGCAAAAGGTTAAGAAATCTTTTTCAGATGGCAAATTTGTCTTTAGTAACTCTAATGCCTTTACTAGTCCGATATAAACAAACACAACCTTTTAAAGTATGTTTCTTACAGTTTTTGGTTCACTTTTTGATCTATTGATGCTGGCAGCAAAATTTAGAACAAAATAGGTTTTCCTATTTCAAAAGAAGAAGAGAAGTGTGGAGCACGGATGTGAGAGGTTTGGAGGCCCTATACTATAGACCCGTCCTTGCTCTGGGCTGGAATCATCACCGGCACCGCTCCCATCCTACTGAGATTAGGGGCAGCTACCTTGGCGGGTGGGAGAGTCGGACTCTGAGGAGCGCGTTCAAAATCTTCGCTTGGTACTTGGTTATACTGAGTCTTGGAATAGCCCTCCATGTTGGAAGGAGACATGGACCCCAGAGATGAGTGATTGCTGCCGATGTAGCTTCTGGCCGTGGACGTCCGGCTCTTGGGGGGAGGCACGTCTTCCCTGGAAAGCAAAGATCCCCAATATAATCGAAAGAATGAGTTTCTAGAAACCTACAATTGTGCAGCCTATGACTCATGGGTGGGGGCTATTTAAGCACTAAGTATATAAAAGTGTGTGTGACATACAAAAAAGCAGGCACAATCTATATATATAAAAGCCTAAGCGACCGTTTCGATTGGCTGCTATGACGACGCACTGACCACCAGGGGGCAGACGCTCAACACAGGAGCTGCCCCCTGATGGTTAGTGAGCTCCCACAGCCAACCTCCTGAGGCTGGCCAACCTCCCGTGGTCCCTTCCCTTGGCCAGCCCCAATCGGCCCCGATCACTGGCCAGGCCGAGGGATCCCAACTGTGCATGAATTCGTGCACCGGGTCTCTAGTACAGTATAATGTCACAAACTGTGTATTTGTTTCTTAGTTATCATTTACAGAATATAGCTCTTCTCATATAGTAAAAGGCAGTGTTTACAAAAATTTATGATTTTATAATGTCTTACAAGGAACAAACCTCAAATATGTTCATATTCCAGTACAACTAATCAAGATAATCTCATTACAGTCATGTAACACTTTATCCTATGTAATAAAAGGCTAATATGCAAATTGTCCCCTTGACCAGTTCGACTGGGAGTTCGACCAGGGGGTGGGGCTGGCCGGCCAACCACCTGTGGCCCCTCCCCCCATCGGGGGCAGGGCTGGCTGGCCAACCGCCCGTGTCCCCTCTCCTTGGCCGGCCTGGCAGCCTGGCCCCATCGCCCCAATCGGAGCGGGCCAGCCAGACCCCACCCATGCATGAATTCGTGCACTGGGCCTCTAGTAGTTACTAAAGCTCTAACACCTACAGATATATTTCTACCAAAAAAGAAAAAAAAAATCCTTTTTGCTATTAAAGTTACTGATCTAAGACCTTAGCTGAAAACAGCAGCTTCCAGTCTGCAAAAAAAACAGGAATCCAGGCAGAAGAATTTTCACACCAAGGACTGAGTTATATCTGGTGCATTTTAAAAATGCAAGTGCCCAGACCCTACCTCATACCTACCAAATGTCAATTTCCTGGGCATTATTTAGTCACATGTTATTATTTCTTCAAGTTCAATAATCGAACGTACACTTCCAGTTAAGATCTCCTGGTTTAGAACATTTTGTTAAAAATCATATTACCAATAGTTCTGTCACTTGATGTAATTAGGTCTTTTTTCTTCCTTTTTTTGGGGGGGGGGGAGGGGGGAATATGCCATACCTGTACTTGATTTGGAGAGGGCGAACGGTTTTGAGATAAACTAATTTGTAGTGGTTCTTAAAATAGGATCCAGTACTGGAGAGGGACTGGGGCACGGCCTAATGGAGGTTGATTGAATCTGCACACTTGCCAGGGAAAGTAAGAGCTTTCAAATGTGTTGAAGGGAAGAGCTTTAGCTTTTATCCAGTTCTCACAGGGGCAAATGTTTTGGATGGTTAAGAGAAGTAATGCTTTAGACATAATAAATTTAGTACACTACACGTCAATCAACTCTGGTGTCACTGGATTACCTGATATCATGATGAACTTCTTTTTCATATTTTTCCTCTCTGCGCTTTTTATGGCAGCAAAAGATGATCACGCAGATGAGCATGAGAGCAAGCAGAGTTCCTATAATAGCTCCGGCAATTGTTCCAGCTCTGTTTGATGCTAGAATAAGATGTTCATAGGAAATAATGATAAACAACACCACTCTATCTAGTCATATTGAAGGTAAGGATACACAATGACAGATTGATCTCATTGTATACAATAACTATAAGAAACAAATTAGCTTTTTGGTCCAAGGGGAAAATTTACTAAAAGAACTTTCTTTTGAACTGTATAATCTATTTTATTTTACGTATTAATTTTATACATATCCTATATAATAAAAGGGTAATATGCAAATTGACCCTAAAGGCGGAACAACCGGTTGCTATGACACTCACTGATCACCAGGGGGCAGATGCTCAACACAGGAGCTGCCCCCTGGTGGTCAGTGCGCTTCCACAGGGGGAGCGCTGCTCAGCCAGAAGCCGGCTCATGGCTGGCCAGCACAGTGGCGGTAGTGGGAGCCTCTCCTGCCTCCACAGCAGCGCTAAGGATGTCTGACTAACAGCCGGACTAAGCCAGCAGGTGGACATCCCCCAAGGGATCTCAGACTGTGAGAGGGTGCAGGCCGGGCTGAGGGACCCCTCTGAGTGCGTGAATTTTCATGCACCAGGCCTCTAGTATGTATATATATTTATTGATTTCAGAGTGGAAGGGAGAGGGGGAGAGAGAAACATCAATGATGAAAGAGAATCATTGATCGACTGCCTCTGGCACACCCCACACTGGGGATCAAGCCCATAACCTGGGCACGTGCCCTGACCAGGAATCGAACTGTGACCTCCTGGTTCATAGGTCAATGCTCAACCACTGAACCATGCCAGCTGGGCTGTATAACATATATTAAGCATAAATGTGATCAAACCAGATTAAAAGATTTTAATGTTCCCAGCTTTCTGAGTTGGCATATAAGAATGTTCCAAATAGCTTATCCTTACAATGGCTAAATATGGTGTAAGAGTTGACTTGACAACTCTCATGTTCTTCATGTTGCTACAATAATGATGGTTTTTCTAATAAAATGTAGTTTTTTCTTTCGGTGACTCAGGAAAGCTACTAACCAAGCCAGAGTGCTCTGCTCAGTTTGCATCCACTTGCCCTCAATACACCCTTGCTAACTGAATTGGGGGGGGGGGGGGGGGGGGCCTTCTGTATAAAGACAAGGGGAGCAAACGTTATCACCCCCGACGGAAGGTACTTACGAGGAACAACATCCAGGCGCAGCAGGCACTGGTCAGAGCCCACTCTGTTGCTGACTGTGCACTTGTACGTCCCAGAGTACTCAGTGGTGGCATTTTTTACAGTGATCACAGAGGAAGTCATTTCTATGAAGAGAGAGACGGGGCAGAGGGAAACCCATTTTTACAGGATTGCTGAGACTTCAGTGAAGGCAAACTCTGCTAGGCTTGACAGTCCAGGCCAAAGCGAGAGAGGCTGAAGCTGGGTGCGGAACCAACGCCAGGCAGATAAGACACGTGCCGGTCTCCAGAAGGCAAACCACTGCACCTCCGGTTCATTTGAGCAGAAGATTTGCAAAACCCATTCCATCCACCCCGCCCCCCAGATGGAAGAAACAGACAAAAGAAAGTCAGAAGGGGCCATACCGTTTATTTCTTAATTGGAAAAAAGAAACAGAGGCTCAGAGAAATCCTACTTGGAAGGTGGAGAACAGTTTGAATAACAGGTCAGTTGTAACAAAGTGAGCAATTGGATTTAACCAGTTTGTAACTTTCCAGTTAGTGCCACAGAGGTGCTTTTGATTTGTTTTGTAACAGACACATCATGGGTAAACAGCAGTATCTTCAACACTAATGTAGGCTCATGAAACCTTCAAGATCCAACTCCTTATAACTTATTCATTTAAGATCATGAACGTTTTCTGATAGTATTATCATCAATTAAAAAACATACCAAAGAAACCAATTATAATATCTCAAACAGCGAAACTGTTATAGAAATGTATCTGTTTATACTACATGACAATAAGCTGTCTTCCTAAAACACTGAATAAGTCCCATGCAATCCTGATTGTTCTGTATAGAAGAGGGAGGGTGTCTGGGGATATAAAACACACACACACACACACACACACACACACACACGAGTGAAGTCCACATCTGTGGCACACGGTACAAGCTGTCTAACCCGCGGTACCTGTTATCAGTGCTGTGGGCAGTTTCTGTGAGTTGGACATTTTCTGCCATTCATACTGTAACGGAAGTGAACCTTCCTTTGGTTCACATTTCAGTTTAAAGTCATTCCCAATTTCTTCTGATCCATCCACATAACATCTTGTCCCCGAAGGCTTAACTGAGAAGAGAAAATAAATTATAACTTTATACAGAAAAACAGACTTTCTGTTTACAATGGTTCTTAAACACAGAGCATGCTGCACAACCACTGACGATGATCACAAGGTTCTGGTTCAGAGTGGACAAGACTGAGTAACTGCAATCTGTTATGCAACACAAAACAGGCAAGGCCGGGGCTCAGGGAGGTCTGGCAGCACCTCAGGCCGGGCTCTGTGTCCCTTACTCCACGGGGCACACCTGGAAAAAGCAAGCACCCCGTGGGCTGCACCTCTTCAGACTCAAGGAAGCGCCCTCCTCCGTTCCTAAGCTCCTCCTCTACCCCACGCCGGGCGTGGGAGGACGTGTCACGTCACATCCTTCTGGTGCCATTACGTGCCACTCGGGGGATTATAATAAAAAATGCTGGCAACAGGGTCAATTCACTTGGTGCATTACATTAACCCCAACGCACCCAGGGAGCACTGCTCTAGATAAAAAGGTAAATCTGAGGCTATATTCCAGGTCTCCCTGGGTAACCGTTAAGAGAAGCTGCTAACCCCATTTCCTGAAATTCACCCCAACACCGAATTAACACCTTGGTGTTTCACATTCTCTTGGTGAACTTTACTAAAGCATGATACACACACAATAAAAGTAACACATTTTAATAGTGTGAGTTGATCATGTTCAACAAATGTGTGTGCACACGAACACACACACGCACCCTGTTGGGCGCCACCCCAATCCACTCCCAAGCCAGTTCCCTTGTGCTGGGTGCAGTCATCTCACTCTCAACCCTGGCCCCACGGGCCGGACTTTATCAGTACAGGTTAGTTCTGCTGCTTCTAGGGTCATGTAAATGGAGTAATACAGTGCGAGCTTCAGTCTAGCTTCTTTATTCACTGTAAGGCTTCCGACATTGATCCATGTTTTAAAAATCCATTCTTTTTCACTGCTGAGTTGTATTCCACTGACTACAACGAACGGAGTGATCCATTCCTCTGCCGGTGAACGTGGATTCCAGCTTTTGGGCTCCTGTGAAAGCTAACTCCCTAAGCTCACCAGGAGCAGGGTGTCATCTGTCAAAGCCAGACTGACTGGCCAGTGAGGAAGGCACTGGGAGGAGCTGTGGGAGGTCACTGGACGAGAGAGGAGGGCTCCTGAAGGATTCCAGGGGAGTCTCCAAGAAGAGAGATCGGTTCTGAATCCAATGCCTTTTCTTTTTTTTAAATATATTTTACTGATTTTTTACAGAGAGGAAGGGGGAAGGATAAAGAGTTAGAAACATCAATGAGAAGAGAAACATCGATCAGCTGCCTCCTGCACACCCTCTACTGGGGATGTGCCCGCAACCAAGGTACATGCCCTTGACCGGAATCGAACCTGGGACCCTTCAGTCCGCAGGCCGACGCTCTATCCACTGAGCCAAACCGGTTAGGGCTCCATTGCCTTTTCTGAGGCAGGTTAGGAGAACCAGGAATTAAACTGGTGACAAGGGCCCTTTAGCAATTGTGTGCCCTGCTCAGTAAAGGATGGGAACAGGGGCTGGGGGCGACACTGGGGAGGCAGTGGTAGCCTCTAGTTCACTGCAGCTCCACGGCCTTGGGAGGAACAACGTCCCCTCTAGGCTCTGCAGCTGGCTGTCTGGACCTGTCCTCCCAGCCTGATAGATGATGGCAGGACTGCTTTTTTCTTTTCCTTAGTCTGAGCCGGCTTTCACTCTTCCACTGCTATGAATAAACATGAACGGGTTTTACAGTGGTACACAATGATGAACAACACTGCTTGAACACTCCTGTAAATGCTGGTATGTTTTCCTTTTCTCAGTCATTGCTGGATCATCTACGGTATGAATATCTTTAACTCTAACTGAAACCATTTCTCAAATTTGGCCAACAAGATCTATCACTTCTTGATAATTTGATGGTATTTCTCTCCTTCATCTGTTACTACTTGTACTGTTTTCTAAGGATCAACAGATGCATTTGATGGCATTGCTGATTTCCTAAGCAAATCTGTCTCCTTTTCAGATTGATCAGTTGCCCTGGAGACTGCATGAATTGGACACTGAAAGAGGTTTTGCAAATTATTTCATCCTGTGAGTCTTAAACAAGATGAGCTTTGTTCCTCATTTCTTCAAACTACCAATAAATCCTTTATTACATAAACTCGCAGTGGGACATGAAAGCAATGCTTTGTACACCAGATATCTACTGGTAATACAGCATACTAACCCCAACCTTCATCTTTCTTACTAACGATGGCCCTTTCCCATGTACCAAACATACCCAATAATGAACAGTTATTTAAAGTGACTGCTCAGGACATCCCAGGCCCCAGTGGGTTTGAGATCTCAACATCCTCCATCCACAAGAGAACAAGATTTTACCCACAATGGTTTTTGAGTGTCGCCTAGGAGTGGCCCACCTACTTTCTGTCCCCAGTCATGACACCACAGGGAAGACTAACTCTTCACCCATGGCAGCTGGCTGGATCGAAAGGAAGAAAACCACACAGGGACACAGGTGAAGTTTTAGCCCCTAATGTTTCTTTGGTCTGGGATTCCAGGATACCTGGCCATTTTCTTCAGGATATTTGCAACCACGATCATTGGCAGAGCTAATTCTTCTCAGCTAAGGGTACATGTGTCCCAGCAACTTAGTATTGCTGTGCTCCATATATGTTTTGCATCATTATCCCTCCATGCTAGTGGCCTACCTCAGTCTATAGGAAACACACACTAAATCCCCGTAAGGAACAGGATATGCAGGGGGTGGCAAAAGGGTTACAGCTGTGAGTATGTGGAACAGAGTTTATTCTTATATAACTTATTAATTATCGCATTTTCCATATGAACAATTGTAAACCTACTTTTGCCCCACCCTGTATACTTTCATCACCATGTCATCCATCCAAAAATGCTCATTTTGCTTGGTTCAAAACACCAATTTCAGGCAAAATCATTGGCCAAAATTTGAGAAGAAACGAGATATTTGTATACTCTAAAAGTGGCTCCCCAAGATTTTATTTTTTTCATTACAGAAGGAAAAAATTGTAAGCTTTCAGTGGAGAAACTCATCAGATAAAACTTAAACCTAGTGATCATGACTGTCAATGAGATATAACATCACATGCCCTTACACGACGGAAGGGAACTCAGGAGACATACACACATATGTGAATCTTAGGCTTGATCCTAGCACAAAGGGACTTTAGTAGAAAACTGTGAGATTCAACTTAGGTCTGTAGATTAGTTAATGGTATTGCCCCAACATTAATTTCTTGGTTTTGATAACGGTATATGATTTTGTGAAATGTTAGTATCAGGAGAAATTAGATGATGGGTACACTCTTAGGAACTCCTTAGTATATTTGAAACTTTCCATAAAACTAAAAGTTATTTCAGAGTAAAAAATGAAAAGAAAGAGTCCTGCCCTCTACTAATGGCTTCCACATCCCAGTGCTGACTGAGCCACCACATGCCCAGGAAAGTGTTCACGGTGAATGCTCTGCTCTTCACAGCCCAGCCTGTTGGTTCCAAGGGTCTCAGGGACAGGCCCTTTTGGGGAAAGGCTGTGGGGAAAGGCTCTGGTGTGGCCACAGTACTGGTTCATGCTGTGGGTTCTCCATCCATTCCCCTTTCAGCTTCACGACGGAGCTGCATCCGCACGCACAGCTGGTGCATCTGCCGGAGCAGGGCGGGCCCTCAACACAGCACGGCGCCCCTCACCCCCAGGCAACCGACAGTCATCCCGGCTCAGGTCCACGCAGCGCATGGAGCTCCACGACGCAGCTCTGGTTACTCTGCAAACAGCACAGGGCATCTCCAGGTTTCCCACACACGTGTCAATGTTTACACAGGGCCTCTCACAGGGAACCAAGCAAGAGCCCCACTGGGTTACCACCTGGTCTGGTCCCTCGAGAGAGCACGTCACTTTGTCCTTCCGCCACAGATTGTCTCAGCAGGACTTCAGGAAAAGCTAACAGACGAGCATCTGTCCAACTTTCACTTTCAAAGAAAATCCTAGTGGTTTCTCCCACAGCGTGACTCATCTGACAACAGTGACTCATCTGACGACACGGAAGGGAGCCCCCCAAGGAGCTGTCCTCTGACTCTGAGACACACTCACGGGATCAGAGCACCAGTCATCAGCACTCACTTCCTGCTTCCTCCTCTCACCCTGCATTGAACCCGGGCTCCCTCCCTAGTTTGCATTCAGGGTCTCACTTGGTCCTGGTGACGCCTCACAGAGCCAAGGAGAGAGTTTCCTGAGTCAGTGCCTCCCGCTGATCCATTCCGAGGAATTCAATGTCCAGGTTGTGACTTAATGAAAAAAGTGTCATTCCTCCTTCCCCACAGACATGGCTGCTGTCCTCAGTGTGCTTGACCATACTATTGTCCAAGCTGGGCTCCTTCTGGGATATGTGCAGCCTGTGCTATAGAGCCTTTCCATGGAAACCTACAAATTCAACCCAGGACCTGGTCCTACAGAATCAATCTCAACCTCTCTCTCAACCTCAACCTCAACACCTCTCTCTCTCTCTCCTCTCTCCTCTCTCTCTCTCTCTCTCTCTCTCTCTCTCTCTCTCTCACACACACACACACACACACACACACACACACACACACACTCACACACTGAGCTTGTCCACACCTCTACTGGGAATACATGCCGATCACATCCCTCCCAGTGTACCTGCCCCATCAAACAGGGACTTCACAACAAAAAATTCCGACAGTCTGATTAACTGGTATACTCTGCTTGGGACACCAGGAACCAGTTAAAATTCCATATATATCTTAACTCAATGTTTTCTGGAGAGTAGGGCTAAAAGAAGATACACAGTCAGGGTTATAATCCCGGGTACACCTGGGTCTGAGACATGAGTTCAGATTTCCTCAACTTTTACCTGCGTTCACATTTATAAAAAAGAAAGGTGACTCCATGTTTGCTGAATGTAGACACAGAAAGCTAGAATTTCCAACGCTACGAGGGTACTTTTCCAGGTTCCTCATTCAGGTTCACTTGCTCTCGTACCATAGGAAATATCTCGAATGGGTGCCATTTAGAACCAAGTGCCTTCACCACCCCCCCCCCCCCGTGTGCCCACTCAGCGACGCTGCCAGCAGACAGCCCCTACGTGGCCACCGAGTGCACGGAAACCTGCCTTCTTGCTCCTGCTCTGAAAAGAGTGATGTTCAAAATGAGTCTGGAACCAAAACGCTTACCCCCTTACTAGTTCTGTAAAACAGGGAATTTTGTTTCTCATGTGAAGGGTTAAAAGTGCTGATGCATGGTCACATAATCTAGAGAAGGATGGTCAACTTGGCAGTCTTGAGCAGCTTGCAAAAAGTTTACACTTACCTCTTTCTTACCTATCGGAGAGAGAGCGACAAGACATCCAAGTGACCATGTGGCTAATCCCCTCCTTTTGAGGATGAAAAAACTGAGAGGCTCAAGGAGTTAAATGGCTCTGATGTCTAATGGTCTAATCCCAACTCAATATTCCTTCTACCACACTCCATCTCCTCCATTCTAAATACTCCAATTCATCATCATAGAAACTTCATTTATTTGCTGGGTAATGTAGTTTGAGAAAGTTTACAGTACCCATAACAATTTTGAACTGAATGAGATCAAATAGAGGTTTAATGACAATTACAACTCGTAATGTTTCACAAAGGTAGGCCAGAGCCCAGGAAATAAAGATGCTCTTTAGTTCTCTGAACAAATCTCAGGACAACACCAAAACCAAAACAAACCTGGATCCCCTAGCTCCTGGCTCAGGGCTCTTTTCCTATATCACAGAACCTCTTCACTTACTTTCAAACCCTTTTATGAATTTCACC
Source organism: Cnephaeus nilssonii (assembly GCF_951640355.1). Lineage (NCBI taxonomy): Eukaryota > Metazoa > Chordata > Mammalia > Chiroptera > Vespertilionidae > Cnephaeus > Cnephaeus nilssonii. Next base: position 16,612,955 of record NC_137074.1, read on the forward strand.
AGGAAACTAGTCACTTATTTTTTCTATCTAAAAAAGAAGGCAATTTTTATGTTATTTGAGGGTAGAATTACTTCAAGTGTTTCAAATTATTACTCTAAAAAACTAAGCTTTGTCTCACATAAATGCTACTCTCCTACCATGACAACTCACCCTGTTAAAAGTAACATTTTTAAAAAAATATAATTTATTGATTTTTTACAGAGAGGAAGGGAGAAGGATAGAGAGTTAGAAACATCGATCAGCTGCCTCCTGCACACCTCCTACTGGGGATGTGCCCGCAACCAAGGTACATGCCCTTGACTGGAATCGAACCTGGGCCCCTTCAGTCCGCAGGCCCATGCTCTATCCACTAAGCCAAACTGGTTAGGGCAACAAGTAACATTAATAAAAAGAACTTACCAAGAACTTTCAGCTGAATCTTCTTATTTCCAACGCCAGGGGCTTTTTTTACTTTGCACTGATATGTGCCAATATCTGACAGCTGTAAATTGGTCACATTTATTGACGCATCCCCTGCTTTGAGGTCACTACTTGTGAAATGTACTCGTCCTTTTAGATCTGGATAGTAGTCATCGTAAATTTTGTCTCCAGAATATAAAATAATCTAAAAGAAAACCAAAATAAGACAGGAACACAACAAGGCAAAAGCTGTGTCATTAAAGGAGCTCTAGATACACCAGGCCACTGTATGACCCCAAAAGACAGTAAGAACACATATACGAGGAAACCACAGCGATCCAAAGCACAGATTAAGAAAATGGAGAGCGATCAATATGATCCTGAGTGTGGTCACACTCTCTCATTTTAATGTGGAAACAAAGACCGAGCATGATTAACACAGCCCTGTATTAGGGCTATGTGTTAGTGAAACTGGACAAGAACACAGAATTGTGAATTTCTGTAACTATTTCTCAGCTGCCTCCGAGGCTGGCAGTAGGTATGCCAATCAAGTATATAAAATCAAGCATACACCATCACCATTCCCAAAAAAGGGCTTATGATCATTTACCTGTGAAATCTAACAAAAACGACAAAAAAGACATTTCTGTCTTAATACTAAGTTGGAGCATTAATCTATACTAATAAAGGGGTAATATGCTAATTAGGACATCTTCCAGACAAAGCCACAGCGGCTGTGAGGGCCTAGGGCCGGTGGCACGGGTGAGCAGCGCAGCGAGGGAGAGGCGGGCCAGTCCAGCACCTCGACCCCTTTTGCAGAGGCCCGGGGCTCAGGCAGCCGCAGTGGCCGGCAGTGGCAGCAGCATCGGGGTGATGGGGGCGGCGCCTTCCCCTGATTGGCCTGGTCACCACCCCCACGGGGAGTGGGCCTAAGCCTTCAGTAGGACATCCCTGAGGGCTCCCAGACTGTGAGAGGGGGCAGGCCAAGCTGAGGGGAACCCCCCCCCCCCCAGTTCATCAATTTTTGTGCACCGGGCCTCTAGTATTTAATAATTGAAGGTTCTAGACTCTCATAGATTAAAGTAATAAAATAAACCTCTTAAGATGTGTGCCCAGGGTAACAGGATCTTTCAATCTTCTGTTAGAAGAGCAAAGACCCTTTCCTAATTCCACTGAGTTTTCTGAGTTTAACGGAAATACCTGAAGGCTAAATTCAGTGGGGAAATAACTTCTCTTGGAAGAGAATTATAATAGTCACCTCTAAGTATAACTAAAATCAATTCAACACACTTTATAATTTTTCACATGTGCCAAGAAATCCTTCATTCGGGTCATCTGAGACCCAAGGGCCAAAAAGCAGTGGTGCCAAACTCAAATAATAACCAGAAACATGACTATGGTCTATATTCTGCAAATAATTTTTTATCTGAGATGTTAATTATGCGAAAAGAGTACAATCAAAAGGAATGTCCTCTGTAGGACTGTCTTGAGGGCAGAGACGTGGGTTCCTTTCTGTATTATCACCTTCCTGCCATGTTGACCCCCATCCTAACTCACTAAAGATCTCTTGTTTATATATTCAGGGTCTGCTTCGAGGAAGCACTCAGTCACAGTAGACAGCTGAAGGTGCACGGCCAACTTACTCTGTAAACATGGCCATTACTTTATTTGCTCCATCTTCTCGCCACACCCACGTGTCAACAGCATTACTAACTCCTCCAACGAGGCTGCCCTCGTATGTTCCTTTGGATTTAATCATGGACTCCCCAGAAAGTTCAATCTACAGTACTTTCAATCCCACATTTTGCTACTCACACACGTTAGTAGTCTTTTGAAGAGGGAATGACAAATAAGATGTGTCCCCACTGGTAGCAACTTTGTAAACTATCGTAGTCTTCCCACAGAGACAAGGTTATGAACGGCAGTTAAGAAATGGAGAATTAACTAACATTTACCAGGCAATTTTGGTTTCTCTTCACAACCCTGCAGGGTGGTGGTCTTACCCACATTTATCCTTTAGCTGCAGGAAAGCTGTGACCCTCCCAGATCAGCTTTTACAAAGTCACACAGCTAAGATGCACACCAGATCCCTTTGGGCTGGCACAGTATTTTATTAACATTTCCATATGATGGCTAGGCTTGCAACACTATGCATACAGTATTTCAGAAAACTCTCATTACAATCTTGAGAGGTAGGTATCTTTGTTCCCATGTTACACTTGAGGAAACAGAGGCTTCTGGGACATGGAGGCAGTACAGGATGGTGCAAAGGATACTAAGGTGCAAAGGGGGACAAGTCAGAGACCTGGCTTCCAACCCCAGCGGCAATGTTGCCAGCTATGTGACCCTGGGAGTGTTCATTCCAATCTCCGGGCCTCCGTTTTCTCCTCCTCATGTGTACAACAATAATTCTCATTTTAGAGGGTTGTTTTTAAGGCTTAAATACATATAATTAAAGTGTATGAAATACCACAGAGCACAGAGTAAGTACACAGTCCATGGCATACTGTCTACTGCCTAAAGAGATCACACCAGGAGTAGGATGGAAATTTCTCCAGCCCAATTTCTGCCTGCTAATATAAATAGATGAAAAGGGCACAGCTAACATATAATGTAGCTAAATTCTATGTAAGCACCCTCTTCTGCACCAATCTCCCCCTAACCCTTCTAGCTCTCTTTGGGCCTGAGGGTACTGCGTTACACTCCGAGGCTAGTTTTTGTAACCCACAGGTGGATGCTTAAATCCTGGTTTCCTGCTATCCCACAAGTCCTCCAGGAAGCAAGGCTGTGCCTCCCACCCCTCCCGGGAACAGACACACAAGACTACGGACACACACCGGGCTTCTTGGACTCTAGGAGCACCTTGTTATAGCTTCACTTACACGTCTGAAGCCAAAAGCACTGAAGTAAGACCCGCACTCCCCATCCGTTCATCCTAACCACGAGGGCGGAGTCCCGGGTGTGAAAGGGAGATGGGCACTGTGCTGCCAGGGCCGTGAGGGTACGCAGGACCTCAGGCAGAAAGAAGCCTGTGTTCAACGGTGCTGGCCCTCCATGGAAAGGGGGTGGGGGTGGGGTGTGAAGGGCAAGGCAAGGAGGGAGGACACAGGGCATCTGGGCTGAGCAGACAGAATGAGTCCATTTCAATTTACTTTGCTCAGGGAGACAGAAGGAATTCCCAGTAGCAGAACCAGGGCAGAGGTGTGTCCTTGGAGGGAGTGGCCCTAGTCATTCTCAACTTGGGAAAGAACCTTAATTATTTCCTTCACAAATACATCACGGGCAAACTGCCTGGATTTGCTAGAAATAGTAATTACCTTACTGCCCTGATTCAGCCATTAATTGGCTGAATAACCTACCCCTTCTTTTACATGGATCGTACGTAAAAATGAAATTTCTCTTCTAAATATGTACATAGTTGACCCTCAAACAATGCAGGGTTTAGGAATACCAGCACCCACCCCACCCCGAGTAGAAAATTTGCATATAACTTTTTTTTTTAATCCTCACTTGAGGATATGTTTTTATTTATTTCAGAGAGAGAGGAAGGGGGACAGAGAAACATCAATCGGTTGCCTCCCTTTACGCGTCCCAACCGGGAATTGAACCTGCAACCTTTTGGTGTATGGGACAATGCTTCAAACAAATGAGCCACCCAGCCAGGGCTGCATATACAACTTTTGACTGCCCCAAAAGTTAACTGCTAATAGTCTTCCATTGACTGAAAGCCTTCCCAAGAACATAAATAGTCAATCAGGACATATTTTATATGTTACTAGAGGCCCGGTGCACGGAATTCGTGCACGGAGGGGGGTGTCCCTCAGCCCAGCCTGCACCCTCTCCAATCTGGGACCTCTTGAGGGATGTCCGACTGCCCGTTTAGGCCCGATTCGGAATTGGGCCTAAACGGGCAGTCGGACATCCCTCTCACAATCCAGGACTGCTGGCTCCCAACTGCTCGCCTGCCTGCCAGCCTGATCACTCCCTAACCACTCCGCTGCCAGCCTGATTGATGCCTAACTGCTCCCCTGCCAGCCTGTTTGCCCCCAACTTTCCTCCTCTGCCGGCCTGGTCACCCCTAACTGCCCTCCACTGCAGAGTTGATCGCCTCCAACTGCCCTCCCTTGCAGGCCTGGTCCCTCCCAACTGCCCTCCCCTGCTGGCCATCTTGTGGTGGCCATCTTGTGTCCACATGGGGGCAGGATCTTTGACCACATGGGGGCAGCCATCTTGTGTGTTGGAGTGATGGTCAATCTGCATATTACTCTTTTATTAGATAGGATAGAGGCCTGGTGCATGGGTGGGGGCCAGCTGGTTTGCCCTGAAGGGTGTCCCAGATCAGGGTGGGGGTTCCCTTGGGGTGTGGGGTGGCCTGGGTGAAGGGCCTGTGGTGGTTTGCAGGCCAGCCACGCCCCCTGGCGACCCAAGCAGAGGCCCTGGTATCTGGGATTTATGTATCTTCTACAATTGAAACTTTGTAGCCTGGAGCGGAGCCAGGACTCCTGCTCGCTCCGTGGCCGGCAGCCATTTCTTTTGGGGTTTGTGTATATCTATAATTGAAACTTTGTAGCCTGGAGCGGAGGCCTAGGCCAGCCAGGGCTGCAGAAGCTTTACTTCCTCCATTGCCAGGGGCAACCCTTGCCTCCTGCTCTTTCCAGCTCAGTAGCTGCCGCCATTTCTGTTTGGATTTGTTTACCTTCTATAATTGAAACTTTGTAGCCTTAAGTGGAGGCTTAGGCCGGTAAGGGCAGGTGGAAAGCTTAGCTTCCTCTGTTGCTGGGGAAACCCAAGCCTCCCTCCTGCTCTCTGTGGCTGTAGCCATCTTGGTTGGGTTTATTTGCATATTTGCTCCTGACTGGCTGGTGGGCGTGGCTAGTGGGCGTGGCTAGTGGGTGTAGCAGAGTTAGGGTCAATTTGCATATTACTCTTTTATTAGGTAGGATATGCATTCAATACTGTATTTTTACCAAAAAAAAAAGTAAACTAGAGAAAAGAAAATAGTAAGAAATTCATAGAGAAAATACATTTAGAGTATTTATTAAAATAACCTATGTATAATGGAACTGCACAGTTCAAACTTGTGTTGTTCAAGCGTTAAATGTATTACCATACATTTATTTCCCTCTCCCTGGTCTAATATAACTTACTAACATTGACTTTATTTTTTATTACATGTGCCAGATGAAGCTAATATGCAATATTCTAAATTAAGTGAAACATTTTGGTACCATTAAAAGGTAAAGCTTGATTGATATACATATATATTTATTTAGAGATGAGATTGTAACAATATTTTGATATTTAATTTTTCTAGGAAGATTTTGCTTTGCTTTTAAAGAAATTCATTATATAGGATATTTACCTTGGAGAAATATGGAGAACAGCCCTGGCCAGTTTGGCTCAGTGGTTGGAGCATTGGCTCACAGACTAAAGGGTCTCAGGTTCGATTCCCAATCAAGGGCACATGCCTCAGTTGTGGGCTTGATCCCTGGCCTGGGTCAGGGCACCTGTGGGAGGTATTAATCGATGTCTCTCTCACATGAATGTTTCTCTCTCTCGATCCCTGGCCTGGGTCAGGGCACCTGTGGCAGTTATTAATAGATGTCTCTCTCACATGAATGTTTCTCTCACTTGATCCCTGGCCTGGGTCAGGGCACCTGTGGGAGGTATTAATAGATGTATCTCTCACATGAATGTTTCTTTCTCTTTCTCTCTCTCTCCCCCCCACTGCCCCACACACACACTCTCTAAAAACCAATGAAAAAATATCCTCCGGTGAGGATTTAAAAATAAAGAAATATGGAGAACAGATTCTGTAATAATATGTAACTGTGTTATACCCTGCTACACCTGATGACCCTTATACTGGTATCAGAACTCTTGTGTTAAAGTTAGAAACTCAATCCTATCAACTTTTCACAAAGTCTAACTTGCTTGCCGACCCTTAACACGCACTACGCACATTTCTGCCGTGCTATCATGCCTGCTCCACGCTCCACTACTTCCCGACTCGTCCACACTTTACACCGGACTTTCAGAGGTTCCTGTGCCCCCTAACCTATGTGGTCAGCGCAGTGATGGGCACCGAAGACAAGTTCCACAGACAGCTGCTGAGCGAGCAAGCGAGCCCTTAGCAAACTTACCACTTGATCCACCTTCTGATTATCGGCCGGGGACAGCAGCCACTCGATGTCCAGCGGTCCCTGGTCTTCCGGACCTTGCGTAAATTTGCAGGGCAAATAGGCAGTTTCCCCTTTGGCCTTTTCAATCATGTGGTCAGGACTGGTGATACTCAAACTTCTGGTGACATCTGGAGAAGGAAACACACACGCGGACTAAGCATCTGAACCCTCGGCCCACCCAGCCGTTCAGAAGGGACACCGGATGCGGTGGGAACCAGATGCGATTTGGGACCAGGGTGAGAGAGTTCAGACTCAGCGGTGCCCGGTTTTCAGTTGGTGCCTTTGTAAAATCAGAATGACAATATAAGGTCTTACTCAATATAATTTCCTTTAAGAGCTCGGTGAACTTCCCAACTGTACAGAGGGTGTTCACATCCAAGCAGATGTTTAAAACTGAATTTAGCTGCAATCTCTGCAAGGCCAGCTGTGCCATGCCAATTCAAGGCCACATTAGCCATGCTCGCCTTGGTGCCATCAACACAATGGGCATTCCTTACCGCTGGGACGCATGCTGATGAATTCTGACACCTTTTTTACTTCTTTAATTCTAAGTTTTGTTTTAGTTTTGATTCCATAACTTGTATTGAATGCTTGAAAATATTTCTAAGCTAAGTGGGTAGATCCCAAGAGTTCTCAGCACAAGGAAAAAAACATATTTTTTTTCTTTTGCTTTCTTTTTGTGTGTGTATCTCTATGAGCCGATGGATCTTGACTAAATTTACTGTAGTAATTATTTCACACTACGTGTAAGTCAAATCATGCTGTACATCTTAAACTTATGCCGTGTCGTATGTCAATTATCTCTCAACAAAACTGGAAAAGAAGCCACCAAAATAAGATGCCCTGAGCCCCAAACAAATGTCCAAGAGATTCTGCTGATTGAGTTTGTCAAAAGAGATGGCTTCACCCCACTGACACATTGTAAGTACAAAAAAAGTATCCTTCTTCTTGAGTTGGGGTTGTGAACACAATACAATATACAGCTGATGTATTACAGAATTGCATCCCTGAAATCTATAATTTTATTAGCCAATGTCACCCCAATAAATTCAATAAAGATAAAGTATCCTTCTTGCTGCTAATGGTTTACAACAATCTTTTACATGCATAAAAGGTAGAAATAACCTCTGAGCAAAATGGCACCACTTCCTAATCTATATAAGAGTAAAAATAGTTCAATCAATTCACTTTTTTTTTTAACAAAAGCAATTTTGTTCATATCAATTTCACACACAAAAACAGGTCTGTTCACTACTCATGTCTTATGAAAGATCAGAGTTTGAACAACCTAACAATTCGGTATAAATGCAGATTTAGTCTGTAAATGAACTATCACACAAAACTTAATTTTTTATTATTTACTCTGTAAAAGATTGCATAGCACTAGTTGGTCAATCTATGTTTCCCTTATGATGACATTTTCTCACAAATAAATTTAAACATCGAATGTATGCAGAACCAAAGTTTCAACTGAACAGCAGATTTCAGCAGCTCTCCCATTTAGGCCTCTCCATCACCCATACTAACTTCCGTGGCTGGATTATGACCCGGAAGAGGCCCGAGGCACTAAAATCATGCATGGTCCCTGGGTCCTGGCTTCCTCCCCTTCTCTTCCCTTGCTCCCGCCATAAAAACAAACACATGAGAGAAAAATTAGAGTAAATCCAAATCCTAATTTTCCATAATGAGAACAAACCAAAAATGAGGAATTGGCCATCCCGTGGTCCTTTCCATTAGCCCATTGGCTATCACTTGTAATAAGATGCTAACAAAGTTGGAGCCAAAAGATTGAGAAGGAAAGAAAAGCCAGATTACAGTCAAGACCATTTATATTCAGGAACGAACCATCCTAAGCGTTTTATCACATTTAAGTGCACTCCTTAAACAGCAGATTAAAACTGGACACAGACTCTCTGCTCCCTTAAATCAGAGGCCGGCCTAATACTGGCCAGTAGGAAACGGCATGAGTGCGGTTATTCTGAGGTGAGGCCTCAAAAGGCCTTGCTGCTCCCCCTCTCGCCCTCTCAAACCCCTGCCACCTGCCACCGAATGAACAAATCACATAGAAGAGAACTGAGGTGTCTGACCAATAGCTGCAGCTGCCCACCATGCAGGCCCCCTAGAATACTGGGCCGCAGTCCAGACCAGCTGTCGGCAGCCGCCGTGAGCCCAGAGCTTCCTTCCCCTCCGAGCCTAGCCTAAACTGGCAACCCATAGGATGAGGAACAGACATATTTTTGTTTTTAAGTCTCTAGAGTTTGGGCAAAGATTGATGATGATACATCATCCAAATCCACTAATTCAGCCCAAATAGACTACTTAATATTGCCTCCAAGAAGTCCATACTACTCCAATCTGCATTTCATATCTAACATTTCTATTTAAAACTATGTGATTTGATATTGATGTGTGTGATCTCAAGGGTCTCTCCTGAATTAAGATGCAATCCCCAAATACACACTTTCTATCATCTATATATATAAAAGCCTAAGCGACCATTACGACCGAACAACTGGAACGACCAGTCGCTATGATGTGCACTGACCACCAAGGAGTAGATGCTCAACGCAGGAGCTGCCCCCTGGTGGTGAGTGCGCTCCCACATCCCACAGTGGGGAGTGCCATTAAGTCAGAAGCTAGGCTCACGGCTCACGGCTGGTGGCGGGAGTCTCTCCGGGATGAGTGCCAGCAGTGTGGCGCTGGCTCAGGCTCCTCCCTGACCACACTGCTACATCTCCCAAGGGGTCCTGGATTGTGAGAGGGTGCAGGCCAGGCTAAGGCCGCCCCCCCATGCTCCCACCTCCCCCCCCAACCCTCCCACCCCCGTGCACTGGGTCTCTAGTTTCTAATAAACCCTGTTCCATTCCTACCTCATTCACCAAGGTAGCACTCTACCTCTTAGCCTAGAATGATTTTTTCTCTGTTTCTCTACAAGTGCTCACAGTACTTTACTTTCTGCTATCTGTATCACCCTTTTGGCCTTAGCATATGGTATCCTGGAGATTTTTCCCTAATAAACTCTATTGTGAAGTTGACTAAAGTAGGCTCCATGGTTTTGTCACATCTTCTAGATGAGCTTATGTTCTGCCCATACTTTCTAGTGCTTTTAACGGATTCTTTATAATACTGACTTACCATTAAATCATTAGTTCCATTAGGGTTGGGAGAAATTATGGACACCTCTGTCCCGTTGTAGTTCCTTGTTCATTAGTAGAAAAGAATTGGTGACTAGGTTATAAAGTTGATCAATTTTAGAAATGGTGAAAGAGCATTAATCTGCCAGTTGAAGATGAATCCTGCTACTTGAAGATCTCCTTTCTATAGCCACTACAATTTGTTGCCTGTATTTATCTTGGTAGTAATACTTTAAGTACTGAGTAAGATAAAGACAATCTGAGTACAGCCCAGAATGAAACTTCCATTCCAAAACGAATCAAGACACAGCGCCAAAATATAGAGGTAAGACTATGAGAATGAAAATTTTTCTAAATTCAAATTAGAATAAAATACAACTTAGTTTTTGTAATAGTAATTTTTATTCTTGTTTGATACATAAAAATCACTTTTATCTTTCCAGAGTACCTTAGAAAACAGTTAATGAGAGGAAGGAAGCACTGGGAGAAGCGTGAAGTCCCCATCTTCGGAGCAAGTGTGTTTGTGGGTGCTTTCCCATCTGAAATGCCCACTTTCTCCCGCTGAGAGCACCTCCAGCCACTTATCGGAGGACCGCCACCTTTCACCTCCTCTCCAAGGCTCTCCCCATCCCCACAGGCAGGCAGAGTAAACCACTTCCTCCTATTACACAACACGCTCTCAGAGGTAGCTGTTTACATGCCCTGCCCTTACTAGTAAGCAAACAGGTTCACTCACTGAACAGATTTTCTTTGGAGGGTATGTCCCCAAGCCTTATTTAGTAAGCCCTTTGGACCTGTGGTTACACAAAACTGTAAAACTGAGAGTGGAGGGCGGAGCTCAGAGCAGAGGGAAGGAGAAGGAGTGATGATGGTAGAGAGGACCACCAGACCTTGTGGGGAAAGCAGGAAGGCCATGGAAGCCCCGTATCCAGGGAAGCAGAGGGGTGGAGCAATGAAGCCCAGACAGGAGACAGAGCTCAGAGGGAGCTGAGCAAGCCTGTCCCGTGCCGATGGGAGCAGTCCATTGCTTATTACTTTACTATCCATATTACAATAAATGTTAGCAAATCTGGGTTAAAACAAACAAACAAACAAACAAACACGATCAGCCCTAGCTAGTTTGGCTCAGTGGATAGAGCAGTGGTCCTCCAACTGAAGGGTCTCGGGTTCGATTCTGGTCAAGGGCACTTTCTCTCATATCGATGTCTCTGTCTATGCCCCTCTCTACCACTCTATCTAAAAATCAATGGAAAAAAATATCCTCAGGTAAGCATTAACTAAAAATAAATAAAAAGCGAGTATGATTTCAGCTTTATATGCAACTTTATGTACAATTATATACAATTATGAGGGAAATACAACATTAAGAAAAACTTTTAGTTGTGACTATTCTAAAATCACAACTATGGATGAAAAGCTGCCTATCTCTGAGCTATATCTAGAACAACATCAAGCAGAAAACTATTACCATTGATAAGTGGTTTCTCAGAATTTCTGGAGTCATTCCAAAGATAGTAACAAAAAAAGAAAAATCAGAAATGAAAATAAAAATGTAAGTTTAATTCCTAAAGTCCTGTATATTTCTTTAGTTTCTTGGGAAGGGATATATTATGATGACCTTAATATCAGCTGTGATAAAGAATTTATTTGACATTGAGATTTTTTTGAGAAATGTCAAAGAATGTCATAATGGTTTACTATTTTAAACAGACAGGACACATTCATCCCATTAGATTGCTGAGTTCAGATCACAAAAGTTAGAAACCTTACATAGGAACACTAGTTAAGCCCTAGCTGGGTTGCTCAGTCGGTTGGAGCATCATCCCATACACCAAAGGTTGTGGGTTCCATTCCCAGTCAGGGTGTTACAGGCAGTCAGACATGAGCAGAGCCAAGATGATGGGCCAGTGACAGAAACTCACCAGATGCCTAGTTGCAAGGGGCAAAACTGGAAGACAAGAACCTCGCCCCCAGGGTAACCTATCCTTCCCTATCATATTACTGGTCATGTGGTTTGTAACCTCTGATTTTTCATATCGATAGTCATGCAGTTTAGTCCCCCTGACCTTTTCCTCTCGAAAGATAAGAGATAGGCCTCAGCTGTATTTCAGCTCCAGGCTCAGAAAAGCAGCAAAATCAGACAAGTGATGCCTTGGCTGCCTCAAGACCAGCTGCACTGACTGATGACCCTTGCCTGGTGCCGACCAGCCCACTAATCATCAGAGACCATGACTCTCAAAGGACACACCTGAAAGCTGATAGATAATCTATTGGGATCCTCCTCTGGGGCATCCCCCAATATTTCCACCCTTAAAAGCCCTTAGACCAGAGGACCCTGTGCTCTCCCTCCCAGGAGCACCCCCTTGCTTTTCCCTTCCCCTCATCTGCCTCCCTGGGGCATTACCTGTACCTTCCTCTCTCTTTCTCCTGCCCCTCCCTGGGGCATTACCTGTACCTTCCTCTCTCCTTCCCCTTCCCCTCCAGGGACATTAATTACCTTTACCTTCCTTATTCCTAACTTCCAAGGACAGCTGTTTCCTGAGCCCATTTCTCCTACCACTCACTTTTTTGATCTCTGTGATTTTCTAAATAAAACTAGAGGCCCGGTGCATGAAATTCGTGCATGGGGTGGGGGTATCCCACAGCCCAGCCTGCACCCTGTCCAATCTGGGATCCCTCTCACAATCAGGATATCTTGCCTGCCTTCCTGGTTGTCCCTAACCGCTTCTGCCTGCCAGCCTGATCACCCCCTAACCACTCCCCTGCCAGCCTGATTGATGCCTAACTGCTCCCCTGCAGGCCTGGTCCCCCCCAACTGCCCTCCCCTGCAGGCCTGGTCCCCCCCGCCCAACTGCCCTCCCCTGCTGGCCTGATCGCCCACAACTTCCCTCCCAACTGCCCTCCCCTGCTGGCCATCTTGTGGTGGCCATCTTGTGTCCACACGGGGACAGCCATCTTGTATGCTGGAGTGATGGTCAATTTGCATATTACTCTTTTATTAGACAGGATGTCTCTTATAGTTTGGGTCTTGGCTCTGAATTCTTTCTTAGCCAGAACTCAAGTACCGAGGCTGCGGGAACCCAGGTCTGGTCTGACCTCCCTGGTCTAACACCGTGTGCCATGCCAGTCTAGCACCTGGTGCCGCTCTGGCCTCCGCCAGCACAGCCACCATGTGACCTGGATCAATTCCCTTCCCTCTTTACCAGACGTTAATTCCTACCTGTGCTAGTTTCCCCCTTCCTTCTCGCCAGGAAGCAGCCTTGGAATTAGCGATATTTAAAAAGTCATCTAAACAGTGTTTCTAGAAAGCAAAAAGAAAAACGCTTTACGTAAGTTAGTTCTAGTTCCCTACTCCAGCTAGGCTTTTAACACTGCTTGGGGATTAAAGAAAACACTTAAGGAAGCTAGAAATTACGCTCTTTGCTATCCAGTAGGAGTTTTGGTTGTTTAACTCTCATGTGTGCTACTCAGCACAGTATGTTAATATGTATATAGAACTAAGAATAGTCAGATGTGTTGAAAACGAGAAATGACATTGTGGATGAAAGGGGCCACATGCTAACCTGACAAGCTCAGGGGAGGCCTGCATGGCAGTCTTGCAAACTCAGAGACCTAAAGTAACCACAAAGGATGGTCTGAAATTAAACTTTAACTAAACGCAGTTACAGTGGGTGGTGACATCCTAGGCCGGTATCTTCACTGACAAGGTCAACCTTTACCTTACCCGAGCCTATCTGTCTTTTTGCATCTATGATAACATATCCTTTGAAATGTCTGGGTAACTTGTAACTTCCCTTTTTCTGGACCCCTTGGGGCACAACCTAATGTGCTGGGCGCCAGGACAGATACCACAAATTCCTTCATTATCATGTTAATTGTTCCTGTACCCACCTAAGTATGTCCATCATTTTACTTTTTATCCAATCCCATGGGCTCCCACCCCCACCCCCGCTTTGCTTTATCCCACCTCCTTAATCTATCACCAGTGGATTTCATGTAACTCACCTATGTCCTTTTTCTTTGATTGCAATGTATAAATACAGATATATAACCTGCCATTCTCCGGAGCATTATCTCAATTCGTTGAGGTTCTGCTTCCTGGCATATGCCGACAGTTTGGCTCAAATAAACTCACAAAAATTCTTTACAGGCCTCAATGGTTTTTTACGTTAACATTACTAAGTATACTTATTTGCTTTTCTATGCAGTTTTTTTTAAAAAATATAAATTCCCAGCTCTCCACCCACAAGGAGAAATGGAAAAGCAGGCACCCAGGAAATATCTAAACGGAAATGGAAATCATCATCTTGACAATAGTAACCAAGAGTGACTGAGGCCAGGCACTTTTCAAAATACTTCAAACATATTAACTCCTCCAATTCTCATACCAGCTCTGAGGGAGGTGCTACTGCTATCCCCGCTGTGATGCAAACGCAGGCAGCCTGGCTCCCAAACCGCAGTCACTGGGTAAGCAGCAGCCCACCAGTGAACACCCCCGGACACAGAGGATTCATTTCTAAAATCACTATAAACACGGGGTGTTATCAGACCCATTCCAATCACCATGGTAGGTGAGGGCCTGGGTTTATACTATTCTTCTCCTTTACACATTTCTAAAGAGAGAGCATTTTAGGTAGTACGTAGCTCAGGAGTTTGGGTGAACCTTGTTTTAAATAGAGAAATAAATACTAGACTAAGAATCCATTGTCAAAGCTTGATCATTTTGGACATGTTGCTTCTCTGGGGCTCAGACATAAATTAAGGGTGTTGAACTCAATTATCAGTTGCAGGTCTAAATACGTCGTGATTTTAGACCATCCATCAATCAACCAACAAGAAGCCTTCCCCTGACATCCACCACCTCCTCCCCCAACCACAACTCAAAAAGGCCGGGGCAGCAGTGCCGAGTTCACCGCACCAGTGCTGACATTTCTGAACCAGTAGCATACTGAATTAGGGAAGCAGTCCTGCCCATTAATAGTGTGGGCTCTAAAGTCAGATCTGGCCCAGCTGGTGTGGCTCAGTGGTCCAGCATCGACCCATGACCAAAGGTCCCTGGTTCCATTCCCAGTCAGGGTACATGCCCAGCTGCAGGCTCGATCCCCGGTAGGGGTGTGCAGGAGGCAGCCAATCAATGTATCTCTCTCATCGATGTTTCTATCTCTCTATCCCTCTCCATTTCTCTCTCTCTAGAAATCAATAAAAACATATTTTTAAAAAGTCAGATCTGGGTTCAAATTCAAACGGAGATTTCTAACTGCTTGACTGCATGCAAGTTTCTACTCTTTTTTAAGTCTTAATGTTTTCTTTAGAATGGGAATTAATGCCTGGCCAGTGTGGCTCAATGGTTGAGCATCGACCTATGAACCAGGAGGTCATGGTTTGATTCCCAGTCAGTGCACATGCCCGTGTTGTAGGCTTGATCCCCAGTAGGGGATTTGCAGGAGGCAGCCGATCAATGATTCTCTCTCATCACTGATGTTTCTGTCTGTCTCTCCCTTTCCCTGAAATCAATGAAAATGTATTTTTAAAAAATAAAATGGGAATTAATAGTAATAATGCCTACTTCATTGTAGGGGTTAAATAAAATAATGCATGTAAAGCATTAGGACAGTTTCAGCATGACCTGGTATGATCTTTTCAATAAACAGTGTCTAGAATGACAGTTCACTGACATCTTATAACCCTGTCACTTCTACTAGGAAATAAACTCCTGTAGTATTGGGAAGGTAACTTACAATTTTTTATCCCTCACACTTAGTCCATAGAGGAAGAACTCTGAATCAGTTAGGGAATAAATGACACTGAAATGTATCGACTAGGTTTGGCAATCAGAACATCATTGGTGACCTAGGCCTGAGCTGCTTTACTGAAGCCTTTGTGGGGTGTTGCAAAGGGATATATCTGACTACAGAGGCTGAGGTTTATGCGTGAAAACAGAAGTGGTCGGCGGAACTTTCGAAGCTCTCAAGGACGGGCGAATACAGTGAAGTGTGACGATCAAAGAAAGTTTGTTTTGAAATGAGAAATGTAGAGCATGTTTATAAGTCAAAAGGAGAGAGCAATAAAATGACAGCAGAACACATATAGTAGAACAGAGACTTAAGGATCAAGATCCCAGAAAAGGAAGATACTTAGAAAATGGGAGGTTAGACACCTTTAAATTAGAATGGCGGGGTCCTGGCCGGGTAGCTCATTTGGTTAGAGCAGTGGTCGGCAAACTCATTAGTCAACAGAGCCAAACGTCAACAGTACAACGATTGAAATTTCTTTTGAGAGCCAAATTTTTTAAACTTAAACTTCTTCTAACACCAGTTCTTCAAAATAGACTTGCCCAGGCCATGGTATTTTGTGGAAGAGCCACACTCAAGGGGCCAAAGAGCCGCATGTGGCTCGCGAGCCGCAGTTTGCCAACCCCTGGGTTAGAGTGTCATCCTAGTACACAAAGGTTGTGGGTTTGAGCTCTGGTGAGGGCACATACAAGAAGCAACCAATGAATGCATAAGTGGAACAAGAAAACCAGATGTTTTTCTCTCTCTCTTTCTCCTCCCTCCCACCCTTCCTCTCTCAAAAATCAACAAATTAAATTAGATAATAAAATAAATAAATTAGAACAGAGGGATGGACATAAAATATTAATATTTTTGAGGATGTGGAGCAACTGGAACTGTCATAGCCTACTGGTGGAAGTGTCATCTGGAATGATTAACTTTGGGAAACTGGCAGTATCAACCACAGCTAAACATATAACCTACGGGACCCCAGAAACTCAATTCATAGGTAGAGAAATATGTGCACTAAAACCCATGCCTGAGAATGTCATAGCAGCATTTTCACAATAGCAAAAAACTGAGGGGGGAAATGTCAATCAACAGGAGAATGTGTAAATCAATTGTGGTATGATCAAACAATAGAACCCTACATAGCAATGAAAATGAATAACCCAGAGCTACACAATGTGAATAATCTTGCAAGCATGATAGTAAGTGAATGTCGCACAAAAAAATACACTGTACGATTCCACTTCTATAAGGCACCTGCACTAATCTGTGCTGTTGAGGAGTGAAGGAAGTAACCTGAGGGAGTATGAGGGGACTTCTGAAAGCGGGGTATTTCTATTTCTCGATCTGGGTGATAACTACATAGATGTGTCAGTCTGGGATAATGCTGTCACCTGTACGCGTATAAAGAATGCTCTAGACTGCCTACTTTCTTATGTATGAATGTCATACTTCAACTAAAAGGTTTATCAAAAATAAGTTTTAAAAGAGCTGAAAGAGTTAAGTTATTTTTATTTGTTAAAAACATACTGTTCTGGTGCTTCATACAATGAAATTTGTACTTCAAATTACAATGAAACCAGTCTCCCCAGGGTACACAGCTGTGCCTTAGCTCTTTCTCTCCAGTTTGGCCACGGGACCCTGGGATTGGTGAAGAAATTCTGGTTTTAAAGTAACCAGAGACCAGAGCTGGTGGAAAGGGGTAAGGGCCCAGAGATCTCACTGAAGCAAAAAGTGGCAAAAGCTCAAGCTAGCTTGACAACAGAGTTCAAGATTTCAGAGGAAGATGAAGTATAAGGAGAGAGTTGCCTAAGCGAAATGGGTAGAAAATCGCTGTATTTTAAAGGTCACGGAACTGTAGTGTAAGGGTGTTAGAAAAATGAATTGTAAAAAAGTGTAAATCTGAAAATGCTAATATAATGCTGTGATGGAGTTGGGGGAGGGGACGGGAGTATGAGGTATAGGGGTTCAAAACAAGTCACCCCAAGATGTGCCTCTGTAGTATGCAAATTATCTTGAGCTAAGGAAACCAAGACCTTTTGGACTCAAGAGGAATAGAAGAATCTGAATTAAGGGCCTTGCCCATACTAAGCTATGGGACAGCAAACTACTCATTACGGAGTATCTGCTCTTCTTGTCATCCTGCAATGACCGTCTGAAGCCACAAGGCACCTTATGTCATCCTTAGCTCAGACTGCCATCTATACATCATTTTAACTCTCTGTCCCTGAGACTCTCGCGTATGTGGGGTTCTCATGCACACATATGTATGAAATTTGGTTTTCTCTTGATGTAATTGTTAGACCAGCCGAAAAAAACCTTTGAGGACAGAGGAAAGTTTCCTGCTCCCCCACAGTGGCAAGACATTTCTTGGTCAATGTGGAGAAGCAACCAGAAGTCTGATATAATGAGCAGGAGACTCAAGGCTGAAGGGCTGGTACACAAGGGGGAGGGGGAAATGGTCTGGAGGAGAGAATGATCAGAACGCCACACATCTTTACACTGCATAGCACATCTGATCTTGTTGGCGCGGTTAGCTAGTTATAATAAAGGAAGGGAGCAAAGGGAATCAGACATTAAGCCTAATGAACTAGGGAGCTGAACTGTCTACATGAAGCCTACTTCACTAGGAAGTTGCAGCACTCACAGGCTCCCCAGGAGACCACCCCATCCTCCACCTTCGGGACCTAGTCTGAGAAGGGGGACAGAAAAAAAATCTCCCCGGAGAACAGCTGGCCTGGAACCTGGACTGTTGGTGAGGGAGGGGGGAAATTCCTTTGCTGGGCACATGTGCAGTAGAGGCCAAGAGCACAGGGGAAGGTCCTTCTACCTTGAGGCCTGTGCAGTAGGTAACAAAAGTAGCAGCCAAAATGGCAACAAACAGGGGTGAAGCCTGGCCTTCGAAAAGGATCGGATTGGATGAGGGCATGGCACCCTGAAGGTCTACGAAAGGGACTGGTTAAGGGGAGGGCCCAGCACAAGCCTGGGAAAACCCCAGGAAGTAGACTGGATAAGTTGAAAGAGAGCTCACTCATTCGGAAAACCAAGAAAATACACGGATGATTCTTGGGATTCTCAGGGCTGTGCTGCAAGAGCCTGTCTGCCCTCTCCATCCCTGAGGGTGTATTATTTCCCTTCACCCCAGTAAACCTTACCGCTATGTTTAAACTTCTCCCAGGCATGTGCCCTTGGACATTAATTTCTTGTGACACGCAAGGACCCATTTTCACCAGCAACCATCTGACCGCCAGCCCGCTCTGCTGTCTCCTTCCTCCAGGTACAAGCCTGCTAAGAGTATCACAACGGTGTCTTCCTCATATCTCTCAAAGCACTTACTTCAACTCCTCGCCCATAGGTACACATTATTTATTTAGCTGCAAACTTCACCCACAGAGATTGAGGTGTTCTATAAGAAATATTTAACATATAATGTATAAATCAGGACCAGGGAAAATATCCTATCCTATATAATAAAAGCCTAATATGTAAATTGTCCCCTCGGGCAGTTGTTCAACCAGGAGTTCGACTGCTTGTTATGATGTGTGCTGACCACCAGGGGGTGGCACGGAACATGGCAGGCGCTGGCAGCAGGTGGCAGTGGAGGCGATGGGCCCCGATGAGAGCGGGACCAGTGGGATGGTGGAACAGGTGAGGGGGCGATGCCAGGCCAAGGTAGGTGCGAGCATGGGCCCAATTGCCCTGAGACCAGCAGCGGCAGCAGGGGGCGGAGCCACCACCCAGCTCCCAGATCGCCCCAATCGATCGCCCCGCAGGCGGGGTGGTGGAGCAGGTGAGGGGGCAGTGCCAGGTGGGGCTGGGAGGTTGGGGGTGTGAGCTGCGGCACCGATCTTCACAGGCCACCCCGGAGCCCCACCCATGCACGAATTCATGCACCGGGCCTCTAGAAAATTATAATTGAAAACCAGACAAGGGGAGTTCAGAATGTAGACATGCAGACAGATTTTAAGTATTTGTTGTCCTGGATTGGGACCCACCCCTTCCCATTCCCTTCACCCACACACACTCATCTCAGGAAACCATTAAAAATTTTTTTGTTATTTTTTCTTTTCTTTTTTTAGCATTCAGATTTTAATTCTGATCAAAATTAAGCCTCAGCCCTTTCTCAACTGTGTAGCATATTACCTTCCCCGTGTTCTCTAATACAGAGATACTAGTTTCAGAATTCTCTGACAAAACAAATGCAAATAGGGTATTTTGCATTACGGGTAAAGCAGATCCGTTGCCATGGTGAATATTTTCACCACCTTCATAGAATAATCTGTATCGCTCCATTTTAAGCAATCTGCCTTTGCTTCCTTGCTCATAAAAACCTCAGGCTCTCTTCCTTTAATTAGCATGAGACAGGAATAACTGAGTACTTGGTGCAAAAAAAGAAAAACTCGGGTGAAGTGTCTTATAAAGATGAGATCACAGAAAATAAAAAAAAAAGCAAAGAAATAGACATAATACCAAAATGAGTAAATAATGTTATCTCTGGAAAATCCCAAAGTTAATAAAGAAAGGGTTAATTACAATAAGAAAATCACCCCTGTTATAAGCATGTCTAACTTGATTGCCTCAATCTTGGCATTAATTCTTTTCTAATATCCCAAAATGAATTCCAATTTCCCTAGCAACATCACCAGGGACCATTCTATTCTTATTCTCTCCATAAATGCATTTATTCCCCCATAGGCAAGCTAAAAATGTGACTTTTGTGAATATATTTGTTTCTTTATGCCTTATACCAAAAATATAAATGCATGTAACTACTGAAAATGGACAGCTGATATAATTTTGTGTGTAAGTAACAAATGCTCTAATGTTATAAGAAACTAAGTAAAAAACAAGGGATTTTATTTAACTAGTTGCCAACAGGAATACCCTGTAATACAAATAATTATTTTCTAGTTAAAATCTCACGAAAGCAATTCCAAAGGCATGTTCCATCTGACAAAGCTATTTTGATGGCACGCCACATCCATGCTTTTTTTAGTTAGTAGATGTTCTGAGACTAGATATGGTGGAATGTAACTGGAGCTAAAGCTCCAAGTTCTAGACCCATGCTGACCAATAAATAGAGTAGGTGCTAGCCACATATGGCTACTGAGCACTTGAGATGAAGGCCAAATATTGACCAGATCTCTAAAAAGAATTTACCTCATTAATGTTTAATTAGATCACATATGAAAATATTTTTTGTATTTTGGGTTAAACAAAATATATTCTCCTTCCTTCCATCCATTTTTATTGTTGAAAGTTATTACATATGTGCACCCCCCCCCCATTTCCTCATTCTAGTCCACCCTTGCCCCAAGCCTTCTCCACACAATTGTCTGTATCCATTGGTTATACATATAACCAATGGTTGATCTCTTCCCACCCACCCCCACCTTCTGAGATTCTACAGCCTGTTCCATGCTTCTGTGTCTCTAGATCTATTCTGTTCATCAGTTTATTTTGTTTATTAGATTCCACATATGAGGGAGATCATGTGATACCTGTCTTTTTCTCTAACTAGCTTATTTGGGTTAAACAAATAGAATGTTTCACAACTCTGGCCTCAATATTCCTACCAGGTATAACCTGTTGGGGCTGAGGAGGAGCCCGAGAGCTCCAATTCCATCTGAATCCCACTGCTCATATAACATCTGCGGATGTGCTTAAGGAAGACCAGAAAAAAACACCTATCTAATAAAAAAGAGTAATATGCAAATTGACCATCACTCCAACACACAAGATGGCTGTCCCCATGTGGACACAAGATGGCCGCCACAAGATGGCCAGCAGGGGAGGGCAGTTGGGAAGGACCAGGCCTGCAAGGGAGGGGCAGTTGGGAGGGACCCAGGCCTGCAGGGGAGAGCAGTTAGGGGGGACCAGGCCTGCAAGGAAGGGCAGTTGGGGGGGGGGGGGCACCAGGCCTGCAGGGGAGGGTAGTTGGGGCGGGGGACCAGACGAGCAGGGGAGAGCAGTTAGGGGCGATGAGCCTGGCAGGGGAGGGCGTTAGGCAGTTCAGGGTGACCAGGCCTGTAGGGGAGGGCAGTTGGGGGCGATGAGGCTGGCAGGGGAGGGCAGTTAGGGGTAACTGGGTCGGCAGGGGAGGGCAGCTCGGGGGGGGGGGGGGGGGGGACCAGGCCTGCAGGGGAGGGCAGTTAGGGGTGACCAGGCTGGCAGGGGAGGGCAGTTAGGGGCAATCAGGCTGGCAGGGGAGTGGTTAGGGCAGTGATGGGCAACCTTTTGAGCTTGGTGTGTCAAACTTTGCCAAAAAACTGAGCATAACTCGGGTAGTGTGTCACTTTGAGGAAAAAACATTATTTCACAAATGTTTCATCCTCAGGAGCAGCAAATGTTTCATCCTCGGCATGCGGCCGCCTCAGCGACCGCGTGTCATCAGAAATGGCTACGCGTGTCAGTGCTGACACGCGTATCATAGGTTCGCCATCACTGGGTTAGGGGGTGATCAGGCTGGCAGGCAGAAGTGGTTAGGGAAATCAGGAAGGCAGGCAGGCAAGCAGTTGGGAGCCAGCAGTCCTGGATTGTGAGAGGGATGTCCGACTGGGATCGGGCCTAAACGGGCAGTCAGACATCTCTCGAGGAGTCCCAGATTGGAGAGGGTGCAGGCTGAGCTGAGGGACAAACCCCCCACCCCATGCATGAATTTCGTGCACCGGGCCTCTAGTTTTTTAATTAAAAAAAGTAGTATGAAGTGTTCTTCCTACCACAAGGTTGTCAGGAGAGTGGATTCAAAGGACATACGTGTGACATTGTCTTAAAAACTAAAGTAGAGTCACTTTTCTAGCCCAGAGTTACCGTACGAATCAGGTTTCACATTGTACAACCAAGTAGGTTAAAAAGGCTTCTCAATTCTTACTGTAGAAGTGCCCCAAAACAAAGCACTAGAGAGTTTTTGTCTGGTCTATTGGAGAAAACACCCAGGGGAATCCTCTGGTATTCAGGAGTTCAAAGCTCTCTTCACTGGGGAATCGGAGACTGAGGGGGGTCAGGTAGAGTCACTGTAACAACTTAACAAAGACACGGCTCAGCACGTTGGGTTCAGTGTATCTGAATGTTCCTTGAGAGCAGTTCACCTGTGCAGCCAACGCACCCTTCCTCTGGAGGAACCTCTAAAACTCACAAACATACATCGACCCCAGTGATTTTCAACCTTTCTCATCTCATGGCACACACACTAATTGCTAAAATTCTGCAGCACACCCAAAAATATATATTTTTTTGCCAATCTGACAAAAAAGAAAAGGTATAATTTTGATTCATTCATTCATAGTGTTGTGTTGTCTGTTGCCGTTTTTTGTTTTTGTTTTTTTAATTGACAATCTAAGGGAAAAGACACTGTGTGTGGCCCTGACTAGAGTCAGGTATACTGCATGTTTTCAAGATTCTTGCAGCACACGGTTACAAATCTCTCATCTACCCTATTGGAAGGTGAAAAGTAACCACCATTAGTTATGTTGTTTCTACTCAAAATCTATACACATTTTTATCTCTTAGAAGTAAATGGGGCCTGGCTGGTGTGGTTCAGTGGTTGAGTATCCACCTATGAACTAGAAGGTCCCATTCCCAGTCCAGGCACATGCGGGGCTAGACCCCCAGTGGGAGGTGTGCAGGAGGTAGCCAATCAATGATTGTCTCTCATCATTGATGTTTTTCTCTCCCTCTCCCTCCCCCTCTCCCTTCCGCTCTGAAGTCAATAAAAATATTTTAAAAATAAATGGAAACAAATATCTTCAAAAGGCTCTAGCCGTTTTAGCTCAGTGGACAGAGTACTAGCCCTCAGACTGAAGGGTCCCGGGTTTGATTCCGGTCAAGGGCACATACCTTGGTTGTACGGTCGATCCTGGCCCTGGCTGGGGCACGAGCAGAAGGCAACCAATCAATGTGTCTCTCTCACATTGATGCTTCTGTCTGTCTCTCCCCCTCCCTTCCACTCTCTCTCAAAATCAATGGGGGAAAAAACTTCGAAAGAATGGAAGTGATTTAACAGTTTCCAAAGAAATTTGCACTGTCTCAGTATGTAAACACACTGGTTAATTTGACCTTTAATCCTTTTTCTCAGCAACTATCAAAGGGCAAACTAAACCAGGCCATTGATCTCACACTTACCCTAAAAATAGACTGTTATTATCTCCTTCCCTCAGTCTTTTGTTCTAAGAGCTTCCTAACAGTGAAAATAAATTGCGAATAATGCTGAGTCAAGTTAAGGCCTTTAAGGCTTAAACTCTAGCTGGCTAACTCTTTATTAGAAGCCAGGGGTGAGTCAAGAAAGTCAATGAGATGGGAAAGCATAAGAGAGATAAAATGTCTCTTTAAGTTACAAGTTTGCCACTGAATGTGGAAACATTTTCAACTTCCTTCCCACTTTCTTTTACTTGGAGATAGGGATGGATTCAACAAATGGTATAAATTACAAAGAAATGCCACTAACAGAGCCCCAAGAGAACAGCAAAGTCAATCCTGAATTCTGCTGGCTTCCTGCGTAGATCGCTTCGCCATGCCCAGGTGGCCTTCTCCATCCCCTCACATTCCTCCACTGTACTTTCAGGACCACGGAAGAGACCACGTAGACAATGAGGGAGGGAGCCAGTCCTGGAAAACTTTACTGCTTTTTACTTCCACTTAGCACCACACTCATTAACAGAAATCCATGTAATTCTAAGACCAATCGAACGATTATTCTAGAATATTTAGATTTGTTTTCTTAAACTATACCAGATAGGTGAAAGACAGGAAAATAAAGGCATAAGCTCATTTTAGTTAGGTAAATTCTAATTATTTTCTGGATTACTTTAATAACTTATTTTTAAACATAAGATGTTTTTAAAAATATATATTTATTGATTTCAGAGAGAAAAGGGAAAGGGAGAGAGAGAAACATCAATGAGAGAAATCATTGATCAGTTGCCTCCAGCACACCCCACACTGGGGATTGAGCCCACAACACAGGCAGGAATTGATGAACCATGACCTCCTGGTTCATAGGTCAACGCTCAACCACTGAGCCAGATTGGCCGGGCATTAGTAACTACTTTAAAGCTCACATACATTACTTGCTGGCTACCAATCAAACCAAATAAAAAATTCGCAGTTTCACCCTGGTTGGGTGGCTCAGCTGGTTGGAGTGTCCCGTACACCAAAAGGTTGTGGAGTTCGATTCCCAGTCAGGGCACATCCCTACCTGGCTGCTGGTTCAGTCCCCAGTTGGGGCATGTATGGGAGGCAACATCAACGTTTCTCTCTCTCTCTCAAATCAAAGAGAACATATCCTCAGGTGAGGATTAAAAAAAGAATCCGCAGTCTCTATTCTCAACTTTACTTAGGTGTGGCTCGTGGCAAAGCTGGCGCACCACGCTGGCCTGGGCAGGACACTGGGCCCAGCCCTGCTCACCTCCTCCACGACGTACCTATTCTTGATCTTCAAATGCTCCCTCCCCTCTAGGTGTTTTTCTCAAGTCAACAAACATGAACTCCTGTCTAGTACACCTTTCCCGGTTTATTCAATTCACATGCACTGTGCCACGTACTGGGAATGCCAGGGAGAATAAACAGACAATCCCTGACCTCATAAAATGTACAGCCTGGTGAAGGAAAACCATCGCGATAAAGGCACACCTGGTAGGTGTACACATGCCTGGCAGCGGGAAGTGCCCGGAGCACAGGGTAAGCTCACGTAGGAGCACGCCAATGACGAAGCTATTTCAACAGCCATCTTGAGAGATACTGAGATAACCGGGAACAGTGGCTGGAGAGATGCACGTGACTTGGAAACTGACTGTAAGCAAGTGAAGCAGAGGAAGAGTCAAGGAAGACACCCAGATTTCTGCCTGGCCATCTTGGTGGCTGAAAATGCCATGGAATGTGAGAGGCCACCGTGGTATGTAGACAGGTTCAACCGGAGGTGCCTCCGGGGAGTCAACAGTGGGTGGATCGAAATGATGGGCAGAGCTTGGGAACAGACTAGAAACAGGCTGGAGGCTGCGGAGACTCACATGGTAGCTGAAGCCATAAACTGAGAAACCCCAACACTGAAGGTACAAGGAGGAAACTGGAAGTTAAAGGAGTCCTTATGGGCTGGCTTCTCCCTTCTCCCCTGGGTCTGCTACTGACTCGTGAAACTACGGCCATGAGTCACGGCCGTACTGTCAACACAACTGCAAGTGCACAGAGATTTCTCATTCCACTCGCCTGAGGCCACTCCTACTAGTACATCGACTACAATCTGGCTTTACTCTCACCCCTTACAGACACTGTCCTCCCTGTGGAACCGATTAATTTCCTGGAGTGTTCTTAATAACCTCCTAATGGTAAGACCCACTGGCCTTATTTCCGTTTCAGTGTCTGAGACCCCCGCACCCTCTAGTTCTCCTACATTCCCCGTCACTCCTCGTCGTTCACCTTGTGTCTACTTGCTGGCTGTTGGTGTTCCCCAGTGTCCCATTTCACCTTCTCCTCTAGTCAGTCCTTCCTGCCTTTCCTGATTAACCTCACACTGGTGCCACCTATCAGCGGTGATTCCTGCCTCTCTCACTAATCCTCGCCTCTCTCCTAAGATCCAGACCTTGGTTTACATCTCCTTACTGGATATTTTCCCCCTTCATCCCCTCAGGCACCTCAAATACAACCTGTTCAAACTTAAGCTCACTGTCACTTCCCTAAAACTTGTTCCTCTTTTCTTTATGGGCTATTGACTTCACCATTCCCTCAAGCCAAAAATCTTACTGCTTCTCTCCAACCTCTTCCTGCCACTCATTCAACCAGTTCCACTGCAATTCCTCAAAACAACTTTCCAGATCAAAGAGGAAGCCCGGCTGTGCACTCTGCTGTGTTTCAACAGAGATTGCTTACGTCAGGGCCATCCCAGATGGAGTCCTGCGTTGGCTCTATCAGGTCTGCCTGCCCTGGAGCTGCTGCAGAGTTCTGCATCATTCAAGGGAATGATGTCAGTGTCTAACCTCATAATGCCTCCACCGGCTTCTTGGTGCCGCTGCGGGAGGTCCGGGGGGAGGGGTGCACTTTATCTTGACAGATGTCTAGCATTTCTCATCTCCTAATAAGCTCTTGGAAAAGCCTTTAGATCTTTGTCCACCCTAAGTGTGGTCAGCAGTGACATCATGGGACCTTGTTAAAATGCAGAATCTCTTATAAGAATGACTCAAGTGCACATCAAAAGTTTGAGAAGTGCTGGCTAGATGCTTTATATCAGTGGTCGGCAAACCGCGGCTCGCGAGCCACATGCCGCTCTTTGGTCCCTTGAGTGTGGCTCGGTGTTAGAACCACTTCTTCAAAATAGACTCGCCCAGGCCGAAAACCGCCTTCTGCGCACGGGCCAGGAAGTTTCAATCGCACTGTACGTGCGCGCCCGCCCGTGGTATTTTGTGGAAGAGCCACACTCAAGGGGCCAAAGAGCCGCATGTGGCTCGCGAGCCGCGGTTTGCCGACCACTGCTTTACATGAACTGAATTTCTCAACTCCCAAGACACATCGTACCATTTCAGATCTATGTCTTTCAAAAGCTATATCATCTGCTGGGAAGGTCCTATCAAACCTTCTACACCTTGCAGGCCTACACTAATGTAAGAGCCCCTAGCGCAAGACGGTACACAGTGGGCC
Organism: Cnephaeus nilssonii; assembly: GCF_951640355.1. Taxonomy (NCBI): domain Eukaryota; kingdom Metazoa; phylum Chordata; class Mammalia; order Chiroptera; family Vespertilionidae; genus Cnephaeus; species Cnephaeus nilssonii. The sequence goes on from NC_137074.1 coordinate 16,640,075, forward strand.
AGAAACAAGTCATTGATTGGGTCATTTAATCAGTTAACAGATGAGCCTCGGGTTCTGAAGTGCATTCAGGTGGAAGTTGAATGTTAGGCAGTTGGAAATAGAGGCCCAGAGTTCAAAGGAGAGGTGAGCTGAGCTGGCAATCCTTTTAAGTCAGTAGCAAACTATTTCAGAGGTTACAGTAATGAATAGGTAAGGTCACCCAGGTTTAAGATGGAGACTGAGAAGACGACTATGAGCCAAATCATGGGAAGGCTGACATTGAAGGGACCTATTGTAGAAGGCAGTGTAAGTAAATCAGGTTAGCAGGGTGGGAAAGGACCACAATAGGTGTCTAGGAGCTCCCCCCAAAATAAATGGACCTGGCACCCCGTTATTGTTACCTTTGGCAATTGAAGCTGGGGTGGGGTTGGAGGTGAGGTGGGGAAGTGGAAAAGAACAATGAGGACAGAGAGAAAGCAGATGCTTAACTTCTTTAGCCGAACAACTGAATGGGTCAGGGCTAGTGAAATGATCACTACAAGGACCACTGCATGAGAAGGGAGATAAAGAGAAATGCAACTGACGAGAGCTACATCATATACATGAGCCTCGTGGCAAAAAGAGGTTAAAAACTTAGTCACGCAACATTTGCTGAACACTGGCTATCTGCCACGAGCCACAGGCTAACCCTGGGACTGTAACAACAAACAACACAGGGAATGCCCCTGCCCTCTGACCTGGCGCAGGGAGATAAATGGAGTCACTGGTGGAGATCCCATCGCACATAGGTTCAGGAGCCAAGGTAGGGTGGCTCCCCTTGAAGAAGAGGCAACTTCTGCTCTGGGGGTTGGGATAATGGCAGGAATGTAAATGTTGAGAGGTCCGTGGAGGGATAAAGTTCACATCTAATAATCCTCTTTATTAAAAGACGCCAGGAAAACTAAAAAGAAATGTTTCACTTTGCTCCTCAACAACTCTGAGATAGTCGGACCCCCATTCCTGACACATAAAGTGAGTGAGGCACACAGGAGGGCAGAGGCCTGCTCCATCCAGCGGCTAACGAGGGATTGGGAGACCAGAATCACCGACCGGTGCACTTTCAGTTCCGCTCACGCTGACAGCGTGGGACACAGCAGCACCCGAGCTTTAACAAGGTGCCCAGGTGCTGCTGCTCTGCAGGGACCTGAGCCACATTAGTCTGCAACACAGTCCGAGCCCTGGATCCTCGGGTTTTCAACAAAGATAAAGGACTCAAAGGGCTAATGATAAAAACCTCCATACTTGGCACACAGCCAAGACAATAGTAGGTTCTTAATAAATGACTAGTAACCAGTTAATAGGAATTTAGGATGTGGATTAGAGTAATCAAAGAAGAAAGTATGCCCTGGCCGGAAGCGCAGTTAGTTAGAGCGTTGTACCAATACAGGGTTTTGGATTCGATTTCCAGCCAGGGCACATACAAGAATCAACCAATGAATGCATAACTAGGTGGAACAACAAATCCACGTTTCTCTCCCTCTCTCAAATCAATCAACAAAAAATTTTTAAAAGAGCAAAGTAGCTGCTTTTAGAGGCAGAATGGCATGGTTATAAGAGCAAGAATGAAGAAGGAAATTTGTGATCTTGGCAAGTTACAGAACCACCCTGTGCCTCAGTTTCCACACCTGTACAACAGGAATCATCATAATATATCCCCTCTAAGGTTGCTAGATAGAGTATATGTGAAGCCCTAGATTCTAGGGCCTAGAAGAATGCCTGGTATTTAGTAACTGTTCAATCGAGGCTTTAATTTTACTACCATTGCTACTGCTCTACTACTACTGCCACTACCAGTGCTGTGGGATGACTTGTTGCTAGTTTGGCAATTAAAATGCATCCAAAGGAGTTCTATCAGCAACCAGAGTATGGCACCAAACTCCTTACAACCCATACAGAGACAGCTAGCTCCAGGGGAAGCTCTACCCCTCACAGCACTGCAATTTTTAAAACATATTAAGTCCCCACCTTGTTTTGCCAACTGCAGGATTATGCTACCACTCAACTGGAGTTCTTCATAAATTTCTGAAGTGGCAAGAAGTAGCTGAAGAAATACTCAAAACCATACATCAATTACATAGTTTTTGAGTTGTCTCCTAGGCTGGAAAATTAAAATTAAAAATAGTTCTCTGGCCCTAGTTGGTTTGGTTCAGTGGATAAGAGCCTCCGCCCCAAGACTGAAGGGTCCTGAGTTCAATTCCAGTCAAGGGCACATACTGTGGTTGCAGGGCAACCAATCGATGTGTTTCTCTCATATCGATGTTTCTCTCTGTCTTTCCCTCTCTCTTCCACTCTCTCTAAAAAAAAATCAATGGGAAAATATCCTCCGGTGAGGATTAAAAAAAAAAAAAAAGCTGTCCAGTTTAGCTAGATGTTCGCTGTACCCTACTGTACACTTGATGAGCAGAATGGCCTGTGTGTCAAAATACCCTTGTTTGTGATTGTGCCTACCGAAGTGAGGCATCCAGAAAAATCCAATTATCCAAATACCCCTGAAAAGATAATTCTCCCGCATGGTTTGTTCTTCTACTTTTCTGGTTTAGATGCAGCCTAAAATATCTTTTCCCCCACAGAGAACACAAACACCGTGTGCTCAGCTTCAACTTCAGTTCAGTCCTTGACAGAACAAAAATGCGAATGGACCATGTAAACTGGTTACTGACCCTTCATCTTTTCCAGAAAGCTCTACTTTGGAAATTGCAGCCAAGGCTAAATGATATGTATCAAAAAGGTGGAGGTAGTGCTCTAGACTCACAACGAAGATTAGACTTGTTAATAGAAGGTGGATCCCATGAGTAATGCTCACAGCTGTGGCATCCAACAATGGAATTAACATTTCAACAGGAAGTAGAGAGCCATCCCAACAGAAAAGGCCACCTGATCCTGCTTTCGAGCACTTACAAAAATTACCCTTCCGGGGGCTACACAACGTGTGTCTCCTAAGGTCCCACCCATGATTTCTTTTTTTTAAATGAATCATTTGTTTACAAAATGAGACAAATGCTTATTTGGACAACATCAGTTGGTTAAAACCCTGACAAGGAAATAGACCCGCGTTTTCCAGGACCAAATAATGATGTTTCCTAATGGCACACCATTTTTAAAATGCCCTCTTCTCTTTTCCGTCCCGAGAAAGGCACAGCTGAAAAACACACTTGGCAAATCCTTTAGGAACTGCCTGGACTCGTCATCACCCCATCTTATCTTCAAAATGAGGTCGATCGCGAGGTTATGAATTTCCCTACGCACTTTGCCCCGAGACTGCGGAGAGCAAGACTGCATTTTTGCAGGGACTGCATTTTTGCAGGAACCCACTTTTGATTTCCCACCGTCCGCTCCGTGGAGTGACCGCCCAGCGCGCGCTGGGCTCGCCTCGGGGGACCAGCCCGGGGACGCGGGGGTCCCGTGCATTCAGCGCCCCTTTCCTCCAGGAACCCCACCTTGGACGATCTCGGGCTCGGTGTCCATTGAATCATGGCGCTTGTAATTCCGTCTGCCCGCTTGGACGCTTCCACACCTGCACCCTCGCCGCCCTGGGCTTCTGAAATCGGGTAACCCCGGGCGGACACGGCGCGGCCGCCAACCAGGGAAGGGCACGAGCAAATACAAGCAGAGCCCGCACCGGCCACAAAGAACGGAGCGGGAGCGATGCCGGGCGCAGACCCAGCGCGCCGCGCCCACCCACCCGGCGGCGCGCCCCGGGAGCCCCTCCACCGTGCCCCTCATCCTGGGGCTCGGATCCCCGCTCCGCCAACGCCAGACACCCCACGCCCCCGCACGGCTCCCTCCGGAGCCCCTCCACCTTCTCGGCTCGCGCGCCCAGCCCGGCAAAACCACCCGGTGCGGTTCCACTCGCACCGCCACCCGTGCCGCAGCGCCCCCAAATCGCGCCCGCCCCCTCCCCCCACGCCTCATTGTTCCCGGGTGGCCGCAGGCACGAGCGCCCCGGGGCTGGCCGGGCAATGGGGACCGCAGGCACCGCACCGCCTCCACTCACCCGCCACTCCGCACAGGAGCAGGAAGCACCGCAGGAGCGCCATGGTGGCGGCCCGGCCGTGCGCGGCGACTGCGGGGGTAGGGGCTGCGGCCGGGGCTGCGGGTCTCCCGGCGCCTCGCGCGCTCCCGACTGGCTGCCAGCTGCGGCACCTCTGCACCTCCGCGCCACCCCGCCCTCGCTCCGCAGGTGAAACGCGTCACTTCCGGCCGCGGCCGAGTCCCGCGGCGCCGGCGAGCTCCGCCGGGCGCGTGGGGTTGCCATGGCAACCGGGTGCGGCGTGCGGCGCGCGGCGGGCTGCACCCGATCGGCTCCGGCGGGGAACTCCCGGGTCGGCGGCGCTGGGCGTCAAGGGGCGCTGCAGCCTGAGCCGCGCGGCACCCGCCTCCGTCCCTGCGGTGACATCGGGATCCTCGGGATTTGTGCACCGGGGTGGGGCCGGCCCCCGTCCCCAGGCAGCTACACGGTGGTCACGCCCTTGCTGCAGAGGCGACCGCGCGCCACACTCGCCCGCCCGCCCGCCCGTCCGCCCGGGGATCTAAAGCGCCGCTCCTGCCTTCCCCCTTCCCCGCCCCCTCGGGCAGGAGCGGCTGGGGCGCCTCCGGCCACGCGCCCCACCTCTGGCGCTCCGCTGCAGGGGCGGGAGCTCCCGCCCGAGGCTCTGGGAAGCGAACTGGGCAGCCCCCGCATTGGTTCCCGGCTCCGGGAGTTGGGTGGGTTGAGAGGGAAGGCTCGAGAAGGCTTTTTTTTTTTGCCGGTTTCCTGCAATGACTGAGCCGCTCGACTTCAGCTCCGGATTTGAGGAGTACCCAGATTGGCTTTCCCCGCCTAGCATTGCAAGGCGGTTCGAGCCCTGAAATTGGCCAACAAAGGCCAGTGAGCTTGAGAAGTGGGGCTCAGGGAGGGTGGTGAAAAGGCTTGGGGGCGCAGGGTTGGAGGGCCCGGGAGCTGGGCATGTGGAGTTGCCAGGTCCACCCTGCACTGTCGCTTCTAGCTCCTGGCGTCCTCCCTACCTGCTCCTCTGTCATGTTGCCACCAGCTCTCAGTTGCTATTTTCAGATAACGTTTATTTATAGCTGCTGGGACGTCGGTGTTCCCAGCAGTTCCATATCGGGACTGAATTACAGGAGAGGAGCAGCGTTGCGCGGTGGGTAATTTCCTGGGCTCCGAGATGGTGCAGTCACTGGACAAGTTACTTAGAAAGTTAGCTCCTGCCACAGTGGTAGCTAGGAAAATTAGATGAGATCATGAAAAAAAAAAAAAGAAGAAGAATGCTTGGCACCGTGCCTGGCATAATAGTAAATACTTAGCAAAGTGGAAGCTAATAAAAATAATATTGGAACATTCTTATTTATTGAACCAGAAAAGAGAAGTCAGCTACCAGACCAACATTGCCTAACTGCAATTTAGCCTGGTGGATTTCAACCCTGACTGCACATTAAAATTATCTGGAGGACGTTCACAAAAATAGCAATGCCTGAGCCCCACTCTAGATATCCTGATTTAATGTCTCTCCAGTGGAATCCTGGCCGATGTGAGGCGAGAGAGTCCAGGGTAAGCACTAGGGACTTCCTATTAGTTGAGGAAATAGGAATTCTACTGGATATAATCGAAGGTCTAAAATATATGTAACTTGAAATTTTATGACATTAAGCTTTATGAAATTAGAGATTAAGTATTAAAGTTGTTCCTATCTATTTCAGACTGTTTTATGGAAACTTTCCTAGTATTAATTTACTTCAAAGAAGCACACATTTGCTATAAAGTTACTACTCGGAGTGTCTCCTCCTTAAAGTCATCCTTCAGGGATCATCTCAACCATTTATTAGAGGAAATATTTACAGATCACCTAAGATCTTAATCTCTCTGCTCTGGTACTTTAAAAAACACACAATCCTATCTTTGGGCTCTTTTTGTGGTAAGCATTCTCATAGCTTTCTATCACTTCTCTTACTCTGAATATTTCTAGGAGGCCAAAAAGGCACATTATTTATCTTTGTCATTCTTGGAAGCACAGCCCATTATAGTAGGCTCCCTAGTGTTTGTTGAATTGAATATATTCATATAGAGGGTGGGCAAAAATAGGTTTATACTGTTCTTATGGAAAATACAATAATGAATAAAATAATACAAGAATAAACTGTTTGCCGGGCTGGCGTGGCTCAGTGGTTGAGTATCAACCTATGAACCAGGAGGTCACGGTTTGATTCCTGGTCAGGGCATATGCCTCGGTTGCCGGCTCCATCCTATGTGAAGCATGCAGGAGGCAACTGATCAATGATTCTCTCTCATCATTGATGTTTCTCTCTCTCTCTCTCTCTGTCTCTCTCTCTCTCTCTCTCCCCCTCTCCTTTCCTCTCTGAAATCAATAAAATACATATATTTTTGAAAAAATAATAATCTGTTTCACATACCATTCACACTGTAAGCCTACTTTTGCCAACCCCTGTATTTGTATATCGAAAATATATCCATGCAATAACTCACAAATTATTACATCTTAATTTATCTTTTTAGAAGGTACTGAAAATGTGTATTTTGCAAAATTACTGTTTTATACTTCAGGTTAATGAACACATCTTTGGTTTGTGACTACATTAGTTCATGTAAGCAGTAGCTAAAATTATGCAGTTATATGAAACTTCTTCAATGCTACCTTAAAAAGCCTTTGTAAACTATTGTCAGCTTAGAAATGATGGTCTCTTGGAAATTGTAATGAAATAATTTCATTAATTCTGGAAGATACATTATTGATTGTTTGGTATCCTCAAAACAAGCTAAGAAATAGCACACAGAGCCTTGGCCAGTGTGCTCAATGGTTAGATTGTTGGTCTGAGCATGGAAGGGTCTTGGGTTCAATTCCAGGTCTAGGGCATGTACCTACGTTGCACGTTCCATCCCTGGCCCCAGTCAGGGCACTTACGGCAGGCAACTGCTCTCACATTTATGCTTTTCTCTCTCCCCGCCCCCCCCCCCTCTCCTTCCCTTCCACTCTAAAAATCAATGGAAAATATGTCCTCTGGTGAGGATTAACATCAAAAACAAAACAAAAGAAATAGCACTCATTAAATGAATTACCCTGTCTTAGTAAAACACCAAGCACTGCACATTGTATAGCCTCTAAACCAACAGAAAGCTGATTCCTGGCCCATCGGAAGGTGATAATTACAGAGATGTAAATAACTCTGTCCTTCTAAAGATTTCTCAGCAGTAACGGATTTTTCAACACAACCACAGGTGATTCAAATTCTGATTACATTCAGAAGTTGGCTTGCACTTTAGAATTAAAGGAGTTTTCACCTCTTCTCAGCCTGGAATATGAAGGTATGTGAAGCGAGAAACTCTCTTTCATACCTGACACTGATGATTTTCATATTTTCTAGAAAATGATAGTGCTGTTCTTTACAAGAAATGAAGGTTTCTCACAAGTGTGTTCTACTTATATTACCAAGAACATTGGTTTTATGGGTTAATACCATCCAAGTCCTCTTTTTACTCTGAAGCAAATGAACTTGTAAATACATACATTTTTAGTTTATGGCAGGTATATTGTATTTATAAATCAACCCTTAGCCAGTGACCCAGAATTTTTTTAGTTCTTTAATAATGTAGATTCCAAAATGAATACACAAAAGTGATGTTTATATAGACCCAAACTGAGGATTTTATTGATGGCCTTTTAAAATGCTCTTATCTGCCCTAGCTGGTTTGGCTCAGTGGATAGAGCATCCGCCTGTGGACTGAAGGTTCCCGAGTTCTATTCCTGTCAAGGGCACATGCCTGGATTGCATGTTAGATCCCCAATGTGGGGTGTGCAGGAGGCAGCGGATCAATAATTCCCTCTCATCATTGATGTTTCTATCTCTCTTCCTCTTTGAAACAAAATACATATACATAAATAAAATGCTCTTATCCAAGAATAATGTTCCTTCTAGTTGCTTTCTTCTTTGTTTTGATCTTTGTCACTTCATACCAGTTGCTTTCCTCCAATGTCTGCTAAATCTTCATTTTCTGCTTAAAGATTAAAATAGAACAGAAAATAAGAAGCATATTGGAAGCATGTTGAAAGTTCTGAATTGTGGAGGTGATACTTTCAGTCGTGGTCTCAGTTTGGGGAGATGCCAAATAAAATTACTTTTATAAAAGTCCAGCATTCGGGCTTAAACCTAGGTAGCCAGCTTTCTAGAAGAAGGGCTGGAAAAGAACTTTAGTAGATAAATCCCTGTGTATACAATAGTATCCCCACCCTAGGCCTGCTGGATAGCTCCTGTCCAAAGACCTTTGTTTAGTTCCAGTCTTATGCCATCTTGCAGAGGGGGGTAAATGTGGATCTCAGTGTTCAACTTCTTTTTAAACTAACTTTGAACCAATCGCCCTGTTTTTAGCCCCACTGTGATTCCACTCTCAAATGGGCCTGATGCCGCCACATCCTGAAAATCTTTGAAGGTTCATTTGGACCACTCAGGGCTTAGAACTCAGCTTTCTTAAGTATAGTCAGTAAACTTTCATCCATCTGCTTTCCAGTTTCCAAAAATCTGGTATTGTTATCTCCTGTCCTGTTATCATTGTCCTTGTATCAGAAGGCCTTTAAAAAAGTCATTTACTGTCATTTTAATGTGGTTTTTGGGAGGAGTAGAGGCATGTGTTTAATTCCCCATCTTTATTTTAAAAATCTGCCGTCCATGAGGATACAATGTCCCCATGCATATAAAAGTTTAGAAATCTGAAGAAAACTAACATCTTTACTTCGCTCTTGATTAATACAAGGGTCCCAGACTGGTTTAACTCCTATGAAATCCCTCTCCTAATTATAATTCAGTGTTTTTGTTCTGATCGTCTTATAAGTTATACATTTAAAAAATATATACCAATGTTTAATTAGGTTTGTCTACATATCTTTGTTCACCATTTTCTCTTGCATCTCAAACTACTTCTGGGATGATTTTCCTTCTTCCAGAAGTGTGTTCTTTACAAATTCCCTTACTAAGTATCTCTTCAAAGTAAACTTGATTTCTGTGTATAAAAAAAGTATTTTTAATTTGCCCCTCATTCTTAAAAGGTAGAGTTCTTGGTATAGCATTTGGGGCTTACTGGTCTCTTCTATCAATGCTTTCAAAATGCTATTCCAGTCTATAATGGCTTCATTTGCTGCCCCAAAGAAGGAAGTCTAATAGTCCTTGTATCTGGCTGTTTTTAAAAGATCTCTTTGATTTGCTGTTCAATTTCAATACAATGTGTCTAGGTTGAAATATATTTTTAATTTTCTAGCCAAGGATTTCTTGAGCCTGAAAGAATTCCCGTCATCCCTCAATTCTGGAAAAAAAAATGTTAGTATTCAAATTCTTGTTCAATATTGCTTTCCCCATATTTTATTAACACCTCTGAGGTGCTAATTAGATGTATGTTATACCTTCTCATTTTGTCCTTCACATCTTATTCTCATATTTTTCATGTACCTGTATTTGATATTCTGGTCATATTTTTTAGTTTTATCTGTCAGTTAATAACTTTGCTCTTTAGTTGTGTTATCTACTACTTAGTTCTCCAAATGGTTTTGTGGTTTTTTTTAAAAATATATTTTTATTGATTTCAGAAAGGAAAGGAGAGGGAGAGAGAGATAGAGACATCTTCTATATATATAAAAGGCTAATATGCAAAGTGTCCCCTTGGGAGTTTGACCTGGAGAACGGTAGTTCGATCGCTCACTATGATGTGCACTGACCACCAGGGGGGCAGCATGGAATGAAGGAAGGCCCCGAGGCCGGCAGCCAGAAGGCCCCAATCAGCCAGGCCAGGCCTAGGGACCCTACCTGTGCATGAATTTCATGCACCGGGCCTCTAATCAATGATGAGAGAGAATCATTGATTGGCTGCCTTCTGCACACCCCATACTGGGGATAGAGCCTGAAACCCTGGCATGTGCCCTGACCGGGAATCGAACCATGACCTCCTTGGTTCATAGGTCAATGCTCAACCACTGAGCCATGCTGGCCCAGCTCCAAGTGGTTTTTAATTACAATTATTTTTCTCCTTTATACATTTTTTTAATTTAAAAAACACTTTATTGAGATATGATTGGCATACAAAGAGCTGTACATATTTAATGTATAGAACCATTTCACTATGTTAAGTGAAATAAGCCAGACAGAGAAGGTAATATTACATGTTACCTCTTACATATATGAAAAATCTAAAATATTCAAAGTTACCCTGGCTGGGCCTGGCTCGTTTCTCTCTCATCATTGATGTTTCTATCTCTCTTTCTCTCCTTCCCCCTTCCTCTCTGAAATTAATAAGAATATATAGCCGAAGCCGGTTTGGCTCAGTGGATGGAGCGTCGGCCTGCGGACTGAAGGGTCCCAGGTTCGATTCCGGTCAAGGGCATGTACCTTGGTTGCGGGCACATCCCCAGTGGGGGTTGTGCAAGAGGCAGCTGATCGATGTTTCTCTATCATCGATGTTTCTAACTCTCTATCCCTCTCTGTAGAAAATCAATAAAAATATATTTTAAAAAAAAGAATATATAAAAAATAATCAAAGTTATACGAAGTGAATAAATCCTAAAGATCTACTGTACAACATAGTGCCCATAGTTAACAATACTATATAGCATAGTTTAAATTTTTCTGAGAATAGGTCTTATGTTTGTGTTCATAACACAAATAACAACAACAACAATAATAAAATAATGAGGTTGGGAGGAAAGTTTTGGAAGCAATGGATATGATTATGGCATATCCATATCTATGTATAGATATTTAATCATTTTCTTACATCTGCTTGGTTTCTTCTTATAATTCCAATTATCTTTTATATTTCTGTAAATATAATAAACACACAATATATATTATGTGTGCAGTAATTACATAATTTGAAATCTTTGTGTCTGATTTTATTTTTTGTTTTTTTAAATGCAGATTCTTGCTTATTTTAGGCTTCCTTTCTCTTGTGTTTTATTTTTTCTCATAAGCTCATATTTGTGGAACTGTATCTTTGTGAATTATTTAAGGGTTTTAAGTGCTTTTCTTGAGGGAGAATGTGTATTACCTTCTGCCAGGGTCCTAGGGGTCGCTACCAATTCAGGAAAAATTGAAAGTAATTCTTGACATTAAGTTTCTCAGATTACACAATTAATGTAAATTTGGATCTGAAACCAGCATGAGGGAGGGCATTATAAATTCTCATATGAGGTTCATCGCTCTCCTCTCTTCAACAGCTTTCTTATGTAAAAGCGTACTCCCGTGCTCTGTAGATGCGCTGTCTAGAGAAGTCAAACCACGTCTCCCTTACTTGCCTGCCCCCGCTCCAGGTTTTTTCACTTAGTTTGCTCCATTCAGTTTGTTAATCACTTATATTATATTTAGTTGCTTTTGTGAGATTCCATAATAGCTAGATAGAAAAATCAATTTGTCAAGAATTTTCTCAACAAGTTCTCCTACCAATATTTAAATCAAGGCATTTTCAGAGCCACATTCTGACTTTTGCATTTGTGGATCTCTATCATCTCAAAAAAATATTTAAAATTGCCTTTTACTAGTATGTTAGTATAAAGACACATTTAATCCACGCTGGATCATATTGTTTCTTTTGATTTTAAAAGAAGTGAAAACATTTTTACAGGCTCTGGATACGTTGGCTCTGAGCATTGCTTGTCTCCCTCCCTCTCTCCACCTAGTATAAGTTGTTGCAGTGATACTAGTAATATTAAAGGTTACCTTTAAAAGGGAAGGAAAGAAGTGAACTTACAAATTTCCCTCTCATCTCTGTCTCTATTTCACCTCTTTTGCCAAAAGTTCCTATCCTTAGGGTATCTTCATCTCTAGTATCTTTGCTGTACTTTTCTTCTTGGACCAAAACAACCTACAAAATACCAAATTTGCCCTGTACTAAAGACGAGAAAGAGACAGATGTTTACCTAGGAATACAAGTTTGTTGCTTATAAAATGTAAACTCTTCCTTCATCTCCACAGTTCCATAGCTTGTATTTGGCTTTGAGGTTTTTGTTTCCTTGTTTGAATGAAAAGAAATAGGACTGGAGAATCAACCCCGAGAGTGTATCCTCTTTCTGGGATTTTACACTAACTTTGGTGGTAACCTTTAGAAAGAAAATTCAACTCTGAACTCTATCATAGTCCTCAGAAGGAAGAATTATCATGGCTGGTGTTTGTGATGTGCACAGAGGGTGCTCTGAGAATAGATGACAATGTTTGCATCGTGCTCTGGGCGTTTTAGATCAAAGATACTGTGCATACCCAGCATTAAACCCATTTAACTTACACCCAGGTTACAAGTTTAAATATTACAGAAGTAGGTGGAGCCTCCATATACTTTACATCTTGCTGGTTTCTTTTTGGCTGGAGTCAGCTTTCTGTCCGATAGGTAATAACAATGCTTTACATTTACAGACCGCACAACATCTTTCATCCAAGGAGTTGAAAGGACTCGGCAATTATGACTCACTGTTCCTTAAAATATCTCTACAAAACTCAAGATGACGTGCATTGAGGTAAATGGGTTAAGAAACTACAGTCATGGAGGTGTTAAGGTGTTAACAAGGCATTTCAGGAATCAGAGATGGAATTCAGAATAAGTTCTCCTTTCTTTGGATTAGACCATAATGGGTAGCATATATTCCCTTCCCATGGAGATATGCTCTTCAGGGCCTTCAGTTGTGTTCACCATAAGGATAGTACTTCTTGACTATGAAGAATTTAGCTCCTATGCACCTCTCCAAGCTCATTCCATACTCCCTAACCCCTTCTGTAGCTACAGCCACTTTACAGATGCTGTCTCCTCTGCCTGGAATACTTGACCTTCTCAAGTGAGTCTCTCCTAGCGATCCTTCCCATTTCAGATTGAATGTCCCTTCCTAAGAGAACCCTGATTAGATCAAATCCCAGAATTACAGTTTCTCAAAGTACCAGGCACCCGCCTCAGGCCACGTGCCACAGCTGCAATTTTATACCTGAATGTGTTATTTGATTGTTTGACTAATGCCTATCCCACTCACCCAATTGTAGGCTCCCTGGAGGCAGAGAACATATATGTTTTTCCTTACTATGGTAGCCCCAGCATCTACTGTAGTGTGTGATGCTGGATATGGGCTCAAAACGTATTTGTTGACTGAGCTAATTCAGATTTTAGGAAAGGTGTTCTTTTAGTATGTGAACCCAAATCCTGAGCTTCAGCTTGGAATTATAATCAGAAAGAAAATGGTTGGCATTTTACATGATTATTCTAACATGTTTGAATTGGAAAGTATATAAAATGCCTTAATAATTTAATGAAAACCCCAACGCTTAAAATTCTAGTATGATGAAAAGAGACAAATTAGGAAAATAGTGAAAGGAATAGAGCTCAGAAAAACTGTAGTTAAGGGGAGCTACTGCAACTTACTACAAAATGTATGTCTGGTCTTTGGAAATGTGAGATTAGACAGGGAAGCCAGTGGTTATTTCTATAACAGGAGTTCCCACTTGAAAAAAATAAAAGGGCTTCTCTCTTTATATTTGGCTTCTAGGCACTTTCACGTTAACTTGAATAGTCAGGAGGGATTTTTCTAGGGCACCTGAGGAAGCCCGAGGGAAGACTATGCATTTGACTTGTCTATTTCCTGGCCTTATTGGATGTTTCACAGCTGAGACTCCTAGAGAGTTGCTACCAGCAAAAGCCTCAGATGTGCCGACTGGTTGGCCAACTATAACATACACTGGGCAAGATTCCTTCTTCTTCAAAGTCAGGCCTTTTGATTTAACAGAATAGGGCAACCAAGGCATGTGTGTGTGTGTATGTTGTTGTTGTTTTGTTTTTTGTTTTAAACAGGATCTGTCATAATCCTATCTGTGTTTTGGGGGATAAAAAGCCTCTAGAGCAGTGGTTCTCAACCTTTCTAATGCCTCGACCCTTTAATACAGTTCCTCATGTTGTGGTGACCCCCAACCATAAAATTATTTTCGTTGCTACTTCATGTTAATGAATCGTAATGTAAATATCTGTGTTTTCCCATGGTCTTAGGCTCTACAGCAGCGGTTCTCAACCTGTAGAGCCCAAGACCATCGGAAAACACAGATATTTACATTACGATTCATTAACAGTAGAAAAATTACAGTTATGAAGTAGCAACGAAAATAATTTCATGGTTGGGGGTCACCACAACATGAGGAACTGTATTAAAGGGTCTCGGCATTAGAAAGGTTGAGAACCACTGCTCTAGAGGCAGTAACAAGGATAGGATCTGACGAGAGAAGGACAAAACAAAAGGAAGGAGATATTGAAGAAATTATTGTCACAGTTATAGTAAAAGCGGATGGGTTCTGAACTCAAGTTGTGGCGGTGAGAGAGGTTTGGGCGATATTTCGGAGGAAGAACTAGCAGGATTTGAGTCCAGTTGGAGGTAGACAAAGAGGAACAGAAAACAATCAAAGCCTTCTCAGGTTTCTAGGTGTGGGCAATCAGTGGATAAGGGCGCTATTAACTAAGTAGGGAATAGAGGACAAGCAGGTTTGGTGGAGTGTAAATGTTAGGTTTCTGGCACCTGAGGGACATCCACATGGAGATGCCAGAAAGGGAGACGACCTGGCTGGAGATCCAGATTTCCGAACCTAGATTACGCTCCTTTGAGGAATTAGTTTGCTTTTTAGATTGGTTGTAAATCTTACTGCGGCCATGTTGTAAATGTGGCTAATTTTCCAAGGACATCCATAAACACCCATTTAGACTTTAGTGTTCCTGATAGGGCAGGGTGAAATGTCAGTCATGAGAAGGCCTCTTTGGGGATTTGCTTTACAGCAACTTTTCTCGCTCAGGCATCCGATTAGGAGCCAAGACGTCTTTGCCAAACCTGATTCTCTTCCCGGGAACAATGGAGCCTAGAAAGTTTAAGGGCAAGCTGCATACATTAGGAAGTGAAACTAGTGTTGTGTGTAGCTTTAGGGAAATGGGACTGTCTTTGCTTTTAAAGAAGTGAGAGGGAGAATTGGCAGATCTTTCGGGCAAGGAAGAGGGATCTCGCATGGAAAGACGTGGATGGGGACACAGTGGAAAGTAACAGTGAAGGACCCTGGTTAGAGCTGACAGAGTGAGTGGCAGGAGTGGTGAATCAGCAAGGATGGAGAGCCTGAGACCACAGATCCCCGGCGGCTTTGGTGACCTTATGAATAGTTTGGGAAATTATCAGCTGTGATACTGTAATTTATGAGAAATGTATATGTATACATATTTGGTTAATTCAGATGACCAAAACTTATTTCTTATGTATGTATTTGGTCTGCATCCATGGTTCCTGGCTCACAGCTCTCAAGACTCTTTGAATCAGTGATAAGAGCAATGGGAACATCTTTTGTTATACTATCTGGTCTCTTGTTTTAAGTGTCAGAAAAGCTTTAGAGCCATAAGTATAAAATGGGTATCTTATTATTTATAACAAGCTTCTTTTTCACCACCACTGGGCTTATGATAATGAGGTGACTTTTGGAAATCCACTAAAGATGGGGGCTGGTTGCCAGGGGGAACTAACCATGAATAGAAGGGTGGGCCTTCCGGTCACGCCCCCTGATTTCCGGAGAAGGGAGTGGGGCAGGAAGTTAAATAAATCACCCATGACCAGTGGTTTAACCAATCGTGCCTATGTAATGAGGCCTCCGCAGAAGTCCAAAAGAAGGGGATTCAGAGAGCCCCCAGGTTGGTGAGCCAGAACTCTGCCACGTGCCATGGTGTTGGGCCCCGAACTCCATGAGGACAGAGCTCCTTTATTTGGGACCTTGCTCTGTGTATCTCTTCCTCTGATCGTTGATTCATAGCCTTTCACATTCTTTGCAATAAGCCCATAATCTAGTGAGTGAATGGGTTTCCCGAGTTCTGTGAGCCACTCTAGCAAATTAATTGAACTCAAGGAACCTCTGATTCATAGCCAGTGGGGCAGAAGTAACAGAAATACATGTAACAACCTGGACTTGCCACTGGCGTCGAAGTCTGCTCTAACAAATTTAAACCCAGGAGAAGGGTCATCGGGACCTCCCAATCTATAGCCAGTTTGTCAGAAGCATGGGCAGCGGTGATAGATAATCTGGTCTTTCTACTGGCCTCTGAAGTGGTTTGGCAGGTGTTGGGGGTGTCTTGTAGGACTAAGCCTTTAACCTGTGGAATCCTACCTAATAATAGACAAATATGCAAATTGACCATACCTCAGACACACCCACAAGCCATGCCCATCATCCAATCAGAGTGAGCATGCAAATTAACCCAAACCAAGATGGCTACAGCCACAGAGAGCAAGATTTCCTAGGTAACAGAGGAAGCCAAGCTTTCCCCCTGCCATTGCCAGGCCTAAGCCTCCACTCAAGCTACAAAGTTTCAATTATAGAAAGTAAACAAATTCAAACAAATGGCGGCAGAATGGAGCTTGAGAGAGCAGGCCAGGGTTGCCGCCGGCAACAGGGGAAGCAAAGCTTTCTGCACACCCTGGCCGGGCCCACCCGCTTAAGGCAACAAAGTTTCAATTATAACCCCAACAGAAATGGCTGCCGGCCTCGGAGGGAGCCCCAGGCTTGGCTCTGCTCCAGGCTACAAAGTTTCAATTGTAGAAGGAAAATAAATTCCAGATACCAGGGCCTCCCCTTGGGTTGCCAGGGGGCGTGGCCGGCCTGCAAACCACCACAGGCCCCTCGCTCAGGCCACCCCATGCCCCAAGGGAACCCCCACCTGATCCGGGACACCCTTCAGGGCAAACCAGCTGGCCCCCACCCCTGTACCAGGCCTCTATCCTATCTAATAAAAGAGTAATATGCAGATTGATCATCACTGCAACACACAATATAGCTGCCCCCATGTGGTCAAAGATCCTGCCCCCATGTGGACACAAGATGGCCACCACAAGATGGCCAGCAGGAGAGGGAGTTGGGAGGCACCCGGCCTGCAAGGGAGGGCAGTTGAGAAGGACCAGGCCTGCAAGGGAGGGCAGTTGAGAAGGACCAGGCCTTCAAGGGAGGGCAGTTGGAGGTGATCAACCATGCAGGAGAGGGCAGTTAGGGGTGACCAGGCCGGCAGAGGAGGGAAGTTGGGGGCAAACAGGCTGGCAGCAGAGTGGTTAGGGGGTGATCAGGCTGGCAGGCAGAAGTGGTTAGGGGCAATCAGGAAGGCAGGCAGGCAAGCAGTTGGGAGCCAGCAGTCCTGGATTGTGAGAGGGATGTCCGACTGCCCGTTTAGGGATCCGACTGCCCACTGGGATCAGGCCTAAACGGGCAGTCGGACATCCCTCGAGGGGTCCCATATTGGAGAGGGTACAGGCTGGGCTGAGGGACAACCCCCCTCTGTGCACGAATTTCGTGCACCGGGCCTCTAGTCTGATATAATCTCTGGGTAGATAGTGTCAGAATTGAGTTGAATTATGGAACACACAGCTATATTGTCAGAGAATTGCTTGGCGCTGTGAAGAAACACCCTCCACCCCCACCCCAACACTTAATTGCAATTGGGGAGCAGAACCTTTATCAGCCATGCATTTTGCTAATCAGTAGTAAAGAAGAGAAGGAAGGTGAAGTATGGGGGGGGGGGAGGGGAAGGGAGGGGGGTGGGGGAAGGGAGGGCGGGACAGGCACAAAAAGGCTTTCCTTGGACCACAAGGTGACTCCTTGGCTAGTTCAGCCATTCATGGGGATATTGGATATTTCTAATTTTAGATTACTAATAATGAGAACATATTATCCCAATTTACAGTGCAAGCTTTAAAGGACTAGGAAACTTGTAAATCACTGGTAGAGGAGAAACTTTCTATTGTGTAGATGGACATGTTATCAAGGTGATCTTACCTGTTCCTACATGTATAGCTTTAAGTCAACTAAGCATTCCTGATTCAAAAGCACTGGGAAGATTGAAGAAGTTGCCCTTTATTAAAAGGCATTCTTACCCTGGCTGGTTTGGCTCAGTGGTTGGAGTGTAGGCCCATGGACTGAAGGGTTGTGGGTTCACGGGTTCGATTCTTGGTCAAGGGCACCTATGTAGGTTGCAGGTTCTCCCTGGCCCCTGTCGGGATGCGTGCCAGAGGCAACTAATCGATGTGTCCCTCTCACATCAATGTTTCTCTTTCTCTCTCTCTCTCTCTCTCTCTCTCTCTCTCTCTCTCTCTCTCTCTCTCTTTCCCTCTCCCTTCCACTCTCTCTAAAAATCAATGGGGAAAAATATCCTCGGGTAAGGTTAAACAACAACAACAAAAAGCATTCTTGTCACTTCTGAGCATTCTAATTTCACTTTTATTTAAACCTTTTTGCATATAAAAATAAACTGTGGCTGATTTCATGAGTTTTTTTTTGTTTTTTGTTTTCCCTCTGGAGATGCTATTGCTAAGGAAGGAGGGAACATAGACAGTGTCACTGACGGGATATTAATTTCTGTTGTGTCAGTGAGTCAGACAAACTTCCATGGGGCAAGAGGTGCTGAGTGGGAGTGGGAGTGGGGTGGCAATGGACCCTTTGTAGAAACTTAAGAAAACTGAAGAAATAACATTTAAACATATCTAATGTGAATTTTTCTTTTTTTTGCAAAAAAATATATTTTTATTGATTTCAGAAAGGAAGAGAGAGAGAAAAATCAGTGATGAGAGAGAATCATTGGTTCGGCTGCCTCCTGCACGCCCCCAGCTGGGGATCAAGCCTGCAACCCAGGCATGTGACCAGAGGCCTATGAGGGACCCCTCTGCGTCCCCCTGGTTCTGGATTCTGCCTGAGCATCCCCCCGAAACCACTAGGCAGACTTTCAGCCACCCTGGAGCCTCCTCCCATGCCTTGGACCAAATGGAAACAAGTGTTTTTGCAAGAAACAAAAGGTACTGCAGCTTCTGTGCCGGTTGCAATCCCATGCTCTTGGATCATTCATTCTGCGGTAAGCCAGCTGCTATGCAAGGAAGGCCCAAGGAGATGAGGTACTGAAGTCTTCCGCCACCAGCCAGGGAGAAACAGCCTCTCACCAGCAACCACGTGAGTGAGCCATCTTGGAAGCAGATCTAGGCTCTGTCAGCCCTTGAGATGACTTCAGCCCTCGTCCATAAGTTGAACAGGTTATCATGAGATAACTAAGTAGAACCTCACAGCTAAGCCGCTCTCAAATTCCTGACCCGAAGAAACCGAATGATAACAAAGGTTTGTTGTAAGTGGCAAAAATCTCTAGGGATTTGTTACACAGCAATAGATAATTAAAACAATCCTCAAAAAGGGAAATACTGTGGGGCCCAAAACTAACATACAGTGTAACCCAAGAATAATTATTCAAACAAGATATTGTTCAAGAATAAAAGGAACAAGTAGATATTTTCATAAATTAAAAACATTAGGCAATGCAAGAGCCATTAAAAGAACTACTTGTTCAGAGTATACAACCAATGAAGAGATTAAAGCAAAGAATTCGGAAACAGAAATTGTGGTGAAAAAAAGTGAGTAATGACTGTTAAAATAAAGAAATGATATTAAGTTACTATAGAAATTTTGCTATTGACTGGAAAAATAAATGTGAAAAAAATCATACAATGTGTAAACTAGAATAAAAATAATGTAAACAACAACATTGAGACGAACTGCAGGAGTGCTGACTGAGGTCCTACATCTTTTCTCAGCAGGATGCTAATTACTATCCGCTAAGCTGTAAGGATTTTATTTAAAAAATAAACATGACTCCAATCTCATTGTATTTTTCATAAATTGTGAACTTAAGAGGAATCTTTTAGAAACGATTGTCTCCTGTAGTGAAGAACTATGTCCTGAGTTTTAATTTCCATAATTTCTTTCGTTTCACTTGTTTCTTACAGTGCATATTAAATTGTGTTTAGAAATAAGATTTATATTATTATCACATTTATAGAGTTTATCTTTCACTCTTCTTCCTTTCACTGAAAAATGTCTTTTTTAAAATTTAAATTCTTTATTGTTTAAAGTATTTACCTATGTCTCCTTTTCCCCCCATTGACCTCTCCCCGGCCACTCCACCCCCCAGCACATGCCCTCACCCCGCTACTGTCTGTGTCCATTGGTTATGCTTATATGCATGCGTACAAGTCTGAAAAATGTCTTAAGTGAGGTTTGCTACTGTGCTACTTATTAATGAAAGAATGTGATTATTTTTTCACTTTCATTTTTGTACTTTTCTGCATTGCATACATTCTTTATAATCTACATATATTGATTTTATAATAATTTTATGATAATGAGTAATTTCATTTATTTTTAATATATTTTTATTGATTTCGGAGAGGAGCAGAGATGGAAAGAGATAGAAACATCAGTGATGAGAGAGAATCATCGATCTGCTGCCTCCTACCTCAAGCCCGCAACCTAGGCATGTGCCCTGACTGGGAATCGAACCGTGACCTCCTGGTTGATAGGTTGCTGCCCAACCACTGAGCCACGGCAGCTGTGCAATAATGAGTAATTTTAAACAATAATTAAGATACACTAGAAGTAAATAAGACAACATGTTTCAAAATGTAAAATAAAACAGGCTATTGTGATTCCTATAGGAATCTTAGATGGCCTTACTGGAAGCAAATCAAGGTTCACAATTCACCCAATTTGGGAAGATACTTCTTAGTTTGTTTGAGATGCCACCACAAAAATAGCATAGACTGGGGGCTTACGTAACAAACCATTCTGGAGACGGAAGTCCAAGATCAAGGCAGTGGCAGATTCAGTATCTGGTGAGGGCCTGCTTCTAGTTCACAGATGGCCTCCTTTGCACTGTGTTCTCACATGGTGGAAACGGCTAAGAAAGAGGCTCTCTTGGGTCTCTTATTTTTTTATTACTATTTTTTAAAATTTTTCAATTACAGTTGACATTCAATATTAGTTTCAGGTGTATTCTGGGGTCTTTTAAAATATTTTTAAATTGATTTTTAAAGAGAGAGGAAGGGACAGGGAGGGACAGAGAGAGACATCAATGTGAATGTGAAATAAGATTGGCTGCCTCCTGCATACCCACTACTGGGGATGGAGCCCACAACCCAGGCATGTGTCCTGACTGAAAATTGAACTGGCAGCCTTTCAGTGCACTGGGCAATGCCCAACCAAGCCACACTGGCCAGGGCTGGGGTCTCTTTTATAAAGGCACTAATTCTGTTCACGAGGGTTCAACCCCCATGACCTAATCATCTCTCAAAGGCCCCACCTCCAATACATTCACATTGGTGGTTAGGATTTCAACATGTAAATATTGGGAAGGACACAAACATTTAATTTCTAGCAACACTATTGTTCAATCTCTAGGTCTATCTCTGGCATAGCACTTTTATAATCATGTTTTAGTTATACCACCTGCTACAAGAACACCTCCCTCCTTCACATCTCTGAGTTCTGCTAACAATGTCATCCATTCCTCCATTAAGAACATGGTGTTTCAGTATAACTGTGGACTCTATCATTCAGATCTCACCGTATTTTCTCCCCTACACCCTGTATTCACTTTCGAGCAAGTTAAGACACGGTAATCTTTTTTCTATAGATCAGTATAGATCCCCAAAGACAGGGATTCTTTGACACTTCAGGTAGAACTTTTAAATCCTAATAAGTCAAAGGCAAAATCATTTATATATATGTAGTCTTTTTTTTTTTTCTAGTGAGAGGTTCCATAACTTTAATCAAATTCTCCATGTGGTTGATAACCAACAAAACGTAAGAACCATGTAGCAGAGGCTGTAGGTGCAGGGCCCATATTCACGCAGCATTTTCTGTTCCTATGTTTTCTATGGGTAAGAACCAAGGACTGGTTGTCTGCCTGAGACTTTCTCCAACTGAAGGAGTGTGCTGGACCCCTAAAGAGGAGGAATGCTGGGGCGTTAATATCCCCAGGAACAGCCTTTAGCCATCAATAGATAAACACCCGAGCTCCTCACACTTCACATGGGACAATACCAAGACCTACTCTACATAATCTTTTAGGATCTCCCACTGGGATTGACCCATTGTCCATAGAATCAATCTGCTCATCAATATACCTTCTATTGGCTTTCCTCCGTGGTTGTCTCACTTCCCCATTTCTCTACTTGAGCTGCCTGGGATCACCTTCTAAACAAAAACATGCACTCAAATCTATACCTCAGCGTTAGTCCAAGTCAAACCCCTACCTTTGGGTTCCCATGTAGGTCATCCATTCTGTGTCACTTAGGTCATCTACACTAATCAACCAATCTTAACGTCAGAATGCCTGTTAAATGGGCCCAATTAATATCCATCTTTGGAAACCACCTGGTTTCACTCATCCCTCCTGCAATAGTTAAATTCAACCCTACTTTATACTCCATACCACACTACGGGTAGCTTATGGAGAAAATTCATTACTCTTCCTGGTATTTTAGGCTTCTGTGCCCAGCATCGTTATTTAAAAATTCTCAGCAGCCCTTTGGGGACCGAAGAAGAAAATAAAAAGAGTGAAAAAGGATTAGACCTAGGCTATCAGGAGCTAAATATATGTATTCCTTATTCTGTTGAAGATTACAACCTACTTTGGTTTATTTGTTTTTTGACTTGAATTGAGACCCTTCCTTCTTACTACCTTTACTTGACTCTCATCCTTTTTGAGAGTTGTTGGAGTCTTAGTAGTTCTAAGAAGTTGGTCCCTGGAACCTGCAGGCATGTCTTTAAGCAGATGGCTTTTGGCTGTTCTGCAGACCAAACCTCATTATCCACTTTGAGCCGCCATCTGAGTTTCTGTTTGAGTTGCCAATGTTTGTCCATTTGATTCTTCTCCCGTCCATTAAGCAATTTTTGTGCGTGAAGGAACATCTGCACAAAAGGAATGTCAGAAAGCCAGCAGCCGTTTGTTGAGAGCCATATGGGATATGTTGGGATTACTCACCCAAAGCCCATTTCTTTCTTTAATCAAGCAAGTAGGAAATGTATAACAATGAAATAAGAAAACGCAAAAAATATATGGCCTAACACATCTACAGGACACAGTGTGGAAAATTGCTATCATGTTAACAGAGTCCAATTACGCACTCAGTGCATTTCTGCTTGGTCAAGCCAGATTGTACTTCATTTCTGTTGAAATTACACAAAAATTCAAATGCTACATTGGAGCTACCAAAATGCTGCTGCTGCTGCTTCTTCTTCTTCTTCTTCTTCTTCTTCTTCTTCTTCTTCTTCTTCTTCCTCTTCCTCTTCCTCTTCCTCTTCTTCCTCTTCTTCTTCTTTGTTTTGTTAATTCTCACCTGAGGATAGTGTTCCATTGATTTTTAGAGAGTGGAAAAGAGAGGGAGAGACAGAGAGAAACATCGATGTGAGAGACACATCCATTGGTTGCTTCCTGCACAGGCCCTGACCAGGGTCCAGGCTGGGGAAGAGCCTGCAACCAAGGTATTGTGCCCCTGACTTGAATTGAACCTGGGACCCTTTGGTCCACAGGCTGATGCTCTATCCACTGAGCCAAACTGGCTAGGGCCCTTCATGCTTTTTTAAAAGAAATTCACATTAGAGCTCTAGCTGGTTTGACTCAGTGGGTAAAGCACTGGCCTACGGAGTGAAGGATCCCGGGTTCGATTCTAGTCAAGGGCACATGCCCGGGTTGTGGCTCTCTCATTATTGATGTTTCTCTCTCTCCCTGTCCCTTCCTCTCTGAAATAAATAAAAATGTTTTTAAAAATGGGCAGAGCTACTTATTGCATGGAATATGAAGAGTGACATCTTCACCATGCTTCTTGCCAATAATAGCAGTATTAGTTCATTGCTTAGCTCCGGCTATAGACTGAATGCTTGTGTCCTCTCAGAGTTCCTATGCTGAAATCCTAACATCCAATGTGATGGTATTAGAAGGTGGGCCCTCTGGGAAGAGAGTAGATCATGAGGGTGGAGACCCCAGAGACCTCCTATCGTTTGAAGACACAGTGAAAAGGTTATCTTCCATGCATCAGGAAGGGGACTCGCACCACACACAAGGGGCTCTGCCAGTACCTTGAACCTGGATTTTCTAGCCTCAAGAGCTATGAGAAATAAAATTGTGTTATTTATAAGCCACCCAGTCCATGATATTCTGTTACAGCAGCCTGAATGGATTAAGACAGTGAACTAAGCACTCAATAAACGTTAACTAAATGTTTTATGTGCATTATATTGCTATTTAGTCATTACCACAATTCTATGAGGTGAGGGCTATTAAAATTCCCATCTAATGAATACTCGGATATATGTCAATATTAATGTACCCAGTGGATGGCAAAGTTGGAATTTGAACTTGAGGTCATCTGGCTATTCATAGATCAGACAAAGGAAGTGTGGCCTTCTACATTAGACATTGGCCCCAAGATGACACACCTCTGAGTGTACCACAGCAGTGGCAGCAACTTCTGCACACACTGGTGTCACAGTTGCTGCTCAGCAGATTGGAAGTGACTAGAGTCATATTTAATAACTGCAGTGAGCTGGAGTAGGAGAGGAAAAAAAATGGTTTCAAGAATAGACCAAGTTGCTCGTGGAAAATAGTCTCTAGTCCCTCCTAGAACAACTCTGGAGGAATATGAGAAAATTGGGAGTTCCCACAGGATAAAAGGAGATCTGGGGAAATGCAAATTTGTGGTTGCCTTTGCTCATAGTTTTACCCTCGGCTTGCCTTACTTAAATGTAAATACATATGAATTCCCGATATACTTGAGAACCAAGATATTTAGACTACATATGACCACAAAGATTTGGGTAAGAAAGGGGTTCTACAGAATGAAATCTTACAGGGTGAGCTGATCATAACTCCCTAACTGGGCAGGTCTAGTGGGTAGTCACACCCCAGGCATATAACTTTTTTGGTAAAAGGTTTATCTTTGCCTTAAGCAAGCCCTGTCCATTGTTCTTGTGCATCTAGGTTAATACACCTTTGAAATGCCAGAGCAATCCTCTTTTTCAGACTCCTTGGAAACAACCACCCTCAAGGGAGGACATACTCTTGTTAACTATTCTGTAGTCCAGTTCCCACCTTGCTTTCTCCCACCTTCATGTAATCTTCCTTACGTTCTCTTCTTCTTCTTCTTCTTTATTTTTAAATATATCTTATTGATTTTTTACAGAGAGAAAGGGAGAGGGATAAAGAGTTAGAAACATCCATCAGCTGCCTCCTGCACACCCCCGACTGGGGATGTGCCCGCAACCAAGGTGCATGTCCTTGACTGGAATCGAACCTGGGACCCTTCAGTCCGCAGGCCGACGCTCTATCCACTGAGCCAAACCGGTTAGGGCATGTTCTCTTCTTAATTCCAAATGCAGGAGATAAATTGCAGCTGTCACTTTCCACAGCATTTGAGATCTTGCTTCCTGGCAATTGTCATCAGTTTGGCACAAATATACGCTTATAAAAATTTGCTACAGGTTTGGATATTTATTATGGTGACAAAGGTGTTAACTCTCAACACCTCAGCAGGGTGTTAGAAAGACCTGTAGCTGGCCCTCACGGGGTGGCTCATCGCATCTGGTCCTGATGTTAGCCATGACATTTTTTTGTCTGGTTTCACCACTTTTCTCGGTATGGAGCTAAAACACAACTGAGGTCTAGATTTTATCTCTAGTTTGACCTGGACCCTGTCTCTGTGGTCAACAGACCCCAGGCTTTGTTCCTACGATTATCTGATGGCAGTCAGAACCTTATTGTCCTGAGTGATCATGCAAGGGAGAAGCAGGCAGGTGAGTCAGGGTGCTGGATGAGGCCTTCTCTCTCTCTCTCTCTCTCTCTCTCTCTCTCAAAAACAAACAGAAAAATCCTGTAGCTGAAAGTAAGATAAACAGCTCTGACTTGTTCTCTTGATTGTTCTGGCTCTGAATCACCTGCTGATCCTTTCGAAACTCTCGTACCAGCCACTTCCTAGTTGTACCATACAGATGCATGCGCAGCTGGGAACTTCCTGGTGTGGGGCTAAATATAGAAACTGTACAAAAGTCTCAGTCTACAACTGTTCAAGGTTCATTCTGAAACGCTCAGACTCTTCATCTGCACTAGGCTAATGGTTCTAGACGGCTGTTTCTTTTTTGCCTCCGTCAGCTCTGTGAACGTGGTCTGATTCTCCCTTTTGTACTCTGAAAAATATGCCCGGGACCTGACTACTCACCATGACCTAATCAGTTAGAAATTTGTGTTCAGATCACCCTGTGAAGTTACTTTCCATAGAACCCCTTTTTGGTCTACACCCCCAACCCCTGACAACCACCAGCCAGATATCTGTAATAGCAGGTGTTTTTTAAGGAGAGTGGAAACCGGATGGTACCTCCATAGCTTGTGGCAGGCATTCCATTTCTCCCCCAGGTCTGTGTCATTTCTAAACTATCCTAATTGTAACAAGGTGAAATGTTCAGTCTCTCTGACTGGATCTTAATTCTATATTTTTTTGCATGGACTTCAGGCAAATAGCTCCTGCTATAGATATGCTAACCATTATAGGAATTCTGCTTGAGGCTTGAGTTTTTAGTAAGAACAGCCTCTTGCTAGGGGATGCCTCTCCAGAGAAGGTGGGGAAATATGTACAAAATAATGATTGTTTATAAAAGATTTGCAGGAGTTTCAAGACCAGACTCAATCAGCAGGGGTCAAGGGCTGACCAGGAATGAAGAGATTTAGAAATGTTGTGCTCTTCCCTGGATTCCTGTTGGCACCCAGATGTCTGTGATAGTCAATCTCTACTTGCCCCGCCCTTTCTCCCTTCTCTTTACATAAAAGAAGCCTGAATTCTAGGCTCTCTTAAGATGGATTTGAGGAACCGCTAAGGCCACTATCTTCTCAGCCTGGTGCCTTTTAAATCAATAAACCTTTCCTTACTCTGAACTCTGACATCTTGAGTATTGGCCTTTTGAAGCATTGGGCACATGAACTCTTGAACCGGTAGGTAACATGCTGAGATTTAAATTTTTCTTTCTTCCTTTTTTTTTGTTTGTTAGTTAATCCTCACCCGAGTATTTTTTCCCATTGATTTTTAGAGAGAGTGGAAGGGAGGAGGAGGAGACAAAGAGAGAGGAACATCAATGTGAGAGAGACACATTGATTGCTTGCCTCCCACACGTGCCAGGGATTGAGCCTGCAACCAAGGTACATGCCCTTGACCAGAACCGAACCGGGACCCTTCAGTCCTCGGACCGATGCTCTATCCACTGAGCTAAACCAGCTAGGGCACACTGAGATTTTAATATGACTTCTCTGTATAAAAGTCACAAGGGAATGTCCAGTGTGTCCAGAGCACCTGGCTCTACAGGGGCCAGGCAGTGTCCAGCAGCCGAGTCCTTGGTGTGCGTTGCCTGGGCTGGGCGCCTGACAGCAGCCCCATCTCCTCCTGTTGCTTAATATCCTGTTGTAGGGTCTGCTCAGCCTCTGACTTTTCCTTTCAAGCCTTGAATTTCAGCTCAGGGACTCCAGCTGGTTTGACACCTACTTGCCAATGTCAGCTCAGTTTTCACCCCACCAGGAATTTACTATTCAGCAACCCAACCCTGCTTCCTCCAGCCCAAATACTGACCTAGTAAAGGCATGCTAGACCTCAGTGCTTATCTGTAAACTGAAGAGGGTGAATTAGGTAATCTCGAAAGTATTTTACAGCCCTAAAGTTGTTACTCTCAGTTTAAGACAAACAAACAGTGATCCTGTTGTAATAGGCTAGAGAAGTTTCTCTATAGAAAGAAATTCTTATACTGGTATTTGTTATATATACAGTGTGTCCCCCAAAAATGTATACACACTTTAACAGCTGATAGCTCAATTTTGAAAATGAAATGTATTTTAATAAACACTGCCTTTATAATTATTCAAAGTGTATGTATATTTTTTTGGGACACCCTGTATATATTTTTTTAATCTTCACCTGAGGATTTTTTTTTTTAATGTTGCTATTAAAGCGAGAGAAAGGGAGAGGGAGAGAGAGAACTATCAATCAGTTGCTTCACCAATAGGGGTTTAAACCAACCACCTGGGTATGTGCCCTGAGTGGGAATCGAACCCGTGAATTATGCTCTAACCAACTGAGCCACCCTGGCCAGGGTGCATTTGTCATATTTTGATATAAATACAAATGCTAGAAGTTTTATGTTTGCTTTGAAAGTTCAGTTAATGATCAGCAAAAGGTTAAGGAATTTAGTAAAAAAAATCGTCTGTTAGTCAGTACAAAGAATTTCATATCCTGAAAATTAATCCTGAAAAAATAGAAGATCTCCTAGGGGCTTTTGGATGGACTGTGTTGTCTTTTCATAAAATGGTTTTGACTTACACTCTAATACAGTCTTAGTTCAGGTGAAGGCAAGTAGCTGGCTATTTGATAGGGCTATTTGCATTTCAAAGCTAATCAGTATTAAATAATCAGCTGGTAAAAGAAGAGTAAGAGGGTCATTGTGTGTATTTTATTATTGTGTAAACTCAGGAACACAAACTGGGAGGCTGAGAGAACTCACTCAAATTCCAGCAGATAAGAGAGGGGCTTATGTAAAAGGTCTCTTAATGCGTGAGTTACTCATTTCCTGGAGAGAGAGAGAGAGAGAAAGAGAGAGAGAGAGAGAGAGAGAGAGAGAGAGAGAGAGAGAGAGAGAGAGAGAGAGAGAGAGACCCCCTTTCCCAGAGTCAAGTGATTGTTATGGTTTATTAGGAAACAAAAACAAAATGTGGCGAGAATAACTGTATTTATTTCCAATACAGACCTGATACTTAAGGTAAAAGTATCTTTTAAATCTTTAGCTTTCATTCCTCTATAACCAGATGGTTACTTTTCAGGATCTTTAATAGTTTGAATTAATTAATAATTATAATGTTTCATTGACCTATTCGGATCCAGGTTGATTGTAGCTCTAATTCAGTGGTTCTTAACCTCACCCAGCACGTGCCTTGATTAGAATCATCAAGGGAAAAGAAAAATATTGATGCTGGTTACCACCCCAGAGAATTGATATAATTGGTTTGGGGTGGGACCTGGTCATCAATATTTTTCAAAAGTTCTCAGATGATTGTCTTGGGTTGAAGGTTGTGGATGAAAAGGGGGTTTCTATGGAAAGACACCTCACAGGGTGATCTGATCATAAATTTCTAACCAGGAAGGTTATATTCAGTAGCCAAGCCCTGGGGATATAACTTCTTTAGTAAAAGGTTTATTTTTGCTTTACCTAAGCCCTTCCATCATTTCTGTGCATCTGGATTATTACACTTATGAAATGCCCCCTTTCAGACCCTACCCTTAAAAGAGCACATATTGCCCAGCTGGTGTGGCTCAGTGGTTGAGTGTTGACCTATGAACCAGGAGGTCATGGTTTGATTCCCTGTCAGGGCACATGCCCAGGTTGTGGGCTTGATCCGAAATAGGGGGCGTGCAGGAGGCAGATGATCGATGATTCTCTCTCATCATTAATGGAGTCCTCAGACAGGAATGGAATGGGCAAGAGGATCAGCAAGAAGGTAGGTTAGGGCAGGTTTTTGTAGACCTGAACTAATACTTTCCAGGTTGCACCCTGTATGAAACAGGAGGAATGCATGAAACCAAGCTCAGGAAACACCACTCGGAGCATATTACCTCCAAATCCCAGGATTTACATTCCGCAACCAGACTTCCACTCTTAAATTTCTCAAGTCTCTCTTCATTTCTTAATCTCCTTGTTTTCCCATTCCTCTGACATCCCCACGTGGTCACTATACACACTTGCAAATCCCCCAGTTTGAGTTAATCTTCTCATATTCTTGAAGCTCTCCCTTTAATCCTGGGTGATAGCCCTTGTGAGTTTGCCTTTTGAGTAGACCTGGGTCCCAGGCACCAGATTGCAGAGAGAGCTCAGAGAATGTCATGTCCATCTTTGTACCTCCTTCCAGCACTCAGCACAGCCTAGTTATCGAATGAAGGTTATTTGAAATAGGGATTTCTTATGAAAAACCAGCAAAAATGCCGACTGTGGTTTTCCTCTTACAAGCTGACATTAATACACATTACAAGTTGGCCCAACATAAAAAGCTGCTTAATGGATGGTAAAAGGCACTGTTATATAAATTCCTTTGCTTGAAGAATTTTTTTCTACCTGAATCACAAGGTGTTTTGATCCAGCTAACATAAGTAGTTATGTCAAGTCTTAGAAATGTTTGACAGAGGTGCAAAAGAATTATGACTAAGGTCAGTTACTTTTAGGAAACAAGTTTTTTGATGGAAAGAACATTTTTACAAATGATAATAAATAAACCTCTCACGGTCAGATTTTATGGCCTTCCTGGACAAGCAGTTTTTCTGTCATTGCTTGGTTAAAAAAACTAGATGGAATGGTCATGGTAGTCAAACTTGACTTTCTGTCATTTATGAAGGTCATGTCATGCATTGGGTGTAGGGCTGGACTTTATTTCATTGGTTGATAAGAGTTAACATTTTAAAAGACAGGGACTTTATATGAAAGCGAGCATTTTTATTGCCTGGTTCACAGTTGGTTTCGAAACTCTGCCTGTTTTGGGCTTACGCTGATTACTAAGAGCACTTTCATGCAGGGATAGAGAGAATCTGGACATTGAGAAAGCCACCAGACGGAGGCCAAAACACATAAACCTAGGCCCGCGGTCGGCAAACTGCGGCTCTCGAGCCACATGCGGCTCTTTGGCCCCTTGAGTGTGGCTCTTCCACAAAATACCACGGCCTGGGTGAGTCTATTTTGAAGAAGTGGCGTTAGAAGAAGTTTAAGTTTAAAAAATTTGGCTCTCAAAAGAAATTTCAATCGTTGTACTGTTGATATTTGGCTCTGTTGACTAATGAGTTTGCCGACCACTGACCTAGGCTATTCGTTAACGAATAACCAGCAGGTATGAGTGACTAACACAATGAATGCACAATGATCTACTTATTTTGAAAAGTGTTTATTGATTACTCCCAGAGGGCCTGGGCTAGGTGACAACCTTTTTTATCTCCTTTGGTAAATATACAACTTCCGGGATATGCTTCCCCTGCCCCCCAACTTACTCCAGAGAAAATAATGGAGTTGGGGAACATGGCAGCCCTGCTCACCATAGAAGGTATTCCATACTCATTCATTCATTCATTCGTTTGTTTATTTAATCTTCACTGAGGATATTTTTTCCATTGATATTTAGACAGAGTGGAAGGAAGGGAGAGAGGGAGAGTGAAAGAGAGAGAGAGAGAGGGAGAGGGAGAGAGAGAGAGAGATGAATTGGTTTCCTCCTGCACATGCCTGGCCTGGAATTGCACCTGCAACCCAGGTATGTGCCCGAGACCAGGAGTCAAACCTGAGACCCTTCCGTGTCTGGGTGGATACTCTAACCACTTAGCAACACCAGCCAGGGCCCATAATGCTTCTTCCGTGAAGGAATGAAGGTGTTAAAGGGGTCATTTCAGAATGCTAAGGCAGAAGACAGTTTGACTGAAACCATTTTTGAAAATAGGGTCATTATTATAATAATAGTCTAAACAGAGTGACCCGTAAATAAAAGTGACAGGGCCACATTAGCCATCCTGACAGTTAAGAAAATGTACCTTCCCAGGAAGATCAGTTAAAAAAGCAAAATTCCGCATAGAATCACTTGCAGGTATGTTTCCTGATGGACATAGCAGGGACAAATTCAACATCAATATGAAATTTAGGGACTTATTTCTGAATGTTGATGCTCTCCTTCCTATGCCGCCCTTCTCCACTTTCCTAGCCCTGGGGCGCAGGAGCTGGCCTTTAGTTTGCTAAGTCCTATTAGCTATTTTTAATACGCAGACGTGAGAGAGCTGATGGGTAGACGATTTGCTTGCCAGCAGTTGGATTCGAGGAGGTCCAGGCATTGAGCCAGATTCTGGAGTGAGGCAGAAATGGAGACGAGACAGCAAAGCTCGCAGGCTTTTCAGACTAGAACAGAGAGAATGCAGATGTAAAGCTTGGGTTTAATTCGAATAGTAATTTAGAGTAAGTGTTGATTTAGGAAGATCTGAAAGATATAGAATTAATGGGAAGGTTAATGATGGGCCTGGTGAAGTGAGAGAATGAGGGCAGATTATGGAATAGGCTTAGCTCCTAATCATTATGTATTTTAATACTTAGGTGGGAAAAAGTGGTAGCTAAAAATAAATGGTGGTACATTTTTAAACAGATGTCTTCCCTTGCCTGCATTTCTAACCTTACTTCATGAACATGAGTTTGAAAGTAAAGGAACTTACTAATAACCAGCAAGGCAGAAAGACTGTATTAATTCTCCAGTGTGTGAGTAGGGAAGTAATGATTGAGACTGGAGAATTGTTATTATTTGTGATATTTACTTACATATTTGGCTCTTTGTTCTACAGATAACTTAGGCAGAAATGACAGGCAACATAGGACAACATCACACTGATGCCACACTCCCACATCCAGCCGTCTCCCATCTCTAGAACCCAGATGGGAAAATAGAATAAACCCTAGTTTCTATGCATATAAGTAGATGTTACAAGATTCATGCATTAAGTCATTTCAGTACTTTTCAACCATGAGGAAACTACTCAGGCTCTTGCTCATTATTTATTTATGTTCATTTTAGACATGGTTATAATAAGCTGGGTTATCTGGGTTTATCTAGCCCACAGAAGACCAGAGCTACACATCTCCTTGGCATTAACAATTACAAAAGGGCTTTCACATCCATGATTAGCTGCTCGCAGCAGACACAGCAATAACATCAAGAAGTGGCAGTTGACTGCCTGACAGCCCCAAGAAGTCAGCTGACTTCTAAATAGTACATACATAAACCACAAGAATATACGGTTCTACAGCGGTGGTTAGAGGGAGGAAGAAGGCATGTGTCGCTCTTCCCAGGAGGCAGTGCCGCAGTTCAGACTCAGAATCCCAAATAAGCACAGAGGTCGTCCAGTCCAGCCTCCCAGTCAGCACCTCTACAGTTTTCCTCCGAGGCAGGTGGACAGCCTCTGCTTTTGTGTTGTCAGTGATGGGATTCTATCCAGTTGACCAAAAAACTGTTCATGATGAATTTTATGAGTTAACGTGGCTGGATCATGATGCTCAGATATGTGGTCAGACATTGTTCTGGATGTTTCTGTCAGGGTGTTTTAGAATTAACTAAAATTTATTTATTTATTTATTTATTTTATTTGAATGAACTCACACTTAAATTGGTGAACTTTGAGCAAAGCAGACTGCCCTCTGTAATATGGGTGGGCTTCATCTAATCAGTTGAAAGTCTGAATAGAACAAAAGACTGACCTCCTCTAAACAAGAGAGAATTCTGCAGCAGGTGGCTTTCAGACTTGAACTGAAGACAGCCTTATCTTTTCTCTAAGTCTGTAGCATACTGGCCTACCCAGCTGATTTTGGACTTGCCAGCCTCCATAACCGTACAAGCCAACTATTTAAAATACCTATCTATCTATCTATCTATCTATCTATCTATCTATCTATCTATCTATCTGTTTCTTATTGGTTCTATTTCTCTGAATAATTCTGAATCAGAATCTTTTTTAAAAATTAGAATATAACACATTGCTTAACTCTGATTGTGTCATTACTTTGTTAAAAATTCTTCCTGTTCCCGTGCTTCTCTGCCAATAAATATTAATTGACCTTCTCCATTGACCTTCCTCATTGTCATTCCCCACTTAACTTTTTAAACATTCCAAGTTTGCAAGATTAAATCCGAGTTTAGTAATTGCTAAGGGTCCCATAAGAGGAAACCAAAGAGAACTTGCAACTCATTATTAGATACCGCTTTATCTTGTGAGAGTAGATGGTAGATATAGGGAGCTAGAAAGTCTTTCGGACTTGTATCTTCTCATGGGCTTACCATTAAGATGATGGGAAGTCACATTTGGGTGAAGTATTTCTATGTGGCTGACATATAAATTAGATCTAAAATGGGACTGTAGCTCTGAGATCTGAGTTTGTGAAACACACGATTCAATAACATAAAATACAGTGGTTTGAGTATTTCAACCAACTCACAGTTTTCCACAAGTAGAACCTGGATGAATAACATCTACAGGTAATTTCTGAGGCTCAAATCATTACTTGTCCTTCATTCAAATTGCCAGAATATCTACCAAAGCTACTAACAGGAAACAGTTGAGATGGGTTGAAGAATTTACTTCCTCTTCCTGTCCACATCACCCGGGCTTGACTCCTGAAGGAGCTAGATATGGAAAGGGTCTTCACCGCCTAAACATGGACCAATCAGCCTTTGAAATAACTAGAAGTTACTCTAACCTGGTTAAAATGAAGGTTACCACTTGTCTGTGGTGAGTGTAACCTGTTTGCTAATAGTAGTCCTTACTTTATGGTATTTAGCATTTCATTTTTCTATTATGATACCTAGATGTCAATGTTAACACCAGTTTAGGACACATGATAGGAACCCATGACAGTTCTGCCCTTGTTATTCTTCCTGCACTATAGCCACATTTTTCAAGAGTTTCCTGATAGTAACACTATTTGGGGCCTTTTATCATGTGTCCTTAGGCACAAAATTCAACTTGAAATTTTATGTGCATGTGTGTGTATAAAAACTGGCAATTGAGATAAGTATTCTAAAAATGTCTATGAAACTTTATTCAGAGAGTTGTGTTACTTGTTATTTGCTCAGGCTCGTAAACTGGGAGAGGATGAGTATGGACTGAAAGATTATATATTTAAAGAAGTTGAGAAATAGTTTAAAATGATGACTACATGAAAAAGTCAGATAATATGGCAAGCAGTTTTTATCTTGAATAAGACTACTTCTTTGAGTCTTGAACCTTAAAGACCATCTGGAAGGAGGATGAAGAGATTGGAGCTATTGTGGAAAAACAAAACAAAACAACAAATTCTTCCTTTTCCTGTGCTTCTCTGCCAATAAATATTAATTGACCTTCTCCATTGACCTTCCTCATTGTCATTCCCCACTTAACTTTTTAAACATTCTAAGTTTGCAAGATTAAATCCGAGAAAAATTTGACCTTTAGCACCAATGTAATTGGTATTTTCAATTCCTGTGAACTTGGGAGTCTCCTTTTATTTCTCTTTCTCAGGGATAAAACTTACAGAAAGCTGTAAATACATGCTTATTACCAGCATAAAATTTATGTACACATAGGCAATTGCAAATAAATACAGTTGCCATATAGTCCAGCTTTGTCGGATTTAGAAATAAATCTCATGTTTATGTAATCTTGCCTTAGCTTGTCTTGACTAGTCCTTAGTTCTGTTTATCCAGCCAAGTTATTTCCTGTACAGATCCTGCCTTTGCCTGGCAATTGGGTTTTATTTTTATTTTTTTGCTTTACATCACTTCTCACTGCATCTGTTTTGAAGTGATGCCACACTCAGTTTGTGGTTGCTTTAGTGACTCTCACCCGTAGTGGTCATTTACGTGAGGAGGTTCTTCCGGAGCTACTGATTTCCTTGATCATTCCTTCTGTAATGAATCACAGTTTCTTTGGACTTTACAGGATTTGTCTCCTCAACTTGACAGAAGTAACTTGTTTTTAATGAAGTCTGACTTAACAGAAAGAGAACTACATTGAGTGTTGGGGAATCTTGGTTATTCTCAGTGTGTCCCCCTGCAAACCCACCCAAGTGACTTTACCTCTCGTGTTAACTTCATCAGCAAAATGAAGGAGAAGGATTGTATCAGTTGTTTTTGATTCTGAGTCCATAGGAAAAGCATCTGAGGAATTTTAAAAAAAATACTACCCCTTGGCCATAGCAGACAAGCTAAGTCAGATTCCCTTCAGTTAAGACCTGGGCATTGGCATTTTTTCAAAAGCTCAACCAGGGTTAGAAACCACTGGATGAACCATTTACGTGGGCCTTTCCAAGTTTATGATTCCCTTATTTTTTCCCTTTATACTTTCTGACTTGAACTCCTTTTCCTATATAATCTTTATTTTTATTTTTTTACTAGAGGCCCAGTGCATGATTGAATCATGCAAGTGTAGGGTCCCCTACACGCTTTCGCTTTCGATCACGGGGGAGCTGGGTGCCTGTCCGCTGGTGCACCAGGCCTTTCAGAAACCTCCACCCCGCCGGAGGCTTCTGAAAGGCCTGGTGCCTGAGCGGACAGGCACCCAGCTCCCCCGCTTTTGATGGTCCGGGGTGGGACATGAGCTCGCTGCCCCAGAGGCCCCTTCTGTGCCAGAGCACAGCCATGGCGCAGACGCTGAGCTCGAGCCGCCGCTGGCAACGCGAGCTCAGCGTTCTGCCGGCCCAATCGCACCCCCCCCCCCCCCCCGGACACCCCAAGTCCCGCCCCCCCGCGCCTCCTGGCCAATCGGGGGCATAGTGAAGGTACGGTCAATTTGCATATTTGTCTATTATTAGGTAGGATTGATTTCAGAGAGGAAGAGAGAGAGATAGAGAGATAGAAATATCAATGATGAGAGAGAATCATTGGTTGCTTCCTGCACACCCCACACTGGGGATTAAGCCCAAAACCTGGGCATGTGCCCTGACTGGGAATCGAACCATGACCTCCTGGTTCATAGGTCTATACTCAACCACTGAGCCACTGCCGCCGGACTCTTATTTTTCCTTTGAAGTATTTGCTGCTTGTTCTGCTCCCTCTACAGATATTTAGGTTAATTCCTACATCTTTGTCCTGCCATCCCTGAACTCCAGCCCATTTAATTTTGGGCACTAGGAACCTAAATAACAGTCGTAGTCATGAGGTGGGAGGAGTCCCTTTCCCTTGGACTGGTACCTTTTTGATATATTTTTATTGATTTTTTACAGAGAGGAAGGGAGAGGGATAGAGTTAGAAACATCGATGTGAGAGAAACATCGATCAGCTGCCTCCTGCACACCCCCTACTAGGGATGTGTCTGCAACCAAGGTACATGCCCTTGACCGGAATCGAACCTGGGACCCTTCAGTCCGAAGGCCGATGTTCTATCCACTGAGCCAAACTGGTTAAGGCAGACTGGTACCTTTTTGGATGTTACTTTTTCTACCTTTGGGAGAAAGTTTCAAAAGTCCCTTTAAGAATTTTCTGGGGAGGGGAAAGTCATCTGACATGACTTTCTCTAGGTTTCTTTGAATTCGACGCTTAAAATTATAGAACTAGGTGCAGAATACTACAAAAGCTACTGGTTAAATTGAAGAAAATTATGCTAGAACTAGGGTCATTTGAGAGCATCAACCTCAATGTGGGAGGAGAGGAGAGGAATTGTAATGCTGTACTAGGATAAGTTTAAACGTTTGGCTTCTGCTGTTCATTAACAAATGATGTCCAACATTTGACTTGTCTGTTGTGTGGATATGAAAAGTAGGAGATAATGAAAGAGAAAATAATCCTATATAATAAAACCCTAATATGCAAAATGACCAAAGGGCAGAACGACTGGTCGCTATGATGTGCACTGACCACCAGGGGGCAGACGCTCAATGCAGGAGCTGCCCCCTGGTGGTCAGTGTGCTTCCACGGGGAGCATCACTCAGCCAGAAGTCGGGCTCATGGCTGGCGAGCGCAGCGGCGGTGGTGGGAGCCTCTCCCGCCTCCGCTGCAGGCAGGCTGTAAGGAGCAAGGAGTCCTGACTGTGAGAGCCCTGGACTGTGAGAGCCTTGGACTGTGAGAGAGGGATGTCTGACTGCCGGCTTAGGCCTGATCCCGGCAGGTGGACATCCCCCAAGGGGTCCTGGACTGCAAGAGGGCGCAGGCCCAGCTGAGACCCCCCCCCCTGCCCAGTGCATGAATCCGTGCACCAGGCCTCTAGTTTAAATATAAAAGATAAAATAAGAAAACTAAAGCTGTCACATTTTACTGAATTAAAAACTTTGAATCATGAAAAAAAAAAAAAAAGAAATAAAGAAAGCTTCAGCCTCAGAGTGTAACCTTCAGTCTGTGGATTCCAGATAAAAATAGGCATGAGGCCCTGGCTTCCCAACAGCTCAGTAGAGCATCATCCAGATATGGAACAACAAATTGATGTTTCTCTCTCTCTCTTTCTCTCTCCCTCCCTTACATAAATAAATCTTTAAAAATGGCAGGAATAAAATGACTAAGAATGCAATAGGGAAGAATGCCCTTTCTGTCCAACTCCGAGCCATAAGGTTATCTAGCTAGAGCTATTTTTACCTTTGTATTTATCATTCTTGATCAGAAACCACTTATTTACATCATGAATATCTCTAAGGACCTAAAAGCACTTTATGTCATTTTTAATTAATCTTAAGATCTGGCTAAGGTGACTAAAAGGCCTGTGGTTATAAGCACATAGATATAAATTGGTGGTGTTTATGGGCCCTGCTTCCAAATTTACTGAGGCTGAGTGCTGCAATGATGAGGATCTTAGTTAATATTTTGGGTCAGGGGCTGTGAGCGCTTAGGGAGCCCAAGTGCTTCGGGAAAGGGTGGTAGTTTTATAGGGAGAGGAAGCACTTGTTCTAAGTGCTGACCAGCTACATCAGGCAAATCCTCCCAAATGGAAAAGAAGGGGCTGCTTAGGAGGATGGCTGTCTCAGTAACTTCTGATTCATGCTTCTCTCAGGGAAAACCCTCAGTCCTCTACTGTTGTCCATGTAACCTTCTATCAGGAGTGAACACCTTGGTTCTGGTTAAACAGCTAATACTGTTGACAGCTGTGACAGTTATGGTTAGACCAACTATAAATTAACGTGGGCTGTAAAGTGTAGTGTGTTTCTCTAACTTCCTGTTTTTCCTAAGAAGAAAATAATGAATATTTAAAAAATATATACCAATTAGAAACTCAAACCATCAGTATAATAGGAAGAGGTGCAAACTTCTTTGACATTAAATTTATATACATGTGTGTATATATATGTAGTATAGCAAAGCCAGCATCATTTTTTAATCATTTTTTATTGTTCACACTATTACAGGTGTCCCCCCACTTCCCCCATCATAATTTTTAATGGAAGCTTTAGAACTTTTTGTGCTGAAAGACAAAGAACATCATCACCACCACTAGTACTCCTCGTTTAGAAATATTGACCAATGTAATTAGACATGAGAAAGTAATAAGAGGCATAAGTATTTGAAAGGAGACACAATTTTCATTATTTGCAGATGATGATAATATATTCAGAAAAACAAAAGTAAAAAATGTTATTAGAAACAATGAGAAATTAGTAAGGTGGTTCATTTCACACACACAAAAAAAAATAGTATTTATTCATTCACAGCTAAGTAGAATGTATTAATCATGTTTTTCTTTATAA
The DNA here is from genome assembly GCF_951640355.1 of Cnephaeus nilssonii. NCBI lineage: Eukaryota > Metazoa > Chordata > Mammalia > Chiroptera > Vespertilionidae > Cnephaeus > Cnephaeus nilssonii. Next base: position 16,679,162 of record NC_137074.1, read on the forward strand.
AAATCTCCAAATTGATAGTTTTCCTATACATAAAGAATAGCTGGTTGCCTTGGCCAATTTGGTTCAGTGGATAGAGCGTTTGCCTGTGGACTGAAGGGTCCCAGGTTCAATTACAGTCAGGGGCACAGGCCCTGGTTTCAGGCTTGATCCCCAGTGGGAGGTGTGCAGGAGGCAGCCAATCAGTGATTCTCTCTCATCATTGATGTTTCTATCTGTCTTTTCCTCCCCCTTTCTTTCTGAAATCAATAAAAATATATTTTAAAAAAGAATAGTTAAATAATATTGTGGGGCAAAGTTACTGATTACAGTAGCAGTCAAGGAAAAAAAAGATACTCAAAACAAAATCGACAAGAAATGGGTAGAAGTTAGGTGAAGAAAATTAATGCTCTCCAGAGATTTAACATAAAAAGATCAGAAGAAATACTCTGGTAAAGTGCTTGAGTTGGGCATCATATCCCAAGGGCATGTTCAAAATCAGTTAAGATGATCACTAACTATCTTCTAAGGAGGGCAATTTTTGGTAACTAGAAGGTCCTTTATTTGGTTGAACATCAAGACAAGTTTGAGAAAGCAAGTTGAAGAACTGGATTGTTTGCAAACCACTCCCTATTTCAGCCCCACATATAGCTGATAATGAATAAGAACTGGCATGTCCAATAGGGATTTTTCTGTGAGGGTGTGTTTTGCAAAACCTGTTCTCCATATTTCCTATGAAAACTCCAGTTACGGTCATTAGGGTTTTTGCTTGAGAAGATTTTTTTAAGGGCATCAAAGACATGGGGAATTCACATATCATGGTAGTCTGAGCCATGGAATAAACGCAAAGACAACTATGTGGACACCATGCCACCCCTCCCCGAAACCAAGGGACATCTGAAATCTGGGTTACCTTGGGAAAATGTTTGCAATATTTTATTTTATTTATTTTAATTTTATTTTTATTATTTTAAAATATTTATTGTTGAAGGTATTACATATGTTCCCTTTTTTCTCCCAGTGATCCCTTCTAGCCCGTCCCCACCCCCACCCTAGGCCACCACCACCCTATTGTCTCTGTCCAAGGCTTATGCATATAGGTTTGCAATATTTTAGATGAAGTTCTAATAACCTCTATAATAAGAGTGGTCTTATAATATAGTTAGGAAGAGACAAATCAAAAAGCAAAAGGGCAAAGGCAGTTAAAAAAGAAAAGATACAAATGGTCAATAAGCATAAAGAAAGCACACAACTTTACTAATAATTAAGGTAAAGCACATTGGTGAGATATGAATTGGCAGTATTTTTCTACATGTTAATTTTGAATTTTATTTACTTATAAACTTAAATAAATAAAAGAAATCATTACTTTTCACCTATTAATCACAATTCTGATAATTTACCCTAAAATTTAATCAGAAACATACACAAAAATGTATGTAGAAAAATGTTTATTGTAGAATTGTTTATAACTATTAATGTTGGAAAGAACTTAATCAACCATAAGGTATTTGTTAAATAACTTATAGTATAACTACATTAAAGAATGCTATGCACCCATTAACAATGATGTGGCATACCAGCGAGATATCTGACCTGGTGAAATTTTCATGATCTGTTGTTAAAACAGGCAATTTATACAAAAAGATGTAATTTGTGATATTATTTGGCTAAGAAACATTTCTCTATGTTTGTATCAGATTCTTTTGTGTATATGTCTCTACAAACACAGTTTACATGTTTAGAAGGTGGAATTGTGGGGGGATCTTAATGATTTCTGTGCTTCTCTATGTTTCCTATTTTTATATGAAATAGGCATGACTAACTTGTATGATGATGATAATGAAAGATCTATGGCCCCGTCAGCTCTTTTACAAGTATTTTACTATTCCTTGGAAAATGTTTGTGTTCTGACTTGACTCTAGTTTGTAACTTTAAACCCTGTTCATTTAAAATGAAGCAACAGCTCTCTCTTTCTCCCTCAGGGAGCTACATCTTTCCTTGTATATTTTGGCAAGAAAGAGCTGGAACAAGAGTGAGTCGGTGTCTTCTAACCAGCCCCAGCAGTGTTTACCGGTAAGAATATAACTGTTATGGCACCTGTCCCAACATAGTCACATTATGCAATTTTACTGAACCGAGAACTTTCTGTGTGTGTGTGTGTGTGTGTGTGTGTGTGTGTGTATTACATTCCAAGAAGTGAGCTAGTAAAACAATAAAAGAAGTGCTGGATGAGAGCTCCTCGGAATGTGTTGTATACACTTTCAGACACAAGACCTGAAACCAAGCCAGCACAAGGACTGCGTGGACAACTGGACCATTTTTCTTGCTACTTTCTGCGTTTCTTACAAACCAAACCAACGTTTGCAGCTACTCTTGTGTTTAAATACAAGTAAGCTACCTTCAAGTTACCGTTTAACATGCCTGTTGAAAACGCAGAACGCATACTGTTGGGAACATGGGGACTGAGAAAGGCAGAACACTTGGGCCTGGTAGGCCGCTTCTCCAGCCGTGTAATGTGATGTTTTTAATGTTAGTGCAACTTTTTAAAAATTTTTATTTTTTTAATTGATTTCAGAGAGGAAAGGAGAGGGAAAGAGAGATAGAAACATCAATGATGAGAAAGAATAATTGATTGCCCTCTGCACACCACAACCAGGGATCGAGCCCACAACCTGGGCATGTGCCCTGACTGGGCATTGAACCGTGACCTCCTGGTTCATAGGTCAGTGCTCAACCACTGAGCCACACTAGTTGGGCCAATGCTAACACATCTTTTAACCTACAAAGAAGTCATGGGGTAGCCTGGAAAGAGAAATCATGCAAATCTTAAATGTGGGATACAGAGAAGGGGATAGAATATTACCAGTGAAATATCTTAGCAGCATGTGGATTCTTTGAGGTACTTTTAGTGAATAGTAGAATTTACACGATAAAAAAAAATATAATCTGCCATAAATGTCTGTTCTCTCATGTGCACAAATCGGTGCAGATGAGGGAATAAATGTATGTTTGCTCCAATATCTGTTCCTTTTGAATCAGACTGTGTTTAGTAACATTCATCCTAAACTGCTAATGAACCACACCTACTTTTCTGAATTGCTACTACATTATGAGGCTAAACATTTATTTTAAATAATGTCTAAAGAAAGCTAGCTAATAAACTACTTGAGTCAGCCCAGCAGGTCAAGTAATTTGCCCTACTGAGTGGTTTCTAGGTTCAGAGTAGGATTTGTTGAGGGAATTATTGGAGAGGAAGGAATGGGTGATAAATTCCTTTATTTGTGCCTTTTACCTCCACTTAAAAAATGCTGCTTAATATTTTTCTGCAAGTTTATATTGTTTTGTACTCCCCACTTCCTATAGAGGAAGGAAGAGTTAGAACTCAGTGATAAACTAGACAATGACAGTGGTTCAGTGGGCCATAGTGTCTTCTTCCTCTTGTGTTTCCAGCATTTGCCTGCTGCTAAGGCAATCAGAGTATGTGGCATATAATTCACTACTCAGCACTTTAGTCAATGAGTCACCATTCTGTACATCTGTGTCAGCTGTAAGAAAACTGTGAATGAGATGAGCTAGATGCACTGACTCCAAGCTGGATCTTACCGTTTTGTCCACATTTTGAAGGCTATCCAAATGATGTTTAAAGATGCTCCTAGACTATCCCAGTATCTATGACGACTCTTGCTCTCCACAACTACCTAAACTTATTTCATTATGATTTGCCAAAGGTTGAGAGAAGGTGTAACCAAGAACTAGGAAAATAGGTCTAAAATCAAAAAGGACAAGAACAAAAAAAAATCAAATGCTGAATGGCTGCCCACCCATTGTGGCTCAGTGGGTGAGTGTCGACCTATGAACCAGGAGGTCACAATTTTATTTCAGGTCAGGGTACGTGCTTGGGTTGCAGGCTCCATTCCCAGTGTGGGGTGTGCAGGAGGCAGCCAATTGATGATTCTCTTTCTGAAATCAAATATATATATATACTGAATGGCTACAATTGGTGGTCTAACCAGGAAGCAAAATGGCTCCAGAGTAGAATGCAAGGGATAAAAATAGGGACACAGTTGGGTAGAACAGAGAAAAACACCATGTGCAGTCAAAACAGAGCAATGTGACTATGGCTCTGAGTCCATTGTTTTCTAAAGTTGAGGGTGATAAACCTATTACATGTCTTTATTCTAGGGAACTTTTTTTCAAAAGACAGAATTCTGGTTCTCAAGGAGTGAGCTCTCTGTCTTTAAAGCCTGTCCCAGTCTCTTTCACACGGTGTCAGAAGAGGGATACATCCAAAGGGGGTAGAAGTACTGTAATTCCCCACACGGCAGTAGTAAAGTTACATCCTGCTGACTAGAGCAGTTCCCTTCCAGACAACGGTGATCTTCTCATAAACAGCTGGTGTTGCCTGAAAGGGAGGTATTGTTGGTAAGTAAGCCAACGTCCTAGCGGCTGGGACTGGGCCAGCATCTTATATAACAAACATGCTGCTGATCCACTTTTGTTTGTTTTCCCAGACCAAAGTGACGGCAACACATTTCAGGGACCAGGCAAAAGCATTGTCTTTGTAACGCATTAACATGCTAGCAATAGTAGATGTTCTAAATTGTTAGACTACACAATATCCACTTTTAAAAAATACAAAAACCCAGTTAAAAGCTCAATGATCAAGTAGTTGTTTGTATATTACTTTTGTAAAATGATCACCAGTTTTGGCTTTTTTCTTTTTCGAGCGGGAGGGAGACTTGGAGTGTTGCCAAAGAAGAAAATAAATCCACACTTCTGAAAATATATTCTTTACTTCCTTTCACCAGACAGAACAGGGACGAATGATTTAGTGGGACACATACTACATTAACTTTTAAGCCCTTGGATACTTTGGGCAAATCATTTACTCTCCCTGAGCCCCCGGTCATTCATTTATAAAACGAGGATAAGAATACTTCCACTGACTAAGCACGGTCTGATTAAACTGGCTAAATGAGATATTGCACGTGAAAGCATTTATCAACTGCAAGGTGTGACACTAATGTAAGGACTGTAGGGGTCATCTTTGTTTTCCTTGGAGCAGATGCTGGTTCTGGGGCACTGAAGTAGGGGGACTGCACCCCAGTTCTACCTCATTTCCCCAGGTCTGAGCGGCTGGAAGAAGACAAAGAAGTGAACCCTGAGAGTTGGAAATGCCCATTTATCCAATAATGTGCCCAGAAAAAGAATCTTGAGACTTTTCCCTCCAATGAATTAAGAGTCCCTTCACTTATTTATTGTTTTTGTTTTGTTTTGTTTTGTTTTGTTTTGTTTTAGAGAGAGTGGAAGGGAGCAGGGAGAGACACAGAGAGAGAAACATCGCTGCGAGAGAGACACATTGATTGGTTGCTTCCTATATGTGCCTGATGAGGGCAGGGAACTGAGGTATGTGCCCCCTGACTGGAATCAAACCTGAGACCCGTCAGTCTGTGGGGCTGATGCTCTATCCACTGGGCCAAACCAGCTAGGGCAAGGGTCCCTTCATTTAAATGTTAGAGAAATGCATTAATTATCTAGGCTTTTGTCCAAGTCTGCTTATCTAGACCTGTGTTGTCCAATACAGTAGCCACTAGCGACTTGTGGTCATTGACCTCTTAAATATGACTGAGATGTGCTATGTGTGAAAAATATATGCCAGAGTTTGAAAACAATAGTCCAAAAGAAAAAAGTGAAGTATCTTAATATTTTTTATATTGATTACATGTCATGGTAATATTTTGGACCTATTGGGTCCAAATATACTAGTATTGTTCAAGTAAGTTTTATCTGTCCTTTATTTTAAAAAATGCAGCTGCTATAATATTTATAATTACATATATGGTTCACTTTGTATTTCTATTGGATATCACTGCTCTAGACAGAGGGGAAGGAAAGACATGAGTCCTAATGGCCTTATTTACACGCTTCTATCCAACCTAGTGCAGGGCTGTGTTTCCTTATCAGTCCAATTCTTAGGCAGCCGGTTCATTTGGGAAGTACATGAAGAAACTGAAGAAAGCAAAGAAAGATGAACAGGAAGGCCACTCCATCGCCCTTAGAGCACATGGCACAAAGTAGGCCCACAGGAATCCTCCCTCCCGCCTTCCCTCCCACCCTCCCTCCCTCCCTTCCTTTCTTCCTTTCTTCCTTCCATCCAACATGCATTCAATTAAAATGGTGAATGGAGAAATTTGCAATTTCATATCTCAAAAAGACAGAACAGGAATGAATGATTCCTCTCTTTTCACACTTATGAGTTCTGAAAAGGGATTTGATTTGGTTTTCTAATGTCCTGTGTCCAAATCACTTACTAAAATCTATTTTATAAGATTTACATGCATTTCTTACCTCCCTTCTGAAGGTTTAGGAGCCTTGAGGTCAGGAAATGTGTTTTACAAATCTGGCTTTGTATCTTAAGAGTAAATGTTGTTGACTATTTACAACAGTAAATGTTGTTGACTGTTCTTTTATATATATAGATACCTATGACTATTCTTTTCTTACCTTGTTGTTGTTGTTGTTGTTGACCGTGCTGACCACAATTAAAATTTGAACCTAAAATGCTGTATCATTGATTTGATGTTGATGACATATGCCTTTAAAAAAAAAATGCAGCTTGTGGTTTAAGATGCATTGCATTGTCCTTTTATCTGTTTTTAAAAGTCTTATTTCTAAAGTACCTCTAGAAGTACTTAATTTAAGAGTGAATACTATCTTCCCAGATTAGATCCCTGGCTGATGAATGAACACTTATTCCTAAAACACAGTGCTCACTCACTTTTGTCATTTAGCAACAAACTCAAAATTGTCCCAGGAACAGACTGATAAAGCCTGTGTGAAAGAAGAGAACAATAAGAGAAGAACAATAAGAGAACAACAGCCGCATTAACCTGGTGGCTGGGGAATGAGAACTCAGCGGGGCGGGGTGGTGGTGGGGGTGTTGTGGGGGGTGGAGCAGGTTGGAGTCAGGGAACAGCCCAGGGCACAGTGAAAGCTCACGGGCTCCCCGCCCAGCAAACCCCCAGCGTCTGAACAGCCTCAGCCAGGGTCGCAGGGAGGGCTTGGGGGAAGGGCTGAGCGGGCTGCAGGGATCAAAGAGAAGCAGGAGACCGCCCGCCCAGTGTTGCTCTTTGAGCAAAGACAATGGAGTCCTCTGGGGTTCAGAGAATGAACACACAGAGAGATTTCAAAACACCACAGACCAGAGCTGATCGAATTCCTTTATTCCATACCCCCAACGCACCAGGCCTCGCCTCAATTCAAAACCACTCTAGATTGAATTACAGGGCTGGGAAAAAATGAAAGGGCGTCCTAGCGAGTGTTTTTCAAACCGTGGGTCCATCTCTCCTCAGTGTGCGAAATCTATTCAGTAGGTGGAGACTTGTATTCAGAAAACGAAATAAAATAGAATGGACAGTAGAAGGGATTAGCAAGTACTAGGGATAAATATTGTCTTGTGAAAATGTTGTTGTCTGTGTGCCTGTGTGCATTTTTTACTCTGGATCTCAGTCAAACCGTGAAACTCGGGAAAAACAGATCTAGTCTATACCCCTGCCTTATCACTGCGGTACATAAAATCAATCCTAGGAAATGAGGCCTTGGGGAATGGAGATTTCAACACCGCCCCCCACCCACCTCATGGAGGCATACCCCCCTGCATCCTACAAAGGCAGACTAACGTAGAAGCCACACACCCAGTGCAGCCCCCATGGAGTCAGTCAGTTCTCCGGGAAAGAGGCCCAGGATCAGGCATTTCATTCTGATGAAGCTAATGCTGTTTGTCAGAAACCGTGGGCAACCTCCCTTCAAAGCTCCTAATTAAGGAGAGGGAATGAAGGGGGCAAAGGTACTAGCAGGCCTCAAAGGCGAGGCAGCCACTTGGCCGCCGCTCATTAGAGAGCCTGCGGACTGGGCTCTATTTAAGGCAAGTCTGGGCGCCGGAGGGAGAAAAGAACCAACCGGTGTGGTTCAGGGGCTCCTCTCCTTAGTCCCAGCTCTGCTCTCAGCGTACGTGTCTCGCCTGGATTTATTTCTTGACATTTTAGTCAAATTCAGTTTGCAATCTGCTTGATGATTTAAAAAGCAGACAAGAGTGTATATCGAAAGGCCCAGACAGAGAAGAGGGCAGAAACTGTATAAAAGATTCCGCCCGCCCGAACGGGTTTGGCTCAGTGGATAGAGTGTCGGCCTGCGGACTGAAGGGTCCCAGGTTCGATTCAGGTCGGGGGCATGCACCTTGGTTGTGGGCACATCCCCAATGGGAGGTGTGCAGGAGGCAGCTGATGGATGTTTCTCTCTAACTCTCTATCCCTCTCCCTTCCTCTCTGTAAAAAATCAATAAAATATATATATAAAAAAAGATTCTGACCAAGTAAGGACATTCCTGACGACCACCAGTGACCCAGCAAACGAATTGCTTTCCACTTCTGAGTTGCATGAAATGAAACATCAATTCAAAGTCGACCGGGGAAAGGAAGGACCCTTAACGACAGACTTCATTATTGGCCCCAAAGCATGAGAGACAGGGAGAGAATTGTGTGTGTGTGAGTGTGTGTGTGTGTGTGTGTGTGTGTGTGTGAGTGTGTGTGTGAGAGTGTGTGTGTGTGTGTGTGTGTGTGTGAGTGTGAGTGTGTGTGTGAGAGAGTGTGTGTGTGTGTGTGTGTGTACTCCCTAAAAGAAGACGGAGTCAAGTTGTGTAACTATAAAAAGGCAGCTCTTGTCCCACCCCGACACAAAAGAAAGTGCTGATGTGTTTTACAATGGCGTGGCCACTAAAAATACCATTTAAAGATGAGGGAACTTCTTTATCGGCCCAAGAAATCAAAGTAACCCATCGGAAACCCAAGCCGTAGGAAATCCCGCTGCTCAGACACAGGATCCAGTGTGACACCGAGACAGCGGATCGCTTTCCGAGAGCCAGGCTGCCTGGCTTAACCTCCAGCGCAGCCTTTCCTGGGCGTTGCGTTCGGGGAGGCAGACATTCTCTCAGCTGTATCAGAGACATGGATTGTAGCTGTAATTATGGCCTGCTGATCTGGGGCAGCCCTAGTCCAACAGACACAATCAGCACGCTATCATTAGGGGAGCAGCCCAGCCTGTCCCGGGCACAGGGCACTGGTCTGGGAGAGAGACTGTTTTTGAAGAGGTTGCCTGCTGCTGCCAGCTTTGCCTCTATCTAATCTTTTAGGAGCTTGGTTTCTCCAAACGAAGAAATGTGTGCCACCCTTGAGTTGCTGGAAAAACCCACACACAAAGGCCGTGTTTAAACTTGTCATACCTAGGCACTGAATTGCTGTGGGTGGGTTTGTGCCATTCCATTGTCCCTCTCCCAGCCACCCACCCTGGGAAACTGGCACGGAATGGGTCTTAGTCTGTGCTTTTCTGTCCTTTCTTCCCATGCCCTTCCCTCCTCTCAGTTAACCTAGTCCGAAGCCTTGGGGACACGCTGTCATATGTTAGAGCAGAGGAAGATTGCAAGTTCAGTGGTTGCTTTCTCCCAATTTTTCTTTTTTCTTTTTCCTTTTCTTCTCCTAATTTTTAAACAAAAAATGAATCTCTAATGGTGTGAATTTCAAGTTAGTTGAAAGCCAGTATTAGAGGTAATTTTGAGCAAAGAGATATTTCCTTAAAATCATACCATAATATGGTTATGGTATGATTTTAAGGAAATATCTTGCTTCATTTATGAGCCCCTTAATATGTACTTCCCTCCCTCCCTCCCTCCCTCCCTCCCTCCTCCCTCCCTCCCTCCCTCCCTCCCTCCCTCCCTCCCTTCCTTCCTTCCTTCCTTCCTTCCTTCCTTCCTTCCTTCCTTCCTTCCTTCCTATTTAAAGTCATTTTTTGGGGGACAGTTTTAGGTTTATAACTAAATTTGAGAGGAAAGTACAGAGATTTCCCATATACCCACCACCCCCACATAAACATAGCTTCCCCCATTATCCAAATCACTCACCAGAATGCTACATTTAAAAGTTTATTTATTTAATTTTTTAAATTTATCTTTATTGTTGAAAGTATTATAGATGTCTCCCTTTTCCCCCATTGACCCCTTCTAGCCCACACTCCAAATTTTATTATTGATGTGTTTATTTATTACCAAGGATGAACCTGCATCCACACATCGTATTGACACATCATAATTACTCACCATCAACACTTTTTAACTTATGATTCAGTTTTGGTTTTTTAATGTTTGTATTGATTTTTAGAGAAAGAGGAAGGGAGGGTGGGGAAGAGAAAAAGAAACATCGATGTGAGAGGGAAACATCAATTGGTTGCCTCCTGTATGCACCCTGACCCAGGATTGAGCCTGCAACCTGGGCATGTGTCCTGGATGGGAATCGAACCTGTGACCTTTTGGTGCATGGGATAATGCTCAACCAACTGAGCACACCAACCAGGACATGATTCACTCCTGGTGTTGTATATTCTATATGTTTGAACAAAGTTATAATTGCATATTCCATCATTATAATAATACTAGAGGCCCAGTGCACGAAATTCGTGCATGGGAGGGGGTCCCTCAGCCCAGCCTGAACCCTCTCACAATCCAGGACTGCTGGCTCCTAACTGCTCGCCTATGTGCCTGCCTGATTGCCCCTAACCCCTCTGTCTGCCTGCCTGATCGCCCCTAACAACTCACTTGCCTGATGCCCTAACTGCTCACCTGCTGGCCTGATCGCCCCTAACCACTCTGTCTGCCTGCCTGATCATCCCTAACCACTCACCTGCCTTCCTGATAGCTCCTAACCACTCGCCTGCCTGCCTGAATGCACCTAACCCCTCTGCCTGCCTGCCTGATCGCCCCTAACTGCCTCTGCCTTGTCTTCTGCTGCCATGGCTTCATCAGGAAGGACGTCCAGAATGATGTCTGGAAGGTTGTTTGGCTGTCCAGTCTAATTAGCATATTATACTTTTATTATTATAGACTAGAGGCCCAGTGCACGAATTTTGTGCACTTGGGGGAGGGGGGTTCCCCTTAGCCTGGCCTGCGCCCTCTCACAGTCTGGGAGCCCTTGGGAGATGTCCAACTGCTGTGGAGGCAGGAGAGTCTCCCGCCACCGCCGCTAAGCTCACCAGCCGTGAGTCCAGCTTCTGGCTGAGCAGCACTTACCCTATGGGAGTGCACTGACCAGCAGGGGGCAGCTCCTACATTGAGTGTCTGCACCCTGGTGGTTAGTGCGTGACATAGTGACCGGTCATTCTGCTGTTCAGTTGATTTGCATATTGACCTTTTATTATATAGGATACAGGGTACTTTCACTGCTCTCATAATCCTCGGTGCTCTGCTTATTCATCTCCCTTGGCAGCCACTGATCTTTTTAATGTCTCCATTTTTGCCTTTTCAAGAATGTCATACAGTTGGAATCATATATTTAGCTTTTTCAGATTGGTTTCTTTCACTTAGTAATATACAGTATATTGAAGTTTCCTCTATGTCTTTTCATGGGTTGATTGCTCATTCTTTTTAGCATTGAATAATATCCCATTGTCTGGATGTATCATACCTTATTTATTCATTCACCTAATGACAGACATCTTGGTTGATAATAAATTTTGGCAATTATGAATCAAGATACTGTAAACATTAGTATGCAGATTGTTTGTGGACATAGGTTTCCAACTCCTTTGGTTAATACCAAACATTGTGATTGATGGGACATATGAGAAGAGTATGTTTAGTTTTTGTAAAATACCACCAAACTATCTTCCAAAGTGGCTGTACCATTTTGCATTCCCACCTGTAGTGAATAAGAGTTCCCGTTGCTCCATATCCTCGTCAGCTTTTGGTGTTGTCAGTGTTCTGGAATTAAGCCATTCTAATAGGTATGTGGTGGAATATCCTTGTTTTAATTTGCCTTTCCCTGGCATGTGATGTGGAGCATCTTTGCATACCTTATTTGCCATCTGTATATATATATTTTGGTGAAGTGTTTGTTAAGGTCTTTGGCCCATTTTTTAATCTGGTTGTTTGTTTTCTTATGGTTGAGTTTAAAAAATTCTTTGTATATTTTACATATCAGTCCTTTATCAGATATGTCTTTTGCAAATATTTTCTCCCATACTGTAACTTGTCATTTTAATTCTCTTGATATTGTCTTTCTCAGAGCAGCGGAAGTTTTTAATTTTAATAAAGTCCAGCTAATCAATTATTTCTTTCATAAATTGTGTCTTTAGTGCTATGTCTAAAAAATCATCCCCATCCATAAGGTCATTTAAATTTTCTTCTGTTATATTGTGGGAGCATAAAACTTTTGGGAGTATACTCTGTTACGTTATACCCTGGGAGTATAAAGTTTTGCGTTTTATGTTTATTATCCATTTTTAATTTTTGTGAAGAGTCTAAGGTTTGGGTTTAGATTCATTATTTTGTGTGTGGATGTCCAGTTATTCTAGCACCATTGCTGAAGAGACTGTCTATTGTATTTCCTTTGCTCGTTTGTCAAAGATCGGTTGACTATATTTATGGGGTGTTGTTTCTAGGTGTTCCTCTAACCTATTTGTGTGCTCTTTCACCAAGAGCACACTGTGGCTTTATAGTAAACCTTGAAGTTGGGTAGTGCCAACTTGATTCTCCTTTAATATTGTATTGACTATTCTGGGTCTTTTTTTGTGTAAACTTTAGAATCAGTTTGTCGATACCCATACAATAACTTGCTGGGGTTTTGATTGGTACATGTATTGAATTGAATTTAAAAATCAAGTTTGGAAGAACATATCACTTGAAAATATTGAGTCTTTCTATTTATGGATCATGGAATATCTCTTCATTTAGTTCTTTGATTTTGTTAATCAGTTTTGTAGTTTTCCTCATATCGATCATATACTTATTTTGTTAGATTTATACCTAAGTGTTTGATTTTGGGGAGGTGCTAATATAAATGGTATTATAGTTTAAATTTCAAATATACTTGTTTATTGTTGACTTATAAGAAGGAAATGGACTTTTGTATATTAACTGTATAATTATTAAAAATCAATTATGAAATGTGTATATATTTTAAGAGTTGTGTAACCTCATTTTTTTCTGACCTCCTGTGTCCTGCTTTTGATAAAATTTTAATGGTTCATTTGAGAAACTCTTCAGTTTTGGAAATTCATGCAGCTGCTCAGCCTGTGGTTCAGAATTCTGCTGCTTCATCATTTCAGATTTCTTTATTTCTCTATAGATGCATCCAGACCAATGTCATTTTATATTTTGCAAAAGTTTGAATAGTTCATGGGGACTTTTCTGTTCTTTCCGATTCCTGCACATATTTAAGCGAGGTCATGCCACCACTCTTCTCCCTCAGTCAAGCTGAATGAAAATGTACTTATTTAATGAACAGCTTGTTGTAGAGCAAAATATTCTTGATGTTTCCCGGCATTGTTGCACCATCACTGTCCACTTATTCATTTACTGAGTTCATCATCCAGTGGAAATAGATGCTGGGTTCTTCCTTGATTTGGAAAGTAAATGACTGTACTAAATTGCTAAGTCTGCCATGACAACGTACCACAGACTACGTGGCTTACATCACAGAAATCCTTTCTCACAACTCTGGAGGTTGGAAGTCCAAGACCCAGGTGAAGGTTTGGTTTCCTCTGAGACCCCTCTCCTTGGCTTGCAGATGGCTGTCAGCTTCCTGCCTCTTCATATGGAATTTTCTCTGTGAGTACACCTCCCTGGTGTCTCATTATGTGTCCAAGTTTCCTCTTCTTCTAAGGACACCAGTCAGATGGGATCAGGGCCCTCCCTAATGCTGAATTTTAAGGCAGTCACCTCTTTACAGACGTTACACACTCTGAGGCCCTGGGGTTTAGAGATTCAACATATGAATTTTGAGGGACACAATTCAACCCATAGCCACGATTAAATATTTTGCCTTGGGTCTTATAAAAAAGACAAAGCTGACCTCAGTAGATTCAAGTTTTCTCCATAACATTGTGACTTCTTACATTTTCATTGTATTTTGATGGGACTCAGAACCAATCTTTGCTTCCGTTATAGGGAAAAGGGAGGTAAATCTTTTCTTCTGGAAGGTGCAATATTTCTCAGACTTTTTACTCTCCCAACACACAGAAGGAATGGTAAATATCTATAAGAAATGAGTGTTTTGCTAAGCTTGAACTGTAGAATCTCTTAGTCAAAGCCTGTGTTTATAGTAAAGCCTTAACTTATCCTAAGGATTCGGTCTAAGCCACTTTAACAGAGATGGCGATATTACCATGGCTTAAGAAGAGAGAACTTTGTCTTTCACTCCTGTAACAGCCCACATTGAAGTAGGATATGTTGGGTTGGAAGGTCAGCCCATCCTCAAAACCCAGTCTCTTTCTACCATATACTTGGGCATCCTTATATTTCCAGCAGGATACTGTACAATCCTGCTAGGTAATGGGTGCATGAGTCTTTTTTTCTAGAAGCCTGGGAGGTTCCTTGGCTCTGTCCTTGTTTCTTGGGGCTCTCACTGATGTCATCACCTACCATATGAGTGAGAGGCTATGGCCTTCCTGTTAACCCTTAGCTTTCCTCATAAGTTATCCATCTTTGAGAGACGGCAGTGCTGGTTTCTCATGAACACTGTATAACTGTGAAGAATGGAAGATTTATTAATTTTTTTAATCAACAGACATTGTGCTATTTCAGAATTTTCTAAATTCTCTTTTGTTCATGGTGCCATTAGTGTTTTCATAATTTTTTCCCCTATTAACACCCTCCAGAGTCAAAAGAAATAACTACCGTATTTTCTGGCGTATAAGATGACTTTTTAACCCAGGAAAATCTTCTATACGCCCAGTCGTTTTATACGCTGGAAAATACGGTAACAATTCCATTTATTAAGTTATTAGGTTCAAATACCCTAATAGAAGTATTTATATTTTCATAACCAAGTAGCTATTTAAGAGAAAAAAAATGTATATTTAAAGAGAAAGCAATATATTGTTTTATTCTTTTTTTTTTTAAAGATGATTTTTATTGATTTCAGAGAGGAAGGGAAAGGGAGAGAGAGATAGAAATATCAATGAGAGAAAATCATTGATTGGCTGCCTCTTGTACTCCCCACACTGGGGATGGAGCCTGCAACCAGGATATGTCTCTGACCTGGAATCGAACCATGACCTCCTGGTTCCTAGGTCAACACTGAGCCACGCCAGCCAGGCTATAATTTTATCCTATACTAGAGGCCCAATGCACGAAATTCATGCAAGAGTAGGCCTTCCTTCCCCTGGTGCCAGCACTGGCTTCCCTCTGGCACCTGGGACTTGGGCTTTACTCTGGCCGCTGGCAGGCACCCGGGACCTGGGCTTTCCTCTGGCCCCAGTCTAATTAGCATATTACCCTTTTATTATTATCTTCTATATATAAAAGCCTAAGCGACCATCACAACCGAACCAACAACCGAACAGGCTGTGTGGGGCGACCAGGCCAGCAGGGGGTTAGTGAGGGGTGACCAAACGACTGAGCAGCAGGCCCACAGCAGGCCCAACAGGCCCTGCCAGTTTCACTCCCACTGGCAGGGAGTGGCAGTGAGGGGCAACCAGGCCGGCAGAGGGTGGCAGTGAGGGGTGACCAGGTTGGCAGGGGGGGCAGTTGGGGTGACCACGCTGGCAGGAGGTGCAGTAAAGGGTGACCAGGCCGATGGGGGGGCACTAGGGGACAACCAGGCTGGCAGGGGGGAGCAGTTGGAGGCGACCAGGTGGGGGGGCAGTTGGGGCGACTACTCCTGCAGGGGGGACAGTTGGGGGTGACCAGGCCAGCAGCGGGGGGGGGGGGGGGGGGGCAGTTAGGTGCGATCAGGCAGGCAGGTGAGCAGTTAGGAGCCAGTGGTCCTGGATTGTGAGAGGGATGTCTGACTGCTGGTTTCGGGCCTGCGGGTTAGGCCTAAACCAGCAGTTGAACATCCCCTGAGGGGTCCTGGATTGGAGAGGGTGCAGGCTTGGCTGAGGGGACCCCATGCACGAATTTCATGCACCGGGCCTCTAGTAGATAATAAAACCCTAATATGCAAATCAACTGAATGGAGGAATGACTGGTTGCTATGACGTGCACTGAGCACCAGGGGGCAGATGCCCATTGCAGGAGCTGCTCCCTGTGGTCAGGGCACTCCCACAGGGCGAGTGCCGCTCAACCAGAAGCAGGGCTCATGGCTGGCAAGCACAGCGGCAGTGGCGGGAGCCTCTCCCACCTCCGCGGCAGTGCTAAGGACCCCTCGGAGGATGTCTGACTGCCGGCTTAGGCCCGCTCCCTGCCTAAGCTTACTCTGAAGGGTACCAGACTGCGAGAGGGCGCAGGCCAGACTGAGGGGGACTCCCCAATCCCCCCAATGCACAAATGTCATGTACCAGTCCTCTAGTTCTTGAATAAATACACTTACTAACAAATGTGTATGCCTCTTGGGCACTGTCCACCTTCACCCACTTTGGAATGTCTGGACACTACCACTCTCATTTCCTGTTCCACATTGTTTCACGAGGTACTTGCTTTTTATTGCAGCAACTGTTGAAAGCCCAGCTTTGCAAAGAAATG
Source organism: Cnephaeus nilssonii (assembly GCF_951640355.1). Classification (NCBI taxonomy): domain Eukaryota; kingdom Metazoa; phylum Chordata; class Mammalia; order Chiroptera; family Vespertilionidae; genus Cnephaeus; species Cnephaeus nilssonii. The sequence continues at coordinate 16,695,648 of NC_137074.1, forward strand.
AGTGTCATTGAAAGGAATATAGTGTGATTGCAGTGTGATCTAGTGAAACTGTGAACCATCTCGAGGTGGTAGTGCTATCAGACAGATGCTGCTGTGCTGTCCTTACAAATTTTAAATATCCGAGGCACCTGGAGCCCCTCAGGCCACAGTTTGGGAACTGCGTGCTCGGTGAAGGAAGATGAATAAGGCATCCTCCACACCCGGAGCTCGTGTATAGGATGGCACGTAGGTCTGTGGTCATTTACGTATCCCGTACAGCAGGGGACTACAGCCAGGATGCAGTGGACATGTTTTTATTTGCTTAGTATCTAAATACCCTTCCTGTATTTAGAAAATCTGTAGTATATAATTCTTGGGTGGTAGAGCTTCTCTTCCATTGTAGAATCTGAATAGACATGAAGCCTAGTTTCTAATCTCCCTGAGTGAAGGCTTTGGTTCCTAGGCTCAGCAATCAGAACCCAGTGTTTCAGATTTTGAGTCTATTTTATTTTATTTTATTTTATTTTTCTATCACCGTGTATCCTCTCCGTGCCTTCTTCCACCTCCATTCCATCTCCCCCATCCCCCATCCCCCACCCCCCACCCTGGATTTTGGGTTTATTGATTGATACAAAGGGTCAGGAACATTGGGGACACCTTTCTGGCTGTGTAGTGTCAGTGTACACACTGGCAACAAGGGCAGTAGCTGGGCCAGTGTCAGTGCCGGCAATGTGGACGGACTTGGCAGTGACCCTAACATGTGGTGTGTCCTCACGGGACTGGTTTTGTGGCATGATTTTGGCTGAGATTTGGGTGGTGTCGCCTCCCCTTTCTCTGCCCATGCTGAATACAGTTCTCTAGTCTTCCTGAGGAGGTAGAAAGCTAGATATCCTGCCAATAAACGTCTTTCTCTGTTTAAATCAGCCTCGCTTACTCTGAAAGGTGAGACAGTTGAACAGGAATCTGGCCAAAGATTTCTAAAAACAGAAGAGAGGCAAGATTATAGAGGGTAGATTGCACTGACTTCCCCAGAAGGAACAAGGGTCTGAGAAAATGTTGAGATGTGCTTTCTGAAAGCTCTGGATAGTAAAAACCACTGGAGAGCCAGTCCTCGAAGGCTGAAGGAGCTATAGAAGAGGGAGGGTTAGAGTGTGGACAGATTTGAGAGAGGGGAAGACTTGGGAATTTAGCACACAATAGATCAGGCCCTAGAAGGTGAGTTTCAAAATGACACAGTTGTAGTAAGTAGGAAAGTTTGTAAAGCACATGTCACTAGGGGTTATGTTCAGAATGTCTGCAGACCCCCCGGGAAAGGTAGAGTGAGGCACACTAAGAAGGGGCCGGCCAGGGCAACAATAAATGGAAATCAGGTCTGTGATGCGTTAGGCCAGTGGTCGGCAAACTCATTAGTCAACAGAGCCAAATATCAACAGTACAACGATTGAAATTTCTTTTGAGAGCCTAATTTTTTAAACTTAAACTTCTTCTAACGCCACTTCTTCAAAATAGACTCGCCCAAGCCGTGGTATTTTGTGGAAGAGCCACACTCAAGGGGCCAAAGAGCCGCATGTGGCTCGCGAGCCGCGGTTTTGCCGACCACTGTGTTAGGCTGATGAGAGGACGAATTTTAGGTAGATTTAACCAAGTAGGAGAAATAAGGATGGACAAGATATATTTGGATGATGAATGTTTTCGGCAAACCCAGAAGTCATTACATTTACAGGGTGGGGCAAACGTAGGTTTACACTTGTTTGTATGGAAAATAATACAATAATTAATAATAATGCAAGAATAAACTCTGTTTTTAAAAAAATATGTTTTTATTGATTTCAGAGAGGAAAAGAGAGGGAGAGAGAGATAGAAACATCAATAAAGAGAGAAAAATCATTGATAAGCTGCCCCCCTGCACATTCCCTCCTACAACCCGGCCATGTGCCCTGACTGGGAATCGAACCGTGACCTCCTGGTTCATAGGTCGATGCTCAGCTATTGAGCCACCGGGCCGGGCTAACCTCTGGTTTTTGTATACTCAGACCTGTAAACTTACTTTTGCTCCACCCTGTGTATTTGTCACTAGTGACACTCCACAGGCCCAATCTAGAGAATGTTAGAAAACCAGATATGCATCCGGCTCAGAAAGCAAAGGGAGAGGGGAGCAGAGTCTCTGGGCATCTACTGAAGAAGCAGGTGGAATGGTTGAACCTCGGGTGGGCCTGCGTGCAGGAGGAAAGAAACAATATCAGGAAGTGGAATCTTGGAAGCCTATGCTGTACCAGCAAGAAGGGTTCTGCTCTTACGAGATAACACAAGCTCCTAATGAAGAAGCAGGCTTGGAGGTACACCCAGCAGAAGACGAGAGACTTTTCTTGCTTCAGGAGAATGGAATAACACATGCATTTGTGAACTCTGTAGGCTGAACTGAGTCCATCTTTTTGAAGTTCACAGGTTCTTTGGCTTCCAGGAGATGAAGCAATTTCAGAGGTGACTCATGTTATCCCTTGATAAGTGAAATCATGATGTCATGTGCTCATGCCCTCCTTAGGTACACAGGCTCATGGGACTTCCAGGCTCTTAGGAAAGCGACGTGGTGGGTGTATTTGGGACAGGATCCTCTCAAATATTAGGCAACATTGTAATTTATATTACTTACTCAAAAAATAATTGCTGATCATAGCAGTGCTGTTAAAGGCATATGACTATCTTTAATGTGAAATCATTTCTCGAAACTCAGTTTAAAAACAATTGCCCAAGTTGTTTTAATTATGCTTTAGTGTTCTAAACTATCCACCCATCTTGTTGACCTATATGCTCTGTGTACACTGTCCCGTCTGTGTTGTTTTAAAACAAGTCCTCGTGCACCGACTCTCTCTCTATCATGGGAAGAAGGTAGTTTCATCCTTATCACACTATTAGGGGGAATATAGAGCTTTACTTATTTTTTTAAAATCTTCATTGAAGGATATATTTTTATTGATTTAAAAAAATTCTCACTCGATGAGTGAGGATATTTTTTCCATTGATAGAGTGGAAGGGAGGAGAAGAGACAGAGAGAGAAACATTGATGTGAGACACATCCATTGGTGGCCTCCTGCACGTACTCCTACTGGGGCCAGGGATTGAACTGGCAACCTAGGTACATGCCTTTAAACTGGAATCGAACCCGTGACCCTTCAGTCCAAGGACTGACACTCAAACCACTGAGAAAACTGGCCAGAGCTTTATTGATTTTTAGAGAGAGAGGAAGAGAGAAAGAAAGAGAAACATTGATGTGAGAAACATCGATCAGTTGCCTTCTGTACCAGAAATGGAACCTGCAACCTGGGTATATATGCCCTGATCGGGAATTGAACCCACACCCTTTTTTGTGTGTGTAGGGGATGATGCTCCAACCAACCGAGCCACCTGGCCAGGGCAATATAATGCTTTTATACTGTTGAGATTATGAGATGTGAGATAATAGGTTGTGAGTTTGGATCAAGATTCGATTTTGGGATTTATTTTCCTCTCCTGAATAGTCAAAGACAGAGAAGGAAACAAGCAGGTTGGGAAGGAATGCCCAAAAGTTAAAGGAAGTTATCTGATAGAAGATGTATTCTGATGCCATGGGTCACCTAATGCATAAGTCTTCCTCTGGGTAGTTGGCACAAAATGTTTCAGAGAATCATCTTCATCCCTTTAGCAAAGGATGTGGGCAGAACCCTTCATATCTGATGACAACCTGCATTTTAAAAATATTTTTTTTATTAATTTCAGAGATGAAAGGAGAGAGAGATAGAAACATTAATGATGAGAGAGAATCATTGATCAGCTGCCTCCTACACGCCCCCTACTGGGGATTGAGCCCACAACTCAGGTATTGTGCCTGACCTGGAACTGAACCATGACCTCCTGGTTCACGGGGCAACACTCAACCACAGAGCAACACTGGCGGGGCAAAATCCTCAGTATGCTTGCTCTTTAGTATGGAGTTATTTGTTCTGTCATTTGTGCCCCCCACAGTGCTTGGTTCACAAGTCTGTAAAAGTACAGAGTCAGCTTTCCAGTACTATTTTTTATTGCTTAGTTATTTTTCTTCCTAATAAATTGCAGGGATACTCAAAATGCTGTCAAATGTAAAATGGCAAGGGGGCAGGGGGACGGGAAGAGATTAATCAAATAACTTATATGCATATATGCATAACCCATGGACACAGACAGTAGTATGGTAGGCCTGGGGTGGGGGGAGTTCAGGGTGGCGGGCGTCTGTGGGGGGAAATAGGGGACACTGTAATACTTTCAATAACAAAGATAAATTTTTAAAAAGTCAAATGGCTTCCCATACATTAGAGTGTGCACGGTCCAGAATGTTTTAAGCTTGAATGCATGTGTTTGTCTTGATTTTTCACTCCTAAGTATAGTGACGTGTCGTGTGGGACAGTCACTTAGATTCACTGGACGTTTTGTTCCCTCTATTAAAAGTTGCATTTTTCTAGATGACATCAGAGATGGCTTTTAGTCTTACATCCATTGTCTATAATTCAGATCCTTTAATGTGACCTTGGGCAAGTTATGTAATCTCTTTGACAAATGAAGAAAAGACTTCTAAATTCCAAGGGTGGTTGTGAGGATTAAAAGATAAGATCTGGAATGAATTTAGATTGCCTCAGTAAATAAATGTTTGTTGATCATCTGTCTAGGTGGTAGGTATTAGGGCTCTGGAGATGACTAAGACACTATCTCTACTCTGGGGAAGTTACAATCTAGAAGCCTCGCCTGGGACATAATATGGACTCAGGAACTGGGGGTCCTCTTCGCCTTTCCCTCCCTGGCCTATCAGATATTTAACACTGGGATTTGGAATAGAATGAGGAGACAGCTTTACATTTTACATTGTTTTTTCACATGGTATTAAATACAGTGATGAGCCTTACTTCAAGACCTGAAGCTAAAGCTCATGTCAATCCTTAACAGTGAAAGGGATGACGTAATTAGGAAATAATGAGGCCAGACGAAAACAGCCTAGATGAGATGGGAGTTGAGTGCTTCAGAAGAAGAATGTTGTGGGAGTAACTGGTCCAGCCTGGGAACAGCATTTATGATGTCCTTATCTTACAAAGGGAAAAAAAATCATTTCTGGTCTATTAGCAGAAGAACAAAGTAAACACAGTGACTAATTTTCCTAATGCAGTAATTTCATGTGTGTGTTACATGCAATAAAAGAATTGCTTAAGAAGGTTATGCTGGTTTTTTTCAAAACAAGCCACCCAGTGGGTTTGGCCGCCAGGAAAACTACCTACAGATTTTAAAGATGCTCACTAACCATTCAGTTGTTGCTATTTTTGCAGATATAAAGAGTTCATTCCTTTTTATTTCTGAGTAGCAGTCCCAGTTATGAATGTATCACAATTTGTTAATCCATTCACCTGTTGGTGAACACCTGGATTGCTTCCATTTGACTATTTCAAATAAAGCTGCTATGAACATTTATGACAAAGTTTTGTATGGTCATATGTTCCTTTACTTAAGAGTGTAGTAGTTCTTTAAATTTTTTAGGAAAAAAATTAAGGAAAAATAAAATTAAGCATTTTAAAGTAAACAATTTAGCAGTATTTAGTGTTGTACAACTATCACTTTTAATAAGTTCCAAACATACCATCACTCTAAATTAACAGCTCTTCCCCTTTAAGCAGCTTCTCCCCCTTCTACTCTCCCTGCCCCCTCACCTCCATTAATCAACAATCTGTATTCTGTCTCTATGGTTTTATCTATTTAGATATTTCATATAAATGAAATTATACAATATGTGATCTGGCCATTCAGTTTTTAAAAAATATATTTTTATTGATTTCAGAGAGAATGGAAGAGGGAGAGAGATATAAACATCAATGATGGGAGAGAATCATTGATTGGCTGCCTCCTGCACGCCAACTACTGGGGATTGAGCCTGCAACCTGGGCATGTGCCCTGACGGGAATGAACCATGATCTCCTGGTTCATAGGTGAATGCTCAACCACTGAGTAATCCAACAATTTCTTCACAAAGATGTACTTGGCTACTTACAATTAAAAAAATACCAAGGCGAGAAAGTCAGAAAATGCTGGAGTTTTTTTTTTTTTTTTTTTTTTTCTTAAAGCATCATCTACTTGGCAAGTTTGGCTGAGTGTGTTAATATAGTGAGTTATATCAATAACAAATAATGAGATAAGTATCAAAGTAGGGGAAGGAATTCTCAATAGAGGAAAAATATCTTCAAAAGCATTGCGATAAAAAGGAGTGTTCAGGAATGTCAAGGGTGTGTTTCAATTGCAAGGTGGGCTAGGAAGCTGGTATGATTGGAGGTGCCTCCATGCAAATAGTCCTTTACGTAGTTCAAAAGGAGTTGGGACACTGTTTTGTGTGTGGGAATCACCGAACATTTTTAAGCAGGACAGTGGAAGTCTTATTTTCAACTGGCATTTGTCAGTCTGCCCACATGTCCCTGTGCCTGCTACAGGAGTCAGTAAGGACTTCCAGATTTCCAGATTCAGGTACCATTCATGGTGTCCAGCTTCAGCAGATAGGATGTAGAGGCCTAACTCTGGAGCAATGGGGCAGTTAGGATGTGTAGCTGGAGGAGAATCTGTGTAGACTCGGTGGAAAAAGCATAAGGACTATCCCGGAGCCTCTGCAAGGGACCACAAGGTTGCTGTGGTTGTACAGACTGAAGGAAATATGTTTGCAGCACTATCTCCATTTGCAACTGGGAGGATTCTGTCTCCATGCAAATGATCTGAAATGAGTAGTATGCCAAGTGACACCATTGCAAATTTGATTCTTTTTTTTGCTGTTGTTTGTTAATCCTCACCTGAGGATATTTTTTTCCATTGATTTTTTTTTTTTCATTGTGTTACGCCACCCCTCCTTTTCAAACCACGAACTGGCTCTTCTGCTTTCCTCCACACTCATCTCCTTGATTCTCAGGTCATTGTTCTGTACTCGGTTAGGACATTGACACCTTAGTAACATGTGTCTTTTCTTCTCAAATCTTGCCCTCATCCTTGGTAATTTCGATATCCTTGGAATGTCATGTCCAGCACCCTTACAACAGGGACATTGAACCCCTATTCTGATGACCTTTACCTCCATTTCTCGCCAGCACTCATTTCAAAAATCGCATCTTAAAATTTTCTAACCACAAAGTTCTTCCATGTCTAACCTCAAAGCTCTATCCCGTCATTGCTCCCACCAGTCCCTTTTCCTCCCTCCCTACGGAAACTGGTTTTCTGCTTTATCACACCTCCCAGCTCTGGCTGCCTTCCTGCCTTCCCATTTGCTAAGTTCCTTACTAGTTTCACTTCCCTCCCTGAACTCGCCCAGAACCGATGTTTCCACATCCCTAAACCCTATGAGCAGCACCCTACTTCTCTCTGTCCTTGGGCCATCTACTAGTTTTGGGTAGTCCTTAGCCTTTGAGAGATCTGACCATTATTTTTATAGTTAGTATTTCTGGGTGAAGTGTTGCTGGAGTGAAAGCACATAATTAGACAGAATCCATTTACTAGTAAGTTATTTTCAGTTCATCTGGACAGAAGTACCATTCAGTGTTCTTTTTTTATTCAGACATTTCTGTGTTATTGAGCATTCAAAACTTTTACCTACTCTTAAACTCTCTGTTCATTTTCTCCCACCCTCATTCTTTTTTATTTTTAATATATACATTTTCATTGATTTCAGAGAGGAAGGGAGAGGGAGAGAGAGATAGAAACATCAATAATGAGAGCGAATCATTGATCCGCTGCCTCCTACACCTCCCCTCCCCCACTGGGGATGGAACCCCTAACCTGGGCATGTGCCCTGACCAGGAATCGAACCATGACCTCCTGGTTCATAGGTCGACGCTCAACCACTGAGCCACACCGGCTGGGCCCGCCCTCATTCTTAGCAGCTGCCCTGGCTTCTTGCTTCACATAGGAAATAGAAGCCACCAATGTAACTCACCTCACCTATGCTTCGCTTCAACCTTGTTGACTTGTTCCCCATCTTTCCAATTTCTGCTTTTGTCTCAAAAGAAGCACTCAGTGGAGAAAGAGCTTTCCTTGGTTATTCTTGACTCCATTGTTTGGCCAGTTCTAGAGTTTTTACCAATGAAGAGTCAGGTCCACGTATGTTCCCTATGTTTATAACCTCTCGGTTCCTGCTTTTCCTGGGTCTGATCTCATGGAGACTGGCACAGGCTGGCCTGGTCCTGGAAGATCCGGTAGCTGCCATTTCCTCAGATGCATTGTACCCAGAGCAGGGGGTCTGTGAGGACCTCATCCTCAGCAGCTGATGGCAAGCGGATTGGCTGAGCTGTTGAAGGGTTAGTAGTCAGCTGCCTGGGGAGAGCCCCAAGCTAACTGTCTGCCAACTGACCTTTATTTTCCCTTAACTCTCTGAGATCAAACTTTTATTTATTTTTTGTTTAAATTTCTTTATTGATCAAGGTATCACATATTTGTCCTCATCCCCCCATCCCCATCCCACACCCCTCCCCACGCATGCCCCCACCCCCCCCGCTGTCCTTGAACACTGGTTAGGCTCATATATATGCACACAAGTCCTTTGGTTGATCTCTCCCCTTTATCCCACCTTCCCCTACCCTCCCTCTGAGGTCCGACAGTCTGATCCATGCCTCCTTGTGAGATCAAACTTTTAAACAAATTTATTTTCCAACTACAGTTTACATTCAATAGCATTCTGCATCAGTGTCAGATGCACAGCAAAGTAACCGGAAAACCAAGCACCCACCTGGCCCCATACCCAGTCATCTCGGCATTATTGACTTTATTCCCCATGCTGCTCTCCACATCTCTGTGGCTATCCTGCAAATACCAATTTGTCTGCTTAACCCCTTCATCTTTTTCACCCAGCCCCCCAACGCCCCGCCCCTCTGACAGCTGTTAGTCTGTTCTCTGTACCCATGAGTCTGTCTCCAGTTTCTTGGTTTATTTTGTTCATTAGATTCCACATGTAAATGAGATCATATGGTATTTGTCTTTCTCTGGCTGGCCTATTTCACTTAGCATAATACCCTCTAGGTCCGTCCATGCTGTGACCGAACTTTGAACCTCATGCTCCTGCTCAGCTCTCTGTTCCCCACTGGGACTAGAATTTCAGCAGAACTTTGCCTGCTTGGCTGGTATCATCAGGTAGGTTGCCCTTCAGTGAAGAACTGATTTTTTTTAAAAAAGAAAAAAACTTTTTATTGATTTTAGAGAGAGAGGAAGGGAGAGGAATAGAGAGACAGAAACATCGATGAGAAACATCAATAGGCTGCCTCTTACAGGCCCCCTACTGAGGATCGAGCCCGCAACCTGGGGATGTGCCCTGACCAGGAATCGAACCTGGGACCTCTTGGTCAATGGGATGGCACTCAACCCACTGAGCCACACTGGCCAGGCCAGCACGTAAGATTTTAGTAATCTTAAGCAGAAAGAAGTCTTGTTAGAAAGATGTTGAGGGCTCCAGGTATCAGTGAGCCGTTGCAGAATGAACAAGAAGCAGGCAGCTCCAGGAGGCCACGAGGGAGGCGGCACACCAGACATCTGGCCAGAAGACTGCGGCTTGGCTACAGGCACCGTCCCTGCTGCTGGAACTGTGGACAGATCCTAACTGCCCTGCTGGCTCTCCAACATCCGAGCGCCTCCTTACCACACTTACAGTGATGAGAAAGGTGGTTCCGCTTCATGTAATACCTGCAAAATGATGGGAAAAGAAGCCTGATTTGCTTCGCTCCATTTCACATTTAATGGTTCAATGCTTCCCTTCATTTACTAAGAAAGGGAGATGCTGCCATCTTTTTTTTTTTTTTTTTTTTTTTACAGAGAAGAAGGGAGAGGGATAGAGAGTTAGAAACATCAATGAAGAGAGATGAGAGAGAAACATGGACCAGCTGCCTCCTGCACACCCTCTACTGGGGATGTGCCCGCAACCAAGGTACATGCCCTTGACTGGAATTGAACCTGGGACCCTTGAGTCCGCAGGCCGACACTCTATCCACTGAGCCAAACGGGTTAGGGCAGATGCTGCCATTTTATTTACAACACAGGGAACAACCTTTTCAAATGAGGGCGCCTCCCATCGCCTCTGAAAACGAGCTTCAGGGATTTAGAACCATTGCAGTCAGTAAGCAGCAGTGTATTTATTTGGTAATAAGATAACACACCTCTGACCTCATTTCCAACGAATTTCCCTCTTTGTATTTCACCTGGCTTTTTGTCTATAGAAAAAGAGGCACAGTTGAAAATTCATGTTGAGGTAAGAACATTTCCTCTGTTAAACCACAGTACAACCCAAGGATTAGTAAGTTTCTGTGAATATAAATATGAAGTACCAGTCACCAAAACACACCAGTTCTCCCAATTTGCTCCTCTGTGGACTTGTTTTATGTGTTGACATTTCTAATCTACTCTTAAGTAGATTCCTACAAAGCACAAGTAGGGTATGAAAAACAGGAGAGGCTGAAATATTTCAGAGGAAACTTCTAAATGGCAAACACGAAAGCCTGCCTTGCTCCTTCTGCTTTTAGCAAAGGGGCTGGAAACATTGTTAGAACTAGTTATTATCTCCCCACTGTCATCGCCCTTAAATCACATGGGCTTGAGTTGGTAGCTTGTTTACTTTCTGTTACAGTCTGGCACGCTGCAGTTAAATGCCTGTAATTAAGAGTCACATTTTTTTTTAAGACTTTTCAGACTCTAGGCCAGGACACCAGTAAAGGTTTACACAATCCACTTGCTGGAATTTTCTCTGTCATCTTGGTTATCAGTGTTGAATGACAAAGCCAAATGCTTTTACCAGAAGTGCTCTGCAGGCTTCTTGGGGCTTTAGGAAGAGAAATCGCTTTGTTTATTAGCTGTTATTCTCAGATAGACCTGAGTGATCATGAAATCTTCTTTCCCTGGTCTTTAATGGAGAGTAATAGTGTTCCATGTCAATTCATAAGTATTCAAGGACTTACTGATGGCAGTGATTATAAAACTTTATTAGTGTATCGATAATTTATATTAACATAATCCTATATAATAAAAGCCTAATATGCTAAGTGTCTGGTCGACAGGTCGGCCGTTCAACCAATCAAAGCGTCATATGCTAATGATATGCTAAAGCCGCTCAACTGCTCACTATGATGTGCACTGACCACCAGGGGGCAGACACTCCGACCAGTAGGTTAGCTTGCTGCTGGGGTCAGGATGATTGGGACTGAGCAAGACGGGCCAGACATGCCCTGGAGCCCTCCCATTGTCCCTCCCAGGCTGGCCAACCTCCGTGTCCCTCCTCAGCCCTGATCGTGCACTGGTGGGGGTCCCTCAACCTGGCCTGTGCTCTCTTGCAATCCAGGACCCCTTGGGGGATGTTGGAGAGCCGGTTTGGCCCGATCCCACAGGCCAGGCTGAGGGACCCCACTGGTGCACGAGTTTGTGCACTGGGCCTCTAATAAGTTAATAATTCTGCAGTTCAAATAGTTTTGTGTCTTGTTTATGTGCATTGCTATGTTGGAATTTTCACAATTCACACCCCCTTTAATGGCGCAGCAGCCAAGGAAATGTGCTGCTCAGATCCCCTGCTGTACTGTGTGTAATTGGTGGAAAGCCCAGCATCTGACCTCTCAATCTATCATTACATTTCCCCCAAGGACACCCTTAGCATAAGCTGTTAGCCAGTGACTAAGCATGGCAGGCACACGAAGGCGAGTCAATTCTTGCAAAAAAAGCAGTTTTTTCTCTTCAGGGCAACTTTGGTTTGAGCACTCCCCACTGGTCTGGATGAGGCATCTTAGAATGGTCCTGCAGACTGAAGGACCAAGCTAACCCAATCCTCTTCCATTTCCTCTTGCCTTCACATAGACAGACCTGCATGGTGGTCTGAGCGCTTGCCTTTCCCCCTCCCGTTTTTCTCTCTAATAGGTATTTTAAATACATCTCTTGCATGTTTAATCCCATCTTAGAATGTCTTTCAATTGTTTTTACCACTTACAGTTTTCAAAGTTCCAATCTTAAAACTCTTTTTTGATTGTTTGATTTCTTATCTTTTTAATATTTATTTTTAATTATAGGTGACATACAATATTGTATTAGTTTCAAAGTACAGCATAGGGATTCAACATCCAAGTGACCACTTTTTCTGGTTGCTGCACCTGCTTATTCTCATCAGGGTGGTCCATTTCTTCCTGCATATTATGATATTTTATGGAGACCTATTTGCAGTGAAGACTTGTATTGAGGGGATCTGTGACTCTTAGGTTATGAATGTAAAATACCAGTTTTGTGTTTTCTTCTGAACGAACCCTAGCAAGTTCAATGGTCTGCATGAGTTATAATATTAATTCTGTGGCTTGTGAGTTTCGCACTAAACAGATGATTTAAATTGGTACTTAGATGGCAAGATTTTTCTTGTTACTTTGGTTAGGTGAGTAATTTTTCTAGATTCGCTTTTTTCATAAACTAGGAAGCTATTTGTGTTTCTCTTATTTGGGGGCTCAATTCCAGCTCCTCTACTCTAACTGAGCCCCCTGAAGGCACACTTGTATTCTCTCATGGGTATTAAAACCTCAGCCCTACATTCTTCTGGTAGTTTTTATTTTTGCTTCTGGAAATAGCCCTTTTCTTCTTTGAAGCAGAGCTATTAAAATCAATTAATTTTATTTTGGCCATCATTTCTATGTGTTTGTACCTGTGTGTGTTTCCATTCAAGTCAGACCAGTCTATAATGTCTGGGTAGGATTCTGTAGCATTGACTATTATCTTCTGAGTAATTGCCATATATGCACTCAATATTTTTCCTACTCTCTCTATTAGCTTCATTTAACTTTTAAAATTATCTGTCTTATCCTATCTCCCTTGAGTAGTTTATAAACTCCTTTGGGGAAGGGGCAATGTTTTGTTCTTTTTTGTATTCTGTCTCTTCAATTACTATTTTAAAAATTCACTTTTAAAACGTATAATCCAAAAATCATTTGTGAGGTGGCTCTATGGGAAGTTTTAAAAATGTGCATTAACTGTTGAAGAACTGTATCTCTTGGCAAAATAGGGTTCAGGCTTTGGAACGAAAGGCAATGAGGTTTTTTAATAGTGTGTGAGGGCTGATAAAATAGTGAAGAATATCTTATTAATGTGAATCATGCGATTGAAGTCACATGAGCAACAAGGTCACGTTTATGCTCTGCTTTACATTGTTACCTTAGAATAAATTGTTTTAAATCCAATCATTGCTATGACTACCAGCCGAGGCAGGTAAAACCGGACTGCACCAGTCTTAGCTGCACTGCAAAGCTGTTGTTTTCTGTCTTGGCTTCTCTGCCATAGCCCTGGAGAGATGCTGTGGGAACCTTTTCAGCCATTCTGCTGCATGGACAGGTGCGAAAGGGAGAAATGTTAACATTTCAATGGGGGCAACCCTTGACCAGTGGAGGATGGGAGACTGGACAACTCATCTACTCTTTCATCCCTCATGTGAACAACTCTGAATCACTATTCCATACAATTTCTCAAAGAGTCTCTAGTAGGATCAAGGCCTAGTTGCCCAAAGTGAAGACCAGTTTGATAATATTGTAGTTTCTCTTGATCCATGGTTTCAGTTACCTGAGTCAAGTGCCGTCTGAAAATATTAAAGAGAAACTTCTATAAAGAAACAATTCGTAAGTTTTAAATTGGGTGCTGTTCTGAGCAGCGTGATGAAATCTTGTGCCATCTGGATTTGTCTCACCCAGGACACGAATCATCCCTTAGTCTGGCATATCTTCACTGTATACGCTACCAGCCCATTCATTGTGGTATCTCAGTGCTGTGTTAAGGTAACCCTTAATTACTTCATAATGACCTCAAAGCACAGAGTAGTGATGCTGGCATTTCAGATATGCCAAAGAAAAGCAAGTGAAAAGGTATATGGGTAGGAAAAAACGTAATATATACACTGAGTGGCCAGATTATTATGATCTCTGAATGCATAATAATCTGGCCACTCAGTGTATATCCTATATAATAAAAGGCTAATATGCAAATTGTCCCCTTGCCAGGAGTTTGACCAGCAGGCAGGCCAGCCAACCGCCCATGTCCCCTCCCCCTGGCCAAGCTGGCTGGACCACACCCATGCACAAATTCATGCACCGGGCCTCTAATACACACACACACACACACACACACACACACTGAGTGGCCAGATTATTATGCGTTCAGAGATCATAATAATCTGGTCACTCAGTGTATAAGGTTTGATACTATTATGGTTTTAGGCATCCACTGTGGCTCTTGGAACATATCTTCCTTGGATAAGGAGGGGACTACTTACTCTACAACCTTAGTTTTATCTTTCTCTTCCCAATTTCAATTTTGCTAAACCCCTTACTCTTGTTCCTTAGGATTAACTACCCCAAAATTATATTTACATTGTCATAGACTCTGTTTTTTTTTTTTTTTTTTTGGAGGAAACCTAGGCTAAGACATCTAAACTGACATATCATAGGACAGTTGGTGAACCAACATATCATAGAAGAGTTGGTGAAGGGGTCTAATTTCTCTGAAGGGGAGGTTCATCTTTATAAAATAATGTGTAAATCTTTCTTTTTTCTTTTTTTTTAAATAAATCTTTATTGTTCAGATTATCACAGGTGTTCCTCTTCCCCACCCCACCCCATAGCTCCCCTCCACCTGATTCCCCACCCCACCCCATGCCTTTACCCCCCGCCACTGTCTTCATCCATAGGTGTAAGATTTTTGTCCAATCTCTTCCCACACCCCTCAGACCCCCTTCCCCCTGATAATTGTCCGTCCCCTCCCTTTCTATGTCCCTGATTCTATTATATTCACTAGTCCATTCTGTTCTTCAGATTTTTTATTCACTTGATTTTTAGATTCACTTGTTGGTAGGTATGTATTTGATGTCTTTTTGTTGTTCATAATTTTTTACCTTTACCTTTTTTTTCTTCTTCCTCTTCTTAAAGAATACCCTTCAGCATTTCATGTAATCCTGGTTTGGTGGTGATGAACTCCTTTAGCTTTTTCTTGTCTGTGAAGCTCTTCGTCTGACCTTCAATTCTGAACGATAGCTTTGCTGGGTAGAGTAATCTTGGTTGTAGGTTCTTGCTGTTCATCACTTTGAATATTTCTTGCCACTCCCGTCTGGCCTGCATAGTTTCTGTTGAGAAATCAGCTGACAGTCGTATGGGTACTCCCTTGTAGGTAACTAACTGTTTTTCTCTTGCTGCTTTCAAGATTCTCTCTTTGTCTTTTGCCCTTGGCATTTTAATTATGATGTGTCTTGGTGTGGTCCTCTTTGGATTCCTCCTGTTTGGGGTTCTGTGTGCTTCCTGAACTTGTAAGTCTATTTCTTTCACCAGGTGGGGAAATTTTTCTGTCATTATTTCTTCAAATAGGTTTTCAGTATCTTGCTCTCTCTCTCTTCTTCTGGCACCCCAAAAATTCGGATGTTGGTACGCTTGAAGCCGTCCCAGAGGCTCCTTATGCTATCTTCACACTTTTGGATTCTTCTTTCTTTCTGCCTCTCTGGTTGGGTGTTTTTTGGTTCCTCATATTCCAGATCTTTGGTTTGACTTTTTGGGTATGGTGATCTACAGTTGAGTTTCTGTATATTCTTTATTTCAGACAGTGTATGCATAATTTCTGACTGGTCCTTTTCCATTTTTTTGGTATTCTCATTAAGGTCCTTAAAGGTCTCTTCAAGTTTCTCAGCGGTTTTTAGAAGATTCTTGAGTAACCTTATAAATGTGGTTCTGAACACTGTGTCGTCCATTAGTTTACTTTCCTCCATCTCTTCTATTCGTGACATACTTTGGTGTCTCCGCATTTTGGCTGCCTCCCTGTGTTGATGGAGTGGCTTTGTGTGGTCAGTGACCTATAGGGGCCGGTAGCTCAGCTTCCCCAATCACCCTAGGTGGTCGCTCTTGGTACACCCCTTTGTGGGCTGAGTGGAAAGTCTTGGTGTAGTTAAAAGCCTTGATTGCTGTTGGTACACTGGGAGGAATTGACCTCCAGGCCAATTGGCTGTGAGGACCTGCTGTGTCTATAATGGAAGCACTGCTGCGCTGGAGACACGCTTGTGGTACAGGGCTTGTTTGAGTGGGGCTTTGGTGCTCACTGAGTCTGCCTCCCGAATGTGTCACTTATGGATGTGAGGAGTTGAAATCTGGTGCCTCACACTGGCCACTAGGTGCATTGGCTTCTGGATCTCCAATGGGGTGCAGTTCAGCTGCTGTCTGAGGCTACCCTGCAGGAGCTACAGCTAGAACTGCGGCCCTCTCCTCCCTGCTTTGAGCTTGGAGGCCTTGGAGCTGTCCGTATCGGGTTGCAAGTTTACTACTTTAAACTGCAATAGAGAAGGCCATTCATATGCAAAAGCCGCTGCTAGGAGCTTGGGTGTGTTTGTAGATTGTGCGGGGCGGAGTCTCAGGGCGTCACTAGGCTAGGGCGTGTCAAACAGCAATGGCTGGCAGTGAGCCGCCTCCAACCGCGTCCCGCAATCGCGTCCCCGCCGTCTCGCGTGCCCCGGCGCAGCCAACAATTCTACCTCCATGCAGCTCTGCTAGTAGCCACCCTCACTCCGACCCAAAGGCAGACAGCCCAGTCTCTCCCCAGACACTGGATTTCAGAGAGATTGGGGGCTTGTCTCTCTTCAGATTGAAGAAAGCAACTCCCGCCTCTAGCTGGGTTCTGCCGCCAGCTCGTAACACGCGCGCGCTCCTCTGTACCTCAGTTTTTCAGCGTTTGTGTCCTGATTGCGCCTGTCTCTTTCGGTCTAGTTGTAGAGGTTCTGCTCAGACAGCTTTCCCGTGGTTCTGGGTGATAGACGTTCTGTCTTTTAGTTGTAGTTTTGGAAATTGTTGTGGAAGGCTGCAGCCCAGATGTTTATCTACGCCACCATCTTGGATATCCATAATGTGTAAATCTTATTTAGAAATATAGGTCTGGTTGACATGTTTGGCCAAGATGAAGAGTAGGGCTTTTAAGATCCCAGAGCCTTGGATTTTGGTGTGGGAATCTTTAAGCCACCAGTGCCACGGAGGGTTGAATTGGTAGGGAGAGGTGGGGAGGTGGACTGGCACTGCAGGGCCCAAAACTGCAGAACTGAGAACTTGAAAGAAGCTGCATATTGTTCTTCCATATTTTGAGCTCTGTATTCTCAACTCTCTTCTTTTTTTTTCTCAATTGAAAAAAAATTGGCAGTCTTTAAAAGTGCTGTAATCATGTGGATCCAACTGCTAATGGAATCAAGATTCTGGTGTCCAGGGTGTATAGACCAGATGGCTAGCCAGAATGCTCCTTGAATAAAACCCATTCTTCCTTGACTGATACACCAATTCGTGACAATAAGATACTCCAGAGTTGAGGCCAAAGAGAATAAAATATTCCCTAAATGCTTTAATTCAAATTACCCAAAGTGCGTATTTCCCTATGCTGGGGAAGTTTTAGTGTGTTCATTTCATAGTGTCTCTGATGAGCCTTATTCATAGTAGGGGACACTGGTTTGATTTTAAGCCACAGCTTTTTGTGGAGTTATGCCTAACAGAGCTTGAAAGGGACTTAAGAGACAAAGAAATCTTGTTTATCTCTTGAGTAAACATTACAGATGGCCCAGCCAGTGTGGCTTAGTGGTTGAGCGTCAACCCAGGAACCAAGAGGTTTGATTCCTGGTCAGGGCACATGCCGGGTTGCGAACTTGATCCCCCAGTAGGGGGCATGCAAGAGGCAGCCCATCCATGTCTCTCTCTCATCAATGTTTCTATTTCTCTATCCCTCCCTTCCTCTCTCTCTAAAAAGTCAATAAAAGACATTTAAAAAAAAGAACATTTACAGGTGGACTGGTATATAAATTGATCATATCAAGAAGAGCCAACCTTTATATGAAACATGAATTCTCTCACGCTTAAACAGATTGTTAGGTAAAAAATAGGTGGTATAGAAAACAATAACAACAGCAAATTATCAAGATTCTGTCTGTGCTAGGCTAGATACTATAGCTAGATACTTTCCACATACCATTTCTGGTCCTTAGAACAACCTTGCAAGGTCAGTATTATTCTCCTTATTTTCCAGTGGAAGAAAATGATACGCAGAATTCCTCACCCAAGGACACACAGTTGGTAAATGGCAGTGTTTGGATTAGAATAATAATCATCAGCATCATACTCATTTGGGTTGCTGTATGCACACTGCTGACCATACCTGGGACGAGCACTTTACATATGTTATTGTTGTTGTTGCCCATAATAACTTCTTGAGTTAGTCATATCATGCCCATTGTATATATGAAGAGAGTAAATTTTGAAGGTTAAGTTACTTCATTAGGGTCATACAGTGGGTACGTAGCAGCTCTGGAATTTTAATTGGGATATGAAGGGCTCTAATGCCTTCGCCCTTCTTACCAGCACCCTGAAAACAGACTTCTCATTTCTGCCCTATGCCTCTCTCAACTGACATGTTTCTGTCAGGCATGTGAAAGGGTAAGTTCCATTTCTCACTGTTTCCCCCACGGCTCTGAACTGTTATCATGTCTAGTTTAAGCAATGTGCAAAACAACCGCTGAGAATAAAACCTCTTCCTCCTGGGCCTCTCTTAGGCACGGGTCAGTGTCTGGGCTAACAAGACCTAGAGGTGACCCAGCTGGGTCAACCAATGAAACGTTGGTACTTCCGGTGCCTTGTGAAGCAATGAGCAAGATGTCACAAGAAACAGGCACATTTTATGGTAAGTCAGTTTCATTTGTGAGATTTCTTCAGTGTCTAAGGAGCCAGGGCAAGCTGGAAAACTGAATGGACAATTGATTCCGATGGCTCCTGTTACAGTCTCCTTCCTTCTGACACAACTGCTTGTTTCTTAAGTAGCAGAATGATAGATCCTCAGGATTAAAGGTGGGGAAAAATCATTTCATGGGTAGGTTGCATAGCAACTTTCTGGGTTTTAGCAAAGCGTTTTTGAAATTTCTGTGTTGGGAGAAAAAACCTAAGAACAAAGGAGGGAAATGATATTCTCCTTTTTATTTCTAGAGTTGGCAACAAGGTGTCGGACTATTTTCTTATTTTCTCTTTGATTTCTTAAAACATGCAGTCTCTCCTTTTCCACTCACCCCTGAAAATATCTCACCTAAATAGAAAGCATGACTATTGTTGGTAATTCCTTAAAATACACGTAAGGCTTATTAGCTAATTCCTAAATAGCAGAACAATGCAGCACACAAAAAATACAGTTTACACACACACCTGAATTCACCAGCTAACGAGGAATGTGTATGGCTAGAAATGGGACCCACCACTAATTAGCGGCACTAGGTTGGAGAGGGCTCTTGACACCTGTGAACAGTTTCTATATCTATAAATTGGGGTTATCTCTTTTAAGAATCTCTACGTTTTCCAGTTCCTGAGATTTTTGTGTGTTCTATTCTACACAAGGACAAGATTACATTATAGATAATACCTAAGAAGAAAAGATGAGGAATTCCTGATTATAATCTTCTGCTAATTTATGAAATAATTTTTTAAATATATTTTTATTGATTTCAGAGAGGAAGGAAGAGGGAGAGAGTGATAGAAACATCCATGATGAGAGAGAATCATGGATTGGCTGCCTCCTGCAAGTCCCCCACTGGGGATCCAGCCCACAACCCGGGCATGTGCCCTTGACCAGAATCGAACCTGGGACCTTTCAGCTCGCAGGCCAATGCTCTATCCACTGAGCCAAACCGGCTAGGGCTATGAAATAATTTTTATCTCCCTGTTCCCCCATGTCTCGTATGTGGTTTGTGGTTTTTCTTCACTGACTTCCTGTCTAACTTTCCTGAAAAGGGACATCAATGGGTTATCTTCATGTAATCTCTGTTAAGAGACCATTTCCCAAGAGGGCCATCCAGCTGGTGCTGGCTCGCCTTTGCTATGACAATGCCACTAGAAAAGTACTCTCTGCCAATGACTTAAGGAAGTCCAGACTCCAGAGTGGAAGAGCAGAACCCGGGGCGGGATCTGACTTTCCAAATCCTCTCATGTGAGTTGATCGCAAACTCACAAGGTGGTCTTTCATCGGCTAATATCTTCTCTTTCTTCTTGCATCCCAAATGAGGGGAAAGAGTGTAGAATCTGGTCCTGTGAAAGAAAAAGTAAGCATGATGCCTACCACACTGTTCCCTCATGCCCCAAGAAATAAGAGGAAAGGGAGATCTAATAATTAGGTGTCCTCTTTAAGTAAAGTACTTGCTATGGTAGACCACAGTAAAGAAAACCTTAGCTTCTTTATTTTACAGATAAAGAGACTGAGGTTCAGAGTGGTTAGATATCTCAAAAATCACACAGCAGCTAGACATTCATGGAGTAAGAATTCAGTCCTAGATGTGTCTCCTTTTCAGGTCCTACTGTGCTTGGCTCCACTGCCTATAGCAACTGTCGACATGAATTAGGTTATTTCTGTATTTTTGAGTTCAGAGATTTGAGTTGAATTAATAAATGTTTTATAATGGAATCCTATAAAAATAGTGCTATGGACACTCTTAGGATTTGGTGCCAGTTGAGCTTCTTTTTACCTATCAAGTTTTCATGGCTTTGTAAGTAAATGTACTCAGGGAAGGTGATACAATATGTCCCTGAAACAGAGTTTGGGGTTCCAGATCTCTCAGGAAGCAGCCTCTGGTGATAGCCTCCATACAGGGCTTTGCACAAAATATATCATTGGTGGAAATTTAAAAGTGACCTTTTCCTGAACTCCTGAGGAGGGTAAGTCGATGAGCAAGTGTCATCTACACCACCTTTTCTTTAGTTCTAATCAGAACATGTTGGTTAAGATTTCTGAAAGTCAAATTGCAATCAGGCAGTTGGTGTCTTTTTTTTATTTTTATTTTTTCTAATTACTTTATTGATTAAGGTATCACATATTTGTCATCAACCCCCCCGCCCCATTCCCATCCCAAACCCCCCCACACGCATGCCCCCATCCCCCTGTTGTCCGTGATCGCTGGTTAGGCTCATATGCAAGCACACAAGTCCTTTGGTTGATCTATCTCCCTTGTCCCCACCCTCTCCTACCCTCCCTCTGAGGTCTGACAGTCTGATCAATGCTGTTCTTGTTCTTCAGTCTATGTTGTTCATCATTTTCCCTAGATGAGTGAGCTCATGTGATACTAGGAATACACTTATAGGAACCGAAAATGAGACAAGCAATAATGGTTATGCTGAGAGGCAAATGAATCAGTCTATAGTGAGTTTCTTTCTGGGCCAACAGTTCTTTTGAGTCCCGATTTCTATGTCCAACAATTGTTTATGTGTACATAACAGCAATGATATTTCAGTTCTGGATGGTGGACAAATGGTGGTAATGCAGGTCTGACCCTCTCTGGTTTGGTCCTGGGCAATCTGCAGTAACACACATCTGCTGACTGCTAGTATGGCAAGGCATGGTCAGCGTCTTCCATCTCTGGACTGTTTCTATTCTGTCTTCATGGCTGGAGCACTCCTGTCAATTCCTCTCTGTTGCAGGAATCCACATGGTCTCGGAGTTGTTTTCTGAAAATATACAAACATATTCTCGACCAAAAGTTAATAAAGGAATATTTTCTATAAATTTGACTTGCGATCCTTTTTCATTTTTTTTGCCCAAACGATTTTCCTTTGGCTTGTTTTGACACCATGTATGTTTTACCTGGGTGTCTTGCTGTTAGCATTGCAAATGAAAGTTAATTTTCTAAAGTAAAAATTTTCTAGATGTAATTTATTTACAGGATATTTTTCCTTACATGATATTCTTCTACTATCCCCCCTGGTGTCTTTATATAAGCCAGTATATATTAGGGTGAAGTAGCAACCACAAGAACATAGCAAAGAAAAGGCGTGGGTGGATGTAATGCCCCCCCCCTCGCCCCCAACCTTTTATTTTCACAATATTCTTTGCCAGATTGCTTAGTATCATCTGTTGATAACTGAAAACCTGGCTAATTAAACCCACTTTTTGCCTGGCCAGAGTGACTCAGTTGGTTGAGTGTCATCCTGTGAACTGAAAGGTTGTAAGTTTGGTTCCCGGTCAGGACACATACCTGTGTGTTGGGTTTGGTCCTCAGTCAGGGAGCGTATAGAAGGCAACCTATCGATGCTTCTCTCCCACATTGATGTTTCTCCTCTCTTTCTCTCCCTTCCTCTCTCTACACATGTCCTACCTAGGGTGAGGATTAAGTAAAAAAAAAAAAAAAAAAAAAAAAAAAAAAAAAAATTAGGATAAACCCACTGTTCATGGCTTTGAAAGCAAGAACTTCTGAATAACTCATTTCCGAGTCAATATTTCCGAGGCATGCTGAAGCATCCATCTTATATAAAAACTGCTGTTTGAAATTTTAACCCTGCTATTTGGCTTCTGTAGATGCTTGCTTGCTTAAATAATAAGGAAAATAAGACTACTCCCATTTCAGAGAGGCCATTAAACCTTCCCTGGATGAAATTATCAGTGCTGGCACCAGGCCAGGCCTCTGGTTGAGGTCTCAAGGCCCCAGCACATAGGGGCTCTTTAAGAACTTGCAAAGGGGGCCGGAAACACCCCATATTTGGGAGACAAAGAAGATAAAAACATATAAATAGGGAAAGTTCCTCCATGTTGGGGCCCAGAATTTGAGAGACATTTTCCTCTGGACCCGTGCGTAATAAACGTAACTCCATCTCTCTTAAGTGTTGCTTGGTTCTTCTCCGGTTTTCTGTAACAACGCTACAGCACCATCTCAGTTTGCCCTTGCTTCCCTGTTGCTGGAAATGTTAAGGAGCATTATTTCTTTTGGAGACTTTGCCCACCCCTTTGCCTTTAACCTACCAAAACAAAATAAGCATACCTGGGAAAATCCAGTCAAATATAGATTGAACTTGACATTTTTACTAATATTTTTAGCTCTATCAGATGGGAAGTAGACACACTGCTCTCCTCTCCCTCTTTCCCTGGAAGTAGACTCATTGCACATCATACTAACTCTTTAGTCAGGCTTTAAACAAAGCCTCCTGTTTCCAGTTCTAGATGCAAAGCCAAAGCTTGCAGAGCCCCTGGTTCCTTGATTGATGGCAATGTTCCGGGTTTCTGCGGCCTGATCCAACCTGCTTCCAGTTGGCTTTTTTTCTTCTTTGGTTGCTTAGCAGAACAGATAACGCTGAAACCTGTCATCACTGTTGGTTAACAGCTTTCCATCTTTCAGTATTTCGTGGAAAATGATCATCTGCTATCATCACCTCTTCTTTCTCTCTCTTTTTTTTTTTTGGTGGGATCCTGCCCTTAAAAATGAATTTTTGTTATTTTAGTGGGGTTTCAAAGGAAGGAGCAGAGAGAAATATGTTGGGCCTTTTCTTGCTTTGTTTTTCTATCCACTGCAATTAACAGGAAGATCTTTCATTACCTGAGCTTTCTTTTTTATTGACGACTAATTTCCTGTGAATGAGGAAATGGTGTACTATGTAATCATTTGGCACAGACTCCAGGCTGATACTAAAATACCGTTATATTAGGAAAGGAAAAGACAATGTTTTATAAAAAGGAGGGAATTACTGTTTTTTGTAATAATGTTAGCAGAGTACACACAAGAAGAAAAGTAACTGCATTACATTGTAAAGAGGGTGGACCTCTTTCTTAATGTCCAGTGTCCTTTCCCTTAAGATTTGGTTTAATAGATCTTTAGAAAAAAAAAGAAAAGAAGACAATTATTTTTTTGGATACTAGGTTTTTTATTTTTTAAACAAATTTTAGGTTGTATTTTCTTTTTTAAAATTCTTGGATTGCCTTTTCTTCATTTCCAGCTGATATTTGGCTAAAATGGGTGGAGGAAAAAGTGTCCTGCTCTTAGAATACTTTTACATTCTTCAAGCATTTATAACAAAATAAAACTTCCATTCTATTTTAATACCATGGATAGAAATAGCACCTCATTTTTCTTTTATAATGTTCCTGGAGCAATAGGGAAACTATGTTTTGCATGTCTAGAAAGATTTTTAAAACATACATTCAACCTTAATTTTCACCTCTGTGATGGCCCTTAAATCTATGGTTCCCAAATTGTGCCCTGAGCCAGTCTAGGGGGACTTGAGTGAAGTCAGAGGGGATATATGACATACTTGAAAATTTCGAGGGAAACACAGCAACATCTGTTGGCCATTGTATGAACTACTAGCTCAAGGTAGCTCCCTTTTGCAACCTGAGACTGTGCTACATTACTTTTTTAGAAGACATATCTTTGTAAGGCTGGGTGTTCAGTGGTTGCTGTGATAAAAAGCAGGTAGCACATGAAAATCAGCATGAAACAGAAAATGAGGGTAGTGGTTTCTAATCTGATTCCCAAATTTGAGTGTAGATTGCGTAGATTAGACAGGGTTCTCCAGAGAAACAGACGCAATAGGATACGTGTAGGAAGATAAGTAGGAAGAGATTTATTATGAGGGAGTGGCTCACGTGTTTATGGAGACTGAGAAGTCCCCTCATCTGCTATCTATAAGCTGGAGGCCCAGGAAAGCCAGTGGTGTAGTTCTAGTCCAAACCTGAAGGCCTGAGATCCAGGGCAGCCAATGGTTGAAGTCCCATTTCAAGTCTAAATGCTCAAGAACCAAGAGTGCTGAGGTCCAAGGCCAGAAGAAGGTGGATGTCCCAGCTCAGGCAGAAAGCAAATATGCCTCCCCCACCTCCCTTCTATTCAGTCTATTCTATCCTACTGGTACGTGCAATGGTTTTAAACTGGGTCCCAAATTATTCAATAATCCTTTAAGAGATGAAGCTGAATCCCCTCCCCTTGAATATGGGCTGGACTTAGTAACTAGCTTCTAAAACATAGAATATGGCTGCATTGATGGCGTGAGACTGCCAAGTCTATGTCACGATGCATTGTGCATTTGCTAATTATTATTTGCAACCTTCTCCTTGTTTTCTCCCTCGAATCACTCACTTTTGGGGAAGCCACCTGCCATGTTGTGCAGACACTCAAGCAGCATTATGGAGGTGCCCACATGCCAAGGAACTGAGCCCATCTTCAACAACTAGCAGGGAACTGGAGGCCTCCTGCCGGTAGCCCTCTGAGTGAGCCATTTTGGAAGTGAATCTCCCAGCCCTAGCCAGGCCTTCAGGTGGCCGCAGCCCCAGCTGATGTCCTGACTCCAACCTCGGAGAAGATCCAGAGACATAGCCACCCATCTAAGGCCCTCCCTGATTGCTGTCCCACAGAAATAATAAGATAATAAATACTTGTTTAAGCCACTAGATTTTAGGGATAATTTATTAGGCAGCAATAGATAACTAATAGAAGTGTGAAGTAATAAAATGTATTTTTTGAAAAACAAACAAAAAACCCAATCAGCTATTTAAAATGTAAGAACTGAAATACTCTTAAGTTATTAAACCTAACTACTTAATAAACAGAACTTTTTTTTTTTTTTTTGGCTTGGGACATCATGAAAAGGTTACTGAGATACTTATGTGTCTCATGTACTGACAAAATTTGGGAAGTTCATCATTACATTAAAGATAGTTGCTAAGTCTTTTTTCCTGTAATTTCTTTAAGCATATTCATAATTGTTTTCTATTTTTGGAGTGGAAAAGTTTATTACTTCTGATACTGAACACTTTTTTTTTTTTTAGTATGTCAGTGGAGCCATGAAAACAGAAAAAAAAAATTATGTACAATGAACTTCATTAAGGAAATTGATCATTTGAGAGTAAATTGACTAGTATTCAATAAACATGAATGAAGTTATTGGCTTACAGACGACAATGTAAGGGCTAACATGAAATTGAGAATCAAGTAACTTGCATATACAAGGAAGAGTGAAGATACTGGTTTATGGGTAAAGCAACATGAGCCTTCAGTGCAGCATTCTGTTTACTGGAAATAAGAAGAGACGAGGCACCCCCTAGTGGCACTTGTTGATATAATTCAATGGCAGAAAAACCTAGCACAAGTTCCTTCCTTACTTTGAGACAGTAAAGATACTTAACCTGTTTCTGTTATTGATACTATTAAAGCCTTCGTTATGACTTTGGATTTGAAGTTTTTGAACACAAGCACAACACCTATGGCTTTTAAAGCCAAATCTAGCAGCAGCGGGTAGCTTTATTTTATATAGAACAAACCAACCTTTTCATGTTAATACTTAAAAAATAAATAAATGAAAAGGAGAAACTGGATGAGCTATGAAATTTTACCAAAGCAGATTGTATCAGCACTGTGCAAGCAACTTACAGGCAAAAAAAGGTGCCCCTCGAATCATGAGTTAAGTTGGTTATAACCTAGTATCTCCTAACTTTCTTGTCCACGCAGTAAACAAATACTTAAAATACTAACTTTGTGCTAAATACTTAACTGTGTAGAAGGGTGTGGGGAGAGGCAGAGAGGGACTCAGAGAAGTGCACTATTGTAGTGTGATGGGGGAAGTTGGGGAGGCTATGGGAATCCAGGCAAAACACCCCATCTGGGTCCAAGACAGGCCTCCAGGAGGAAAAAGCATATAAAGGCCATGAGTTAGAACTGACCTGGTGCAGTTGTTTTGCTGTCCTGATTTATTCTAGCCTCAGAAAAGGAAGGCTTTAATAAACTGTTGCTTGGATTAAAAAGAAATTTCTCTAAAAAGGGATAGCAACTATGCATTGTGCATTTGCTAATTATTATTTGTACTTATAATGGGAATATCTATTCTATTTTTGTTTGTTTGTCTGAGAACTGTGACATTATCACCCCTCAGAACAATGAGTCATTTCTCACTAAGAAGACGTGTCCAAGTGTTTACTTAACCTTGTCTTCAGAATTGCCTCCCTTCTCTTCTCCAGGGGTGATTAATAATTTATGCCATGCGAATGGAGGAGGACTGATTTAATCTGCAGTGCACTTGCCAGAGAGCTTAATTTTAAAACTGCAAAATGATGTCAACTAATCATTACTGTGAATGAAAAATAGTTTACACTTTTATGGATGAGTGTAGTTGGTAGACACATACGAACTTGGTGGAATTTTAGGACCCAACAGCAAGTCGTTTAGAACACTAGTTTAGCTCTACTAGTGTCTGTACCTCACAACAGACTGAAGCTGTATTGTACTCTTTTCCCTGGTTGCAGAGGTATAGTCACCCACGGAGAAGTCACCTGAGAAACACTTACAGCAAGCTAGCTGAGTAGAAATGAACATTTGTAATGAATACCATTTTTCCCACTCAAAGAGAAGCCTTAAAAGGATTATATTAGCTTGATGTATATGATGACTAACATAATAAAACATTTTAATTTCAAATTTGTAGCAGATAACTTGGCAATTATGTATTTGTTTCTACTTATTTCTGATAATCATGAGTCAGAATTCGTAATTCTTTAAGGTACGTAGGTAGGTGGCAAGTGTAGCAAATGAGGACTAGCTTTGCTCAGGACAGTTTGGATCCTGTTAGGTTATGTCTAAAGAAGGTTTATAGTCTATGCATTTTTTTGGTTGTGATGAAGAAATCCAACCCCGTCTTATTTAAACAAAAAGTAGATTTATTGGTTTGTGTAACTGGAGTGAGGAACTGGTACCAGGTACAACTAGCTCCAAGTAGAAACAAAATAATTATTCCTCTCCCTTGGCTTTCTCTGTGTTGGTTAATTGGCCTGGTTTGGTAAGAATGCACAGCCCTAGACCCCTGGAGATCTAGGTTCTTGCTACGCCCAGTGTTGTCCACAGATCAGCAGCAGAGTGAGTGTCACCTGTGAGCTTGTTAGAAATGTAGATGCTCAGGCCTACCCACATCTACTGCATGGGAATCTGCATGTTAAAAGGTCCCTAGTTGGTTGGTGTGCACATTAAAGTGTGAGAGTGTCCACATGGAACCACTGTGGCTGGAAAAAGGGGTTTTTATAATTGACTGAGCCTGGATCTCATTGGCATTAAAATGCATGTAGGAAAACAGGAAGGGGATGGGCAGGCCCATCAGAATCACATGATTGGGTGAGAGAACACAATCCAGAAGAGGTGGAAGGATGGACAGTGAAAACCAGAGCATTACCACTGCAACCGACAAATGATCATTCTGGTCAGAAGAAAGGAATGGTTTAAAATCAGTGTTACTTCTGAGAAAATGCTGAACACAAATTGGGTACGTCTAAGATTGTTTCTAGTGGAAAGATGCTGGAAAGAAGAGGGCCAGTGCATGGGATTCATGCACTAGTGGTGGGGGGGGGGTGGCCTGTGGGGATCAGCCTGTTGTGGGAGCTTCACTCATCCCAGTCAGCCGAGTGGGAGCTCCCACAGTGGGAGCGCACTGACCACCAGGGGACAGCTCCTGCGTTGAGCGTCTGCCCCCTGGTGGTCAGTGCCTGTCATAGCGACTGGTCGAACGGTCGTTCTGGTCGTTCTGCTATTCACTCGCTGGTCTTTTATTATATTGGATAGGATACACACCTGTCACTATCAGGGTCTCCTTTAGAAGATAAACTTGTGAGTTTCAGAGTGAAATAAACAAGTGTATCAACTTCATAACTTTGATTACCTGCCTGAGCATATTATTTCCCGAATGGACTTTTGTTGTCTTTTTTGGCTACCTAGCACATGGGCCCTCCTTATTATGTTTGGGGAATTCCCTGTTTTAAGTGACCTACTGGAAGGCATAGCCCACCTTCTGCTACCTGAAGGAAATGCCAGGTACTTGCTTTCCCAGGATTCCCTGCAGTTGAAAGAATGGGCACATGGCTAAGGCTCTGTCAATTGGATGTTTCTACCCCAGAAACTGAATCAGAAGCTAGTGACCCACAGAAATCACAAACTAGAGAGATTTTCTCTTTAGCGTCGATAGTGGTTGCAATAAAAATAAATTTTCTGGTCTATGGTGGCAGCAACACAAGCTATAGCCTGAAGTACTTCTTGGCAGTGGCAATGACATCTTCAGTAGACTAGTTCAGGGCTGTGATTTTGCATGATGGTTCTTTCTGGGCAGCTTTGAGCCTGTATGCAACCTTCTTAGAAATTTAGTAATTGCTGCTGAAATGAGCCAGAGTCAATTTCTTGCTTGTACCCAGGAGCACTTGTGATCTGTGCAAGCACCCAGGCTCTCTGTGCTTAGAATGGCCCCTGCACTTGGCTTAATGCTCAGCTGTCACTGTTTTGAAATTCCTAATAATTTTAACAAGGGGATCTGCATTGTTATTTTATGCTGAGCCCCACAAATTGTGTAGCTGGTCCTGTTGTATATAGCAATGTTGACTGATAATATATCTTTTTCTAAAACACAAGTTAGTCTTATCAGGGTGCCTGAATTGTCTATGAATAAATCAGGAACAAAGAGAGGTGTTCCCATAGAATACTTTTTTTGGGCAGTTATAATCTTTCCATGTGCTATATTATATCTTTAATTACACTGGGAATTTCTGAGAGTACAAATCCTGCTCCTCCAGCATCAGATCTATTATCTGTCTACATATGTGTAGTTGAACAGCATGTTTCCATATAATCTCATTTGATCCTCATCTAAGCCCCATAGGTGTTGTTGTTGTTATTATTATTGTCATTATACACTTTTTGTTGTTTTTGTTGTTAATCCTCACTTGAGGATATTTTTCCATTAATTTTTAGGGAGAGTGGAAGAGAGAGGGAAAGACAGAGAGAAACATCGATATGAGAGAAACACATTGATTGGTTGCCTTCTGCCCGTGCCCTGACCAGGGCCCGGGCTGGGGAGGAGCCTGCAACCAAGGTATGTGGCCATGACTGGAGTTGAACCTGGGACCCATTGGTCTGCAGGCCGATGCTCTAGCCTTTGAGCCAAATCAGCTAGGGCTCATTACACATTTGTGTTGTTTTTTTTTTAAATCTTTATTGCTGAGATTATTACAGATGTCCCCTCTTTTCCCCCCTCATTGCCTCCCTCCACCTGGTTCCCACCCTGCCCCAGGCCTTCACCACCCTGTCTGTGTCCATAGGTAATACCTATATACATATAAGATCTTTGTGTAATCTTTTTCTGCCCGCCCTCCAAGCCCCTTCTCTCTGAGAATCATCAGTCTGTTCCATTTCCATGCCCCTGATACTATTTTATTCTGTTAATTACATTTCTTATTTGTCTATTTTGATTTTTAGATTCAATTGTTGATAAATATGTATTTGTTGCCATTTTGTTGTTCATATTTTTATCTTTTTCTTCTTCTTTCTCCTCTTAAAGAATACCCTTCAACATTTCATATAATAATGGTTTGGTGGTGATGAACTCCTCTAGCTTTTTCTTGTCTGTGAAACTCTTTATTTGACCTTTAATTCTAAATGGCAGCCTTGCTGGGTAGAGTAATCTTGGTTGTAGGTCCTTGCTATTCATCACTTTGAATATTTCTTGCCATTCCCTCTGGCCTGCATAGTTTCTGTTGAGAAATCAGCTGACAGTCGTATGGGTACTCCCTTGTAGGTAACTAATTGCTTTTCTCTTGCTGCTTTAAGATTCTCTCTTTGTCTTTAGCTCTTGGCATTTTAATTATGATGTGTCTTGGTGTGGTCCTCTTTGAGTTCCTCTTGTTTGGGGTTCTCTGCGCTTCCTGGACTTGTAAGTCTATTTCTTTCACCAGGTAGGGGAAATATTCTGTCATTATTTCTTCAAATATGTTTTCAATATCTTGCTCTTTCTCTTCTTCTGGTACCCCCACAATATGAATGTTGGTACACTTGAAGTTGTCCCAGAGGTTCCTTACACTATCTTCATATTTTTGGATTCTTTTTTTTTTTGCTCTTTTGGTTGGGTGTTTTTTGCTTCCTCATATTTCAAATCATTTATTTGATTCTTGGGATCCTCTAGTCTATTGTTGAATCCCTGTATATTATTCTCTATTTCAGTCAGTGTATGCTTAATTTCTGACTAGTCCTTTTCCATGTATTTGGCATTCTCACTAAGATTCTTAAAAGTCTCACTAAGTCCCTTGGAGGTTTCTAGAAGATTATTGAGTAACCTTATAACCGTGGTTTTGAACTCTATATCCAGTAGTTTGCTTTCTTCCATTTCTTTCATTTATTACAGGTTTCTTTGTCTCTGCATTTTGTCTGCTTCCCTGTGTTTGTTTCTATGTATTGGGTGGAGCTTCTATGTCTCCTTGAATTGATAGAGTGGCCTTGTGTAAAAGGTGTCCTGTAGGGCCCAGTGGCTCAGCTTCCTCAATCACTTGAGCTGGGAACTCTAGGTGCACCCCTTTGTGGGCTGTGACCACAGTCTTGTTGTAGTTGAGACTTGACTGCTGTTGGTGTCACTGGAAGGAATTGACCTCAAGGCCACTTGGCTGTGAGGACCAACTGCAACTACAGTGGGAGAGCTGCTGTGCAGGAGATACCACTATGAAGCAGGACTTGCTTCAGTGGGGCTTTGGTGCTCACTAAGTCTGTCCCCTTGAGTGTGTCTCCTTTGGATATGTAGAGCTGTAATCTGGTACAGTCTGACACTGACCACTGGGTACACTGGCTCTTGGGTCTCCAGGGAGGTGCAAAGTCAGCCACTGCCTGAGGTCACCCAGCAGGAGCTACAGAGAGATCTGCAGATTCCTCCTCTTTGAATCAGGTTTGGAAGTGCCCAGATGAGGCCCAGCTATGAAGCAAGGCAGGCTGGTGCTGGTGCTGGGTCTTGAGTCTTTTTTTGGTAGGTTTGGGGCTCCCTGACCCAGCTGCAGCTTGTTTGAGATTTTTAAGGATGAACCATTCATATGCAAAAGCTGCTGCAGGCATCTTGGGTGGGGTTGTAAACTGGATAAGGTGGGGCCTCAGGGAATCACCAGGGTGGAGCAAACAGAAATGGCTGCCAATCAGCCCTGAACAGGGGAGGTCCCAGCATAGGAACAATGATTCCTGTGAGCACCTCTATCTATGAGAAATCCTCCCCCAAGTTACTGCCCCAATGCCAGATAAACGTGTCCTCCAGAGCCTTGCCCTGGTGCTGGAGCTCAGGGGAGGTGGGACCTTGTAAGTTCAATTCATGGTGCTGGCCTTTTAAGAGGAACAGCTGGCTCTCCAGTATCCTCTGTGTCACTGAGCTCCAATCCACACTGGTTTTTATAGCCTATAGTTACGGGGACTTCATTTCCCACCTCTGGGACCCTGGGCTGGGGCTCTGGTGTGAGACTGGGACCCCTTGCGCCTCTGGGCAGCTTCCGCAGAGCCAGAGCTGATCTCTCTCCTGATTAAAAAAGTGGCCCACGTGGGTGCCGGCTCAGCCCGTTCCGCACCTCGGCACCTCCTACCAGTTTCAGTGTGCTTTGTTTACTTCTCTAGTTGTGGGACTTCCATTCAGCCAGCTTTCTGACAGTTCTGGATAATGGTGGTTCTGTATTTTAGTTGTAATTTTGATGTGGTTGTGGGAGGTGGCGAGTACAGGCATTTACCTATGCTGCCATCTTGTTTTCTGTCCCATTATACACTTCTTATTGCTGAAAGGACTATTGCTTAAGGAGGTCAAATGTCTATGTCCACTCCCTCCATTATAATGAAGTCAGGGTTAAAACACAGAGTGATGAGCCTGGCCCGGTGGCTCAGTTGATTGAAGCATCATCCCATAAACCAAAAAGGTTGTGGGTTAGACTCCCTGTCAGGGCACATACCTAGGTATTGAGTTTGATCCTCAGTTGGGGAGCATACAGGAGGCAACTGATTGATGTTTCTCTCTCCCTCTCTCTTTCCCTTCCTCTCTCTCTCAAAATCCATAAACCTATCATCGGGTGAGGATTAAATAACACCCACAAAAAATAGGGTGATGTGAATAGCTCCTCTTTCTATACGCTTTCTATAATCATCTCAGGAATGAGAACTCCCATTGCACCGATGAAGATGTTTTAGAGATTTTGACAGACTGCTCACAGCACAGACATAATAATTAGCAGGCTCAAAGTTTGATCTAAGGCTGCACGAATTTTCTATAGTGGTAGTAGAAAGAAAAATTGAGGTGCATATGCAGCCAAACTGTTGTAACTCACATTCCTAAAGGTTTTTGAAAATGGAATGTTTGTATTAGCGAATTTTCTTAAGACAGGAGGGAGGACTAGAAGATACTACCTGCTTCTTTTTATCTCTGCAATTTTATTTATTTTGAAAATGTTTCCTCATGTGCATTCTGGCTGCCACAAAATCTCTATAAACATAGTTAAAATAGTTTCAGCTGGTCTGATAGCATGAATGTCTTTGAAAACATAACCAGCAGGTACAGTTAGTATCTTGAGAGTTCATGGCAACAAAAATAATTATAAGAGTTATATATACAAGTCAGGTTGCTCAAGTATTTAAACAAATATTTGATTATCTCATTAGCTCTAAAACAAATATTTCCAACTAATGATTAAAAACACTTCTATTTGAAAAAAAAACATTAATTTTTTTGGAAGAAAGTGAGATTTATGTTGGAAGGGAACACCTTAATGAAATATCAATTTTCTGAGATTAAATATAATTTGAACCCTGCTATGTAATGTTTATACAATATGACTTGTAACCCATTTATTCTCAAAATGGATATAGGAAATTAATTAGTTTCAAAGTTCCTTTACAGAAATTATTTTTATTCTATTGCCCTATGATGATAGTCTCTATTCTTTTTAAATGAAATAATTTTGTTTTGTTAAGAATTGTGATCTCTGAAGAAACACAGTCACTTTTTTGAAATTTGAACATTTTTTAGACATTTAATAATATTAAGGAATTGATCATTTTTTAAAGGAGTGAAACATTAAGTTCTTAAGCTGATCATTTTTCTGATGTTATTACTAAAGAAAAACCTAGCAAAAGATTTTGGGATAATAAGCAAGACTTGCTCACGAATAAAACTCAACACCCTCCATTATGGAAGAGGGTGTTCACTCAGCTACAAAATCAAAAGATGGAAAACTGCCCATGGTCAGAAGGATGTTAATCACCACCTGTTTCTCTTCTCCTTCCACACAAAGAGAGTTTTGTTAGAGGTTGTACAGTGGATCAGAAATCTGGTCTGTGAGTTCCGATGGATGTCAGCATAGACTCACTTCACCCAGGACCTGTGGTCAGGGCCGGCCCCACGGGTGTGGGCTGTTTCAGGGCCCCACAGTTGGCAGGATCCGTTATGCTGATTGTTTCAATGCTGTGCTTTTGTTGTCTTGAAATTCTAAGTAATTTTCGGACAAGAAACCCTGCTTTTCATTTTGCACTTGGCCCTAAACTACCTATAAGCTACCGGTATGTGGCCGGCCACTCCTGCCTCTGAGGCTGCTGAACCTGTTTAGCAACCTCTAAGTGGAAACTCCAAGTCAACACCCCAGACCACTCCTGGCTTTTCTCTCTCAGCACACATTTTGCTTCTTGTGTCCTCAGTTCTCAAAGTGTGTCTAAAAGTTACCTGCATCCTGATCTCTTGTCTCTTTTCCTGGTAATAGGCAATCCCTTCATTTGGGCGATGGGAGCCTCACTCATCTTGGTTTACATTAAGGTGACCAGATTTTAACATTGGTAAAGCAGGACACCATTGACCGGGATGGGGGGGGGGGGCGCGGGGGAGAGGGGCTTTTTTTAAATTTAAATATATTTTATTGATTTTTTACAGAGAGGAAGAGAGAGGGATAGAGAGTAAGAAACATCGATGAGAGAGAAACATCGATCAGCTGCCTCTTGCACATCCCCTACTGGGGATGTGCCCACAACCAAGGTACATGCCCTTGACAGGACTCGAACCCGGGACCCTTGAGTCCACAGGCCGACGCTCTATCCACTGAGCCAAACCGGTTTCGGCCCGGGGTGGGGGGGGTTCTTGATTAAAAATTTGGTCTATATTGTAATCGCTTTTGTTTTTTTTAATAAAAGGAAATTCACTTCTTAGATCATCGTTGAATTTGCATTCTCTTTTCTTACTCATTATGTTAAAAATCTAAAAAAAAAATTTAAAATTATATTATAAATTATTATATACATATTGCTTAAAAACACAGTAAGTAGGTACATAATTACATGAACATATTTTATTGTTAGTTTATAAATTAAATTAATTTGATTGTTATAAAGTAACTCTATTTTAAAAATTATTTTAATCCTATATTTCTTTCTAAATAATAACAATACTAACTTGTATTATTTTTCCTCTGAATTTGCCGTAATGTAAGTCGTAAGTGTCACTTTCAAGGCCGGCGCTAGACTTTTTGCCACCACTATAAAATATAAATAATACGAGTACTGTCTGCTAAATTCAAGAACATTTATGTATTTATGAAATAAATAAATTACTTACCTAAATTATCTGAATAGCTGATTTGTAATGACATCACTTGTTTAACTAGCTTACTAGCACGCAGTACGATGTGTATCGTCTGAGAGACAGTTACAAAATGTTTTCGTCGTTGCCAATCCCCAAAAATGCCATTGTTCATTAAGTCCAAACAATGGTGGTCGAATTCTAACAACTGATCAACAATGCGAACTTTGATAAGCAGTTCTCGATAATCAGTTCTCAACAATTATTTGTTATTATTAAAGTTCAACATTATAAATTAACAAAAATAATATAAAACTCATATCCTGGCTAAATAGCCACAGGGCCGCCGAAAACCGTATATTCCCTTCCTGTTGTCCCGCCGTTCCCTAGCTTGTCTTGCATTCTTTCCAAAAATTGGGACTTTTTTAAAACGCCGCGGGACGCGGGACAAATTGTTAAAAATCGGGACTGTCTCGCCAAAAGCGGGACGTCTGGTCACCTTAGTGTACATTCTCCAGAACCCTGTTCCATCAATTTCCCCCTCTCCTAGCTCTTCAGCCTTTCTCTCTGCATCGGTCCATCTCCTCAACATGCAAACATATGCTTTGTGAGCCGCCCTCTTGCTGGGCAAACAGGTTTAACTCCCAGGCAACTCCCACAGTGTCCAGTGGAGTTCGGTGGAAACAAATCCTTGTTGGGCTAAACGGTGCAGGGGGCATGGCCAAGGTTGCTTAATGGTTGAGCATCAACCTGTGAACCAGGAGGTCACGATTCGATTCCTGGTCATGGCATATGTCGGATTGTGGGCTCGATTCCCGATCATGCGGGAGGCAGCCAATCAATGATTCTCATCATTGATGTTTCTATATAAATATAAATAATATAAATATAAATACAAATGTAAATATAAATTAAATATAAATAAAAAAAGATGCAGGTGTAGTGCCCCCTCCGTCCAGGTTAGGAGTGGTGACAGGAGCCCAGCTGTGTTCCCCTGTTCCAGCTCTGCTATTTACTAGCTGTGTGGCCTTGAGCAAGTTACTCAACCTCTTTAGGCCTCCACTTTCATATGAAAACTGAGGATCATAGGAGTGTGTCCTTCAAAGGGTTGTTAGGAGGACAGAATTAAATATGTTGAGAGCAGTGTATGGCACACAGTAAGTACTGTCTAAGTGCTTTTCATAATTACTCTGCCTTTCGTCAGCTCCTCTATCTCTCTCTTACTCCTTTCTTCACATTAAAGAATGATGTGTCGGGGAAACAGAATATTGTGCTGCTCGTCAAAGAACTGATTAGACATTTGGAAGTAAGTGGAAAAGAACAGCCATTGTGTTCCTTCAATGTCAGACCTTTTGTGCTCAGCTGTGGTTTTCAGTTGTCAAATCTTGAAAACAGGAAAGATACCATTCAGTATCCTGCACCCTCTTCTTACAACTCATTACTAAATGAAAACGAAACGATTCTGCTAAAAGCTCTGCCAAGCCAGTGCTTGGCATTGTCTGTAGCATCTTCCTCAGAGGGACGTTTGGGGATTGCTTTGTGTGTGTTATCACCAAAGGGATATTCTTTTGATCCTCTGCACTCCCCCGAAAGACTGCAAAGGTATTGAATTCTTAGCATAAAAAATGGAAAATGTCAGCTTCTTCCCAATTCCTGTTCTACCACCAAGTCAAGTCCAGATTCATTGGGTAGCTTGCTGAAGTAGTACTTAAGCTATTTTTTTTTTTTTTGAGAAAGATCTTGTTCCTTGGGTGAAGTCTTCTTAAACATTGTCTGGTACAGTTTAATGCCATCAAAATCAATCCAGTGGTCCAAGCAAAAAAAATTCAGATGTATCTAAATTCCACATGCATCCGTGTTCCTTGCTCCTTCACCATCCCTTTAATCACCACATCCCACTGGTTTTTACCCCCAGTCTCTCATACTTCCCCCCTTCTCCTAATTCTAGCTTAAGAATATTCCTATTTCAGTGGCTCACAACCTCAGTGCATTTGAATCTCTCTGACCCTAAACATATATATTTAATAATTCCCAGACCCATCTTAGGCCAACAGAGCCAGAACCTCTGGGCATGAGGCCCAATCACTATTTTTAAAAGGTTCCCAGGTTATTCTGACGCTCATCCAGGCAGAGGTCCTTCCTGGGCAATGCAATGAGGGCCTGGCAGGTCTCCCTGGGCCTGTTCTAATCCTCTGATGGATTCCAGTACTGACCCACAGTGATCCTCTGGCACATAAATTGAATCATGCCCTACTCTGCTGAAACTCCTCCATGGCTTTCTTTCCTTATAGGTTAAAATCTAAACGTCTTGGGTTGGCAAACAAAATCCTTCATGATTCCACTAAAGCCATCTTCACACTCGTTATCCATCAGTTGCACTATATACTTTTATATCAGGATATTCAGAGTTTTCCTCCACACCGAGTTTTCAAGTCTCTGGCCCTTTTATTTTGTCTCCTTGACCTGGAATGCCTTGAAGATTGGTCCTTATTTTAGGGGTCCCATCCTCCATAAATGATTTCCTTTTCCCATTTGATTTAAAAAATATCTTTTTATTGATTCCAGAGAGAGGAAGGGAGAGGGAGAGAGATAGAAGCATCAATGATGAGGATCATCAACTGGCTGCCTCCTGCACACCCACTACTGGGGATCAAGCCCACAACCCCGGCATGTGCCCTGACTGGAAATCAAACCATGACCTCCTGGTTCATAGGTCGATGCTCAACCACTAAACCACAATGGCTGGGCTGTAATTGTATCTTAAGGGTCTGGTTTACTAAAGCTAAAAAGTTATTGGCTTTGGTCTTTGTTAATGTTTACTGAAGCCTAGTTTAGTTGTTTTAATAAAGAGATTTTTTTTTTTCCTTTTTGGAATGGAATGGAGGACATTACTGGTTAAGATTAAATCTGGGTGAGCTCAGGATAAAGCTACCATTTAAGCCCCAGGCTAACTTCAGTCTTTGAAGTTCATAGTGAGTGACCACGGTCTGGTGGCAGGAAATTCCAGGACATCTTTTTCATTAACAGAGATAGTTTTTGAATGCTTCTATGCCGAAACTGCAAAACAAACAGCTTGAGTGGGAGTAGCAGTAGTAGCTGTAGCCAACATTTATTATTGTTAACCTTGTGTCAGGCATGGGGCTCAGTATTTTATATGAAATATTTCAATTAATCCTCACAACAGTCTTACAATAGGAGCCTATTCTGAACTCCATGTTACAAATGAGGAATCCCAAGCCTGGAAAGGAATAGCCTTCAGTTTGACTCCAGAATCCAGGCTTTTTAATCAGTACGCTAAGTTGCACCTCTTAACAATACAGTGCCATAATAACTGCCACTTTTTGAGTACTTAGTATGTGTTGAGTACTTTATTTATTTAAAAAAATATTTTTAAAATATATTTTATTGATTTTTTACAGAGAGGAAGGGAGAGAGATAGTCAGAAACATTGATGAGAGAGAAACATCGATCAGCTGCCTCCTGCACACCCCCTACTGGGGATGTGCCCGCAACCAAGGTACCTGCCCTTGACCAGAATCGAACCTGGGACCCTTCAGTCCGCAGACCGACGCTCCATCTACCAAGCCAAACCGGCTAGGGCTTATTTTAAAAAATATTTTTATTGATTTCAGAGAAGAAGGGAGAGAGAGAGATAGGAGCATCAATGATGAGAGAGATCATTAATTGGCTGCATTCGCATGCCCCCCAGTGGGGATCAAGCCTGCAACCTGGGCATGTGCTCTGATCAGGAATCGAACTGTGACTTCCTTGTTCATAGGTCGATGCTCAACCACTGAGCCATGTCGGCTGAGTGTGTTGAGTACTTTAAAATTATTTTTGATTCTCACAGTCCAAATACATTACTTCAGGGTTTTCCAGAAGCAAACCAAGGCTCAGAATTTCCGGATTAGTTTTCAATTATGCAAATTACCACAATTTTAATGGTTTAAAACAACACCCATTTATTCTCCTGCAGTTCTGGAGGTCAGAAGTCCTGAAATCAAGGTTACAGCAGGACCATTTTCTTTTTGATCTCTGCCTTCATATCATAGCTCCATCTCTGACTAAGACCTGCCTGCCTTCCTCTTCTAAGGACCCTTGTAGTCGCAGTGAGACCATCCGAATAACCCAAGATCCTTAAATTTAGTTCCATCTATGAAGTTCCCTTTGGCATCTAAAGTAACACAGTCACAGGTCCCTGTGGCTAGGGGGTGGACATCTTTGAAGGGTTCATTATTCAGGCTAATTTCCCCCAAATTACAGAACTAGTAAGGATTAAAGATGAGTTTGAATCTAGAAGTTTTTAGCCTCCAAAGTTCACACTATTTCTGGTGAGGATCCCATCAGCCATTCAAAAAACATTTATTGGGATTATAAAAAGAACCAGACACTGTGGTGGGTACTGGAAAAATACAAAATGATTTAATGATTTGAGTCATCTTTGTGCAGGTGCCTTATTAATCTTGGTATTTTTCAAAAGTGCAGGAGATTAAAGTTTAATAAGTTTAAATAATTTATAAATAAGATAAAATAACTCCCAGAATAGGTATTATTAGGCTCCACTTATTTTTTTTTTTTTACATTAAGGTATTTTCTTTCTTATTTCTCCCTTCCAGAGTTCAATACCAGGCAAAAGTTTTAGATAGTGTATTCTTTTTAATATTTGGTATTTTGTCCCCCTCAGATCTGTGAAATGTAAATCTTTCCTGGACGGAGTGTAGATAAGAGCAAAACATCTGGTTTGGTTTGCTTTTTTAATATTTGTAAGATTTGCTTTCTTTGTTACTAAAAAAGCAGCACAAAGCTTGGCGATCTTCTTTGCATTTTAGAGGGGGCATATATATCTACTCCAAACCTTTAATTCTGGCCTGAAAGGCTGTCTGCTAGCTTGGCGTGGGCTCCAGGGCAGGGTGAGGCTCTTTAGCTGGGCCAGCAGATCCGCTGTGTATCTTTTAAGACCCTGGGGATACAAATACCCATGGCAAATCTGAATGAATGAAGTCTATGGCAGCCCTACTGGGGAACTGCAATGCTCTCTTTGACAGATAAGCGTTCTTATTGGGAAGCCGCTCTTGGTTTTCCCCTTATTTCTAATAGAGATTAAATTCTTGGCCTCCGCACTCTAGGTGTTCCAAGGACCTGCGCTGCCCATCAAGGACTGGTTGATATCTGAACCTAAGCCACACACTTAGGTGGTTTAGCAGCCCTTTCAATTTGAAATGCTATTTTTCAGTTCCAAAAGAGCGAATTAAATGGAATAAGCAGGTGGTTCATACTCCTAATATGCTTATTTTTGCTACCCAGCCACATCTCCCCTCAGCTCCTGCCTTTGGTTGTAGAGGGAGTTTTCTTTAGATGAGTTTTTTGGGAAGAAAAAGAATAAATGTGTTTACTGATGGCTATGAACCAGCTGGAACTGGACTCTGGCCCAATTATAGACTTAGAGATGGCCCTGAAGAAGTATGGGTAAGATAAATCCTCCCAGTGGGCAAAACTTGGACCAGGAGATTTTATTGCCTAATTTGCCTGGGAGGAGAGATGGCCTGTGGAAATGGATCCTTATCCAGAACATTTTCAGAGAGTTTTATGCAATTATACTAGAGGATTGGTGACTAGGACACTTGAGGAAATGGTAGGTAGATGCATCTTTTGGGATGTGAAAACATATATGCTCCATGTGTATGCATATGGGAGGTGACACCCCGCAGAGAGGATTTCAATGATCAAATAGACAAGAAGACTTGTCACTCTAGTTTTTTTTTTCTAGTTTCCCTACTATTCAATGGGTTCATAAACAAGGTAGCATAGTGATTATAACCAAGACTTAGGTTATGAATAGCTTTGACAAAATAGACTTTCTCATACCATAGCTGACATTGGTAAAGATTAATGGTAGACTGCAGTAATCTAAATTACTCAGACACTAAGGACTCCAATATGTTAGTAATAAAAGGGGCTCTAAATTCAATTTAGAGGCAAAGGACTCCTGATGTACCACCTGGTGTGGATCTGATTGAGCTAAACCTGCTGGTGGCAATCATCATTAGAGGTCTCTGAGGCAGGGCTGAGGATGGAGAATGGGACAGGACACACACTGAACCTGGGCCTCTAGGTATCAGTGGGATCATACTAATAGTCATTAGTTGAATTTTCTTTGCCTGTGCCCTTACCTGAACGCAGTACCTTTCTGTGGCTGTTTTAACTCTTTAAGTTGAAGAAATAGATCTAATTTAAACAAAAAGAGAGATTTTGGCCCTGACCGGTTGCTCAGTGGTTAGAGTGTTGGCCCTCAGACCAAAGAGTTGTGGGTTCGATACCCAGGTCAAGGGCACGTACCTCTGTTGCAGGTTCCCCAACCCCAGTAGGGGTGCATGCAACCAACCTCTCTCTCTCTCTCTCTCTCTCTCTCTCTCTCTCTCTCTCTCTCTCTCCCTTCCATTCTCTGTAGATTAATGGTAGACTGCAGTAATCAAAATTACTCAGACACCAAGGATATCCTCAGGTAGGGGGGGAAAAAAAGGAGAGAGATTTTGTTTGCGGAAACTGGAATGGTACACAAAACCTCATTTGGGGTAACAGGGTCTTAGGATGTAGGTTTAACAAAGACATGAAGACATGTAGGTATCTGTTTTTGGCTCTTTTATTTTTTATTTTACATTTGTTTATTTTTTCCCCTTTTTCTCTGCATAGTTGATCCCATCACTTCTCTCCTCTGTTAAAAGAATTTGGCTTCCAGCAACTTTCAGGTTTTCTGTGAAATAGGCTCAGTCACCCAGAGAAAGGCTATTCAGTCTCTTATTACCAGGTCCAAAGTCCCTGGGGCAAGGGCTGCCAATAGCCAAAGCCAGAACAATGTGAGCAACCAAAAAAAATAGTATTGAATTATAATTCAAATAAACACATATATTCATGAATTCATGCTAATATAAATAACTCACTGAATAAATGAATAAATGAATAAATAAGAAAGAAGAGACAAATCTCCCATGCAGAAAAATTCAAAACAATTTACATAGATTCTGTGTCTTTCAGGAGGAGGCACATAAGTTACCAGTCCTTATGAGTCAGTTTTACACAGTGACTTTCTCCCAATTACTACACTATGGACAGCGAGGGAAAAGGTAACTTTGCAGGGGAGAAACCCAAGGAACACTACCTCAGCTAGGTGATCAAGATTAACATCAATAGTGATAAGTCATGTTGATAGCGAGCACCCTTTATATGATGTGATGAGAATGACAATTTATCTCTGTGTTCTTTTGTTTCTGGTGTAGAGAGGTCCTTGTCCCTCCCTACTCCCCATCCCCATCCCCATCCCCATCCCCATCCCCATCCCCATCCCCATCCCCATCCCCATTGCTTGTGGGAGTGGAATTCTTGCAATAGCCCGAGAAAAAGAATTTCCTGAGACTTGCACGGGTGGATGAAATATTGTAGAAAGCTGTATTTCTGTAGAATTACCCCCCTGAGTATCCAAGGTCCCATTTCCCTCAGTCCTCCCAAGGAAGAAGTTTCACTTTGCCTTCAGCAGGGCTAACAGCAGAGCCAGTGTCCAGAGTTTTCTTTCTATGTTGAGCAATCTGATACAGCATCGGGATAGCTTAGCGTGTGTTCCCTGCTGCAGTCCATCAGTTCATTGCATGGGGGGTCCGCAGGGCCACATGGAGGAAACATGGGTGAATGCAAGGAAGCAGGAGCAAAAGAGCCCCATGAGCCAGGAGTCAAGTGCAACAAGGGAGAGAATTCCTTTGTTTGGGGGATTATGTATGGGCTTGCAGTGGCCCCACCCATTCTGGCCAACTGTCTCTGTCCCAGGTTGACTGACAGGCAAGTACCTTTCCTATGTCACCCCAACTTCACTGGGCATGAGTCTATCTCCCCTTTGTTGGACCCCTTTCCCAGTGATCTGCAGGGAATGGTCCGGTGTTTTCCCGAGGAGAGCAAAGTTGCAACTTCCTGGTGAAGCTGCCCAACTGACATGGCCTTCCCTTTGCTCCTTTCCTATTATTAACAACTAGCTAATTACAGTGGAATCACTTTCTGATCAAAACTGTAACTCCAGTGTAATCATAAGAAAACATAGGATGAATTTTAATTAAAGGACATTTTACAAAATACATGATCAGTACTCAGAACTGTCAAGGTAAAAAACAAACAGTCTTAATGTAATGTATCAATATTGGTTCATTAACTGCAACCATACTGACAGATGTTGTTAGCAATAGGGGGAATGGTGTGTATGGGGATACAGTCTTTACAACTTTTCTCTGAATCTAAATCTACCTTAAAATAAAAAGTTTGGGTAAAAGACATCCTTGGAGAAGGGACTGGTGAACTAATGTTGATTCAGATAGCCAGCTTCAGCCAATCAACTGAGATGGACAGTGGTGAGGCCATGTTCCCAACATAGTAGCTTATTGTAGCCATAGTAATATTGGTGTATGTGGGTGTGTGCAAGTGTGCAAGTGTGCATGTGTGTGTGTGTGTGTGTGTATGTGTGTGTATGTGTAGGGGGTCAGGAATGTTAGTGGAAAAATCCAAGCTAACAGTGCTGGGCAGATAACTTAATAGATGCCCATTTAATTTGCTTTTCTTCCTCACCCACATACCTCATATGGTTGCACTAGAAGTCTGTGGGATTCTCTTCTGATATCACAAGCAGTTCTTTCATTTTCGCATTCCAGCTCCCCATTGTCTCTCACACTAGGTTGGCATCTGTTGCTCTCAGCCATGCCATTGCCCCTAGTGCCCTCCATAACACCACTGCCAAAGGAACTGTCTAAGGCACTGGCCCTGAGGGCAGCAAAATATTGCTAGAAAAAATTTACTAGAAACTTTGGAAGATAGGAATGAGAAATTGGCCAGAAAGTAGGACAAAGCTAAAAAAGATAATAATCTAGAGACAAACGAAACCCAGAATTCCAGAAAGAAAGAACAAAGAAAATGGAATGGAGAACACTGTCAAATAAAAAGTACAAAGTGATTTCCCAGGGATGAACTTTGCAACTAAAGCCCGCACTTGGTTCCTGGAGCAATGAA
The DNA here is from genome assembly GCF_951640355.1 of Cnephaeus nilssonii. Lineage (NCBI taxonomy): Eukaryota > Metazoa > Chordata > Mammalia > Chiroptera > Vespertilionidae > Cnephaeus > Cnephaeus nilssonii. The sequence continues at coordinate 16,739,786 of NC_137074.1, forward strand.
TGAAGACACATCCCAAGACACACCATTGTGAAAATGTAAATGACTAAGGATAAAGAGAAGATTCTAAAATTGTTCTTGAGAAATAAAAAATGTAACCTACAGAAGAATGACAAGTCTGGCATCACATTTCCCATCAACAATGTGGAACGTTAGAAGACAGTGGAGAAAGAGTTCTAATGAATAATGTCACAAGACTCGTAAAACATTTCCTGCACCCTTGAAAGGGACGTTATTTGAGGTTGGACTATATCCAAACGAGGAAGAAAATTAAGACAGAAAAAGTCTTGGCATCCTTGAAATAGTGGAGCCAAATTGTCTGTAGAAGAGCAGCAAAAGGAAACTCCAGAATTATTGTTATGCAGCAGGCCTGGCTCGTTCAGCCAGTCTACACAGCAGGAGAAATGGTGATTCAATGGCCACTTCTTATTTTGGGATAAAGGCAAGAAATCATCACAATTAGAAAGCTGAAGACAAAGGCTGTTAAAAACTTGTCACAATAATCTATCTACCCTGCTCGGATCTGCAGGAAACCATATTTGCATTCTTAATATTCATATTGACTTTCATCTTTTCCATCAACCTACATATAAAACAGCAGAAGTAATCATACACAAATACTATTTCACCTTAACCTTGCCAAAGTCGTTATGTAGCTGGTAGAAGTTGCAGGAGAAAAGACCAGAGTTATGCTGAAATGAACACTGTGGTCATTAATATCATGTTGAAAAGTGGCAAGAAAAATTATGGATGCAGCATGTTTGGGTTTGCCTTGGTATTTGGCCAAAGTACGCATTTGGTTTACTGCTATAAAATATACTGTCCACAGCTGTTGGAATAAGGAGAAGAGATGTTAGTATTTCCATAAATATACAAAGTAACTACATGAGGAACTCAAAATAGAAATATAACAACTGGTTGGAAGGGAGCTGGTTGTAAGCCAGCTCATTCTTTATTTATTATGATAAATTAGATTATATCTGAAAGTTACAAATTAGGAAATAGGATGAAAAGCATACCATTAAACTATATAGAAGTAAAAACCAAGCAAAAATGATATGAGGGTAGAATAGTTATTTCTAGAAAATGGGATTGTAGGTGGAAAAAGAAGCAACAGTACATATATTAATTTAATAAAGTGGAACAAATCTTTAAAAGATATGAAGAAATGGCAAAAAGATGTTTGGTGAAGGGGAAAGAATTATATTAATAGATCTTACTACAATTCATCTTAGAGAGGAAGCTGTGTTTATTTAGAAAGCTCTCTTGATAAATTGCTTAGAGCTGAAATTCCTTTTCGCTTCTTCTAGTAATTGTGCATAATATTTATATTCATCTAGTATTTCACTTCATTTGTTTTAATTTAAAATACAACTCTTGTTATCAGCCTGGTCTCAATAAGAACAGTACATTTAATATAGGAAATTCAAGGAGGGTTTGTTCACAAAGGGACTATTTTTTTTTTTTCTAATCCTCACTTGAGGATATTTTTCCATAGATTTTTAGAGAGAGTGGAAGAGAGAGGGAAAGACAGAGAGAAATATTGATGTGAGAGAAGCACATCGATTGGTTGCTTCCTGCATGAGCTCCAACCAGGGCCCGGGCTGGGCAGGAGCCTGTAATCAAGATACATGCCCTTGACTGGAATCAAACCCGGACCCTTCAGTCTGCAGGCCAACCCTCTATCCACTGAGCAAAACCGGCTAGGACTACAAGAGGACTATTTATAAAGGTGCAGAGATGACCCACCAAGGATGGTGCATGGACTTGGAGCTTAGTAGCAACCCAGATGGCATCAACCTCTAGGTCTAAGGCAACAAGGAGAGGGAATGGTTTCTAGAACTTGGAAGGAAGAGGTTGTGTATAGAATCTCTGTGAATGTGGTGTTGACTTTTGGATGGAGGATATTAGCCAGCTTGGGTGACCTTGCAAAGGAACAATTACACTGGTTCGACTTTCTTGCTTCCATGAACTCACTTAGGGGTTTTCACTGGTAGAAGCCAACTAGAAGGCAGAGGGCATGGGAATCTTGATATAGATCAGTTCCTTGGGGCCAAGAGAAGGGTGGAGAGGTAGAAATGGAGGATTTTGGTATAGTTCAACCTTTAGGCATTAATTTTTCTTTTCTTTTTCCTTTTTGTGTAGGTGGTAAGTTTGAATTTCCAACACAAGGGGACGATACATTTTTAACAGCTATCGTGTCCTGGTGGGATACTATCAACCTGGTCACATTCCTATAGAAACTTAGATTATTCACCATTTTCTCCATATAATGTAATAGGAGGAGGAGAAGGAAAAATAGTAATGTAAAACATCACTACTATGTTCCCACCTTTATAGGTGTGGTCATTAAGCCTAAATTGCATGAAAATATTAAGAGATGCCCCAGTGAATTCCTTGGGTTCCAAAATATAGTTTTTATTTCTAATATGTGCCAGTAACTCCATTTCCCCCCAGGTAGTTGCTATCAATCTCTCTTCCAAGAAAATTAATCTTCTTTCTGTGCCTTGTGGTTCAGAGTTATGAGTAATTCAGAGTAGGCAAGGAGCGGTTTCTGCTTCCAACTCTCTGGAGCCATTCCACATTCTCTGATGAAGACACCTTCCTGTTGGACTATGCGACTTGCACACCAGGCTCAAGATCACAAGATGGGGAGCAAAAATATTGTCCATAGTTTATTTGAATATTTTATAGAATATATATGAAATAATATATACCAATGCTTTGTGTTTAGTTGTCACTCTAGGTACTAGAATAAACATCCTTAATTTCACAGTCTACTTAGAGATAATTTTATGCTACTTCACATAACATATGGAAATATTGCAATTGTATAAATACATTCACTTCTCCCACTGTACTTTATGCTATACGTGTTACATATATTACATCTACCTACATTATAAAACCCACAGATTAGTCATAATTTTGCTGTTGTCATATGTATTTTAAAATATAGGATAAGAATAGCCTTTCATATTCACCGAGATATTTATTATTTCTGATGCTTTAATTTCTTCATGAAGATTTGAGTTTATCTCTAGTATATTTTTCCTTCAGTTTGAAGAAAATCCTTTAACATTTACAGCCTATAAGACTCTGGACTATAATATGAAATAAGAATTAGGCCATCTCTATTTTAGATATTCAGAACTAATGATTTTTGATCATTTATTGCTTAAATTGAAGCTTGTATTAAAAATAGAGGCAATAGCCCTAGCCAGTTTGGCTCAGTGGATAGAGCATCGGGCTGTGGACTGAAGGGGTCCCAGGTTTGATTCTAGTCAAAGGCACATGCCTGGGTTGTGGGCTGAATCCCTAGTAGTGGGTGTGCAGGAGGCAGCCGATCAATGATTCGCTCTCATCATGTCGACCAATGAACCAGGAGGTCACAGTTTGATTCCTGTCCGGGCACATGCTAGGGTTGCAGGCTCCATCCCCAGTGTAGGACATACAGGAGACAGCCTATCAGTGGTTCTCTCTCATCATTGATGTTTCTATCTCTTTCTCCCTCTCCAAAATCAATAAAAATATATATTTTTAAATAGAGGCAATAAAGAATTAAAAAACTTAAAAAAAGTGTAGTGTAGTGTAGATGTCCTCAAACTGCACCCCTTAGAACTCGACAGAATTTCATGAGCATAAGTACCATGGTCCACAAGAAACTTGTGTAGACAACAGGATTTGGGTTCATGTATTTTTTGTTACTTAATGCCTGTTTACTCTTAATAGAATCATTTCATCACTCTTAATCATATATTTTCTAACTTCTAAAATGACACAAGTCAAAAAATTTAAATACCTGCAAAATTCAGGCAGGACGCTCAGATGAATAAAGCATGTGGTAAGAGCCAGCACAGCTTGGTGAGGACTGTGGTGAAGTATAGAATACGTGCCCTGACCACAGACATCGGGGGCTACCAGGCTCCAGTCCATCATCCTATATAATAAAAGGGCAATATGCAAATAGACCGAACGGCAGAACAACTGAACAACCAATAAAAGCATAATATGCTAATGATATGTTAAGGCTGCTAACCACTAGCTATGATGTGCACCGACCACCAGGGGGCAGATGCTCCAACCGGTAGTTAGCTTGCTGCTGGGGTCTGACTGATCGGGACTGAGCAAGATGGGCCGGACATGCCCTGGAGCCCTCTGGCAGTCCCTCCCCAGCCTGATCGTGCACCAGTGGTGTCCCTCACCCTGACCTGCGCCCTCTCGCAATCCAGGACCCCTTGGGGGATGTCGGAGAGCCGGTTTCAGCCTGATCCCGCAGGCCACTTCCCTGGGGAGGGCGCCAGACACAGGGCTCATGGCTGGCGAGCGCTGCTATGGCAGCACAAGCCTTTCCTGATCGGAACTGATTGGGTGCAAGCCTGCGGCAGGCACAGTGGGGCCGGGATGAGTGGGAGCAGCAGGTAGGAGCTGCAGGTGGTGTTGGACTGTGGGTTTCGGCCCGATCCCTGCAGGCCACCCAGAGGGACCCCACCCGTGCATGAATTCATGCGCTGAGCCTCTAGTTACTACATAGGAGCACCAGCCAGGTATTGCCAGATCTTTCAATATCAATGTGCAATCCCCACATTTTAAAATGTGATAAATAATTCAAAAGGTTCAAAAAGATTTGCATGCTATACAACATATCCCTATAAACTAGATTAGTCCTATGGATGAGGAGTCTGGAATGCTTAAATTAACTAGTGTTTTTAAAAGTCTCTTTAAAAAATACTTTTTATTGATTTCAGAGAGGAAGGGAGATGGAGAGAGAGATAGAAACATCAATGATGAGAGAGAATCATTGATTAGCTGCCTCCTGCACACCCCCCCACTGGAGATTGAAACCACAACCCGGGTATTGTCCTTGACTGGAATCGAACCCGGCATCCTTCAGTCTGCAGGCCGACACTCTATCCACTGAGCCAAACCAGGTAGGGCTTAACCAATCTTCAAATACTGATATTTTCTGATCCTATAGGACTGGAAAGAATGAAGACTATTAAGTCAGAGCCAACTATTAATAACTTTGGTATATTGTTGCTGCCTAAGCAACATACTGTGGAGTTTTAATGCAGAAAATAGAAATTAGACATCTTCTGTTTTTGAATAATTATTCAGGTATTACGTAACTGTGTTCAGTCATTGAGAAAGAAAAAGGTCTTTGAAGACTCTAGTCTACATATAAGAAAGCTTTTAGGAGACCTGTAAGTAGGGCTTTTATGAAATGTTAATGCACATGTGTGGTAGATGGTTGAGGATCAACAGGATAAAATTCCAGTGGGGTCATAACTCTGGACTAGATTTATGGGCCTCAACTCAATCACCAAGTGTATTACTAAAAGGATGGTAAAAGCCTATATAAGGATCCTGCCATTGGTCACATGCCTGATCCAGAGAAGAGATAAAAGCTATATGGATCTTGTGGAAGCCTGCCAATGCTTGTCTCCATAATACATGATAAAACTCTGACAGGAAACTACTCCTGGGAGTTTGGTATTAAATTAGCTCTCAGATATCTAGGCATGGCTTTCTACTATGCTGCTAATGTAGAAGCCAAAAGATGAACGTTCTATTTTAATATCTCCCCCACACCTCATCTTTTCTATCTCTGCTGTAACATAGTTCAGAGACATGGAAATATTAATGTATGATATGCTCCATTCTCTATGCTACAACTTTCTTAGGATGATATCACACATGCATAGATTAAAGATGGTCTTAAGAGCATTTAAGTTTTTTTTTTTTAAACAACCTGCTTTAGTCAGAGATAATGTTTGTCCTGAGAAATTAGAAAGTCAGTCAGTCTAACTTATTTTTAATGAGGAGGAGACAATTTTATTTTTCAAATGGCAATCACCATAATTACTTTTGCACAGAGGTGTCTTTATTTAGAACTAGGGGCCCAGTGCATGAATTTGTGCACCTTGAAAGGAACTGTGGGTCGCGAGGCTGTGGTGGGCACAGGGGCAGGTCTCGGTCCATCCTCCAGGTCCCTGCCCTGCCGCTCCTGCCGAGGCCCCCAGTACCCTGTCTGCCGGCAGCCCTGCTCCCGCTGCTGCTCCCACGTGCTGATGGCCCCGGGCCCACTTGCACCCACTGATGGTGCCTAGCAATTGGGGCTGGCGCCAGCAGTGAGAGCAGCGGGTGAAAGCGGGGCCGGTGCTGTCAGCGGGTGTGAGCAGCGGCTGCTACCCTGATTGCCCCTCAGGAGCAGGGGGAGGTGGAGAAACCCTGAGGGGTGATTGGGGCTGGCAGCCGCTACTCACACCCACTGACGGCGTCAAGCAATCGGGGCCAGTGCCGGGTGCCGGCAGCGGGTGCGAGCGGGGGCTCTGGCACTGGCCGCAGGTGCAAGCGGGGCTAGTGCCAGCAGCAGGTGTGAGTGTCAGGTGGGGCCACAGTGTGCGGGAGCAAAGAATTTTCAGTAACCACCAGAGACTCACCCCGATAACAGCGACCGGTGCCCCACTTTGGTCTGGTGTCCCCACTCATCTGCTCCACCATCCCACCACGGCCAATGCCCGCCATGTTCCGCGCTCTGCCGCCTGCTGCCGATGCCCGCCATGTTCTGCGCATACCCCCTGGTGGTCAGTGACCGGTTGTTTGGTTGTTCTGCTGTTCGGTCTATTTGCATATTAGGGTTTTATATATATAGATAATAACGATCTTTGTAATAGAGGAGGTGAAACTTGGTATGCCCAGGGCAATGGGAGAAGGTGAGAGGGACAGATGTGGGAAGAGGGACAGACAGGAGGTTAGAAGACCGCATCTGCATAATGTGAATCCTCTTTAGACCCTCCCAAAATCTTCAGTGGAATCCACTAAACTCATATTAAAAAAAATAATTTAAAAAAATTATGGTAAAATACATATAACACAAAATTTACCATCTTTATCATTTTACGTGTAGAGTTCAGTGACATTAAATACAGTTGCATTATTGTGCAACTATCACCATCATTTATCTCCAGAATGTTTTCTTCTCCCCATAATGCTTTATTTATTCATTCTTAATTAATTCACATGATGACTCATAGTCACAGTAATATGAATATTCATAGTAAATTTAGAATAGTTGTTTAGATTTTCACATATATAAAGATGGATTCAAGTTTGTATCCAGATCTTGAGTGGCAGGGGGGCTTCATATGACATCTGGGCTACAAATAAAAAAGAGGCATTTCTTGGGAGGATATAGAGTTGTCCTATAAACATCAATGGAGGTGGGTCAGTGGGTTTCACAGGGACCCTAAAAGAGAAGGGAAGTCAGGCAGCAAAGACGATCCCTAGTAAAAAGCACGCTTTCTACTCTTTGTATTTTCTGTCTGTCTGATTTATTTATAGGCATCTTGTTGTATGTCTGCTGTTTCTTCAGGACAAAATCATGTTCCTGTAATGGCTCGTGTAGGCACCTGCAATTCCTGCCTGTTTAAGTGCCACCAACCAACTAATTATAGATTCTTACTCCCAATTCCATGTCCCTAAGAGAGAGAATCTATGACCTGGTTCACGTCTACTCAGCCTCACTTTGGATTTAGCTGTGACTGGAGTGGAGAGCTCTGGACAGGCTCAGACATGGATCTTTGCTTTCTGCCCTGGAACTCCTTTGATGCTAGCGATGCCCATGGGAGCTCACTTTATCCACGTCCACTGGCTTCTAAGTGTGAGGGAGTCAACATCCCTGGGGGTTGACATCTGCTCAAACAATGAGTGAGAGCTATTGCATAAGTGCTCCTGCCTTTCATCCTTCAGCACATGATTCTGGGAGGTGTTCTGTACACTTCTCTGGAAGTCCAAGTAAAGTCAAGCCCCTTGTGTCCACAGCGGAAATCTCAATAACACACCCTTATGTTGTCTCTTCCTTCTCTATCTAACTCTTCATCCCCTCACTCTGCTCACTGGGATCACTTCCTGAAAAACACATTTAATTCCCTTCTGATATTTAAGCCAACTTGCTCACAAGTCTTGTCACAGGCTCTGCTTTTTGGGAGGCCATGCTGAGAAAGGCTGGTTTGTGTCAGGTGTTTACCCATTTCTCATGGGTTGAATTGTGTCCCCAAAAAGATAGGTTGAAGTCATAACCCTAAGTACCTAACGCCGGTGGTCTTGATCCAGCATCTAGAAGGGTTCAGAAACCTGGAGAAGGCGCTATGCATAAATTAATCAAGCGTCCAGAGACGAAACATAATTTTGAAAGGCATTATAGGGAGTCAGAGAAGACTTAGCTAAAGGAACTAAGTTCTCCTTGTTTCAGGACCCCTTGCTTTTTATTAACACAACTAGAGGCCCGGTGCATGAAATTCATGCACGGGTGTGGGAGGGGGGGGGGCGCGGGGCGCTGTCCCTCAACCCGGCCTGCACCCTCTCCAATCTGGGACCTCTTGGACATCCCTTTCACTATCTGGGACTGCTGGCTCCTAACTGCTCGCCTGCCTGATTGCCCCTAACAGCTTCTGCTTGCCATCCTGATTGCCCCCTAACTGCTCCCCTAATGGCCTGATTGATGCCTAACTGCTCCTCTGCCAACCTGATCACCCCCAACTGCCCTCCCCTGACGGCCTGATCACCCACAACTGCCTTTCCCTGCTGTGACCTGCTTCCTCTGTCGGGACACACAGAGCTGCGGGACCCCCAGGCCTTACTGCACGGAGCAGCCGCTGGGCCCCACCTCCGCTGTGCATGCGGCAATCTTGTGGCAGCCATCTCGTGATGAGGTTGCGCAAGGGCATGACACCACCAAGGCTTTTATTATATAGGATTTGTCCTAAGGCAAGGTGGAGATATACACATCAAAGGGTAGGGTTTGTATTGTCAGATTATCAAGTTTTGGAGAAACTGCCTTTGGCTGTTCAGGTGTTTGGCCAGTAGGAGGCAATGACATGTAGATTAAGATGCCCTGAGCTGTCTGGCAGCAAGCAATCATTTCATGCATCCTTTTCAGGTTTGGGGAAATGCCTTTAGCCATCTCCAGATGATTCAGCCCTGCTGACATGCTGGAATTGGCTTCCGGCAGTACCTCATACAATAAGTACCTTATTTGGAAACAGGGCTGTTGCTGATGTAATTAGTCTTTAATCCAATATAACTGGTATCCTTATAAGAAGAGAAGAGACATGAACACAAAGAGGGGAGAACACCATGTGATGATGGAGGCAAAGAGTGAAGTGCTACAGCTGCAAGCCAAGAAACATCAAGAATTGCCAGCAATAATCAGATGCCAGGAAGAATCAAGGAGTGATTGTCCTTTGAAGGTTTCAGAGGGAACATGGACATCTGATGTATATATTTTAAAATATATTTTTATTAATTTCAGAGAGGAAGGGAGGGTGAGAGAGAGAGATAGAAACGTCAATGATGAGAGAGAATCACTGATTGGCTGCCCCCGGCATGCCCACACTGGGGATTGAGCCCGCAACCCGAGCATGTGCCCTGACTGGGAATCGAACAGTGACCTCCTGGTTCATAGGTCGACACTCAACCACTGAGCCACACCGGCCGGGCTGCCATCTGATATTTTGATTTCAGACTTCAAGCCTTCAGAACTGTGAGACAATGCATTTCTGTCGTTTAAAGCCCTCTAGTTTGTGGTTCTTTGTTACAGCAGTTCGGGGAAACTAATTCACTGTTGTTGTAACTTCTGTTGCCAGATATTGAGAACACATGTATGGCCTACTGTCTGTTTATCAGGAAGCAGGCTATCAGAAAAGTGGATGTGGGCAGATTCTTTTATAAGGCTGTATGGCTAGAGTGGAAACCATGAACATCTACAACAGATCTGGAAATGCTTGTAAAAAGGGAGAATGATGATAAATGAAAAAATAAAGTGGAGAATTGATTTAAAATCTATAAAAAAAAAGTAGAGCAAATTTTATATTAAAACCATACTAGCAGTAATGCTATATTTTCCTGACTGGTTTTCCTACTGGATATAGAATTAGGCCATATTTCTTGGTCAAGTTATATGACAAAATTCTGGCCGTAAATCAACTTAGCTCAGTAAGTTGATAAATATAGGTCCACATTGATTGGTAAGAAGAAATATGATACAAAAAAGCAATCTGTAAATTAATATGGAGGTTTCTGAATCAGTACAATATCTCAGCTCTCCTAAAGGCATTTAACTCCCTTCTGATATCTGAACCAACTCATCCTCTATGAACCATAGGATCAATCAAAGGCTCACAAACAAAGGCATGTCAGTGGGAGCTCGTTGATGTTATAAGGTCTGTGGATGAGGCCTTCCGTATGCAGGAAGAAACGTAAAATGGGTGTTGCTGTGTCTTCCCAGAATCAAACTATTGTTTTTGTTTCTCCAAGATTTCTTTGGATGAGGGACCGTTGTGTCCATTTAAAATTTTTTCATCATAAAATTGATCAGCAGTAGATATACAGCAGAAGCAGCAATTACATGCTTAATAATTGGGTAGGCTACTCTGCTGGGTATATAAATTATATAGAAATACATGGCCTTTGAGAACCTTATAATCTCATAAACTCTGCCTGCAGTGTGGAAAAAAAAAATTAGAGAAAACCAACAAGCAATGCGAGTAGAACAAAAGAATTTACTTACAATAGTAAAAGAGAAAGTTTGACTAGGATAGTGGTGTTGCAAATGGAGAGAATTGGTGGGTTTGAGAAATATTTAGGATATAAAATCCATGAGATTCAATGTTAAATTGAATGAGTTGAAGGTAGGTACTGAAGATGACTGTTAGGATTGGGATTCTGTTAGAAAGACAGATGGTGGTATCTTCTGCTGTGATGTGGAGCATTGAAGTGGGCTTGTATTTAGTTTCAGACTTGTTGAATCCGCGGTATATATTGGTAGGCACTCATGTAGGCTGCCTGTTGCTCAGTGGAGTGTCCTGAAGTGGAGATGAAAATGTAGGGCATTGGATTGTGGGTCTACAGAGCTTAATGATTGAAAAGAGAAGAATAATCCTGCAATCAATTCCCAGACTTGAGCAAGTTCATAGACCTAGGCCCCCTTCTTAAGTAGGGGGAGGCTGGGCCCTATTGAGAAAAAACTTCCCTATACAGCAAAACATTGTATTTTATAAATATTTCTCTTAGTCTTCCTGAGAGAGTCCCAGGATCACTTTCCAGGATGATTGTGCATTGGGGAAGACTAAATAATTGATTTTTAAAGTGGGTTTCTGGACATTGACGTTGACACTAATTCATAGAGATGCTAAATGTCATTAGGGATCACCAAGCAGAGTTGGAGCTTAACAAAGTCAGGTGACCAGTGGAGTTTTGACTTGTGTCAACTGAACTGGTCAGAAGTTTTAGTTCCCAAAGGAAGAATGCCTTCACCAGAGAATACAGCAATAATTAAACTAAATTGGAAGTTGAGTGGGTCACTTGACCACTTTAGACTCTTTAGGCCAGTAAATTAATAAGCAAAGAAGGGTGTCATTCTACTGGCTGGGGTGATTAATCCTGACTATAAAGAGGAAATTACATTGCTTCTATCTAATGCAGATAAGGAGAAATATTTCTGGAATTCAGGACATTCCTTGAGGTGTAACGTATTACTCCCATGTCCTCAAATTGAAGTCAATGGGGAAACTACGACCTAAAACAGACAGGATGCCAATGATCCAGATCCCTTAGGAATGGGGGTCTGAGTCTCCATTAGGCAAAGCCACGGCCAGCTGAGGAGCTTGCTGAAGTCAAAGGGGAATTGGTAGTAGAAGAAGGCTGTTGAAAATACTAATTTTGGCCACATGAATAGCTTCAGAAATAATGATTATAAGAGATTTTTTCTTAATTTGATATGAATATGTTACATGTATAAACCATTTTTTTCTTCCCCAAATATCAGGAAAAATATTGATGCTCAAAAATAGCATATAAATAGGATGAGGTGTAGGTTTTCTTTTTTAAATAAGTATAGCCATTCCAAGAAGAAGTCTGAACACTATAATAGTCTTACCTCTGTAAAAGCATGGGAGGCAGAAACACAGTGCTGGCCACAACACAAGGGCACCTGCACAGCAACTTGGACGCTGTGGTTGGGGCTGAACCTCAGTCAGCCAGCCTGAGGGTCAATCCCATGCACGAATGGGAGTAAATCTCAAAAGTCTTCATCACAAGAAAAAAAAATTATAACTATGTATGGCGACGGATGGTAACAAGACTTATTGTGGTAATCATTTCACAATGTATACAAATACCATTGTACTGTATACCTGAAGCTAATATAAAGTCAATTATATCTCAAAACATCAGATTATGGCTAACAACAAAAACAAACATCAACGCTCCATGTGATCCTAGAAAGGACCATGCAAGGTTGTCCTTGGCTAATGGTTCTCATCTGGAGGTGATTACTGGCATCTAGTGGATAGAGGTCAGGATGCTGCTACACATCCTATAATGCACAGGCCAGTGCCCCACAACCTGGATTTTTATTGGCTAAAATTTCCATAGTGCAGAGGTTGAGCAACTGTCACAGATTTAAACAAAGGCTGTGTAGATACTAACCTTATAATGTATTACACAACAAATCTTCAATATTTTTTTTGGCATCAGTTATACATTTTAAAATATGAATTTAAGATTGGCTACTATTTAGCTCTTCATCACCAGGGTGTGAATTTAAAAATCTCGACTTGACCTAAATATACATTTAGTAAAATAAGACACTAGTTTTCATTTATAGACAGAGTCTTCAAATATAGTAATTTTTAAATGGAAGTGCACATATTCCTGGAGACCTTGAAGGTTTTCTAAAGGACACATCGTCATGGATCATTAGAAAGAAATTAATTAATGTATCTACAACTTTCATATGCACTCTTCTGAAATTAATCTGCCGGAGAACTTCTGTGGTTTTCTAGGTCTCTTTCCTCACCTCCTTTCATAATCTTCTTTCTTTTACCTTACAAAAGAATAACATACCTCTCGCCCTTTTGAAACCATATTATAGCACATTATAGTTGTAAAAGCCTCTGACCACCATTAATGGGATTGTTTAAGAATGTATCCCTCGGAGGGATAGCAAAGAAAAAGTTTCAGTATGAAATATTGAAGGCAGTGGTGGCGACATATTTAATTTAGGATCCCAACCCAAGACAAGGCTCTTTGCTTCTGCCTATCTTCCGACTTTAAGAAATAATTTAGAAGTGAGAAGGTTGTCACCTAAACAGATATAAATTATGTGAATTTAAAAAAATTAAGTTAGATTTTGGGGGTTTAGGCTTACTCATTATGAAATCCAGTTACTGTACTGCTGTTAAATGCAGGATTGCCACCAAAGACAAATAAAAAAGGTAATATTGTTTATGCTTAAACTAAATAGCCACACTTTTTTGGAAGTTCATGTGTTGGCTTCTCTAGTCTTCCTTCTGTCTCTAAATTGCCGTTCTTGTTCTGTGAGTTTCCAACTATGGTAGCAATCATCATTCGGTTTTTTTTTTTTCTTAATCAAAAGACTGGGAATGAAGATTTCTTTGAAAAAAAGTCAATAAACATTCTTGTATATACACTGAGTGGCCAGATTATTATGATCTCTGAACACATAATAATCTGGCCACTCAGTGTATATCCTATATAATAAAAGGCTAATATGCAAATTGTTCCCTGGACCAGGAGTTTGACCAGCAGGCAGGCCAGCCAACTGCCCATGTCCCCTCCCCGTGGCCAGGCTGGCCAGACCCACCCATGCACGAATTCATGCACCGGGCCTCTAATATATATATACTGAGTGGCCAGATTATTATGCGTTCAGAGATCATAATAATCTGGCCACTCAGTGTATATTTAATCCAGGCCTCTTAGGGTCACCCCTGTGACAGCATAGCTTAGTGGTCTGTCTGCCAGTTCAGAAATTGTGCTCAAACACCTTGACCTAGTGAGACTCCTACTCGCTTCCTATTGGACTGACTGTACGTTTGGGAACATTTAAAAAAGTCAAGCAGTTTACAAGCCTGTCCCAGCTTTAGCTTTCTTCTAGCCCTCCTGGCTTGTCTCCTGTGCCTGCACAGGGCCTCACAGTCGTCCAGGGATGAGCCAATAGCCAGGGCCCTTTCGGGTCGCTTCTGCACATGCACAGCCCTTGTGGCCCTCCAAATTTCCAGAGACGTCTGAGAACTTACCAAGTCCTGCTTGAATGAGACTGTGAAACTATGGTGGCCCCATTTCCCAATTTTCTTGTTCCTTTACTGGCCAGTGTGCCATTTTGTTGTTTGCTACTGTTTCGGACAATGCCCGCAGCAATAGAGTTGTTCAGTGTTCTGCTCCAAAACAAGGGGTCTCCTACAGGAGCAAAGCTGTGGTTTCTCACAGTGCGCCTGCCCTGGTATATGGTGCCAACAAGGCTGGAGGACAATGGGGAAGGGAGCAGCCCTTGACAAAAATGATACAGACACCGACAGTTATTTCTGAAGGTTTGTCTTGAATAAGTGCATCTGCATTTGTTGTATGCCTTTGGTCAATTCCTAGAGTCTTGAAATAGTTGTTTATTTGGCAATTTTCTTTGGTTTGCTTGTTAATCCTCACCTGAGGATATTTTCCCATTGATTTAGAGAGAGTGAAAGGGAGGGGGAGAAATAGAGAGAGAAACATTGATGTGAGAGAGACACATGGATTGGTGTCTCCCACACACATCCCTAGGAGGTTTGGGGATCAAGCCTGCAACAGAGGTACATGCCCTTGACTGGAATCGAACCCAGGATCCTTAAATCCTTGGGCTCAGTTCTAGCCACTGAGCAAACTGGCAATGGCTTGACAATTTTCTTTAGCTTTATCATTGCTTTTTTTTTAAAAAAAATATTTTTATTGATTTCAGAGAGGAAGGGAGAGGGCGAGAGAGATAGAAACATCAGTGATGAGAGAGAATCATTGATTGGCTGCTTCCTGCACACCCCCTCCTGGGGATCGAGCCTGCAACCGAAGCATGCGCCCTGACCAGGAATCAAACCTGAGCTCCTGGTTTATAGGTCAATGCTCAACCACTGAGCCACACCAGCCGGGCTGTCATTGCTTTTTGAGAAGAGCATTTGCTGAGCTTCTTCTTTAATCATTTTGGAAAACCCCTGTGCTAGAATATTTAATTGTTGACAAGCTTTATTTACTTCTTTCCCAGTTTCCAGTCACATGGCAGATAGTTGAGGTGCCTAAGTAATAAACAAGAATTTGTGGGTCCACAAATATTATATTCTGATTTCTGGACATATATGTATGAATGGATGTATACATGAACAGCACTAACTTTCTTCATGTTTTGGAATGATCATTTTGCACTTATTTTTGAATAATTTACCTATCTGAACTGTAAGATGGAAGGTGATGGGACGGGAGATAAAATTGAAAGCGCTTGATATTGTATAGATAGTCGAATGGATTTTAAGATGTCTTCTCTTTTCCTTGATGACATTTCAGTAGTCTGAGGTAAAGGGGGTCAACTATTAATGGTAAAACATACACAACCTATTTGAAACTAAACCTTTGAAGCATCCCAAGAACTGACCTGAAAAGCTTTTGCTGGTCAAAAGCACAGCAATCATTTAAGGGGAAAAAAAAAACCTGGTACTTTTACACCTGACCGTAATGGCAAATAAAATGGAATTGCCTTTAATTTAATAGATTCTGGGGGATTGTAGAGGTATTTATAGATCTTCATAGAAGTATAGAACAGACTGTGGAATCTTAGAGAGAAGGTGGGAGAGGGTGGGTGGGCGGGAAGTGATCAACCAAATAACTTGTATCATATATGTATAACCCATGGACACAGACAATAGGGTGATGAAGGCCTGAGGTGGGGGGCAGGGACAGGCTAGAAGGGGCCAATAGGGGGAAAAGGGGGGATATGTAATACTTTCAATAATAAAGATATAATTAAAAAAAAAGATATTCTGAAAATAAATCATGATTTCTTCTTTTGGAAAGTCATGATTAAATTTATCTTCTCATCTGTAGGGAGTTTGGGGAAGAAACACACCCCTCTATTTAGGTGAAATGGAATTTCACTGAAACAATGGAATTTAAAATTTAAATGTCTTCCAAGCAGTTGTAGTTATAATTGTTTCCACTAAGGTGTGCTAGATCTCCAAATATTACTCATGCTCTCCTTGCCTTACCGGATCCACTGCACTGAATTCAACACCGTGCACTGCCTTTCTGGGGGCTGCGGAGCGGAGCCCTCTGCCACACAGGAGGTTTCTGAGCTGGAGTAACAATGCACTGCACACAAATTCATCGACAGCACAAAAGGGGACAAGAGACCATTTGAAATTTTTAAATGGGAAGGACAAATGGTAGCATTTTGAACCGGTGATTTTTACAAACAGGCTTGGACATTGGCTTTGGTTTTGTAGAACAATTTGCTTTGTCCGAGAAATTCTAGAAGGTTAACCTGATAAAAGGGAGTTTTTCAGGCATTTTTTTCCTTTGATTTCTTCTTATTATTTATAAACTAGTGTTATAAGTGTAAGTTATCTTTGCTTTAATAGCACATCAATCTTGCATTATTCATGATGATTTAAATCCCTATTGGTTTCTGAGATCATCCAGTGAAATCTGAAAAACAATTAACACAAAAGAGCAGTTCTAACTAAGTGTTTCAGGCAGGAAGTGGCATAGAGCTGAACAAAAAATTTTGCGGGTGGAAAGAAAAATTAATTCTTTTTATTTGCAGTACTGAATTTATTTATTTCAAGTCTTAAAGTTACCAATGAAAAATCTAGCTGCCTTGTTAAAAGCCTTCAACATAACTGGTAATATAATAGTAGACTCTGATACGTTTGTCAGGAGAATATGCCAACTTTCCCCATAAATCAAATAGGTTCTACATATAGGGTTCTACACAGTCACCTTAGTCTAGAAGCATTTTTATTTTTGCAAATACTTCTTGTTGGTTATATAATTCTATTTGGAATATGCTTCAGAGCTCCTTTCTTTTCTTTATCTTGCAGTGGTTTCAGTTAAAAAACCCCCACAATTTGCACTTCACCTCCAAACAAATGTTATTGTTAGCTTCGGCAACTTGTCCATTTCTATAATTTGGTTCTATAATTTTAATTATATTGACTGTTGTGATCAATGACTATTTTAATAATTTTAAAATGTTAACTCTTAAATTAGTCTTAAAAAATCTCAAATACTTTAGCAATTAATCTTAAATTGTTGGCATGATTTATCTGTGTAGGCAAATAGTACTTCTTATTTAGTTAAAATAGCCAGGAATCAGTTGGTAAGCAACTACTTAGAGGTTGGTTGTTTTAAAAATAAAACATGTTTGAACTGAATTGAAAGCTTTCCACCAAAATATTTCTTCAGACATATAAAACTATAGTTCCATAGTTTATATCATAATAAAATATTGCCTTCTATACCCAGACCAAATTTCTTAATATTCATAAACTATTTTTGACTATGGTAAGATTCTTTTTGTTTTGATGAATTTTTAAAATAATGGTAGAGTGCATAATCAAGTAAGTGAACTTTCATGTATATAAAAGAGTTCCTGAAAAATTTCACTTGAGTATTGGGGAAAATGACATGTTTTGCCATTCTCTTGCCTTCTCATCTGATTATTAAGTTAATGAATTAGACAGATGTAAAATGACATCTGTACTTTTGCTGAGATATGTTGTTTAAATAATTAATAGTAAAATAATCATGAAACTATTCAGGATTATAAAGTTTTTACAACGTTAACCCAGAAAACCCTTTTATTTGTGAGATCTTTTGAGTTTATTTATTGAAACAATTGTCTCCATAATTATTGCCTGCTGAATAATGGTGATTAATTGCTATTTCCTAAATCTTTAAATAAGGGAACAAGATTCATTAAACTCATTTTGAATACATCAAGAGGTAGAGGGGGGCGTAGAATGTTTCTCAGCATAGAAGTTTAGAGAAATTATTGTTCAACATAACACAAATATAAGTCAATTAGATTCTTTATGCCTGGTAGTAACTTCAAGTTGTTTAAAAATACTTTCTAAAAACAAAGAGGAATGAATGTTGAATACCACAGAGCTAAAAGCTAATGGGAGAAAATTAGGATCATGCAGAAAGGTATCTAAGCATGCTAATTGCTTGTTAAAAGGCTACAAAGGGCAAAATGAAAATCTGTAGCATTTAGAAACCAGCTACCCGACTGAATGGGAACCACTGTGCAACCAGAGGGTGGATTGAAATTTAGGAAGGTATGTTAATGGTGCTTGACTTTCATTAAGATACAGTATTTCATCTGCTGTAGTTTAGAGTTAGGGAATTCATTCTATGTTTCCTAAGAAGTAGGGACTGCTTGAAATTTAATTAGAAACGTGGAAACTCCAACAGGAATATTTAGACCAATTAATGCATGATATTTAATATGAAAAAAAGAGAAAAAAACATTCTGTTTTTTATTTGACAAGAAATGAGACTAGAGTGTTCCCTCTGAATGCTTTCTCAGAAAATATTTAAAATAAATACAACTAATGTGAATCCTCTGCATAATGCTTTTTTTTTTTTTTAAAATTTTCACCCAAGGATATTTTTTCCATTGATTTTTAGAGAGAATGGAAGAGAGAGGGAAAGACAGAGAGAAACATCAATGTGAGAGAAACACATTGATTGGTTGCCTCCTGCAAGAGCCCTGACCAGGGCCTGGGCTGAGGAGGAACCTGCAACTGAGGTATGGACATGCCCTTGACCGGAATCAAACCTGGGACCCTTCGGTCCACAGGCTGACGATCTATCTACTGACCCAAACCGGCTAGGATCATAATGCTTTTTGAGAAATGTGTATGTATTACAGTAAATTAAGTTACTATGATTATTTTTTTGCTTGAGTAAATGAGATAAGGTGCAAGCCTCATATAAATTAGAAAACATTGCTCATCTGCACTCAAGAGAAATTTGGCTTGGTTCAATGTCAAGGTCATACTAAGAGACCAACACTACATAAAGCCATTTCAGCTTGTCTACAAGGGTATTTTATTATGGAAATGAGCAATTCCAAGTAAGTTTGAAGCAGAAATGGAGAAGTTTTGTGAAATGCAGGCAGCGGAGCTTAGGGATGATGAGGCTGAGTAAAAGCTCGAGGTCCCTATGGTGGGGGACCGTGAAGCCTGAGCCAGGAAGGCTTAGAAGAGGACAGAGGAAAAGAACACGGACTGATCTTGCTTCACGATTTTCTAAGGATCACTCTGAATTAATCTCTCTTCAAGTAGAAGGACTCTATTATGCATATGAAAGCTTAAGTATGAAAGGGGGCAAGTTGAAAAGGGAAAACTTCCAAACTGTTGATGGGCTGGTGGGATGGGGCAGCGATGATGGTAGGGAGCAAATCTTGAAGACACAAAGCACTGGTATTATGCATATATCTTTATTCCCAAGAAAGCAAGGCAGCTTATAAAGATTCAGGACCAGGGAAAATGTAAATTATACTTGGTCAGGAATGAGAAAAATATAGGCCTAGGATTTGAAAAAATTAATAAAGGTAGGCTGTAAATTTGCCTCTATATTTCTTGATATTCAAAGCAAATTGTTTTCATCATCCACAGAGAAAGTATATCATTTTCTCAGGAGAAGCAAATAATTTGCTTTCTCTGTGTTCTAAGAAAATTTTATTAACAGTTTATTGCTTTGCATTAAGTTTTTTTGTCTTTAATTTTTCTTTTAAAATGTAAACACCCAAGGAGAATGTATATTTATTAAATCACTAATACCTGAAAATTAGAAATACTTCCTTTGTAGCCTGAGGTGGGAGGGCGGGCTTAACTTTGCCAAGGGTAAGTCATGGAATAGATAAAAGAATGGTTTATAATTTAGATGTTCCCTTCCCTAGATTTTATTGGTTGCAATTCTCTGAGTTCAGGGTTACCTACACGGGAAAAGAAATAAAACACATCATTACCTGTATAGAAAAATTATTTAATGAAGCTTCCAAATGAAAACTTAATGACAATTTTAGACATTAGGCACACGAGAACACTTTAAAAAATATTTTTATTGATTTCAGAGAGGAAGGGAGAGGGATAGAGAGATAGAAACATCCATGATGAGAGAGAATCATTGATCAGCTGCCTCCTGTACACCCCCTACTGGGGATTGAGCCCTCAACCTGGGCTTGACTGGAATCAAACCTGGGACACTTCAGTCCCCAGGCTGACACTCTATCCACTGAGCCAAACCAGCTAGGGCACATGAGGACACTTTTATGGTCCTGACTTCATCCATATGAACCACGTTGTCATAGACCCTCACTTTTAACAAGCAAAGACTATGGATTGATTGTTGAAAACATTTTCTAAGTAGATCATGTTCACTATTAGCTGATTCAGGGAAACTGTTTTTTTAAGAGAAGAAATATTTACAGAGCAGCTTCCGATTTGTCCTTTGGCTGACTCAGGATGAGGGGGTAGTTGTTTAATTAAGGTATGGACTATAATATGCTTGCAGTGAATAATCTTCCGTTTTGATAATGAGAAGTCAGTATTTGACATTGACAGGCACATAACTTCTTTTTACCTTCTTCTTCCCTCATGTTATGGCTTCATATTCTTGAAAGTGCTGCTTGTTCACTTTATTAATATTTTAATCATTGGAGCCAAAGAAATCATTCTATTCCAGATTATTTCTTCACATATGTTGGTTTTCTTTTCTATCTATCTATCTATCTATCTATCTATCTATCTATCTATCTATCTATCTATCTATCATCTATCTCTATCTCTATCTCTATCTCTATATCTATATCTATATCTATATCTATATAATTAATGTGCAAATAAAAGAATAAATTGCATTTAAAAAGCCAAACAGATTCCACAAGTCAAAAGCAAATTAAAGGGTGAGATTGAGAGATAATGAGCTCTAATAACATCAAAACCATGATTCAAAATATAATGCATATTCATTTTTAGCTGTAAATATCAGTTTTGTGATTGATTTTTAACAGTATGGTCATGTGATATAGTTAAAGACGGGAAATAACAGCTTTAATGGGCTATGCATTTTGTATACTTTTTCTTCTTTTCTGAAGTGGGTTTGAAATGGTTGAATGTAGTTTTCTTTTTTTTACTGTGATCTCAAAGGACAAAATTCCCAGTTCCTCCCTAAGATGTCCAAATATTCCAAAAGAAAATGAAGCGTATCAGTGTGTTTCTTCCATCTAGGCTTTCTTAGGGGGCCATTTGATGTCCCCGAGAAGCCTTCAAGATGCTCATCAGAGTGTCTCTGTTTTATCTCCTGTTCAAAAATCCTTTGTTGTGACCATCCTCAGTTAAAGAGAAGATGGGTTTCTTACTGTAATTGGTCAATGGGGAAATACCTGCCGTGTGACAAATCTTCTCTTTCATTATTGAACACAGTATTTTGCTTTCCGGTCCTACAGTCTGGAATATGAGATGTTATTATCTAGGGCACAGCAGTAAGAAGGAGCTTCTAATAGTGTACTGGGCAAGGCATTGCTTTCATTTGTATTCATTTTTCTAGCTATCTTCTTGGGAACCCGAAAACCACCGAGTCTCTCTCAAACAGGATAGAAAATACTGCATGTGCACGGAATATTTCTACCTCTCATTTCCCCCCCAAAATAAGTGCAAAAACAAGACAGAGAGATAGCATTCAATATATGGAATGGCAAGACCTAGAAACCTGTTACATGAGGGGAAAATGAAATGATATCATGAGATGCCAATGTGCTCTTTCACTTCAGCTAATAAAGAAGAAACTAAAATTTTTATTTTATCTGCAATGAGAGGCTGGATCCTCTTAGATGAATGTATAAAGAGCTACCACCCATACATACTTAGAATAGATAGCAGTTATCATATTAGCTATCTGTTCCCTTTGTCTTTTTTTAGGCAGAAAAATTTCCACTGATATTTTGTTGTCAATTATGTAATATATGACTAAAACAGGGTTTTCCTCCTCTTAAAAAGCACAGAGCATAAAAATTTTACTGCTTCTAATACTGAATATGAAGTTAAACGTAATATTTTTGCAGCTAACTTAAACGACTTCCTACATTTTGGTAGCAATTGCTAATTTTGGTAATTGACTGAAAAACTTAAACTTATATTCTAACATAAAAACTTCATACAAGTTAAGCTTTAACCTTCTGTGTTTAACAAATTCTTTTTGATGACTATAACATTCAGAGTCAATTTAAAATACACAAATTTCATTTTTATTTTATTTTTGGTAGAAGGTTAGTTGTTTCAGGCTCACGTATATTTTTGGTAGCAACATGCATATTTTAAAATCTTGTTTTTATTTGTTTCTTTTTGTCCTGAATGGTTATTTCTCTTTTAAGTTTTCTGAACATTAATTCTAGAGAAAACATACTCCTTGGACTATTCCTATGCAGATATGAATGATAATGTTTATCTTCAATGCGTTCTCTACTGGGAAAGAGAAAGTCACACAGACAGATGTACAAGAAACCAAAGACTGCTTTTTCCTCCTCAAGATTAGAGAGGATTTCTGTCAGATAGTAAGAACCTAAAGTTATAATTTACTGGGCAAGGGATGGGGGGCAATCTGTGGTTAAGTTGGGATTTTCACAATTTTTCAATTTAAAAAATTACCACAGATTTCATGTGACATTTATAAAGGAAAATATCATCCTTAGTGTATGAAGTCAGGAATACTATTTTTATAGAGTGTTTTAGGGGTAATCACAGTTTGAATTTGGAATTAATGTAGAAAAACTAAGGAAACCAACGTAAAACAGTTTTATGTTTACACAGACTTATTTAGTCAAAGTATGGCATTTATCTGAGGTAATATTTACACAGCATAAAGAAGTCAGAAGAAAATTTCTTTTCCATAAGATCTTCATAAAATAGTGTCCTAAGAGACAACTATTAAACTTGCATAAGTGCTGTTTACTTTTAACTTTCTCCCTTATTAACCCACTCCTCAACACTGCTTAGCACTCCCGAGAAGGTCAGAAAAGATTCTGTTGTCATTTTCATTTATATTATTATAAACAATGTGCTCATAGATGTGAGCAATGTATCCTCTAACTGCTTTTACTGTTATTCTGGTCATAACGTTCTTTCAGGAACTTAGAAAGATGGTGTCATATAAGGCCACTAAATAAATGACACTGTGTGGCAGATGTAAGAAAATGACCAGCAGATGTTTGTTATTAATGACTTGAGGATTCTGTACTTGGGGAAAGATTTTAAATACATGAATAAATATAAAAGTCCAAAGACTTAAATGCAATAAAAACGCACGCTGTATGTACCACTAAAGTTGTGTGTCATACTGTTCGGAAACCCTGAAGTTCAGAGGCAGTCTGAAAGTCAGGTGAAATTACATTTGCTAGGGAATACCTGCATCTTCTAAATGTCTTTTCCAAGGAAGGTAATGAAATAGCTGTGGAAATTTCAGGCATGGAATGCAGCACTTTTGTGTTATGTCAAAAAATATCTGCATCTTATTAGTTTCTATTACATGTGCAACATTTTTATTTTATGCACAGTCCTCAAAGTATTCACCAAAGCCTACTTTGCAGGTAGCCAAAAGCCACTTAATATGAAGTCATTGTTGAAGGATAACTACAAGGCAATGTGTATGTACCTAAAAGTAATAAAATCATATGTCTAAATCTATAAGGATTTTTGCTTTACAAAACCAAATGTTGAATCTAGAGGTGAAGACAGTGATCTTAAATGCAGGAGATTGGTTTAGTTTTGATAGAAATGTCATACTATCTACTTAGATATTTAGAAATTCATAAAATAGAAATGATAACATTGTCCTAAAGCTCTTTCAAAGAATCTTATTTAGGGAAGAAAAAATTCAGGTATTAAGGGGGTAATCAATTAAAATTCAGCAATGCAGCCTAATTTGGACTTGCCTAATTCATGGATAGTATACAGGCCTTAAAAAAACATTTTTATTATTTTTAAGTGCACAGTCATGCAAACCAACTAAACCAAATGTTGCCTTTTAAAAGTTGCTTTAATTACAACCATTTGTAATTAGTTGAGTGTACAAACATAACAATACATGCCCTTGCTTAAATAGCAATTACTTGCATGAAAGTAGAGACTTGTAAACTTGTGAAATAATGTTTTTCTTTAAGAAGAAAATTGTTTTTCTTGGGAATTAACTTATGAGGCTTTCTTGTCTATAAATAGTACAATAGTAATTTCATCCAACTTCTGACTGAATTGATATGAATTCTATATAAATCAGCTTTGAACTAATGAACTGTAGAGCCAGTGCATTTTCAAATAAAAGTAACTTATGTGTTGCTTGTCTACTATATATATTTTTGAGAGCATTGTATTTCTTCCTACTTCCACTTCTGTGATTCCTAGATTGGCCTCATCTTTTGTAATTCGAAGTCCATATACAAAAATTCCCTATTGATGCCCAAGATAAATTGGAGATAATTTGTTTTAAAAGGGATTCTTTACTTTATGAAAACATTCACACCAGATTTACTTTGAATAATAAAATATTGTTGATGTTAACACAAACATTTTAACTCATACATTTTTAAGATGAGAAGGAGATTCCAAGTTCATCTAAAAGAGTGCTTTTCAAACTTTAATGCATATATACATCACCTGGGGATAGAGTTAAAATGCAGGAATATTTCAGTACTGTGGGGTGGGGCCTGAGATCTGCATTTCTAACATGCTCCCAGATGCTGTTGATGCAAGGACCATACTTAGTTACAAGGACCTAAACCATCTTTCCAAATGGGGTGATTGGATCATTATAAAGTTCTTTGTTGCATTAAGATACATACTGCACAACTGTAATAGCAGATTTTTTCCTACATTGGTATTTCCTAAAAGGCTCAGAAGAAAGAAACCAACTATATTAACCACTGGATTTAAATTAAATTTGTTTTCACAAACCCAATGTACTTCTGTTTTCCCAAACAAGTGTGTTCTCATTTGTGAACTTGGTTCAGACATTTTAAATCTCTGGTGTCAGCTTTCTCATCTGTGAAATCAAGGTGTGGAATAAAGTCTGTGCCCGAAGTTGGCAGGCAAAGATATTGTTGCAGGAATAAGAGAATTATTTCCAGCTTTATATTTTGTGATGTTATAAAGCAAGCGTGGAGTGCTTTCCTCAAAAAAAAAAAAAGGTAGAAATGTAGGTTTAGATATTATTAATCAAAAGCAATTAATTATATTTGGGTTTAGGAGACACTAGGTTGATCTTGTGGGCAGCTGAAGAAAAGCAACTTGGGTGGGAATATATTACAACTGTATTTTCAAGTGACAACACTCCCAGTGACTCAGTCCCCAAAGTTCTGAGGAGTGGCCACACATTCATTAACTTTGTCTAAACTGTCTCATTTCAGAGAACATATACTCTTGCAGGGTCTACTTGAGGGACTGGTCATTTAAAGCTGAAAGATGGCCTCTAAGCCCTTATTTCAATTAATCTTTCGTGATTAATTTACAAAGCACAAAGGAAGTACATAAACCCATTAGATACCATACTTTTCTATACCTCACCATGTATTTATTCTTATACTAGAGGCCCGATGCACAAAATTTGTGCAAGGGGCTCGGCCCTCACAGCTGTGGCGGCTTGCCTTGGCCCTCGCAGCCCTGGCTTCGTCCGGAAGGTCGTCTGGAAGGATGTCTAATTAGCATATTATGCTTTTATTATTATAGATTTGGCTTTCTTAATTTTTCAGAGCCTAAGTACTTTTATGCTTTACGTATGATTTGTTATATGTGCTGTAGTTATAGATGACAGTGAGTGAACCAAAAAGTGGTGAACATGATAAAAAAAAAAAAAAAAGCACAAGCTGTTGGAAATGATAATATCCAGGATGTATGTTTGTGCTTAAGAAGAACTAAAAATAAATTGTTCTTCCTTTATATACCAATTCTATATCTCTTACTTGCAACTTACGTTCTCAAGAAGTTTCGGAGTTTTTTTAACCCAAGAGCTTCCAAGGACAAATGTTCCGGCTGGCTTTTTTTTTTTTGGTGCGTGTGGATACATTTTCAGGATGAGCAGTGGGGGAGGGAAAAGTGTTAGGGAAGGCAGAGCAACCAGTAATGGAAAATAATACCACTGCCTTGCTCCCGTCTCCTTTTTCTAACTGGTCAGAGCTGAGTCCTGGATTATGAACACACCATCTTTTGTAGGTTTAACCTGGCAAGTGGAGAAGGGCATATGGAAAGCTTTTCTTGTGTTTTAACAAATAAGGATTTGGATTAGGGAGACATTAATTTTAAAGGAAAAGTTTGCTTAAAGTCAAAATTCAGCTAGTAGGGACCCATATGACCATACTAATTATTAAAAAAAAAAAATAGAAATACCTCTTTTCTCTCCATTGTTAAATACTCATCTATTGAGTCCTCTCCCTCCTACCTCCTACCCCAAGAGACATTCTATGTGCCTGGCTGCCTTGGCTTCTCTCCCAGGCCCCAGTTATATGACTAATATTTTTTAATATCACTGCTGAATGTTCTCAATTTAAATAACATCTATTTTCATATTCTAGAAAAAAAAGAAACAGCATCTGAGAAGGAAAATGATGATCAAGTATATTCAAAGAAGAAAATAGAATCCTACATAATAAAGAGGGAATATGCTAATTGACCATCACACCATCACAAATATGGTGGCACCCAAAGCCAATAAAGAGGGAATATGCTAATTGACTGCCATGCCCTCACAAGATGGTGTGCCCACAGCCACAAGACGGCAGTGCCCAGTCCCCTCAGCTCCGCCTTACCCAGTCCCCGCAGCATCCAGCTTCATCCAACCTCAGTCCCCCAGTCCCCTCAGCCCCGTCTAATCCAGCTGGAGTCCCCCAGTCCCCTCAGCCCCACAGGGGAGGCAGTTGGGGGCCATCGGGCTGGCAGGAAAGGGTAGTTGGGGGCAATTAGGCTGCAGGGGAGGGCAGTTGGGGATGATCATGCAGGCAGGGGAGGGCAGTTGGGGATGATCATGCAGGCAGGGGAGGGCAGTTGGGGGCCATCATGCTGGCAGGGGAGCAGTTAGGCATCAATTAGGCTGACAGGGGAGCGGTTAGGGGGCTATCAGGCTGGCAAGCACAGTGGTTAGGGGCAATCAGGCAGGCAGGCATGCAGGCGAGTGGTTAGGAGCCAGCAGTCCTGGATTGTGAGAGGGATGTCCGACTGCCGGTTTAATCACATGCCTGACAACTTGGTGGGGGTAGTTGGACATCCCCTGAGGGGTCCCAGATTGTGGAGGGTGCAGGCTGGACTGAGGGACACCCCCTCCTGTGCACGAATTTCATGCACCAGGCCTCTAATCTATAATAATAAAAGCATAATATGCTAATTAGACCGGACAGCCAAATGACCTTCCGGATGTCATTCCAAATGTCCTTCTGGATGAAGCTAAGGTGGCAGGGGCAGAGGCAGAGGTGGTTAGGGGCGATCAGGCAGGAAGGTGAGCAGTTAGGGGCGATCAGGTAGGCAGGCAGAGTGGTTAGGGGTGACCAGGCAGGCAGGTGAGCAGTTAGGGGTGATCAGGCAGGCAGGTGAGTGGTTAGGGGTAATGAGGCAGGCAGGCAGAGAGGTTAGGGGCGATCAGGCAGGCAGGCAGGTCAGCAGTTAGGAGCCAGCGGTCCTGAATTGCGAGAGGGTTCAGGCTGGGCTGAGGGACGCCCCCACCCTGTGCACCAAATTTCGTGCACCGGGCCTCTAGTGCACATATAAAAAAAAATGTAAGTTAGCTGGGTGTGTGCATGAGAGTAAGATTTCTTTTGGACTGCCACTGTCCATGAAAGTGGACTACTAGAAAAACTTGGCAACAGAAATTTCCTTGCCAATCTCAGATGAAAAGCCTTTTGAAATGCAAAGTGAAAAGACCAGGAGAGGATATTCCCCCTCTTTCTAAATCTTTGATGCCCTCATTTTTTTTTTTTATGTCCTTGTAAGAAAGGTGATTCTGGGATTGGAATAATAATGTCAAGGCATGGCTTTAAAAAAGTCTCAGAATAATCTTAATCAAACTTGTCTACTTCTAATGTCAGTTTTAGGATAAGTTAAATTTAGATAAGTTAAAATAACATGATGTTATTTTAAGGGGTGCTACTCCATAAATATCTTCGCAACCAAGTGCTGTGATCTTTAGAATTAAAGATCATTCCTATTAGTTTTTATCTTCTTTTCCAGTTGATTTGAAGGTTCAGAACAGTAGCAGCTATAGCCCACAACTCTGGCTCTCGACTCTTTCTCCAATTGTTATGGGGTGTTGAGTGACTGCTGATGAGGAACAGGGCAGAGTTCTAGTAGACACTGAACTGGGAGAAGGAGCCTTCCTGCTCTGAGAACAGTGACAGCTATTTGTAAATAATGGTCACAAAAGGGTATGCAGTTTTGATGGCAGAAGGAGGCATCATTTCTGAGACACCTGCAAATGCTTGCCTAATTAATGAGAAACTCAGACAAGTTCAGAGATATCATTTCTTTCATTCTTTTAAAAAAATCTTTATTGTGAAAAAGCATTATGTCCCCCTGTTTCCCCCATTGACCTCTTCTAGCCCCCCTATTCCCTCACCTCCCTCCACCTCCACCCCAGGCCTTCACCACCCTAATATCTGTGTCCATGTGTTATGCATATATGCATACACGTTCTTTGGTTGATTTCTTCCCATCCACCCACCCTCCCCCATCTTCCCTCTGAGATTCCACAGTTTGTCCCATGCTTCTATGTCTCTGGATCTATTTTATTCATCAGTTTATTTTGTTCATTAGATTCTGCATATGAGTGAGACCATGTGATACTTGTCTTTCTCTGACTGGCTTATTTCGCTTAGCATAATGCTCTCCAGGTAGAGACATTATTTTATGGGTATGTTGCTGGAAAGAGAATTAAAATATAATTATTAGCTTGAAAATTAATTAATACTGGTAGCTCTTATTAGGAGCAACATGCTCTCTATTCCCAAGATGAATAATACTGAGTAATTTTGGAAGTGACTTATTTCCAAAACCTCTGTGGCATTTAACAGAGTTGATCATACTATATGATAATGAGAGTTTTTTCTCTTCTGATTTCTTTGATGTCCTCTTGGCTCTTTGGCAAGCTCTGAATACTAATTTTGCTTTTATCCCTTTGCGGTCTCCTTTTGCTGTGTCTTTTTCTTCTCACCATACCACAGATTTCTCTTCTCAGATAACCACCCTCCCATACACAGTTTGTTTTTATCCAATTCTCACCATTCAAGATGTGGCAGCTTTTTATTGCTTCATGCAGATGACTCCCAGTTCTACAGTTCTGCTCCCTGACTTTGCTACAAAGCTCTAGCTACACATTTCCAACTGCCTGCTAGACATCATTATTTGCATGTTCTACAGTTTTCTTCAACTAAAAATTTTTCAAACCAGATTTATCACCTTCCTCCACAGCACAACTCATTATGCCTAAATTTTCCATTTCTGCCAAATGTAATGATTTTCTCTCCCTTTGACTTAGCCTGAAAGATAGGGAGTTTTGTTGGAGTCTTTCATCTCTGTTTAATCAGATACCTCTTTTGTTTTTTATTCTGCCTATAACTACTTTAGTTGACAACTCACAGTCCTTCCCCATTTGAGTTCAAGTGCTTGTGCAGTTGATTTAACCACACGGGGGGATTTAGAGTTTATAGAGCAAGAATTGTGACTTCCTACCCTTTAGGCCTGGGGCTCATAGCGTACTGTCATAAGCATAGCAGATACTCAATAGATACTTAATTAATTAGTTATTTTATTATTATTCCATACACTAGAAGTAATACAAAATAATAAAACAAAAATAATTTTCAAGCTTGGTCATTGAAACGAAGCAGCAAAACATACCAGTATTATTTTACTGGTTTGATTTGAGAAAGAGCCTTGGTTAGCCAATTTCAGTTCAAATTTACATTGAAGTTTCTTTAAATTACTTGCCATCAGTGTGACAAAATCCTGTCTCACAAGATTGACTTTACTAATTTAAATGTTTCTTTGGATTTTTAGACTTGAAAGCTAAGTGTATGTGGGTGGAAAAGGATGATTCTGACCTGAGTTGATGGGATTAAGAAATATCTCAGCTGAGTAAGCTTTTGTGGCTATGATTCACTTAAAATGCAAAAGTTAAGAGTTGTATAACGAAAGCCAGAGAGAGACTAATTTTAAGTATAGGTGAGGGATTTAGAACACTAAATAGCACCTTGCTTATGCAGTCAGAAATAATTTCACTTTTTTGGGGAGCAAGAATTGAAAATGGCATTAGCTTTAAAGCAGGCAACAACCCGAGTATCTTCATTCTCTATCTAAATAAAAATCAGATGACAAAACAGGGCTGGAAAAAAAAAAAAGGGATGGATATGCCCTTGGGCATTAGAATTGCCAAAACATGAGCTTCTTAACATTCTGGTCAGCTTTTGCATCTGGCAGCAGCTTACTGCCAGACCTGCCTTCCCCTGATCATCTGGACTCAGAGTTTCAGCCCCTTCAGGTGCAGTGCTATCCAGTTTCATAGCCAACCCTAGACCAGGCTGGACGCACATTCATAGCCCATAATTCCTTAGGTGGGAATTACATGAGCCCAGAGTACCTTGCGTCATCCTCCTAATCATTATCCCTCTTGGGTCTTTACTTTTCTTCCTGTCCAGCTTAGATTCCATGTATTAATAATTAAAAAATATATTCTTTTCTGCCTCTGGGCTAAATGGAGATCAAGAGTGAAATCAAGTTCAATTAAAGGAAAATAGAATGTTTTCCACAAATAACCAATATAAATACCTCTCTAAATAGCAAAATTGGCTTGCTCTTCGTCTATCATCACATTTCTATGGCAAAACACCAACTCTGCATCAACCCAAATATCTGTTTTCTCTAAGCATGTGCATGAGCAAATGAGAACTACTAGACAAAATCATGAACTCAGCAGATTGCTTCTAACATAAATTCATTAGTTTCTTACTTGGACCCCAACACTGACCAGCAAGCCTGCTACAGTTTATGGGCCAGCTCTTCCACTTGCTGCAAGAAACGATGTCACAACTTTTCTACTCTCCTTAAACGCCCGGCTGCAGCTTTGTTACAGTGCTTCCTAGAGTATATAGAAATTACTAGATGAATTTTTTCAATTTTTCATCATCAAATCTATCTGCACACTTCCTCTCTTCAGTCCTGTACAGAGGATGACTTGTTCTTCCTACCTAAGGTCTAGGGCTCTCTACCTCTTGGTTTGTAATCATATTTCTTCCAGCCTTTTGTACTGGTCAAGGTCTTCCAGAGAACCAAAGTACACACGCGCGCGCGCGCGCGCGCACACACACACACACACACACACACACACACACACACACACGATTAGGGAGCCCAAGAAGTCTGATGATCTGCCATTTGCAAGCTGGAAACTCAGGAAAGCTGGTGGTGTCATCCCAGTTCAAGTCTGAGAACCAGGGTACCTGATGATGTAAATCTCAGTCCATGGCAGGAGAAGACTGAAGATTTACTTCCACCAGGCAGGCAGGAAGGGAACAAAATCTCCCTTTCACTGCTTTTTGTTTTATTCAGACCCTTCGTGGATTTGATGAATCCCATCCACCCGGGGACGGTCAATTTACTTATTTCACTGGTCCAAATGCTATCTTATCTGGAAACACCCTCACAGAGAGAGTGTATCAGCAAGCAATTTTCAGGATTGCAAAAGAAGTTTTAAGGTCTTCTATTTATGTTTGGTATTCTAAACCTTAGTGAAGAGATCTATATCTCTATATCTCTCATATCTATCTATCTATCTATCTATCTATCTATCTATCTATCTATCATCTATCTATCATCTGTTTTTTCTTCTATAATTCTGCCTTCTTAGCCCCTTTCTGTTTAGAAACTCTTGTCTTTCTTTAGCTTTCAGAAGTGTTTTTCTATGTTTTTATGATGTTTTTTTTTTTTCATTTTGTCTCTTTTGTTTTCTCTTCTTTAGATGGATGTTGGATGTCCCAGATTGATCCTATCAACACTTAAATTTTCTTTCTTATTAAATATCTTTATATTTTAAACCTTTTGTATTCCTGGGTGGGAAGTCAAATTTTCATCAGGTCATTTGATATTCACCCCACATCCATTTTATTCTCTGTTCCTCAAACAGCAGAACTAGTAGAAACTTAATGGATGAGTTAAATAAATTGGAAATTTATTCTATGTGCATACTTGAAACTATAGTGCATGGAAAAATGCTCATAGATTATATTACTAGAATTAAATATCCATTGACCAAGTGCCCATTATATGCTGGGCATTGTTATTGAAGCTGGGGATGCACTGGTGAACAGAACAGGCAAACCCCATGTTTTTATTTTTTTTCTTGTTTTGTTCTTGACTTTTTTCCCTTTATTTATTAAGGTATTACATATATGTCCTTATTCCCCCAATGCCCCCCACCCCTCCACTCATGCCCTCACCCCACTGGTGTCTGCGTCCATTGGTTAGGCTTATATGCATGCGTACAAGTCCTTTGGTTGATCTCTCCCCCCACCCTCACCCTCCCCTACCTTCCCTCTGAGGTTTGACGGTCTGATAGATGCTTCTCTGTCTCTGGATCTGTTTTTGTTTATCTGTTTATGTTGTTCAGTATATTCCACAAATGAGTGAGATCATGTGATATTTATCTTTCTCTGACTAGCTTATTTCGCATAGCATCGTGCACTCCAGTTCCATCCATGCTGTTGCAAATGGTAAGAATTCCTTCTCTTTTTACCACAGCATAGTATCCATTGTGTAGATGTAACACAGTTTTTTTAATCCACTCATCTGCTGATAGGCACTTAGGCTGTTTTCAAATCTTAGCTATTGTAAATTGTGCTGCTATGAACATAGGGGCGCATATATCCTTTCTGATTGGTGTTTCTAGTTTCTTGGGATATATTCCTAGAAGTGGGATCACTGGGTCAAACGGGAATTCCATTTTTAGTTTTTTGAGGAAACTCCACACTGTTCTCCACAGTGGCTGCACCAGTCTGCATTCCCACCAACAGTGCACAAGGGTTCCTTTTTCTCCGCATCCTCGCCAGCACTTGTCATTTGTTGATTTGTTGATGATTGCCATTCTGACAGGTGTGAGATGGTATCAAATTGTCATTTTGATTTGCATCTCTTGGATGATTAGTGACTTTGAGCATGTTTTCATATGTCTCTTGGCCTTCCTTCTGTCTTCTTTCAAAAAGTATCTATTTAGGTCTGTTGCCCATTTTTTGGATTGGGTTGTTTATCTTCCTTTTGTTAAGTTGTATGAGTTCTCTGTAAACGTTGGAGATTAAACCCTTATTGGTGAAAATATTGGCAAATATGTTCTCCCATGCAGTGGGCTTTCTTGTTGTTTTGTTGATGATTTCTTTTGCTATACAGAAGCTTTTTATTTTGATGTAGTCCCATTTGTTTATTTTCTCTTTAGTTTCCATTGCCTTAGGAGCTGTATTGGTGAAGAAATTGCTTCGGCATATGTCTGAAATTTTGCTGCCTGTGGATTCCTCTAATATTTTTATGGTTTCCCGTCTTATGTTTAAATCCTTTAGCCATTTTGAGTTTATTTTTGTGTCTGGTGTCAGTTGGTGATCTAGTTTCATTTTTTTGCATATATCTGTCCAATTTTCCCAACACCATTTATTGAAGAGACTGTCTTGACTCCATGATATGTTCTTGCCTCCTTTGTCAAATATTAATTGAGTATAATGTTTGGGTCGATTTCTGGGTTCCCTATTCTATTCCATTGTTCTATATGTCTGTTTTTGTGCCAGTACCAGGCAGTTTTGAGAACAGTAGCTTTGTAATACAGCTTGATATCTGGTATTGAGATCCCGCCTACTTTGTTCTTCTTTCTCAGGATTGCTGCAGCTATTCGGGGTCTTTTTTTTTTTATTCCAGATGAATTTTTGGAGAGTTCATTCTAGGTCTGTGAAATATGCTGTTGGTATTTTAATGGGGAGTACATTGAATCTATAGATTGTTTTGGGTATGGACATTTTAATGATGTTGATTCTACCAATCCATGAACATGGTATGTTCTTCCATCTCTTTACGTCTTCCTCTATCTCTTTTTTCAGTGTCCTGTAGTTTTCCGCGTATAGGTCTTTTACCTCCTTAGTTGTTTATTCCTAGATATCTTAATTTTTTTGGTGCGATGGTAAATGGGATTTTTTAAAAAAATCTCTCTTTCTGTAAGTTCACTATTGGTATATACAAATGCCCATGTTTTTATAAACTTAAATTCTCTGGAGTATGTCGAAGAAGGGGAAAAATAAACACATAAATGCTAAAAAGTATACCAACATACATACATACATTAAAAAATATGTGTATAAAAATGTTGAATAAGTTAATAAGAAAGCATCATGTCATGATAGTGCTGTGCAGATAATTAAAGTAACAGTTATGTGCTGGAGATTGGTTAGGTGCTCATTGTAGATTGTTGTCAGGTGCAACCTATTTCAACAGGTGACATTTAAGTTGAAATCTGAACAGATGAGCAGAGAGCACATTTGAGGCAGAAGAAATAGTTTGTGCAAAACCCAAAGACAGGAACAGAAAGAAGGTTATAGTGGTCGAAGTGTGGTGTGCAAGAAAAGTGGTGTGACTGAGATCAGAAACATAGGCAAATCCCCAGGGCTCTGAAAGCCATGGAAGGAATTTGGATTTTCTCCCAGGTATAATGAGAAGTCATTGTGGGATTGTAAGGAGTGTAAAGGGACACTCTGATTTGTGTTTTAAGATGATTGTTCCAGTTGCCTTATGAAGAATGGATTGTAGTGGGTCTCAAGAGGAAGCAGGGGGGTTGTAGTCATCTAGGCAAGGCACGTCGACAGCCTTGATCAGGGCTAATAGTAGTGATGGAAATAAATGGGTCCAGTAAATTTGCTGGGTCAATGTGTGTGTGGTTTGCCAATTTTGCAAATTGTTCTCAAAAAGATTTACTCATTCACACTCTTCTAATGGTACGTGAATGTATCTATCTATATATATATATATATAAAAGGCTAAGTGACCGTTCAACTGTCCAACTGGCCAGTACATGTGACACACACTGACCACCAGGGGGCAGACGCTCAACTCAGGAGCTGCTGAGCTGCGGTGACTTGGCAGCTGTGGTTCTTGGGTGATGCACCCCAGAACCAGAGAGGAGGGAGCCCAATTCCTCATGGGGCCGTGCGATTCCACCTTCGGTCATGGGTTATGTTGTTGCTGGGGCACTGTTGGCCCCAAATCTGGTTTACTGCTGAGCTGTGGCGACTTGGCAACGCCAGTTTTTAAACTTCATAATATTGCACCTAAAGCTAAAATAGATGTTGCTAAAACCCAGAATGAAACAATAGGAAATTTTCTTTCAATATGCATGAATCCGTGCAATGGGTCACTAGTATAATAATAATAATAATGTGAAATTGCAAATGGTCTTGGAGATCTACACTTCAGTTTTACATATGGTGAAAACAAGGCCCACTGATCTTCCATGCATTAGATCAGATGACAAGTTTCTTCCCTAGGAAGGATCTACTCAGTTCTGATAATCTATTATATACTACAATATTTTCTCAGCATTTCTCTTCTCTATGCTGTATGTTCTTTTGTTCGACACTCCTCTCCACATTATATATTGACGTGTATATATTCTATTTTTTTTTAGGCTATAAACTTTGAAGGCAGGCAGAACTTGTCAACCTATGTAATTATTTTCAACAAGACTAGTGCTTAAGAATTACCAGGATCAAATGAGCGAATCAATAACAAAAAAGTGATCATTCATTATGTTTATGTCTCTGCCATAATTTGGTTACTGAGAGTAGTGAATCCCAACATTTCTAGCATTATTATTCAATATCTACACTCATATTATAGACACCATTAGAAAAATAATCCAAAGAATCCCTTTTAGCTGTATATACAGCAGGAAAGATTTAGAATTTAGATTCAGAGAACTTGGATTCAAATTTTGGCTCCACTCCTTTCTGATAGTGTGACCTTGGGCCTTTGTTTCCTCAGCATTAAATCAGGCTAAAAGTACTAGGACAGGTACTTGTCTTACCTAGCTCACACTATTTTGTGAGATTTTAAATATTATATGTGAAAGAACTTATAAACTATAAAGTACAAGCAAGTGCTACTATTTAATAAAAGTTATAGTTGATTGAGCTCTTAACTATGCTTCAGATACTGTTCTAAAAGTTTCACATGTACCAACTCATTATTCCTCATGACATTCTAATTAGGGCAGGGCCATTACCATACACATTCTTCAGATAAGAAAATATAGAAGAGATTAAATAACTTGTCTAAGGGCACACACTCAGTAAATGACAGAGCCGGGACTTGAACCCAGGAGTCTGACTATACAGTCCTTGCTTTTAATGATAGTGCACTCTGTAAAGCTGACACTAATATATTCAGAGCACATATATCCTATATAATAAAAAGCTAATATGCAAATCAACCAGTGGAACAACCAGTCACTGTGATGCGCACTGACCACCAGGGGGCAGACTCTCAGTGCAGGAACTTCCCCCTGGTGGTCAGTGTGCTCCCATAGGCGGAGTGCCGCTCAGCCAGAAGCTCACGGCTGGCAAGCACAGCAGTGGTGGTGGTGTAAGAAATAAGGCGAGCCCCCCAATTCAGGGGTCCTGGTAGAACACAAAATATACTCAGGAGCCAGGCAGCAAGGCAAATATCTTTACTTCTACATAGAAGAATGTGCACACATGGTCTGGGAGCATGCACACACTGAGCAAGCAGTCTCCTCGGCTTTATAATCCCTGACGCATGTGACTTGTCCCTCTCTCTTGATTGGAGCTCAGGCACAGTCTTTTGTGATTGGCTAATTCAAAGAGAGGGGTGGGCCTTTGCTGTTTTAAGATGGTGGCCCCCAGGGCAGCTGCAAGCCATGTGGCCAACATGGCAGCTGCCAAGTTACGCAGTCCAAAATGGCAGCTGTCTAAACTGCTTTTTGACAGAAAAGATTACTTGTTTCTTCTCACAGCAGGAGTCTCTCCCGTCTCCATGGCAGTACTAAAGACCCCTGGGGGATGTCTGACTGCCGGCTTAGGTGGGCCTAAACTGGCAGTTGGACATCCCCTGAGGGGTACCAGACTGCAAAAGGGCACAAGCTGGGCTGAGGGACCACCCCCAGTACACGAATGTTGTGCACGGGGCCTCTAGTTAATATAATATACTAGAAGCCCGGTGCACGAAATTCGTGCACGGCGGGGGGTTGTCCCTCAGCCCAGCCTGTACCCTCTCCAATCTGGGACTCCTGGAGGGATGTCCGACTGCCCGTTTAGGCCCGATCCCAGGCCTAAACGGGCAGTCGGACATCCCTCTCACAATCCAGGACTGCTGGCTCCCAACTGCTCGCCTGCCTGCCTTCCTGATTGCCCCTAACCGCTTCTGCCTGCCAGCCTGATCACCCCCTAACCACTCTGCTGCCAGCCTGGTTGATGCTTAACTGCTCCCCTGCCAGCCTGTTTGCCCCCAACTTCCCTCCTCTGCCGGCCTGGTCACCCCTAACTGCCCTCTCCTGCAGGGTTGATCACCTCCAACTGCCCTCCCTTGCAAGCCTGGTCCCTCTCAACTGCCCTCCCTTGTAGGCCGGGTGCCTCCCAACTGCCCTCTCCTGCTGGCCATCTTGTAGTGGCCATCTTGTGTCCACATGGGGGCAGGATCTTTGACCACATGGGGGCAGCTATATTGTGTGTTGCAGTGATGATCAATCTGTATATTACTCTTTTATTAGATAGGATAGAGGCCTGGTGCACGGGTGGGGGCCAGCTGGTTTGCCCTGAAGGGTGTCCCTGATCAGGGTGGGGTACCCTTGGGGTGTGGGGCGGCCTGAGTGAGGGGCCTGTGGTGGTTTGCAGGCCGGCCACGCCCCCTGGCAACCCAAGGGGAGGCCTGGTATCTGGAATTTATTTTCCTTCTACAATTGAAACTTTGTAGCCTGGAGCCAAGCCAAGCCTGCTGCTCCCTCAGGGTGGCAGCCATTTCTGTGGCAGTTAATTCACCTTCTACAATTGAAACTTTGTAGCCTTAAGCGGGTAAGCCCAGCCAGGGTGTGCGGAAAGCTTTGCTTCCCCTGTTGCCGCCGGCAACCCTAGCCTGCTCTCTCAAGCTCCATTCTGCCACCATTTGTTTGAATTTGTTTACCTTCTATAATTGAAACTTTGTAGCTTGAGTGGAGGCTTAGGCCTGCAACGGCTATGGAAAGCTTGGCTTGCTCTGTCACCTGGGAAACCTTGCTTACTGTGGCTGTAGCCATCTTGGATTGGGGTTAATTTGCATACTCACCCTGATTGGCTGGTGGGCGTGACTTGGCTGGTGGGCGTGGCTTATGTAGCGGAGTGATGGTTAATTTGCATATTACCATTTTATTAGAGAGGATATGCTAGGCACTGTGCGAAGTACAGAGGGTACAAAAAGGAAGAGCAGGGTTATTTGAGGTCTTTTAAATATCTGTGTAGGTGAAGAATTTTTTTTTTATTTGAACAAAGGGAAAAACCTCATACTTGAACAATTGTAATGACCCTTGACTTATTAGCATGTGTGAATTCACAGATAATGAGTCAGTACAATAATATAGATTAGCACACATTTTATTATTAAGTACCCTAACAGTAAATATTCTTTATTAACTAAGCCATAATTTTAAAAGAAAAATAACATTCTGTTTTAATATTCTAAAGGGATTAATTTTATTTCAAAAAGATAAATAATTATATAGTTTTCTTTCTTAATATTTGTGGATTTTCAAACACACTCAAGATTTCGATCATGTTTGAAGACCTCAGCCAAAGGGAAACCACTTTCATTTTCAATTTAGTGGGCAGGGTGACTTTTACTTAAAAAGTTCTAAAATAAACATGTGCAGGTGGGTTTACAACTATATTTTTATAACTGTAGTACCATAGAAACTGGATTTCTACAGCTTTATAGAACATTTCATCTTAGCTATCTAATGGAAGTATGATTTTTAGAATATTAAAAAAATATATTTTAATTGTTGTTCGCTTCCGCAGCACATATACTAAAACTGAAACGATACACAGTAGATTAGCATGGTCCCTGCGCAAGGATGACACGCAAATTCGTGAAGTGTTTCATATTAAAAAAATATATTTTAATTGATTTCAGAGAGGAAGGAAGAGGGAGAGAGATAGAAACGTTAATGATGAGAGAGAATCATTGATTGGCTGCCTCTTGGAGGCCCCACACTAAAAATCAAGCAACCTGGGCATGTGTCCCGGCTGGGAATCAAACTGTGACCTTCTGGTTCATAGGTCGATGCTCAACCACTGAGCCATGCCTGCTGGCCAGGCAAGTGCCATGATCTTTAGAAACTCATTCCTATGGCGATTTTTAGAATATGTAAAAGAATTTTCTTCAGTTGCATGTCATACAAATTCAGTTTCTTCTTGCATGAATTTTCCTGAGACACAACAGATGATTACACAAGGCCATTTATGTAAGTGAATTGCTCAGTGATATTATCAGCCAAAATTGTAGGTTGAGGTCAAGTGATGTCAAGTCATTATTTAAAGAAACAAAGACAAAGGGAAAAAGACAAATTGTGGCGGGGAAATTTAATACATTTTGGCAACCTAAGTGGGAAGGTCAGTAAAGGACATGAAGCTAGGGTGATGTCATTATAATTGGCTTCAGTTCAGAAGTGGCAGGGTGGCAGTTAGCCAAAAAGGCACTTTGATGTTGTTTGTTTATACATCCCTATTTAGCTATCCATAACCAGAAGTGGAGATTACAGCAGATAATTTTATAGTGGATGATTGAATATTGTAGTTACTGCATTATTTTAAGCTTTGTTTCTAAAATACAATGTCTATCTTGTATTTAGAGCTTTCGTTTTTAAGATGTATTTCCTTCATGCAAGCCCATCTGCAGGACTCTCTATAATCG
The DNA here is from genome assembly GCF_951640355.1 of Cnephaeus nilssonii. Taxonomy (NCBI): domain Eukaryota; kingdom Metazoa; phylum Chordata; class Mammalia; order Chiroptera; family Vespertilionidae; genus Cnephaeus; species Cnephaeus nilssonii. The sequence continues at coordinate 16,779,619 of NC_137074.1, forward strand.
AAACAGGACCAACTGCTGCAGGGATAATTATTTGATGAAGTGATCTGGATATAGATTTTGAGTTTAGACAAAGCATTTAGGAAAGATTCTCATGATCTGTCAAAATTATGAAATAATCAGATCTCTGCAGCCTCCTGTCTGCTTCATGGGTGCTATTCACGCCAGGCCTATAAAGAGGGAGAAAGGAGTCAGCTGGAAGAATGTTTTTCTTTTTTAGTTTCTCATTAGCTTGCATTATGCACTTTTCTGCCTATTTAAGTGACCATGGCCACTTAAATAGCTGTTACTCCATTGGCTAAATCACATGTATTTAGCAACTGATGGCTTCCTATTGGTTAAAAGTTTTAGGTGAAATTTTTGTTGCATGTAGATATTATAAAGCAAACCTGTCCAATAGAAATATAATTCAAGCCACAAATATGAGCCACATGTTATTTTACATTTTCAAGTAGCCACACTAAAAAAAAAATGTTAAAATTAAGTTAATGATATATTTTCTTTAGTGCAATATACCCAAAGTAATATTATTTAAATATATAATAAAAGAGAACGCATACAACTTAACAAAAGGAAGATAAACAATCTAATAAAAAAATGGTCAAAGGACCTAAATAGACACTTTTCGAAAGAGGACATACAGAAGGCCAACAGACATATGAAAACATGTTCAAAGTCACTAATCATCTGAGAGATGCAAATCAAAACAACAATGCGGTACCACCTCACACCTGTCAGAATGGCTATCATCAACCGATCAACAAAGGACAAGTGCTGGCGAGGATGTGGAGAAAAAGGAACCCCCTTGCACTGCTGGTGGGAATGCAGACTGGTGCAGCCACTGTGGAGAACAGTATGGAGTTTCCTCAAAAAACTAAAAATGGAACTCCCGTTTGACCCAGTAATCCCACTTCTAGGAATATATCCCAAGAAACCAGAAACACCAATCAGAAAGGATATATGCACCCCTATGTTCATAGCAGCACAATTTACCATAGCTAAGATTTGGGAACAGCCTAAGTGCCCATCAGCAGATGAGTGGATTAGAAAACTGTGGTACATCTACACAATGGAATACTACGCTGCTATAAAAAAGAAGGCACTTTTACCATTTGCAGCAGCATGGATGGAACTGGAGAGCATTATGCTAAGTGAAATAGGCCAGTTGGAGAAAGATAAATATCACATGATCTCACTCATATGTGGGATATAATGATCGACATAAACTGATGAACAAAAATAGATCCAGAGACAAATGGCAGGGGAGGGGGGATTAGAGAGCAACCAAAGGACTTGTATGCATGCATATTAGCACAACCAATGGACACAGACACTAGGGTGGTGGAGGCTTACCTGGGGTGGGTATGGCTGGGTGCGGGGGTCAATGGGGGAAAAAGGAGACATATGTAAAACTTTAGACAATTAAAAAAAAAAAAAGAAAAGGCAGCACCAGTACTGGAACTGGTTTTGAGGCTAACCTGATACTTATTGCCTTACTCTTCTCTACCCATTCTGGGTTCTCTTCACCCTTAGTTATTACTTTTGCTAATTTAGACAGCTTATCTAGTGAGTGATCTTGCCCAAGTCTTTCTCAGGCCATGCAGCAGCCTAACAATTTACTGTCAAATCTGGGCAGAGGCATCCACTTGGTCTTTCCTACTGATGGCTCTTACTTCCAGAGGCCAAAACACCAACCTGGGTTAGGCGATGGGGTTTGCTAACTGCCATGTTTGTATACTCCAACATAACGTGAAGGATAGAGGAAATGATTACTGGGTTGTTCCATGGCCCTGTTGCACCCATTGTAAACAGGACCTAAAGAATCTATTTATTACCATGTGCCCTCATTCTGACATGGAGTCCCAGATGACTTTGGGTTCCTGAATAATAAATATGGTCTTGAAATATCTGGGTATTCTCTTTCTCCAGTGTATGATTACCTTAGTCAATGATCACAGGTTTCCTTAAAAAAAGGGGGCGGGGAGGGGGGGGGCTGGTTGAGTTATTAGCATGTAGTGCTGCTCTTGGTATTGCATGGTGATTCCTCATGGATTCTTGACATCTTTTTCAGTTACTGGAGGTCCATACAGGATAGGGTAGCTCTTGAGAGAGACATGTTGTATTGAAGGGCAGAAGTCTCTGCATTGTCTTCAAGTAAGGGGGGAAATGCTGGTTTTTAACAGGGAGGAATAGACCACTACCAACAAGCCCAGAACAGTCAAGAGAATCTGGTTATTGAAGAATTTTAAGTGCATAAATCTAGACATTCCTATTCCAGGTTTACTAACTCCAGGTTTTGATGTTGACATTGCGGAGTTGCCTATTTTAGAATTTAACCTGCTCTGGAATTCTGCTCACTTTATAATTCAGTTCTGAGTAACTACCTCAGCTTTCTTGGCCTTTCACCTACAGTAGAGCAGAGATTCTTTATGTGCTGCCAAGGAATCCCTCTGGCGGTCACACATTACCTTAAATTGGTGATTAATTATCTCCATTTTTTCATTGTTTTCTTCCAGTGAATTACTAGCCCTTAGCCACAGCCATTCCTTCCCTAGTTCCCATAATCTTGTGCTACTTCACCCAAATCTCTTAAAAGCTTGAGATATTACCTGTAGCCTTTGGTGCTTTCCTTTCCCAGCCTTTAAGTGAAAGTCTTAATAATTGCATTGCTATAGTATGCTAGAGGATATTAGCACTCCACCTATTACCAGTGATGGGGTCTTTACTGCTAGCTATCAGCAGATGATTTAACTCCAAAATCTTATTTTATTTTATTATTTTTAAGTTTTAAAATTTTTTTCAATTACAGTTTACATACAATATTATTTTCTATTAGTTTCAGGTGTATAGCATAGTGGCTAGACAAAGCGTTCCCCCCAATATTTCCAGTACCCACCTGGCACCATATATAATTATTACAGTGGTATTGACTATATTTTCTATTTTAGAATCTACTTTTTAGGAGCGCTCCTGACTTCTACTGCTTTAGATCAGACTTTGAGATGGAGATTTGCATGAGCGAATTTTATTGATGAATGCACCTCAGCAATTGGATGTGGGGGTATTGAAAGAATAGGATTAGGCAGAGAGAGAGATTGAAACTGTTTGGTAGTTGCAATAAAGAAGTTCTGGAGTTTATATGGCTCTTTAGAACTGTCCCCAATTAAAGTATGAGGACTGGTCCTTTCCCCCCTCCTTATTCCCCTTCCTTAACCAGTCATTGGATGTGGACTGCCACTGGGGAGGGGCATAACCTTGGGTTAGGTGGCTCCCAGATTCCAGGAGGGAAACTCATCTATGACCTATCAGCAGCCTATACTCCTGGAAGCTGGGATGTGAGTGCCTTGGTCTACAGGTGCTTGTGGGATGCACTCCATTAGATCCGAGGCATAGAGTGATCAGCTTCTTTGTAAAAGATTAGAGTACACAGAACAGTACTCTCAACCTTTGTTCTCAAGGTAGAGGGCAGGAAACTCCTGGGAGCAACATCTGAAAGTTATGAAACAACAACAAAAAAACAAAAAGAACTCATGGAAACGAACAACAATGTGGTGATTGTGGGGGTATGGGGGCTTGGGGGAGGTGGAGGAGGGTATAGGGCGGATAAATGGTGGTGGACGGGAGACTTGACTTGGGGTGGTGAATACATAGTACAGTGTACGGATGATATATTGTAGAATTGTGCACCTGAAGCCTGTATAAGTTTGTTAACCAGTGTCACCCCAATACATTTAATGAAAAGGAAAACAAAAGGAAAGTTAAATCCGGGACTTTGTGTCTTGCATCAGGGAATATTGGAAAGAATTCTCCGATGTGGATGTTAAGGGTGAAATTCTCTAGCAATTACTGGAATTCTCTTCTAATCACAGAGGAAGTTATGTTTCTGCAAATTTGCACTTTTGTGACCTGAATACTCTCTCCCATTATAGTACTTAAAGGCTGGCCTCGTTCATGCTGAGCAGGTGGGCAATCACTGATAAATTTCTGTCAATAAATGATGAAAATATTTCAGTGGAGACTAAGCGAACATATGTGCAAAAATTATAGTGGGGGCAACAGCCAGAAAAGAGAAGTCTTTCAATTCAGTTACCCCATTCAGTATCATAGTTGTATATAAATAACTTTGTCCATGATATAACATTATCAGAATATTTACTGAAATAGATACATCACATCCCCATTAGACTATCCCAGCAAGCATCTCTCTGGACAAACAGTTTTGACTCTTTCAGTTCAAAGAAAAATTAGATTATGGGTCAGTAAATCAAATATGAGACCAAACATTTTCATTTATTGTGTGATTAATGTTGCTATGTCATTTTTTGTTATATTTAGGTGCGATCTTCTGTCACAGACTTTAGTCGTTTATATAACTTAAGCACAATTTCTTTTGGGCACTAAGCCACATCAATCATCAAGTTCTAAAATTTCTGATGAAGCTTTGCCGACAGTGAGAAATTTCAGTGTTACAATCAAGTAATTATATTATATAAAATCTTGGTACTAAAGTGTTCCATTTTTTTTCTCATTTCATTTTTTTATCCTTTCTTCCTGCCTCATTTATTGAATATAAATAGCTAGTAGAGGTCATGGACAAGTGTGCAATTAACAGAAACCCAAATGGGCACTGTTCTATTTGTAACTTTTTGATGAGAGTGTTCTAATGATCACCAAAGAGTCATACATTTAAACTCAGATAGAGATATTTGTTCATAAAATGCTGTTAGTTTACTATGTAGCCTTCCCATATTTTTTAATAGCTTTATGAATATATTTGATGTTAAAATGCATAACATAAAAAAATAAACTTTATATTACGTTCCTGGGGTGTTTAGACACAGTATTAGCCAGTATTAGGCAAGGTCTCAAGTCATTGACAGCATGGCAGACTTATAGACTTAGGATCTTCTTCTCCTCTTTCAATCCTTCTCCTTTTTCTCCTTCCCTTCCCCCCTCCTCCCCCCTCCTCCCCCCTCCTCCTCCTCTTCCTCTTCCTCCTTCACTTCTTCCTCCTTCCTCTTTCTCTTCTTCTTTTTTGGCCTTTAGGGAACATACTCTAATGTCCTCTTTTCTGTCCTATCTTATCTTTTCTTCCTCTGAAGAATTTGGCAGCAATGGTCTTTCTCTCTTTAGAATGATTTCCTCCTCTCCCAGGTTTTTCTTTTTTTTTTTTTGCAACCGTGGTCTCTGGATTACCTTCCAATCTGTTTATTCCTTGTTTATTCAAGTAATTTCTCCCTCTCTATCTTTTAAATGTGGGTGTTACTCATGGTTCTGCTTTTGTCCTCTACTTTGTGTTACTCTCCATTGTCTTTGCTGCTTCATCCTCTTCCAGGACTACAACATGACCTATACGCCAATGAGTTCCAGAACTGTTCCTAGACATAGTGGAGCATCCTTCACTATAAGGATGCTCTAAAGGCATGCACATGGTTCAGTTGAAGAGTCACAGACTGTGAAGCAGAAATGTAATTTTAACCATGATATCACTTATATGTGGAATGTAAAGAACAAAATGAATGAATAAACAAGAGAAAAATAGATGCAGAGATGCAGAGAACAGACTGATGGTTGTCCAAGGGGAGAGGGGTTGGGGGGCTGGGTGAAAAAAGTGCAGAGATTAAGTACAATTTAGTAGTTACAAAATAGTCACAGGGAGGTAAAAGTATAGCATAGGGAATATAGTCAATAACTATGTATTGTGCCAGGTGGATACTTGAAATATTGGGGGATCACTTTTTAAAGTATGTAATTATTTAACCACTATGCTGTACAAGTGGAACTAATACAAAATAATATTGCATTCATCTATAATTGAAAAATAAAATTAAAAAGTATAACTTTATATTCTATAATATCTATTTTTTTCAGAAGACAGCATAGCTATTTAAAAAACAATAATTTCAAAATTATGTACCAAACTCTGAATCTATGGGCTAGGGATGCCTTAGGTAAATGACCAAGGTCTTAATTAATTGTTCATTTATTAAATAAAACTTTAAATTAGCTGACTATGTAGAATAGTGTTTTTCCACATTTCCATAAGAATCACTTGGAATGCGGGAGGTTAATTAATTCCACTAATTAAAAAATGGACCTGAAATGGGCCAATGATTGGGAAATTTTTAAACTTTCTTTTCAGATTTCAAGTCTTGAATGCCTTATTTTTTTTTTTTTCTGATTTGAAACACACTTTTAAACTTTCTTTGCAGATTTCAAGTCTTGAATGTCTTATTTTTTTTTCTCCTCATTTCTCAGTCTCTCAAATTTTCCTTCCACTCTGAAGGATTCTCTTATCCCCCTTCTTTTTCCAAGAGGGCATTTGGGTTTAAAAAGAAGCTTTTATATCCTCTGGCATTGGGAGAGAAACATCTGGGCAATAACTCTTCTCCACTCACCCTCCCTGATGTCCAGCCCACCTCACCTGGTCTTTGGCACCAGTTTCTGCCTTTTGCAGGGTGGACTGGGCTGCCTGGTCCATCACATATCCTGAGTTGGTCTCCACTAAGGTGTGAATGGTTCCACTATGGTTTTTTTTTTTTTTTTTTGAGGTATGTTCTCTTGATGACTTATTTCCTCACCACTTCTAATTATGTGGCTGCCCTTGCCAAATGCCTGGCATCTTCTTTTTCTTTTTTAAGAAAATTAATCTTTATTGTTGAGATTATTACAGATGTCCCTCTTTTTTCCTCCCATAGCTCCCTTCCACCCGATTCCCACCCCACCCCAGGCCCTTGCCACCCTATTGTCTGTGTCCATAGGTAATGCCTACATGCATATAAGATCTTTGTCTAATCTCTTCCCGCACCTCTCCCACCCACCGCTTTCCCTCTGAGAATCATCAGTCTGTACCATTTCCATGCCTCTGATTCTATTCCATTCTCCAGTTTATTCTGTTCATCAAATTTTTATTCATTTGATTTTTAGATTTACTTGTTGATAGATATGTATTTGTGTCACTTTGTTATTCATATTTTTTTATCTTTACCTTTACCTTTTTCTTCTTCTTCCTCTTCTTAAGAATACACTTTAGCATTTCATATAATACTGGTTTGGTGGTAATGAACTCCTTTGCTTTATCTTGTTTGTGAAGCTCTTTATCTGACCTTCAATTCTAAATGATAGCTTTGCTGGGTAGAGTATTCTTAGTTGTAGGTTCTTGTTATTCATCACTTTGAATATTTCTTGCCACTCCTGTCTGGCCTGCATAGTTTCTGTTGAGAAATCAGCTGACAGTCATATGGGCACTCCCTTGTAGGTAACTAACTGTTCTTCTCTTGCTGCTTTTAAGATTCTCTCTTTGTCTTTTGCCCTTGGCATTTTAATTATGATGTATCTTGGTGTGGTCCTCTTTGGATTTCTCTTGTTTGGGGTTCTCTGTACTTCCTGGACTTGTAAGTCTATTTCTTTCACCAGGTAGGGGAAGTTTTCTGTCATCATTTCTTCAAATAGGTTTTCAGTATCTGGCTCTCTCTCTTCTTCTGGCATCCCATAATTTGGATGTTGGTACACTTGAAGTTGTTCTCAGGCTCCTTACACTATCTTCATATTTTTAGATTTTTTTTTTCTTTTTGCTCTTCTGGTTGGGTGTTTTTTGCTTCCTTGTATTTCAAATCATTGATTTGAGTCTCAGGATCCTCTAATCTACTGCTGAATCCCTGTATATTATTCATTTCTGTCAGTGTATGTTTAATTTCTGACTAGTCCTTTTCCATTTTTTTTGGAGGTTTCTAGAAGATTCTTGAGTAACGTTATAAGTGTGGTTTTGAACTCTATATCCAGTAGTTCACTTTCTTCCATTTCTTTCATTTGTGACATGTTTCTTTGTCTCCACATTTTGGCTGCTTCCCTGTGTTTGTTTCTATGTATTGGGTAGCTGCTAAGTCTCCTTGAGTTGATAGAGTGGCCTTGTGTAGTAGGTGTCCTATAGGGCCCAGTGGCTCAACCTCCCCAATCACCTGAGGTGGACACTCTTGGTGCACCCCTTTGTGGACTGTGTGCACAGTTTTGTTGTAGTTGAGCCTTCATTGCTGTTGACGTCACTGGGAAGAATTGACCTCCAGGCCAATTGGCTGGGGGGACCAGCTATGACTACAGTGGGGGAGCTGCTAGGTAGGAGACACCCTTATGGAATAGGACTTGCTTCAGTGGGGCTTTGGTGATCACTGAGTCTGCCCCTTGAGTGTGTTGCTTTTGGATGTGAAGAGTTGTAATCTGGTATGGTCTGACACTGACCACTGGGTACATTGGCTCTTGGGTCTACAGGGAGGTGCAAAGTCAGCCACTGCCTGGGGCCACCCAGCAGGAGCAACAGAGAGATCTGCAGATTCCTCCTCTTTGTATCAGGTTTGGAAGTACCCAGACAAGGCCCACCTGTGAAGCAAGGCAGGCTGGTGCTGGTGCCAGTTTTTGAGTCTTTTATTGATATGTTTGGGGCTCCCTGACCCAGCTACAGCTTGTTTAACAGAGTTTTAGCCTGAGAAAGGACAGACCATTCTTATGCAAAAGCTGCTGCACACATCTTGGGTGGGGTTGTAAATTGGGTAGGGCGGGGTCTCAGGGAATCACCAGGGTGGAGCAAACAGAAATGCCTGCTAGTCAGCCCTGCAACTAGGGAGGTCCCAGCACAGGAACAATGACCACTGCGAGCATCTCCATCTGGAAGAAAGCTGACCCCGAGTTCCTGCCCTGATGCCAGATAGTCCAGTTTCTTCCCGTATGTGTCTGGGTCCCCCAGAGCCTTGCCCTGGTGCTGGAGCTCAGAGGAAGCAGGATCTTGTAAGTTCAGTTCGTGGTGTTGGCCTTTTAAGAGGAGCAGCTGGGTCTCCAGCAGCCTGTGTGTCACGCAGCCCCAGTCTACAATGGTTTTTACAGTTCGTAGTTCTTACTGCCCATAGGGACTTCTTTCCGCAGCTCTGGGACCCTGGCTGGGGGTCTGGTGTGGGGCTGGGACTCCTTGCTCCTCCAGGCGGCCTCCGCAGAGGCGATCTCCCTCCTGATTAAAAAAGCGGGTGCCAGACCAACCAGTTCCACGCCTCCACACCTCCTACCAGTCTCAATGTACTTTCTTCTTCACCTCTCTAGTTGTACTACTTCCACTCAGCCAGCTTTCCCACAGTTCTGGATGCTACTAGTTCTGTATTTTAGTTGTAATTTTGATGTGGTTGTGGGAGGCAGTGAGTACAGGTGTTTACCTATGCCACCATCTTGGTTCTGTCGCCTGGCATCTTCTTTAGCCTACCTTTTCTGCACTTGTCCTGCAGAGCCATACTTACCTTGTATGGTTGCCCTCAGGCTCTCCTGTATAGGTAGTTCCCCCCTGAATTGTTATTTTACTATGTTTATGTGGATATTGTACCACGTTCTCTATTTAGTTTCTTTCACTGACTGAAGGTTCCCCAGTCTATGCCCAGGGAAGAATCAGCTCCCAAACGTTTAGATCGATCCTTTCCCTCCCCCATTGTATTCAAATGTGTCTCTATGCCCCCACGCTCCACAGGGGTCTTGATTCCAGGATACCTCAGTCTCAGTGTATCACTCGGGGTCTTGGAGAAACCAGAAATGGCACACTCAAACTGGGCAATTCTAGAAGAGTTTAATAGGGGGACTATTCCCAAGGCACGGAGAAGCCACAAAGGACAGCACAGGATTTGGGGGCTAGAAATAGCAGAATGGCCAAGGAGCAGTTGGGGCTCTTCAGTGGAAGCAGACAGCTTGTAACAATTCCACAAGGGAAAATGGGAGTAGGTGCCTGACACCCTTTTCTCTCTCTGGTTCTTTCGAGGTGCTCTTCACAGGCTGGATCCAACAAGAAGCAAGAGGGAGAGGAGCCTGTCAAAGCAGCCCACCCACTGATGCAGTACAACGTCTCCAGGTACTGCGCTTCACTTCATTACTCAGGTAGGGAACCTGGGGATTGTCCTTTATTTCTCCCTCCTTTCATCTCTCTCCTTTTGTCGTAGCCAGTAATGATACTTAACAGTTAGTGGATTTTTACTGTGTGTCAGAATGGCACTGGGTACTTTACATACATATTTCAAGTATAATCTTATGTGGGAGACATTCTTTAACTGACAGGCAACTGAGGCTTATAGGAGTTAATTTCCCCATGGTCCTACAATGGTGGAATAAGATAGAAACCCTGGAAGTCTGGTTTCAAAGCCTGCTTTATTAACCTCTGCAGTGTATTATGATCAACCAAATTGCCAAGTCCATGTGTCGACTCTGTCACTCTTTTTTTTATTCCCATTTGAGCTTAAGCAAAGTCCTCCTTTTTTCTTATTCCTTTTTCTATCCCCAGTCTATATCCCATGTTGCTCTTTGAGTTATGTTTCTAAAACCAGCAAGCAAAAAAACCTGAATCATATTACTCTTTGCTTAAGTTCTCTAGTTACTTTTTTAAAATTTTATTTTATTGTTTAAAGTATTACATATAGTAGTATATATATCTCCTTTTTTTTCCCCCATTGACTTTCCCCCAGCCTAGTTAGTTACCTTTTGATAATAGGATAAAGGCTATATATATTCCCAAGACATATGAAACTAGCCATCATCTGGAACCAGTATTTATTGGTTCTATTCCTCCCTCTTCATATATGCTCACCAATATATTTTTCCTTAATGTTTTATCTTTTCATCATTTCTTGAGCATACTGGGTCATTTTATGTCTCTTTTATTCACTTATGTTTTTGCTAGAATATTCAATCTACTACCATCATCTTTCACTGTTAATTTTTAATACATTTTTTAAGACTCTAAATATTATCTCCTTGGTGATGGTTTTCCAAATTCCCCGCCCCCCCGAAAGAGAATTACTGACTTTTTCCTCAGTGTATCTGTAACACATTGCACATGCCTTCACTGTAGAAACTATTAATTCATCTTGTAATTACAGTGAAATTGTATCAGATGGGCATTTAACTTATATAAATTCATCTCTATCTATTGCCAATGAGAGGAAGAACTTAAAAGGCGGGGTAAAGTGTAAGCTTTAAGCCATGGATGCACTGGAATCTGAAACAGGCTCTCCATAACTAAAGAGAGAGGGCTGTGAATTCCATCTTTGGCAAAGAAGGAAAATGTAGCTTTTATGGGGGAATGATAATGGCTTCCTAAAAGGAGTGTAAGAATAAATATTGTACTGAGGAACATTGATTAGAAGAGTTATAGAAAGAGATAAAAATGGTCTCCATAAGATGAAAATGATTATAAGAAATAGGAAGAGATAACAAGTTGATATTTTCATAAATTTGCCTAAGCTTTTCAAGTTCTAAAACATGCTATAATTTCAAAATATGACCTATGGAAATAGATCTTTACATTATTGAGTACAGTATATTGCACATTTATGTACACATTACAGAATAAAGTTTTTTTTAAATATAAAACCATGTGTACCCTTTTATAGAGAATTTAGAAAATTTTATGGCTGACTTTGTAGCACACAATTTTGACTTACGTTATGACTTTAGAATTAATAAATCTTGTGTATAAGTTGACAATAGTTTCTACTACTTTCTCCATTTTCTAATCCCTAAGCCCCACTAAACATACTGTTCTTAACTGGGGAATAGCATATTCTTTTTTCTTTTTCTTTTAAACCTTACCTGAAAATATTTTTAGAGAGTGGAAGAGAGAGGGAAAGAGAGAGGAACTTATCGATTGGATGCCTCCTGCAGGGCCCGGGCCAGGGAGGAGCTTGCAACCAAAGTACGTGCCCTTGAACAGGATTGAACCTGGGACCCTTGGGTCTGCAGGCCGACGCTCTATCCACTGAGCCAAACCAGCTAGGGCTAGCATATCCTTAGCGGGGAACACATATAAGAATCTCAAAGGGAGACTTTTCAAACTACCTCAAATACCATGATTTCTCAAAGATTCTGATATATACCCTTAGAGTGTAAGGGACTCTTCAGAGCAGTCATTGACCGTAAAGAGACATGTTACTGAAAACAGTTGTTTTGCATGTAAATTGTGTGCTGTAACAAAGAGAAGACCAAGGTTACCACACAGTATCACCTGACTATGTGGGGACTAAAGCATGTCCTTTATAATTCTTTTTTCTCAGCAACAATCATGATACTTAGCACAGAGGAAATATTCCATAATTTTTATTAATGCCTTTGGATCTATTTTTGTACTAGGGAAAGAAACTGAAGTCAGGGTGTGTTTATACAGTATAATAGCTGATTTTATGTGCCAACTTGACTGCTTAAGATATGCCCAAATAACTGGTAAAATATTATTTTTGGGTATCTGTGAGGATGTTTCTGGAAGTGGTTAGTATTTGAATCAGTAGACTGAGTAAAAATCCACCCTCACTGGTGTTGGGGCCCTGGGACTTTCACCTTCTCCAGCCCTTGGACATTAGACTGCCCCCCCCCCGCCCCGATATCCCCCACTCTCTTAGGCCTTTAGTCTCAGCCTGAATTATACCAAATGCTTTCTTCTAGCATGCAGATGGTAGATCATGGGACTTTTTGGCTTCTATAACTGCTATAATCAAATTTTATAACAAATATCCTCATATATATATATCTGTGTATATATTATTGGTTCTGCTTTTCTGAAGAACTCTGATAATACATACAGTGTGCTTAGTTGAACATGCTCTCTGACTTGGGCTGATGCCTTCTGGAGCTTCTTTTTTATTTTTTAAAATTGATTATCTAAAGTTTTACATATGGCTCCTTTTTCCTCAATTGACCCCCGCCTCCACAGTCATTCCCACCCTGGGCAAGCCCCCACTGCCCCAGTGTTTGTGTCCATTGGTTATGCTAATATGCATGCATACAAGTCCTTTGGTTGCTCTCTAACCTCCCCTCCCCACTTCCCTACCATTTATCTCTGCATCTATTCTTGTTCATCAAATTATGTTGATCATTATATCCCACATATGAGTGAGATCATATGATACTTATCTCTCTCCGACTGGCTTATTTCACTTAGCATAATGCTCTCCAGGTCCATCCATGCTGTTGCAAATGGTAAACCTTCCTTCATTTTTATAGCAGCGTAGTATTCCATTGTGTAGATGTACCGCAGTTTTCTAATCCACTCATCTGCTGATGGGCACTTAGGCTGTTTCCAAATCTTAGCTATAGTGGATTGTGCTGCTATGAACATAGGGGTGCATATATCCTTTCTGATTGGTATTTCTAGTTTCTTAGGATATATTCCTAGAAGTGGGATCACTGGGTCAAATGGGAGTTCCATTTTTAGTTTTTTGAGGAAACTCCATACTGTTCTCCACAGTGGCTGCACCAGTCTGCATTCCCACCAGCAGTGCACCAGGGTTCCTTTTTCTCCACATCCTCACCTTGTCGTTTGTTGATTTGTTGATGATAGCCATTCTGACAGGTGTGAGATGGTACCTCATTGTTGTTTTGATTTACATCTCTCGGATGATTAGTGACTTTGAGCATGTTTTCATATGTCTCTGGGCCTTCTGTAAGTCATCTTTCGAGAAGTGTCTATTTAGATCCTTTGCCCATTTTTTGATTAGATTGTTTATCTTGAGCTTCTCTCTTGGCAGCGGTTAGCATTGCGTAAAGAACCCAATTACTTATTTAACCAAAGAAGGGGAGTGTCCTCAGAATGTTGCCTAAAACTTGACTTTTCTCTGTTCCTTCTTCAGCAGAATTTGTCTTCTTACAATTCTTTTGTTTTAAACACAATTTTTTGTTTTCCTTTAAAAAATTTCTTCCCCTCTTGTTTCTAGAGTTCTGGCTGGCTGACTAAAATAAATGGTGACATTGCTTTTGCTCATTCTATTCCATCATATATATATATATATATATATATATATATATATATATATATATATATATATATAAAATTTATTTCAGAGAGGAAGGGAGAGGGAGAGAGAGAAACATTAATGATGAGAAATAATCATTGATCAGCTGCCTCCTGCACGCCCCACTAACCAGGAATGTATCCTGACCAGGAATTGAACCATGACCTCCTGGCTCATAAGTTGAGGCTTAACCACTGAGCATGCCAGCTAGACCTATTCCATCTTAAAAACAGCCACATATTATGGTTCTCTAGTCTCCTCTAGATACTCCTCTTGACCAGGCTTTCTCTTCTAATCTCTAATGACATTGGTGGCCACCCAGGCCCCATCTCTGTATTTTCCATGGCAGCCTCTGGTTCTGGTCTAGATGGGTATTGAGGATGTGGGATGATTAAATACTCTAATGGCTACTATGTTAGCTATGGTGTTATAGAACTTGCTTTAAAATTCTATCATGTTATATCATTTTAATAGATTTTTCTCATTTCTTTTCCCACCTATGTGTACAAACCTTTTATTTCTATTAAAATGCATTTATTTCAATCTATATGTACAACTTATTTTATATCTGTAAACATAATGAATATAATTTCTCATGTAATATGTAGTTCAGGAGCCGTAAACTCAATTACTGTGAGGGTCAGTCAGGTAGCAAATGTGTGTGGAGCTGCCAGATAGGAGTAAACAGAGTGGTGTTGAGACTCTGGTAAGAGGAGCACATGCTTCGCCTAAAGGTATTAAAATTTAACTTAACAACATGCTTCTCTGGCAAAAATCAATTTAAAAATGTTCTACAGGTCTCATTCAGTCCCTGACTTAAATCATCAACAAAAATATTAATAGCATGGGAGCTCTATTGACACCCTTGTTCATTTATTTATTTAGTGGGCATTTAGTGGCCGATACCGAATTCCAGGTGTTTACTTAGCATGCTGTGCCTCTAAATACGAATACTATCACTAATGCTGATACAAATAATTTGTCTCTCACCCTCAGGTTCTCTGGATCTAGTAAAACAGGCAGAAAACTAAATGCCTAACAACAGAGCTAAGGGATTAATGCAATGAAGTGTGGGGAACTTATGACAGGAGGTGGGTGACACTTGAGGACTCAATGCTCAACAGGAGAGCTAACCTTCTGCTAGCTAATCTCAATAAATAAATTTATGGATTTAGGAATGGGAAAGAGAAGATTGGGAAATGTAAGCAGGAAACAGTTTTTGAATACTGTCAGTTGTTTTTTTTTTTTTTTCTGTCAGTTTTTGATCACAGATCAAATAGTGATGTTTTTTCCCAAGAGATTTATATGTTTAGAAACATTTGTTATTTTCATTAAGGTTGCTAGAATTTCAAAAAGCATTTCTCATAATGGTGGGGATAGTTCACTATAGGTTATATTATTGTAGGATTAAAAAAATGGATTGCTGTTTTATAACTACATAATTAAGGTTAAATACTCACCTTTCTGGAATACCAGGAAATGCTAACTAGTGGGCTGAGGGGTAAAAAAAATGAAGGGATGCATCCTTTGTACCTTTTTGGAGTTTCAATGCACATGTACACACAAAATGCCTACTTTCCCCCTCTTTTTTGTTCTTGGAACTATTAAATTATGTGAAAAGTGTTCTGTGGAACAGATATTTATCAGGTTCTGATCTGCCCGATGACAACGTGATTATTGAAAAAGAAAAGTTATAGGCTATCCTGGCCCAAACAATAATTTTAATTCTTTCTTTCTTTCTTCTTCTTCTTCTGATATTAGCAAAAACTTATTGAGCATTTCACCAGTTTGTCCTCCCACTGCATTCACTTTATTGAAGAAGTTTTAATTGAATAGTTTATGAAATGGTACGGATCCCATCTGTTATAAATAAACCAACTGAAAGGTATTTGCAAAGATTACATAATAGGGTTGCAATAATGATTAATTGTGCCCCAGTGCTACTAGAAGGCAGGTTCACGTGATATCTGATTAGACATCTAGTGCTCCAAACAAAATAAGTAAAAAAAGAGAGGTCTGGCTGGCATGGCTCAGTAGTTGAGTGTTGACCTAGGAAATAGGAGGTCACAGTTCTACTCCTGGTCAAGGCACATGCCTGGGTTATAGGCTCAACCCCCAGTGTAGGGTGTGCAGGAGGCAGCCGATCAATGATTCTCTCTCATCATTGATGTTTCTATCTCTACCTCTTCCTTCCTGTCTGAAGTCAATAAAAAATATTTAAAGAAAAAGGGAGATATTGTTGAGAATCAATTCAATACAAAGGTCTCTGCCTATCAAGTAAAAATGTGCATAAATGGTAGGGAATCAGTAAAAAAACAATGTATGAATTTTTAGGTTGGTAGGGGCTTCCAAATAAAGCTACATGAAATTTTAAGAAGTATAATGAAACGTGACTGCTTTCTTTCAACTTTGGTAAGTACGTTTTAGTCTGTTTGCTATGTTTTTTGTTGCAACATTGTATAGTGTGAATAGAAAGTGCCAACATAGAGTCATTTACATCAAGGGAACTAAAATGGAGCCAGGACGCTGAAAATAAGTTTGCCTGATGCCTGACCCACTCATGAGCTTTTGAAATTTTAAAACCAACTATGAAACCACAACTTAGACTCTTCTTCCCTCTTACCAAAAAAACAAACAAACCAAAAAAACACACAAAGAAAACCCCAGACCATCTAGATTCTTCATTTTGAAAGAAGCCCATCTGTTTCATCAGCCAGCACCCTTCATTTACGTAGAGGAACTAAGAAACTGGTACTTGTAGATTTTGCCTCCTTCATTTGCATACTGGTACTAACTAGTCCCTGCTAACCTAGCCAGAGCCCTTCATTTACATGGAGGGTGTAAATGAAAACGACACGTGGGGGTTTTGCCTTTATAAAACCCAGCCGTTCTTTGTTCTCTTGAGCACAATTTAGGTTACTACCTGACTCTGCAACTGCAGATTGCAATCCTTTGCTCAAATAAATGTTTATTGTTCTTTATCGCAGATTAAACTTTTTTCTTTGGTTAACAATAGATGATTGGGTTGGAAGTTAACCTGTAAAGAGTCTGATTTCGATAAGCACAACATCTAGATCACAAGGCACTTGCTTACTCATTGTTCTTAAAGCTCTATAGAGAAAAGCAAGCAGGATACTCCCTAGAGATTTTTTCTTTTGCGTAGCAGTTGCTGATCAGCACAGGAGTGGTAGATAGCAAATGCCAAGCTGGAGAAGAATCAGAAAAGAAACCAAGACTCACATGTGTGAAAAAGTTGCCTTCAGCTTTGTTCCAATATAAAAAACTAGTTAGATGTATTAATGCATGGACAAGAAATAAACTGGTAAGCTAAACCACTCATTAAAATGAATGAGGTAACCCTGTCCGGGTGACTCAGTTGGTTGGAGCATCATCCCATTCACCAAAATAGGCTGCTGGGTGGAATCCCGGTCAGGGCACATATCTAGGTTGAAGGTTCAAGACCTGGTTGGGGCCCACATGGCAGGCAACTGATTGATGTTTCGTTTCACATCAATGTTTCTCTCTCCCTTCCTCTCTCTCTAAAATCAATAAAAACATATCCTCAGGTGAAGCTTAAAAGAAATGAATGAGGCAGATCTTTATGAAGTGAGAAAAAATATTGTATTTATTAGGAAAAAAAGAGAAAGGAAAGCCCCCTCCCCCCAAACACACACACACACACACACACACACACACACACACACACACAAACACACACACACAAAAACCAACCAAGGTACAGAATAAGGTGTCACATATGTATTTCTCAATTTTGTTTTTTAAACGATGTAGAAGAATATATAGGCCTGGAAATTTCTGAAAAGATCCACAAGAAATGATGCAGTTATTCATGAGGAGTGAGTTGTGTCTGAGGAATAAAAGTCACTTTTTAATATACTGGTAGACACCTTTTGTGTGTGTGTGTGTGTGTGTGTATTCTATAGAGTTATTATTTTGTAGATCCTGACAAAGTCAGTTCAGTGTTGAGTTGGGAAGAGGTTTGTTTCTGTGTATACTGGATATTCATGTCACCCAACTAAAGGGGTCAATTTGCCTATGTGCATCCCAATAAGACATGAACAGAAATTTGCAGCAAAGAATGTAAGGGTTTATTTTTAGGAGTGGCCCAGGCCTGGAGACAGGTGAGCTGATGCTTAAAGACCTGTTTGCCCAATAGCTGCCAGGAGATGGGTTATATGGGGGGAAATGATTAATCACGGTGACTGAGGGAGTTAGGGTCACTGCCAGGGTTGTGATCTCTACTGATTGGTTGGTGCTAGGGTAGGGGGTCATTGATCAGTGCATCTAGTTCTAAGTTCATCCATGGCGCCGCCTTGTCTAGTTTTGCCACTTTTCTGGGTCTGAAGCTAAGATATAACTGAAGCCTAGATGTGATCTCTAGTTTGACCAAAACTCTGTCTCTGTGGTCAACAGACCTGAGACTTTGCTCCTGAAATTATTTGATCCAGATCAGAACCTCATTGTCCCGAGGGCTCAATGATTAAGGGTGAGGACATGCAAGGGAGAAGGAGGCAGGTGAGTCAGGGTGCTGGATGCAGTCAGTTTGAATCAAAAGAAAAGAAAGATAAAAGGTTATATTAAACAAATTAAGTCTACGTGCTGTTACAACTGTTCCCCTAAACATTGTGAGCATTCCTAAGAGAGGGTATTGGGAGCAATAGAGAATGAATGAACTCTGGAATCAAGTAGATTTCAGGAGGAACAAGTTTGAATCGTGACCTTTATAAGCAGTAATTAAGTTGATATAGCTAAGCTTTGTTTTCCTCACCTGTAAAGTGGAAATAACAGTCCTTGCCTTCTGGCTTATTATGAAGCAAGTGTCTAGCACAAAGCCTGCTATTATGGTTTTTATGTATTTAAACTTTTATTTATTATATTGAACTCATGCAAGATGCCATTTTTTCCCTCTTCCGGATATTTGAAACTTAAGAGTATTGTTGGGGACGGGTTCTTGGTTCTTCTGACTGGTCTAATAATCAAATTGACATAAGACGTTAACAGGAGAAAAACAAATAAATTTAATTTTGTACAGAGGCCTAAGAAGTGACCACAGCAGGCTGTTTCTATACCTTTATAGACAAAGAAACAATTTCATGTGTGTGAGGATTTGACAAAACAAAGGATTTGGGCTTGGAGAAGGTAATCAATGAAGAAGTAACAAAGTTTGTTTATACAGCTTCCTCTGCCAGGAATTCCCTGTCTCCAGGGAAAAAGATGCCCTCCATGCTCCCGAGATAGGGGGGATGCTTTCACATGGAAGGTTTATTTCATGCCTGCAAAGGAATAAAGGAAGCTGAAAGTGTTCTCTTATGCCCAGTGTTTCTCAAGTAAATTTAATTCAAAATAATGCATATGCCAAAGTGGCATGTTTTGGGGTGGCTTATCTTGAATTCCATCAGTAGTATTTTGTGCAGTTGACCCTTGAACAATGTGGGGGTGAGGGGCACTGAACCCCCCGTGCAGTTGAGAATCTGCTTGTAATTTTTGACTCCCCTAAAACTTTGCTATGCCTTGGTATCCACAGAGGATTGGTTCCAGGACCACTGTAGATACCAAAATCCATGTATGCTCAAATTTCTCGTATAAAATGCTGTAGATCTGCCTGGCAGGCGTGGCTTAGTGTTTAGCATCTACCTATGAATCAGGAGGTCACAGTTCGATTCCCGGTCAGGGCACATGCCTGGGTTGTGGGGCTAGATCCCCAGTTGGGGGCGTGCAGGAGGCAGCCGATCAATGATTTTGCCATCATTGGTGCTATTTTTCCCTCTCTCTTTCCCTCTTCCTTCCTCTCTAAAATCAATAAAAATACAGTTAAAAAATAAAATGATGTAGATTAATGCATATATCAGTCCTCTGCATCTGCAGAATCCAAACTGTAGATAGAAAACAGTACAGGTATTTAAAAAATCCACATATAAATGGATCTACACGGTTCAAACCATATTGTTCAAGGGTCAAATGTATATGATAAACTCTAAATATATAATATTTTCTCTAAATTTTTCTTCAAGTGAAAAACAAATTTATTATTTTTCTATACTTTGTCCCTGTATTATGCCTCTATGCTCCAAAATATCTTTAGTTAGCCAATCATTCAAATGATGAGTCCTCAAACAATTCTTGTTTCTTTCTTTTCCTCTTTCTCCCTTCCTTTCTTCCATCCTGTTTTTCTTTCTTCCTATCCTTTGCTTTGGCAGAAATACAACCCATTTTCATTTGAGATTTTTGCCCTGAGGAACTCTTTATGTGGTTTTGTTTTCCAGTGTTCTTCTTGTAATTGTTTTCTAGTTTCATACCTTTGTGGTTGGAAAAGATGCTTGATATGACTTAGGTCTTCTTGAATTTATTGAGATTTGTGGCCTAACATGTGATCTATGCTGGAGAATGACCCATGTGCACTCGAAAAGAATGTTTTCTGCAAGTGTTGGATGGAATGTTCTGGAAATACCTATTAAGTCCATCTGGTCTAATGTGTCATTTAAGGCCAATGTTTCCTTATTGATTTTTTTGTCTGGATGATCTATCTATTGATGTAAGTGTAAGATATTAAAGTCTCTTACTGTTATTGTATGACTATCAATTTCTCTCTGTTAATATATTTAGGTGCTCCTGTGATGGGTGTGTAAATATTTATGACTGTTACGTTCTCTTCTTGGATGAACACTTTTGTCATTATGTAATGCCTTTATTTGTCTCTTTTTACATTCTTAGTTTTAAAGTCTATTATGTATATAAGTATAGCTACCCCTGCTTTTTTTGTTTCTATTTGCATGAAATACCTTTTTCCATCTCTTCACTTCCAGTTTGTGTGTCTTTGATCAGCCACTTCATGTCTTCTGATTGAATCATTTAGTCCATTTACATTTAAAGTAATTAGTGATAGGTATGTACTTCTTGCAAAATTTTTTCCCCATAAACATCTTTGCTGCAAGAATCTTCGCCATATAACTAATTGGCCATAAGGCAGTTTTTCTGTTAAAGATAAAATAATGAAAAACAAAAGAGGGGCATTAAAAAGGACATAATAAAACATAAAAATGAGCAAAGCTAAAAAGACTTTATTGTGAAAAATTAAAATATTGTCTTTTGTTCATAGCATTATCTATTCTTTCTTGTTCATTTGTCTAATTGGCATCACACTTTTTATTTTTTCCTCCAATTTCTTCCTTCATCAAGAGAAGTATCAGATTCTAACTAAAGAATTTATAATTAATGCTCTTAAAGACTATGAATTAGCAGTCACCTCTTTATATTTGCCATAGCTTGGCAGATTTTTGGTTCTGAGTGGTGGGAGGGATGACTGTGCCCACCAAAGGATTTGCAAACTGGTATGTTGTCATTTTCTAGTACAGTACACAATCTGGCTTTCCACATAGCTTTGAAATCTGGCTTTATGCATAGTTGTTATCATCCACTATTTTAAGACCACCATGTATACTCAGCACTGTATAGACCATTTTGAGGGCTCAGATTTATATAATATAAGAATGGGAGTATTGTGAGAATTTCATCAATGGAAATATAAAACCAAACTGACAACTAGCTTAAATACATTAAGTCTGCCAAATGTAAACCAAATGTCAACCATTTATTTTGTCTTTCATGGCAAAATTGCCTTATGGAGATGTTTACAGCAAATATACTTATGCAAAGATGCTTACTGAGAAAATACCAGGCATGAGTGGGGATAACCTTGGAACACCTGTACATTTTAGAAGAAAACCATGTGTAAATCTTAGTATTTTAACGATGATTAGGTTGAACTACTTGTGACACATTGCCCAGTTGTTCCTGACATAACAGTGTGTCATGACATTGGGGTCGTAGTGCGCTAACAACAGGACTGGAGCTGGGCGGGAAGGAAATCAATATATAGAGAGCGCATACTATACACCTGGCATTGTCCCAGACATTTTTCTACACAGTCTCCCAAGTTTTCACAACTCTTCAAGGTAGATGTTAATTTTTTCATTGTACAGAGGTGACAATAGATGTTCAGACAGTTGAACAGCTTGTTTAAGAACATACAGCAAATAGTCACCCAGCAGGGATTTAACACAGGTTTACTTCTCTTATTATTCTGCTGTGCTTAAAACATGCCTCTTTTTTTTTTAAAAGTATGCTACTTTTTGCATAAGAGAAAAGGGGATATTTATTTTCCAAAAGGAAGCACAGCAAAGAGTGTTAAATGTTAATGTGAATTTGTCACAAGGACACAGGGGCCAGCTTGAATGAGCTTTCATTCTGAGCATTAAAATGAATTATGACAGGAATGGATTAAAACACATTTAACAACAACTGCAGCAACCACAACCAAGAAGTTCCTCTTAACTCCAGTTGTGTGCTATAAACCACATCAAATTTTCTCTCCAATAAAAAGTGATTAAAAGGCAAATGTGTGTACTATTTTGGTATATTCAGGATGTATTCATACACATACAGACTTATATTTGTCTCCATAATTGGTTACATATTTTGCTAATTACCTTTAGAGCAAATAGCACTTCCCTTACACATTTGGGTCAACTATTGATAACAAATACTTGGACTGACCAATAAGGGTCAGAAATGTCAGCAAAATCACTGAAAAGGATTGATTGCATTTCTAAACACACCTAGTTGGCAATTGTTTTTTTTTTTAATATTAGTTGAATCAAATTGTTAATTTTGGCAATACGCTGTATTGATGTTAATTTAATCATTCAAAAACTGATTATTGAGATATTTAGATAAAACTGCCTTTAATGAATGGCATGAGGTTTAAGTGACATTTTAAAAAACCTAATACGTTACCTACATTGATATAGTCCATCAGACAATTTGCCACACACATTGTTTTGTATATATAGACAGTGTATAATAAACATGAGTTATAGCTCAGTGATAAAAGATTGCTTTCTTTTATCATATTCCCCTGTAAACAGTCATTAACTAATTTATTTTGGAAGATAAATGGCAAGCTATGAAATTTGTATCAAAGTTGTGTTCAATTACATTGCTTTTACAATAACAAGAGTTATGGTCAGAGGTGTCAGAATAATTTTAACTGTGCTTATTTCATTTATAAATCTTCCTTTGTGCTATTAGCACCCATTTTTTAAAAACAAAAATGGCTTTATCATATTTTATAAAGGATTCATCTTTTATCTGGGAGTCTGAATTTGCATAGTTGCTTTTACCATCTGAATCAACCAATTTCCCCCCTCATTAATGTGTTATATCTATTATCTATGTATTCATCTACCCATCTATCTCTTCTATAAATATATCTAAAAATAATAGTTGATTTGTTGCAATTATCTAATTTTTACTCTTTAAAAATCACTTACGAAAGTTTAGTGAATTTGAAGTCTTACAAGGCTTCAGTATACCTCAATATAAGTCGAAGAAGTTACATTTTAATAGAAAATTCAAAATTTCCTTAGGAATTAGGTTGATACTCTTAGGCTAACATCAACTTTTGAAACTAAAATTCTGAGTCCAGCTGCCATAGTCCATGTCAATTATACATAAAAATATTATCAATGATCAAAACTAAATAGAATGTATATTATTTTTTCTTCAGAATAAAACTGTAAGTCATTAAAGTGCACATTGTTGCAAGAAGGAAGAAGGACCTACCTAACTACTGATATTTTCCTATATGGCATATGCAGCTGCCTCAAATCGGTTGTGACTTTGTCCAATTGGAAGAAAGGAAGGTGGGAAGGATAAAAGGAAGGGAAAAATGTATGAATATGCTGTAGTAAAACTCTTCACAGGGTGACTTGATAAACCACTGGAGTGCTTTCAAAACATTACAGAGGTGTGAAGGAAACAGGATTAGGAGAAGAAGAAGTTGTGTTGGGATGCAGTTGCAACACAAGTCTCAGTTCTCCTCTGGGGAGATCTGGAATGGTGATCCTTCAGAGGATTTCTAATTGAGTCAAGGGGCTGGGTCTTTATACCACTGCCACATTCATTGGCTGCATGCTGCCCCTAGGGAAGGGGCATGATGCAGGGCTAAGTGGCTTCCTTTGGCCAAGGCAGTTCCTGCAAGCTGTCAGCAATCAGCACTCCCAGGAGCCTCGGGAATAAGTAGGTGGTGAGAGTCAGCTCTGGGAGGCACCCAGCACTATCTATTAGAATAGAACACTCCTGACGTAAGTGAGCCTTGGCCTTCTAAAAGAATCTTTAATATAAATATCCTGTTGGAGATAATTCAGTTATTCCCTTAGCTGCCTCTACAGTGAAGGCCTTACCTAAATTGCTGTTGGATCTATTGGCTGGGAACCTGCTTATATATTTTGGGTCTCTGCCCCAGGCCAGTCCTTCCTACCTACCCTCATAGAATGCTGGCTGCTTAACATGGAACAATATCTAGCAACGACAGGAGCCTACCTGACTTACAATTATTGTCAGTGTCTGTCTCTGTACTCCTGCATTCCCTGCTCCTGGGTCCCACACAGTGAATGGATACTTCAGTGGGGTATGAAAGGGGTATGATACTCCCAGGTTTTCAATACCCTCCTCGGCCTCTGAATGCCTGCTTCACTCACAGTCAGCCGGTCATCCACCAGCCATCTTCCTGCTACTGTGAGCTACTCCCCCAGGCTGAAGCAGCATTTAGACTCATTCGGACTTAGCCCTAGATTTACTCCACAATATTAAAATAATGGGAATATTCTGTGCAGTGATCATGCTACCCATCTGGAGTTTCAAGTTGCAAGAGTTTTGCAAGGCAGATTTGAGCAGTGGAAAATTTGTGTCATATGAAACTGGATGAAATCTTGTGAGTTTTTTTTTTTTACAGTTAAAATCTAGTGTAGCTTTAGCTGAGCTGAACTTAGTAGAGATTGAGAACTTTATTTCTGAATCCATAATGTGCATTAATTTTGCATACATTGAGAGTTTACAGCTGTATTGAAAATGAATATTTTGTTGGATTTCACATACTATGATTTTGAGCCAAAACCAGAGAACTATTTTGGTTCATTAAATCACACTGCTTGTTACTATCTTGATTTCTGTTCAGCTATGCCATTCACAGACAAAGGGGGAGGAGATGTGATTGTTGGTTCTCTTATCTATTTTATTCACAGATGGGTTGTTTATATCTCTTTTATTTAAAAAAATCTGAATCCTGTCACCGACTTTTTCTTTGACATCCCGTGGACTACTCAAAATCAAATATCTAAATCCACTAGAAGTTAAGCATAATGGATTTTTATCAATTCAATTTTCTATTTTGTTCTTTCATATAAGAGAGCCACCTAAGAGTATCATCATTCTCATGTTGTTATCTAGAAGCCCTTTATTTCGGTTTTCTAATTTAATAGGTCGGCAAGAACTGTGAAGATTCTAAGATTTTACCCTGCTTGCGATGTAAGAAGTTAACTGGCCACAATTTTGTGGGTTTTGTAAGAAGACACAGGACTCTTGGGTCAGAGTCAAAGTTTATTACTCACAGAAATAGCAGTAGCCAGAGTATCATCAACTTCCCATATCAGAATCATTTCTGTGAGACTAGGTCAAACTGGTTAGATGGGAAGTGTGATTCTTATCTGAATCTTACAGGAAGAAGAATTTTAATGGCTATTATTGACAGCTAGCCACTGGAAAGGCCACTGGAATAATATGTTGATTAAGAAAAGCAAAGTTTATTATTGTCTAGTAAGGGAGTCTACTTTCTTGTCAGATATTAGTAGTATCTTGGGAAAGGAGAGATCAAGGACAGATATTTATAAGAATTTGGGGTCTGGTTTTAGGGGGCTCATTGGGATTGAACAATCCTCATGATATCATAGTTTAGGATTAGTGAACATAGCATTAATTTGAATTAAGTTTTGATAATTAAACAGTCATTTAATAAGCAACTAATTTGCCCTTATGAGTATGTATTGTACACAGGAGGAGCTATTTACTGGGATGAGCAATCGATTGTTTTGAAAGAAGGCTAGTTGAGTAATTGGTTATTTGGGTAAATGGATTTTGCAGGATTTCGGCAGCTTTATCTTACTGGGGAAGAATTTCCTGCAATAGTGAAGTCATGTTATATACATAATCTTACTTCTTGCCTTATTAAGATGTTTAGTTGTAGGCAGCTTGTTCTCTCAAAGCATTAACTTGTCAATCCAAGGACATTATTTAATTAATTAAATGGAAGAAAATTAGTGGGCAGGAGACATTGGAAATATAATCTGGCAGAAATGGAGATACGGGTTGGCTGAAAGATGGAGGCAAGCATGTGATGATGAAATGACCAACCTATTTGGTGAGTCACAAGTAGAAGTTGAACAAATGAAGTGAGCATCAAACCCAGAACAAGTGGATAGAATAATTCCAGGGTTACTAAAGACGAAACGCGTGATTAGAAGGTTGTAACTTTGAGCCAGCCTGACCTCAGAGGAAGAGAGGAGGGCTGGAGGTTGGTTTCAATCATGTGATCAATATTTAACCAATCATGCCCATGTAGAGAAAACTCTGAACACTGAAGCCCAGTAGAATTTCCTGGTTGGTGAACATATACCTATGCCAGGAAGGTGGCATGCCCTGACTCCATGGGAGGTGGCATGGAAGCTCTGCATTTCCTTCTAGACCTTGCTCCATGAGTCTTTTCATTTGTCTGGTCCTCATATGTGTATCCTCTATACTAATAAAACTGTACTCATAAGTATAGCACTTTCCTGAGTTCCATGAGTGGTTCTAGTGAATTATTGAACCTAAAGGGGGTCACAGGGAACTTCTGGATTGGTAGCTAGTTGGTCAGAAGTGCAGGGACGCTCTCAGACTTGCAGGGGCCTCTACAGTGAGAGCATTCTTGTGGAAGACGGAGCCCCTAAACTGTGGGGTCTGACACTAACGTAAGCTTTATAACTGAATTGCAGTACATCCAATTAGTGCTAGACCATTTGGGGTGAAAACAGAACAGTATACCACTGAATAAAGAAATCATTTCCATAGATTAAAGTGAGAGGAAGTTTTCAGTTGCCTTGTGTAGACATGGGAAGCAGAAACTGAGAAATGTATTCCTATTAAAAATAGAAAAAAACCAAAGAATACGGAAATACTTTTAAATAGTTTCCTTTAAAAAATCATTAAAGTCTATCTTATTAGGAGTTATCACACTACTTTCAAATTCAGAAATATATAATATGACCTTAGTTTTTTTTTTTGGTTTTGTTTCTCTGATTGTTTAGCCTTTTAATAATGACTAATACAACTTTCTAATAGGGTAAGCTTGAAAAAATTAAACTAAGGGTGTAAGAGAACACTTCATAATTGACTTAATTTCCCTAGGTATTTTGATGCTTAAAAAGGAAGGAGGGGGAGGGGAGAAGCAAAAGATATATATTCAAAATTCCTACCAGAATATTGGCAACAGCTTTAATCACTGTAGAAATTTCCTCTATTTTACTCCTGCAGCTATAAAAAACAGTAGTTCCCTAGTTAATTTAAATAAAATAACACTGAAATTGCTGGAGGTGAAATGTTCAAATTGCATACTTTGCTGCTGAAAACATATCAGTAGCACATGCAATTTTTTCTATTTTATTTTTGTTTCTATAAAAAAAAAAGAGAGAAATACCACCCACACAGATAGCAAAATGGAAGATAAATATAACCAAGTCTTTCTGCTTGAATCTCTTCTCATAAAATGTATAGAATTTGAAGAACATTTTATAGTTATCCTTACCAATATCACAAAAAGCTCATTTGTATTTAAAAAAAAAAAAGACTTCCTTGGAGAATGCTGCTATGACTTTATAGTTCACCATATCTTTGTCAGGACTGCTGCCCATTACAGAAGAAGCTCACCAGGTTGAGTTTACACAAAGGAAATGGGTGAGAAATATCAGCAAACATGATTACTAGATTAAGAAGGCTAGTAGCTTTAATACAATGTGAAATGTATAAAATGTACAGAAAAGTGCAAACCATGTCTTAATAGATAAAATTTCTATTTCTTCTTGAGCGGGTGTTAGTAATTATATCTCTGATTGAATCTATCCATTTCATCTAAGCTGTGGATTTATTCCCATTAATATGTTCACAATGTTCCCTTATTGTCTTTTAAATATTCATGTAATCTATTGTGATGTTACCTCTCTCATTTCTGATATTGGTAACTGGTGTCTTCTCCCCTTTTAATTCTCTTTTTTTGGTCAGTCTGGCTAGAAGAATGTAAATTTTATTAATATTCTCAAAGAACCAGTGTTTGGTTTCATTGATTTTTAAAATGTTTTAATTAATTAATTAACTAATTAATTAGTTATTTTTTTTTTAGCCCTAGCCAGTTCGTATCAGTGGATAGAATCAGCCCAAGGACTGAAGGGTCCTGGGTTCAATTCCAGTCAAGGGCACATACCTTAATTGTAGGCTTGATCCCCAGCCCTGGTCGGAGCATGTGCAGGAAGCAATCAATCAATTTATCTTTCTTACATCAATGTTTCTCTCCCTGTCTCTCCCTCTCCCTTCCACCCTCTCTAAAAATCAATGGAAAAATATCCTCAGGGGAGGATTAACAAAAAAAAAAATTTTAATTAAAAAAATTTTTTTTACTTTTCAAATATTGGGGACTTTTCAAATTTATTTTTTTATTAGTATGTTTATGATAAATTCATGTAGCTTTGGTATGTCTGAAAAAATCATCACTTTCACTTCATTTTTCAAAAATGTTTCTTTGGTTATATGACTCCAGGTTGACAGTTATTTCCCCCTCTGTAATTTAGACATATTGCTCTACTGTCTTCCCTCTTGCATTACTTTCAACAGGAAATCGGCTGTCATTTTCATGTCTTTTTATTTTACGTTATCTCTCTCTCTCTCTTTTGTTTCCCCCTTTGGCATCTTTTAAAACTTTCTCTTTACCACTTGGCTTGAACAATTTTATTATGATGTATGCTGGTTTAGTTTTCTTTATGTTTCTTATGCTTAGGATTCATTGAACTTTTTGGATGATAAACATAGTTTTAGTCAAATTTGGAAAGGTTTGGAAGTTATTTCTTCCTGTATTATGCTGTCCCTCTTCATTCTCCTCTCCATGAAAGATTCTAAGTATACATATATTGGGTTGATTGAAGTTGTCTCAGCTCACTGATGCTATATACATTTTTTGGGGGTGGGTTAATTTAACTTTTCTCTTCATGTTTTATTTTGGATGGTTTCTATTAATATATCTTTAAGTTCACTATTCTTTTCTTCTGCAAAGTCTAATCACTGTCAATCTTATCCAGGGAATTTTCACTTTGGACAGTCCATGTTGTTTTTATTTCTAATAATTTGATTTAAAAATTTTTTTTATGTCTTTATTTAATTTTTGGGGCATATGGAATATAGTTATAATACTATCTTAATGTATTTTTCTGCTAATTCTAACATCTGGGTTAGTTTATATTGATTGATCTATATTGCTTGTCTCATTATGAGTCATATTTTTCTGCATTTTGCATGCCTGGTAGTTTTTTCAGCTTTATTGAGGTATTACTGACCTGTAACATTTTTATATATTTAGGGTATATAACATGATGTTTTTATATATGTATACACTGTGAAATGATTACCATAATTAACCTATTTAATATATCCATCATCTCATATAGTTAACCTTTCTTTTCCAAGTGTGAGAACTTATAGCAAATTTCAAATATATAATACATTATTATTAACTATAGTCTACATGATGTACATTAGGTTCTCCAGATGTATTCATTTTATAACTGAATGTTTACAAACTTTGACCAACATATCCCCATTTCCTCCACACCCCCAGTCCTTCATAACCACCATTCTACTCTCTGCTTCTATGAATTTGACTATTTTATTTTTATTTTTTTTAAATTTCTTTATTGATTAAGGTGTCACATATTTGTCCTCATCCCCCCATTCCCATCCCACACCCCTCCCCATGGATGCCCCAACCCTCTGTTGAACTTAAGCATTGGTTAGGCTCATATGCATGCACACAAGACCTTTGGTTGATCTCTCCCCCCTCCCCCCACCCTCCCCTATCCTCCCTCTGAGGCCCGATAGTCCGATCGATGCCTCCTTGTTTCTGGTTCTGTTCTTGTTCATCAGTCTATGTTGTTCATCATTTCCCCTAGATGAGCGAAATCATGTGTCACTAGAGATATACTTATAAGAATTGAATGTGCGACGAGCAATAATAGTTATGCTGACAGGCAAATGAATCAGTCTGTAGTGAGTTTCTTTCTGGACCAACAGTTCTTTTGAGACCCAATATCAATGTCCACCAGTTCCCTATGAGTACATGTCGGCACTGACCCCTCAGCTCTGGATGGTGGACAAATGGTGGTAATGCAGGTCCGACTCCCTCTGGTTTGGTCTCGGCCGGACCCAGGGGCACTGATTCACCCGGATCCAGGGGCCCATGGCCTCACCCGGACCCGGGGCCAGGCTCACCCGGATCCAGGGGCCCACGGCCTCACCCGGACCCGGGGCCAGGCTCACCCGGATCCAGGGGCCCACGGCCCCACCCGGACCCGGGGCCAGGCCCACCCGGATCCAGGGGCCCGCGGTCCCCCCCGGACCCGGGGAATTTGACTATTTTAGATCCCACATATAAGAGAGTTCATGAGTCTGGCTTATTTTACTTAGCAGAATGTCCTCAGGTTCATCCATATTGTCAGGTGGCAGGCATTCTTTCTGTTCTAAGGTAGAATACTATTCCATTGTATAAATATAGCAGACTAGAGGCCTGGTGCATGAAATTTGTGCATGGGTGCGGCCCCTAGGCCTGGCCAGTGATTGAAGCGCAAGTGTCTGGCATGGAAGGGCAGGTCCCAGCTGACCTCTGGGCCCTGGGCAGCACCTGGGCCCCATGCATCCCCCCTCTGCCTGAGTCATTGGGCCCCCACCTGGCTCCCTGAACACCTGGGAGCCAGGCGTTGGTCCCGCCCCCCCAACCCCCCACCGCTGTTGCTGGTCGCTGTCTGCAGGGTGATTAGGGGGGTGATCAGGTCTTGCTTGCACCCGCCTTGGCCTAGCGCCACCCGCTCACCTGCTCCACCATCCTGCCACAGTTCCGCTTTGGGGCAGGCAGCACCTTCACTGCCACCCACTGCCAGCACCGTGTTGCCAATACCCATCATGTTCCGTGCTGCCTCCTGGTAGTCAGCGCACATCATAGCAAGTGGTCAAACTCCTGGTGGAACTTCCGGTCCAGAGGAAAATTTGCTTATTATGCTTATTAGGCTTTTATTATATAGGATTTAAAAAAATCTATTTAACCATTGGTAGATACTTAGGTTGCTTCCATATTTTGGCTACGATGAATAATGCTGCAGTGGACATGGAAGTGCAAGTATTTTTTTGAGATAGTGATTTTATTTCCTTCAGATATATATACAGAAGTGGGATAAAGGATCATATGTTGGCTTTATTTTTAAATTTTCTGAGGAAACTTCATATTGTTTTCCAGGAAGGCTATACCAATTTACATTCCAAGTTACATCAACAGTGTACAAGAATCCTTTTTTCCACATTTACTTCAGTACTTGTTAACTTTTGTTATTTTGACAATAGCCATTCTAATGGATATGAGGTTATATCTTGTAGTGGTTTCTATTTGCATTTCCCTGATACGTGCACACGCGCACACACACACACACACAAATAAATGGATGGGAGAAAGCTTTTGGAAGTGACCGATATATTTATGAGACTGATGATAATTTCATGGGTGTATCCTTATCTTCAAATTCATAAAATTGTATACATTAAATATATGTTGCTTTTTGTATGTCAATCACACCTCAATACATTGTTTGTTTTTTAAAATTACATTTTAGTTGTAGGGTTTCAGAAAATATTGTGATTAGACGCATGTGCTCAATCTACCATATTGAAACAGAGTCAACAGTGGTAACTATTAACTGTTAGCATTATTCCAAATCTTCTCAGGACCAAGAAATATCCTTAAAATGTAGATGTATAAAACCTCAGAGAGAAGGTTACATTTTCGCCCCTTTCTCAATGAAAAATACAGAAAAGTCATTACCATTGAAATAAGTTTCTCATGTTCAGGGAGAAACCTCATTCTCACATTCTTCTGGAAGAGAAGTGCATTCAAAGAAGAGTGATTATGTGGGGGCTTCCCTGTGCTTTATCATTTTGAATATGGTTTGGCTTATGGACTTACTTAACTTATTAAAGAACTCAAAAAACATAAGGGGAATGCTGAAAATAAATACCTGTGGTTCTTTAAAACATTAATCTGTGGTACCTGGATTTATTTCTTTGCAGGCTCAAGTCCCTGCTCAGTCAATCCCTATTTTGTTCCAGAACAGATACACGAAGTACTATGTCGTTGGCTCTGCCAGTGACCTTGGTAGAGTGAGTTTGAAATGCTCCCTCTCTTTGTGCATCCGCTTCTGTGGAATTTTTCCATTTGAACTAACCTGGATAAAATGTTCTCATCACTATTCTCTAGTGTTGTTTACATTTTCCAGGACCAGTCTGATCAAGTTCAGAAAGTTTTGGCATTCTCCCGGGGAAAGCAACTTAAGAAAGGAAATGAGTGACGTATAACAAATTCTCAATTTTAAATATTCCTTCCCCCTCCCCCCCTTTCTGACTCAACTTCAAATGAAATAAAATTGCTTTTAAGAGCTAGAGATTAGACTAGTAAAAATCTGTAACTCTTAAAAAGTTGTATCAATTGTAGTTTAGTTTTGATTGATTTTGTAGGGAAGGGCTCAAACCATCCTTTGATGCAAGGTTTTCATTGGGAAAGTCCAGAGAGGCACCAATGCATCTAGCCAAATTTGCTACTTTGCCACCTGGCATCAGTTTGGCTATTTTCATTGAAATGATGGCTTCTTCTTTTTTTTTTTTTTTTTAGCTTTGTGGATATTTTTATTGTGTGTTTCCATGTACCAACAAGATAGGCCCTTTTGAATTTCATGATAATGTATGCTCACTATACAGATGATTTTCCCTCTAATCTCTACCCTAATTCAGGGAACTTAAATCTCTTTTGTGAATTCATTATTGGGAGAAATGACGCCTACATTCTTTGTGAGTCTGCTTTAATAAAAAGGATATTTTATTTCTCCTTTTAACTAAAACAATACAACTGGCTTTTCAAAAACAAATCCAAGTCTAATATAATTTCATATTAAAAAGGAGATGCGGGGAGGCAGACTTTATGTATGGTTTCTGAAACTAGACTTAGTTACCCAAAAGCAAATACTACCCCTTTTGCGCACTTATTTCTGAAACTGTGGAGTGTAAGAAAGAGTAAGGAATCAGAACAAATTAAAAAATAAACGTGGGGGTGGCGCTATTTGTTGAAGCACAGCCAAGAGTTTCCTGGTGCAGCTGGTGGGAGATGTCAAACAATACACTGAAATAAATGAACACCGAAACCAAATAGGAACCATAACCTACTCGCACAAGGATATGTTTTAAGTTCGGGAGGAATAGTTTTTGGTTTGGCTGACAAGGCCCTGTTGTTGTTCAGTTTTGCTTGTTAAATCAGAGCATATGCACCCCGACATGCATATATAGCTTTTTCAGAGGGACTCTCCCTAATATTGGAAATTCTTGGCTACTTTCCAGTCTAAGGAGAGGTTAGCCAGAGACTAAAGCTTTACTAAGACCACCCAAAAGATCAGACTTCATCCCTCCTCTGAATCGATGCCACTGTAATACAAATGGAAAAAACTTAAAGGGGAAGACAGTGGAGTGGAGGACAGATGGGGAGGAGAAGGAAAAAGGAAACAAAAGAAAATGTAACTTTTCATAGAATAAAATTGAATTCTTGCATTTTGCCCTCTGGATAGATGAAGAGATGCAAAATAATGACATTGCTTGCTTCTTAGCATGGGATTTTTTTTTGTGTGTTTGCTACTTTTAGCCAGAAATACATATTGTGATTTTTCTGTAATACTTATATGTTGCCAACTGTAATGGGTGTTTTGGGTGTTTCTCAGATTTTAGTTTAAAGCAAACACAATATTTTGAGAACATCTGTCCTAGAAGATTCGTTTAGTTCCAGTATTAGCTCTAAATTTGTACTGTAATATTTTGCATGGCGGGGAACTATAGGAACCCATTCCATGACATCTTGAAGGCATCTTGGAAAATTCTCACTCATTTTAATGAATCTTTTCGTTTGGAGATTTTGGGGTCAAGAGGCTGGGTCCTGCTGAGATGTAGCTGAATTAAGATCCTTTAAAAGATTACCTCAAATGTTTATTAGAATCAATCAAGTGATTATATGCTTATCAGCAAAACATTCCTGAAGTTGTGTAAGTTCCTGTGAGTCTCTTAAAATTTTTTAAAGAAGTTAAATGTGAGCACGATGAACAGAGATGGTAAGCAGTTTCATGTGCTGTGTATGAACGCACAGTTATTTTTTTTTTAACTAGCCATGAAGTGGATATGAAATGCAGAAATGCATAGTTGTACTTCAGAGCATTAGAAAATATTTCAGAATATCAAGACAGATCAATTTTAAGAGAAAGATCAAAGGAAGCAATGAAATAAGTGACAATGTGAAAAAAATAAGATGGGACATCAAAAAGAAAAGAATGGTGAAGGGAGGACAGGCATGAAATGTGAAGATTTGAAGAGAACTGATGCCTATTTGCTCTGGAAGCCCACTGAGAGGCTAAGGAGGGGTGGGTAGGAGTTGCAAGACAAGACCAGAAGAAAGAGATGGAACATAACGATCGTGTCCCACACATGGTTCTCTTATACGTCTCCATGTGTGTACTCCCAGGATTTACACTGCAACGTGCGTAGACTTGGTTTATTCACTTCTGTGACTCTTGCTCACTTCATATAAACATTTCCCTGGTGGTTTAAACATTTCTGGAAGCAATTATGTTTCTTAGAAGTAACTCTGAGCTTTCCAATTAACATGCTATGAAAAATGTTGCCAGTCTTAAAAGTCAGACATTTTCTGTTATTGTGAAGGATCCTTAAAATTCTCATGAAGAAATCTCTGTCAGTGACCTAGGATCTTGGAAATTTCTACATGGATATATATATATATATATATATATATATATATATATATACTCTTAGATGCTCACATTCATATATATATATATATATATGTGTATATATATATATATATATATATATATATATATATATATATATTCACAAAACTGGCCTATAATACTCTTCATAAATTCATGTTTCATCATCCTGAGCTTGGGGAAAAAAATCAAGAAAAGTTTTATTCTTTTCAAGCAAACAGGCTTGTATTAGAATAGTTTACAAACAAGAAACATTTCAAGTCTTCATTTCCAAAAATTAAAAGAAAGAAAAATCTGCTCTCAAGATCTATCACTTTAAATTGTGCATCTTACAACTACACAGATGAATTCAAAATTTTAATCCTCAATTCATTGACAATGCAAATTATTTGCCAGCATTTGGAAGTCAAACAGGGTGAGAGGGGAGAGCCTTTACATATTCCAGGTTTAATAGCTCTGCACCAGATGGAAACAATTCTACAATGAAAGAAATCTGTTAGGTTATTTTGGAGATCTGTTCAGTTCAGCGGCACGTCACCGGTTATGGAGGCCAATTTTTCAGAGGACTTATTTAAATTGCAGATACTGAAGTAGTGCACTAATTTAACCCAGAAAATGCCGAATTTTGAAGTTATTTAAATTTCAGTAGTTCTTTGATTTAAAAAGTATCTGTTTTTATTTCAATAATGCCTCATGTACCTAATACCAAGACTTGAGAGGCAATTAATCATAAAGGGAAAGAGTGAGAATATGTAAAATAGAAATAAAAATAATAAAAATGTCACTGTTAATGTCTACAACTATGGCTATTTTAAGGGAATTGTAAATCTATCTACACTTTTTTTTGTTATGAAAGTCTTTTGTCCAGGACAGTTTATGGCATTTAATATCAAAGGATTTGAAACAATGAACAACAGTTAAAATAAATATATTAGCCTATGGACCTTTCAAAGGCTGATTTTTAAGTGAATCTGAGCAGAAACAAAGGGAAACAAAATCTGCTTGGTAAATAACAGATGCTGAGAGCGTTGACAATGAAAGACTGGGAGACTAGTAGGACACTAAGCGATAACTTTCAGAGGGGCCTCGTTCATATTCAGACCTGTGTTTTCTGGCAAATAAGTGTTGAAGTTTGCAGCTTTATGACAGCAAAATTATGCATTACATGGTGGTTATAGATTTGGGATGAAATCCAATTCAAATCCTTTCATCAGAACTTGACATGATAAACAGAATACATTGCTTTCCCGAATGCACTTCTTTTAAAATAAAAGAACAAAATACTGCTTTTAGAATAGATGATCAGAATGTCAATCCTGCCCCCCCTTGCATTGGTAGATTTTCATTTCATGAAGGATTATGAGGGGACTGGATCTATACACAATGTGCTGAGAGCCTGAGATGAACGGGGGTGGGACCGATGGAAAGCAGGCAGTGCGTGAAGCTTGTCCATGTGTTATGGGTGGTGAGAATAGTGGGCGTCTTTGTGGTGAGCAAAGGGAGCAGAACATTCCGCCTCCCACCCTCTGACTTGGTCCTACCCTTTCTGCTAGATAGTTGGACTTTTTGAGCACAGAGGTGGAAATAAGGCAAGGGGGAAATGGAAAGGCATTTAAAAGCAGTAGAGAGAAACAGACGAGAAATGGAAGGAATCATGGTGAAGAAACTGTATTTTTCTTGAGTCATCTATAAGGTTGAATTATTGGTTTCTAAAAAAGAACATTACCCAGTGACCCTTGCTGTCGTCTAATGAGTCATGTCTTTGAGACCGTTAGCCTACCTTCATAGTTTTCTTCGTATTAAATCAAGAGGATGATCTGAGACTATGTAGAAAACAGATCTCATGGTACTAAGAGTGTCTCAGCAATTTAGGGGGCCAAGAGAAGTAATTTAAACTTCCTCATATGGTTTACACTCTCCCCTCCCCCCCAAAAAGGAACTGCCTTATGACCCAGCGATTCCACTTCTGGGAATTTATCCAAAGAAACCCAAAACACGAATTTGAAAGAATACCTGCACCTCTATGTTCATTGCAGCATTATTTACAATAGCCAGAATTTGGAAGCAGCCCAAGTGTCCATCAGTAGATGAGTGGATAAAAAAAGCTGTGGTACATTTACACGATGGAATACTACTTGGCTATAAAAATGGAAGGGAATTGCCCTTGCTTGGTGGCTCAGTTTGTTGGAGCATCATCCTAGAACACCTAAAGGTTGCAGGTTTGATTCCAGATCAGGGCACATACCTGTTTGAGGTTTGAGCATCATTTGCGGAGTGTATGAGAGGCACCTGATCGATGTTTCTCTCTCACATAGATGTTTTTCTCTCTCCTTTCCTTTCTCTCTGAAGTCAATAAACATATCCTCGGGTGAGAATTAAAAAAAAAAAAGGAAATCTTACCCTTTGTGACAGCATGGGTGGATCTGGAGAGCATTATGCTAAGTGAAATAAACCAGTCAGAGAAAGACAAGTACCATATGCTTTCACTCATATGTGGAATCTAATAAACAAAATGAACTAACAAGCAACATAGAGGCAGACTCATAGATAGAGAGCAGGCTGACAGATGTTGGAAGGGGGTTGGGTGGGGTCAGTGGATTGAGCAAAAAAGAAAAGAACTCATGGACACGAACAGCAGAGTGTGATTAGTGGGGGCTGGTGGAGGAGGGATTCAGGGGGACAAATGATGATAGATGGAGACTTGACTTGGGGTGATGAACACACAGTACAGTGTACATGTGATGTGTTGTAGAATTGTGCACCTGAAACCTGCATAATTTTGTTAACCAGTGTCACCCCAATAAATTCAATAAAAAGGAAACAATAAGCAAAATAAACTTCCTCATATAGACTTTCCTATAGGTTGCACACTTTTAGATATTAGAAAAGATGGGGGCAACTTTCTCAAACAATTTACAGTTGCTCTGAAGAGGTGGAACTAAAACTTGCCAAAGGACGTCTGGTCCATGAACCAAGAAACCCACGTTCAAGTCCCACATCTGCAGCTAACTGTGAGCGAATCATATCGGATTTCTTAACAGTGTAGTATCCTAGCCTGTAAAATAAGGAGGTTGGTTTAAATGAATTCTTACGTTTGCTTTATTCTAAGAATTGAAACCCCTGTGCTTCCTTAATATACCGAGTGTAATAAATTGGTAATAAATATCTGACAAAGACCTGTGCATATTTGAGTGTTTCACCCCACTTACCACTTCTTATCTCTGTTTTCTGTTCTGTTGGATTTTAGAAATCTATGCCTTACCAATTTAAAATTTGAAAAACACTGATTGGGCGACTCATTTATAATGCCTTGTTGATTGACCTGTTATTGAACATAATCAATTGTTCTGGAATCACAGAGGTACTTTTATGAGGCAAATTGTCTTTGATGATGAGGGACTTCATTTACTAAGGCTGATAAGCAGAGTGTTGAGAAGTAGAGTACTGGTGATTAAGGTAGAGAGAGAGGAAATGGGTCAATAATGGACAATTCAACATACTAGAGGGGGGAAATGTATTTTTTCAAAAGCTGAGAACTACTTGCCTAGTGCTCTAGAGTCATGATCCTTACACTGTGAGTTCAGAGTTAGCTCTTAATTCCGATTTCACATTAAAGTCACTGGATTCTGTTTTTCCTCATATCCAATCTGTTCTGTATTAATAAGGTATAAACTTATACAGCTTTCCTGCACTAAATCATCGAATTGAGAAATTTTAGGGATTGAGTACATTTCATTGATGATCTTTTCAACTTACTACTTACAGATGGCCACACCATAGTAAAATGGTTATTAAAGTGGGCTTAGAATAAGAAAAGCGTATTTCTTTGGCAGCTTCTTTGCCTTTTAGATGATGACTTTGGGCATTTATTTTTTGGGAAGTCAGTTGAATTTTATTTATTTATTAAGACACTTTTGTAGTACTTTATTTAGATACCTGAAGCCCGGTGCACAAATTCATGCATGGGTGGAATCCAGCTGGCCCACCCTGATCAGGGCTGATCAGGGCCAGGCAGCTGGGAGGAGGGGCCGTGGGAGGTTGGCCAGCTGCAGTGCACGTCATAGCGACCGGTCATTCCAGTCGTTCTGGTCGTTCCAGTCACTTGGCTTTTATATATATAGATAATTCACAGATAAAATACACCCCTTTAAAATCCACAGAGTTGTGTAACCATCAGCACTATCTACTTTTAGAATATTTTGATCACTCCAAAGATAAAGCCCATGCCCATTAGATACTGTCTCCATTTTCCCCTACCCCACAGCCCCTGGCAACCACTAACCTTCTTTCTGGATGCATGGATTTATGTATATTGTATATTTCATATAAATGAAATCTTACAATGCATGGCCTTTCGTATCTGGCTTCTTCCACTTAGTATAAAGTTTTTAAAGTCATCCATGTTGTAGTATGTGTTGATATTCCATTCTGTTTTGTGGCTGAATAATTTTTCATTGTGTTAATATGACACATTTTACTTATCAAATTCATTAATTGATGGACATTTGAATTGTTTGCACTTTCTGGCTCTTATGAATAATGCTGCTATGATATTCCTATCCAAGTTTTTTTTAATAAGCATATGTTTTCAATTCTCTTGATTTATATACTTGGGAGTGGAATTGCTGGGTTAAATGGTAACTTTCTGTTTAGCTCTTTGAGGAATTTCTTAATTGTTTTCCAGAGTGTCTTCATAATTTAAAATTTCTAAAAAGCTAAAAAGACCTCAGAGAATACTGAAAATATGTCCTGAGAACCTTGATAGAAAATCATATGGAACACATGCATATAAAAATAACATGGCATTAGACAGTATATGTTTCATTGAGTTGTAAATTTATTAGTCACTGCTCCTGCAGAAATAACATTAATTCTGTTGAAAAGTTATTATTTTTCTCTCTCATGATTTATTTAGACACAAAACATATCTCTACAATTTTCTGTTTAGCTGTAGAAAGCTACACTGAAAAGTTCCCTTTATAAGTAGAAAAGGTGTTTATATTCAGTTATGTGTTAGGAGTAAAACTCATAAAATTTCACCCAAAGGTGGAAATTCACACCCTATCCTCCACTTATACTCTCTCTATCACACATTTCCTATGGATTAAGGAAGTCCTGGAATCCTAAAAATTCAACGAGTATTGGTGAATTTCTCTATTTAGTCTCTGAACTCTGAAACTCTGAGAGACTCCAATGGTCTTACGGTTTAATAAAAACATAAATAGATGCTCCTAATAATCACACACATTCAGAAAATAATGAAGAAAGCTCGTATTTTAGCTTTACCAGGTAGTGTTGTTTTTTTTCTACCAGATTCTAAAATCATCATGACCAAGGACGATTTTTGGGTGAAAAAGAATATTTTAAAAAATTATTGTTGACTAAGCCAAGAATGAAAGGCTGTGAGTAAAAACTGAGGGCACGCACAAAAAATCTGCAAGCAGTTAGATTTGGTTAAGAATAAGAGAAGGAATATGAGAGAGAATCATTGTAAGATTGTAAGACAGTCTTTTAATTACCCTTGTTTAATTAAATAGAAGTTGCGTAGTACAAAGAATACAAAAGGATTTTGTTGTTAAAATGTTTTTAAATTTCAGCCTTGCTATTTTCTAGTCATTTGAATGTGAATATAGCAAGGGATAGCAATTATTATGTATAAAAAGGAATAATGACCATATTCTAGATCAGTACTGATAGCCTTTGATTTTTAAAATTCCAGATAACAGAATTCCAAATTCATTTCTTAAGTTCACTGAAACAATTCTGTGTCATAATATACCACTGCTTTTTATAATTACCTGACAATACAGAGCTTCAAGGTTAGCAGACAGAATATAGTAACCAACATGGTATTAGACAATAGACCAAACTAAAGCAATTGTAAATATCTATCTATCTATCTATCTATCTATCTATCTATCTATCTATCTATCTATCTATCATTTATCTATCTATCTATCTATCTATCTATCTATCTATCTATCTATCTATCTATCATCTCTAGCTCTCTAGCTCTCTCTCTCTCTCTCTCTCTCTCTCTCTCTCTCTCTATCTGTGAGATAAGACTCCTAATATATTTAGCTTTAGGAATAGTTCATTAGCAAGATCTAGATTCATTCTACTTAAAATTTGACAAGTACATAAGAGGCCATCTATTTTGTGAAATATACCACACAGACAGAAATAGGTATACACCACACTAAGTACCTAGTACTGTTTTTTCTGGTTTTATTACTCTGGGTACCATAACTTGAGTTAGTCATTGGAAAGTATGTATGTCCCTTCAAAGTAGATATCTGATACTATTTTTAGAAACTACAGTGTTTCTTTAATTTGTGACTTTTTAAAGATGGCAAAAGAAATCCTACATTATGTAATGGAATTAACTCTAACTGTAAATAATAACTATAATTAATAATCATTAGGGTTCTGATAAAATTTCTAATTTATGACATGAAAGCCACTTTCTGAAATGTGATTCTGGTCTTGTTTGAATAGCCATTCTTTTTGTTCTCTTGGTTCACTTCTGCTTGCTGAAATGGTCTTTTTTTTTCACTCCCTTCTGTACTGTGGGTCACATTTGTGTATCTGGACGCTAATGCTTAGTGTCTACTAATGATCTTACAGCCTTTATCACTTTTGTGAATTATTAGAGATGATTGCTTTTTCCTGTAAGGTTGCTAGAATTCTTGCTGTCTATTTTATATATTATCAAAGTGAATTTCCTCTCTTTGCTCACATGCACCCTCTTTTTCTCTGCCTTGCTGAGTGGGTCGTTTTGTGTGCTCCCTTCTTTGCTGCACTGCACTTGGAAGAGGTGTTCTGAACATTTGACAGGGAAAATATCTTCATGATCAGGGCCCAAGCTACAGG
This sequence comes from Cnephaeus nilssonii, assembly GCF_951640355.1. NCBI lineage: Eukaryota > Metazoa > Chordata > Mammalia > Chiroptera > Vespertilionidae > Cnephaeus > Cnephaeus nilssonii. The sequence goes on from NC_137074.1 coordinate 16,821,299, forward strand.
TGCATTTCTTTCTTTTTCTCAGAATTAATTCCTTTGCCAACATCATTACACATCTTCTATCCTAAATACAGAAAATCAGGCTATGCTTCTGGAAAAATGTTTTCTAATCAATATTGGGAAAGCTGTACTCATATTAAGTAACCAAAGGCTAGATTATGCTGCATCACAAACAACCCCCAATGTTCAGTGGCTTAAAAGTAATAGATGCCACATATTCATCCTCGTTGGCTGGGGGCTTTGCTCATTCTGATCAGTGAGAGATACAAGCAGACAGAGGCTCCATTTCAAATATATTGCCATGATTTTCAAGTTAGGAAGGAAATACGTCAAATCTGCACAATGACACCTAATATTTTTGCTCCAAAGTATTGCATGCCACTTCTACTCATGTTTCATTGGATAAAACCAGTCACCTGGCCATACCTGATATAAAGGGGCAAGGAAGTAAGATCTACCGTGTGTTCAGAAGTGGAGAAAAGCAGACACAGCAAAAATTACAACTTTGGTAGCAGATAAGATATCTAAAGCCTAGTGAGGATAAGCGACATATTCAAGATCATCCAGTTATTAACTAACTCAGCAACAATGGCAAGACAGGCTCTTGAATGCAAACTCATCATGGCACACCTCATGTGCTTGAAAGTTATGGACCAAATAGCCACATGCTTCTTGCATGGTGAGCTGAAGGACAGCAATAGCAACCGGGAACAATGGTTTCAGGATGCAGTGATACACACATTCATATAACATGCTGTAACTGTGGTCGCTGGGAAATAAGCAGAGATAAACTAGCTTGCACACAATATCCAAAGATGAGTGAATCTTTTGGGCAAAACTTGGAACTGTATATATATATATATAGTACTCAAAGGGAGAAGCCAAGTCACAACACACACGGCAAAAAAGGAGGTGGGGTGGGCTATCACAGAATCATCCTATCCAATAAAAGAGTAATATGCAAATTGACCATCACTCCAACACAAGATGGCCACCCCCATGTGGTCAAAGATGGCTGCCCCCATGTGGACACAAGATGGCTGCCACAAGATGGCCTGCAGGGGAGGGCAGTTGGGGGAGACTAGGCCAGCAGGGGAGGGCAGTTGGGGGTGACTAGGCCAGCAGGGGAGGGCAGTTGGAGGGAGCCAGGCCTGCAGGGGAGAGAAGTTGTGGGGGACCAGTTCTGCAGGGGAGAGCAGTTGGGGGCAACCAGGCCAGCAGGGGAGGGCAGTTAGGGGTGACCAGGCCTGCAGGGGAGGGCAGTTAGGGGCGACCAGGCTGGCAAGGGAGGGCAGTTAGGGGTTATGGGGCCAGCAGGGGAGAGAAGTTGGGGGTGACCAGGCCTGCAGGGGAGGACAGTTAGGGGTAACCAGGCTGGCAGGGTAGGGCAGTTAGGGGCAATCAGGCTGGCAGGGGAGCAGTTAGGCATCAATCAGGTTGGCAGGGGAGTGGTTAGGGGGTGATCAGGCTGGCAGGCAGAAGCGGTTAGGGGCAATCAGGCAGGCAGGCAGGTGAGTGGTTAGGAGCCAGCAGTCCTGGATTGGAAAGGGTGCAGGCTGGGTTGAGGGACACAACCCCCCCTCTCCCCGTGCACAAATTTCATGCACTGGGCCTCTAGTTCTTATATGAATATTTAGCATGAAACACTCTTGGTTATGCCTCTTTTCTCCATGGCCCCCACTAGTCCCTCAATAGTAATCATGAACAGTGGCATTTTCCCTCAGGAAAAACAATCACAATTTAGAGAGATTCTCTTTAACATAGTGGGAGCACATATTCCTCATAACAATAAAGCATTAGAAAATATAATGTGAAAGGAGTATAACCTTAATTAAAATGGTCTCCTGTTGCTAATTCTATAGTAAAAATGAAAAATTAATAGCATTTTTCTTTGTCACTTTTAATGATCTTTGGAATCTTTCCAAGCTATTTTTTTTTTTTTTTGGTACTCACTGATGATGATGAATCAGATTAGACTTGCCAAAGTAGAAATGTTTACACTTCCTAAGAAGCCTCATGTCTCCCTCAGTATTGGATGTGACATGCTTGCTTTGTAGTATATTCAGGTGGAATTGAATTCAAACTTAAAATGTGTTTACTTTTACATTCATTACACAAGCTTTCAAGAAGCTTGGCGTCCATGTGAGTGCATTTTCATATCACTAAGATGGAAAAAATAGTATTCCTAGAAAATGTTACCTCTTCTGTTTGATTTGAAATCACACCTTTCAGAAGATCAGTTTACGTTTATATTATCAGTGTATCTTTTTTTTTTTTTTTAAAAGCAAGTGGACCCTGGCGGGTGTGCTTCAGTTGGTTGGGTGTTATCCTGTGCACCAACTCTCCCCAATAAAATTTTACTCTTTGTCAGATGTCTAGGTGGATGATTATAAGACTTTCCTTGCTATAAGACTTCTCTCTACAATATAGTAAAGGTTGCCGGTTCAATTCCTGATGTGCCCTGGTTACAGGCTTGATCCCCAGTAGGGGCATGTAGGAAGCAGCTGATCAATGGTTTGCTCTCACATTGATATTTCTCTCTCTCTCTCACCGTCTCCCTTCCTCTCTCTCTAAAAATTAATAAAATATTTTAAAAATTAGCCAGTTAAATTTTGCTAGGAATTAAGTTTTTCTAATTTACTTGCCTACTGATTACAATTTTTACATGAGTTTAAATGCTTAATTTTTAAGTGGTATAGAAACTGGAGATTTTTAAAAATAGTACAAAGATTATTTAGATGAATGTGGAGACCTTAAAATTGTAATATGCTCAAGTATATAATTTATATCACACTTATTAATGTTTAAAATACTCTGACAGTTTGCTAATTTTTCTTAACAAAGTTAAACTGAACAATATTTATATCTATACGTTCAAGTTTAGACAAGACATAGTGGGAGGTCTGCTTTCCTGTGTCTGAACATTTCTGTGCTTATTTTCTTTATATGTTAATACAAAATGTACTTTATTTCAGATGAAGCAATTTTGTAATAGTTATTTGTAAAATGATTCCAGCTGGTCTATTTCAGAGTTTGCAGCACCAGTTTTCTGCTCTTTCGAGGGCAGTTTTGAACCCTCTCTTAGTTATCTATTGCTATGCTACAAACCACCCTAAAACTTAATGTCTTAAAAACTATGAGTTTGTTACTCATGAGTCTGTGGGTCATGAATTCAGGCAGAGCTCTATGAGGATGGCTTGTCTGTCCCTTATCTGATGTTGCCAGGGTGGTTCCACCGGGACAAGAGGATCCGGATGGCCTCAGTCATATACTGGGACCTTGGAGATGAATGTTGGCAGGGCATCTTGGTTCTTTTCCATGCACCTTGTCTTTTTATGATTTAGTCTTCCACCATTTAGTTGTCTTGCCTGAGTTTCTTTCATAAAAGGTGAATTCTGAAGAATCAAAAACAAACATTGTAAGACCTTTTAAGACAATTGCACATGATCAGGTCCACGGTATTCTACTGGTAACACAAGAGCTGAGGATAGCCCAGATTCAAGGAGAGTGGAAGTAGACTCTATTCCTCCTTGGGAGCAGTGGCTTAGTCACATTGAAAAAGGAGAAAGGAGGGAAAACAATAGATAGTGGGCGCTCTATATCTGCTGGTTCTACACCCGCAGATAACACCAACCACAGAGTGAACATGTTTTGGAAGAAAAGAAGTTATCTTGTTGCCAATGTGTACTGTGTAGTTAGACCTATGATGGCATCTATATTGAACATGTAAAGACATTTTTTAAAAACTATGTTTTCATTGATTTATAGAGAGAGAGGAAGGGAGAAGGATAGAGAGATAGAAACATTGGTTGGCTGCCTCCTGCACACCTCCTACTGGGATCAAACCTGCAATCCGGCATGTGCCCTGACTGGGAATTGAAACAGTGACCTCTTGATTCATGGGTCAACCCTCAACCACTGAGCCACACTGGCCTGGCTTATATATGCTCTTGAATTGTTTATTTCTCCTCTATCACATGAGTAGAAACTGGGCCTCAGAAATCATACACATATGGACCTAAATGAGGCACTGGACCCACAGCTTGAAGCAGAACTGGCCAGGAGAGCCAGCCTAGATCAGCCAACTCCCAGGTGATCCACAGATCTGTTAGAAACATGTTTATTGTTGTATCCATTTGCAATTTTGTGGTGGTTTTCTACATACAAAAGCTGCTTGAACCAAGTAATATGCTATCTTGTAGGGAAGAAAGACACAAAAGCAGGTAATTGTACTATAATGCAGTATAAGCAGCAATAGAGATCTCCGTAGAAGGGCACCTACCCAACTTTTTCTGGATATTTGTGGGTTTTGTTGGGGCATGAGGAAGATGTCTAGAAGGAGGTGACACAAAGCTGAGTCTTAAAGAATAGAAGGGATATGAAAAAGTTTACCAAGTAGGGGAAAATACTAGAAGCCAAAATTCAGGGTGAGCAAAGGCAGAGGGGTAAACTCCAACATGCTATGAAGAAAACTATGAAGGTAGTTAGTCTATGTTCCAAGAAGTTTAGTAAGGTAGTCCATCCCGATTTACCAAGAGACTCCAACCTTTACATTGGCTTTACAATGGATTTCAAGTCTAAGAGGTGTCTAAACTGATAATAACTAGGATTAACTTGAATTCTGTTATTCTGGCTAAACATTTTAGAGTACATGCTCTACTGAAACTGATATGAGCACAGTTTTATTGTTTCTGCCTTTACAAATAATGAAATCTCAGTCAAAGATTTCAATTGCCCTTCCCCCCACCCCCCCAAAAAAAGCTCAGATGGACATGACTTAAAAGTGGAAAAGGGTCAATTGGAAATTAACAAGAAGTAATATTTCCTTGCCTGGTATTTTATATAAAAATTAAAGGTAATTCCTTCTTTCAAATAGTTGCTTTTAAAAAAAGTTTTAAAATAAGTTATATTAGATATTACTATAAAATTATTTCAACAGAGAATAATTTTTAGAATTATGGGTAATAAGTTTATTTTATAAATATAATTTTCATACTATGCTTTTAAAAATAAAAGTCAGTTTTCCCTTTATGCAGCCTGATAATTCAGCAGGTGATTCATATTTTAATCTAAACTTTAGAACTGAAGGAACCTTTAAATATATTTTATTGCTAATTTGGACCTTAGTTAGTATTCTGACTCTGCCCTTTACTAGTTATGAGAACTTGGGGGCAAGTTTCCAACCCTCTGTATATCTCACTGTCCTTATCAGTAAAACGGGGCAATAATTCTTACTGTATATGGAGCCCTCGTGGTGATTAACTGAGATCTTACAGCATACTAGGTGATGCATGGCAAGCACCCAATACATGTTAGCTACTGTTATTTTTGTAATTACCGTTGTTACCTAATCTTATAGTTGAAGAAACAAGAGGCCAGGAGAGGTGAAAGGACTTGGGCAAGATGTGTATTTAGCAGCTTCAGAACCCCAAAGAGATTATGGTCGCTGGGTCCCACACCAGTGCTTTTCCCGAGCAGGGCTGCCCCTCACACGGAGTTTTTAAGTTCATGATGAAAGAGAATAGCGATTCTGGAAACCACAGCACCGGTGACATTGCCTTAAATGAAAGGACAGGAATGGCTAACTGTAAATATCAAACCACACACACACACACACACACACTCACACACACACACTCACACACACACACACACTCATACACACTCACACTCACACACATACACACACACACTCACACACACACTCACACACACACACTCACACACACACACTCACACACACACACACACTCACACACACACTCACACACACACACACTCACACACACTCACACACACTCACACACACACACTCACACACACACACACTCACACACACACACACTCACACACACACTCACACACACACTCACACACACACACACACACTCACACACACTCACACACACACACACTCACACACATACACCATATACATAATCAAACACAAACATATTAATTCAAACAACTGCATTAAGAGTAAACTTTTCTGTCAGGGAACTCTCCATTTATGATAGGTAATTTCACTCGCAGTTTCAAAGCTTTTGGTCAAATTGCCACAAAAGAGGTAGAAAATGTCTACACAAAATGATTGGACCACTTACTAAAGTTAAACAAAGAGGGCTGCTATTTAGTTTAAAGAACATAGCTGTGGGCACTTTCAGTTTTATCCAAAAGACCGCACAGGGCCCTACTTCAGTTTCATTAGAAAAGTAAAATTGGAGCAGCTAAATAGGAAATCTTATAAAGAAATATCATTTTCTTTGATGTCATTGGGAGCCAGTGCAAACTAGAGGCGAAGATGGAGCTGGCTTAACTGCTTCTGTGCTAAATAAAACATCAGCCCTTAAACCATTCACCTACACGCTCCCAGCTGTACCTGCTGAAGTTCACTTTGACTCATCAGCTCAGTCATTTCATGGGATGCCCTTTTCAGGACACATATGTTTCCTATTAGCAATAATGAATTAATGGGACATGTGTGGTAATAGGATAGCAGAATTCAGTAAAAATTCTATTTGAACTTAATTCTGTGGGATATGAACATAACCCACAAAGGAGTACTCTGATCTATAGTGAAGAATAATTTGCCTACCGCTCTGGTTTGCAATTAATGAAAAGTCCTCAGGAAATCCCAATTTCTGATTAAAGAGAGTTGATTATGATTAATGTATCCAAATGAACTGCCAAAAAGGAAGCCACCTCATAATTATCTACATTATTCCTTCAAGTTTAAATTCCTAAGGCTACTCATATCGTGCCCTGCTCTCTAATCCTTAAAGATGTCTGTTTGGTTTTTAACTTTTGATTAGCAGGACAACATTATCCTTTGTTTCTGCATGGAGAAAATATTCAAGGTCTTATGAATATTCTTTTCACCCCCTCTATCTTTCTGTCAAAACAGTGTCACTGGCGATCCAGCAAGTTGCCATAAACCCAGGATGTCAACTTTAAAGCACTTGGTCTAATCTTATAAGCGTGACCTCACCCCGGAGTACTTATTCTTAGCCATTGCCCTGGGCTGCCTTCCATGGCACTGGGTTGAATTTTGAGGGAACAAAAGACATTTTGAGGCAGATAAGGTGTGGAGGGCTGGCTACTAATTTCATTTTTCAAGCTAGTTCCGTAAGTAAGTAGATTCTTGCAGATCAATGTTTTGTCCCATTGTAAGTTTTTGCAGTTTTTAGGGTATGAACTTCTATCTGGGAGCAACATTCAGGTATGACTGCCGGGAAAGAAGAGGGATCTGGGGGACTTGTCTTTAAGCTGGCTTTTCTTAAAATGTTATTTATGTTTTAAGATAGATGTAAAAAATTAGAAATGTGTTTCAAAGAGGATTTTACTAAAAATTTACTAAAAATGTCAATTGTTTATAGAAAAGATGATTACTATTAATCATAGTAATACTGATAATCACACAGAGAGTAGTAGTAAGAGCTTTAGTTGAGGTGGGCAGTGGAAGTGAGGGGTTGATGGGCATAAATTCCTCTTTGGTCTCATTATGGCTGCCCAGCTTCCCAGCTGACTTTTTTTTTTTTTGAGTTTTTAAATTAAATTTATTGTGGTGACATTGGTTCATAGATGAAATAACATAATAGATTACAGCAACTTACCTGGTATACAAGTGTTCCCCAATTGTCACATTTCAAATTAATATGATGAAATAATATAAGATTATAGATAGTTAAGTGTTTAGAAATCAATGAGGACAACATTAGGGTTTTACAAAAGGGGAAACACCCCCACCCACTTTTCCAAAGTTAATGCACTGTTGAAGTTATACTCGGATAGAAATAGTTCTAGGCTCTACGTTTTCTGGTTCCTAGTTGAACCGTCTTGAACTAGGATCCGTATCCGGTTGTGCAATTTCAGTTCCCAGGATGAAGTAGGACCCACAGTGACTGGTTACTTCCTTCTTCAGGTCACCGACTGCGCAGTAACTAGAGGCAGAAGAAAATATGAGGACAGCAGTTTTATTTTTTCATTTTCACATCAGAGACAATTTGCTTTAATACTGTTATGCACCACATTTTTCCTGAGTGTCTCTAACTGAGGAGCAAAAAAGGTAGATCTGCCAAAGTCAGGTTTCAAAACAGTGTATGAGCCACTAAAATATTTTCTTTTTGTTGTTAGTATAGAGCACTAGCCTTTACTGTCACACTATTCCACTTCCTCAACCAACCAACCTCCCGCTCTCTGCCAACTCCTTTCCTCTCTCCCTCCCCCTACTTCTCTCTCTCTTTCTTTTTTTTTCTTTCCCATTTTCCTCATAGCTTTTCTCATTTTAAGTAACAGTGAATTAGATTCATGGGGAATTTTCTAGTTTTAAGATTGCTACTTAATATAGTGTTGGTTAAAAGATCTTGCTCTGCGGACTCTGTTATCCTAAGATAGAATGTCACCTAATGTAAAATTTCTCTCATTGTCTAAACCTCTTCTGCTCCAAAAATTCTTAAAAATATTTTTTTTTTATTGATTTCAGAGAGGAAGAGAGAGAGAGAGAGAGATAGAAATGGTGAGAGAGAATCATTGATCGGCTACTTCCTGCTCCACACTGGGGATTGAGCCCACAATCCGGGCATGTGTCCTTGACTGGAATCGTACCTGGGACCCTTCAGTCCACAGGCTGACACTCTATCCACTGAGCCAAACTGGGTAGGGCCAAAATTTTTTATTTGTATCTCTATTAATAATAAATATTTGAGCAAACAAGTACTCTGCAATATATATTTACTTGTAAGTAGTAATATGTAACTCTTAAGTCTATTAATAAAGCTTGATCACTGACTTTGGGATAGATGTTAGAAGTTCTAATGTGTTTTTCATATACCTCCACGTAGTCCCTCTAGCGTGTCTTTTGAGGTATGCGTACCCCAATTTGGAGCAGGAAAACAGCTGCTCTAAACATTGGCAGGAAAACATCTCTAATGTACTTATAAACTGGCATACTTCCATCATTGACAGTTTAGTTGTTAATTTTTCCCAAGGATACCATGTAATGTTATGTTTTCACTTCTTTACTGCCTATTGAAAAACTTGGTATAACTTATCACATGAATCTAGCATTGAAATTAAATAGAGGGTTTGAGTAAAGCTTATTCTGAGTTGCTTCAAAATAAACTCATGATTTTTCTTAAATATCCATTAACCTATTAGAAATGGAGAAGTTTTTAAATGTTTGTAACAATATTTTAGAATCTCTGCTTCTATTAATACCATTAGGGAGTTAGGGAGTTGCAGCAACATACAGTCTTGCTTGATAGACACATTTTTGTGGCTGGGAGGGCTGGAAATTTTCCAGTGTAATGATTTTCAGATATGTAGCATCCATCACTCAAGAATTCTTAGGAGAGAGAGAGAGAGAGAGAGAGAGAGAGAGAGAGAGAGAGAGAGAGGTGGGGGAGAGATACAAAGACACAAAAGGATAATTACTATAACATGTGTTTCAGATTTTAAAGACAATTAGCTGGAAATCTCAAACTTTCCTTTCTCATTCAGCACACACAATAAAAAAAAATAATGTTTTAGAATGGGTAAGCATTTTATGCTTTATGATTGTTTTATCTGATGTTTTTACCAATTCTTTGAGGTAGCCAGGAATGATTTTCTCATTTTTTTCACTTGAAAGAATGGGTAAAGAGGAGATAAATGGCTTAAAGGTCATCCAGCAAATCTGGGTGGAACAAACTAAATCTAGATCTCTAGTGCTCTAAGCTTGCCTTTCCTTAAGGAAATTTTTGCTTGGCGAACCTTTAATGATTTATGTGATGTATTTGCCTGTTGTATGTGTATAAGATTTTCATTATGTTAATTATAATCATAAAAACATTCTTAACATAAAACTACTCTGTGTGACTCAAGTGGGATAAATATTATTGTTAGTTTGGGGGCTCAGCTGATTCTCCAGTGTGAAGATGAAAGAGTTGGAAGGAAACATACTATGGTTCCTTTGAGTTCTCTTAGACTCTGGTTATACCTTTGTTCCTATCTAGTTATTTAAACTCTCTGGTAATGAAAACATGCACCTTTGCTCAACAATTTTTTTTTTCATTTTATAACATTAGAATATAAATTTAAATGTACCAGTTTGGCAAATTTTCTTCAATGGACCAATGGCATTATAATGTACTAGAGGCCCATTGCACGAAGATTCGTGCAATAGGCCTTCCTTCCCCTGGCTGCCAGCACCGGTTTTCCTCTGGCACCTGGGACCCGGGCCACAGTAGAGCAAAGCCTTCAGCCTTCAGTCTTGGCTCCGGCTGCAGCAGAGCCTTCAGTCTTTAGTCTTCAGTTTTCAGTCTTCGCTCTGTGCCTGCATATGCAAATTAACCCACCATCTTTGTTGAGTTAATTTGCATACTCATTCCTGATTGGCTACTGGGCGTCACGGAGGTATGGTCAATTTGCATCTTCCTCTTTTATTAGTGTAGATAACAAATAATATAGAGTGAGAAATTGAATAGGAAAGTCAAAACTCATGATAGTATTCTAGCTGGCATCTCAACTTGACTGCTTTTGCAAAGGTAGAAACTTCTCCAGAATAAAATTCCTAATTCATGTCCTACCTCAAACACAACTGCAGGTGCCGTTGATCACTAGAAAAATTGTTATTTACTAGTCTCCATTTAGAATTGCTTTAATCCTTAAAAGTCTTCTCATCTTTAGTAGTAATCACTTTGTTAGTTTCTCCATCATCATCTAGAATATTTATTTACCTTATATGTGCTATACTTTATTAGGTAGATCAAGTCATTTAAAGCCCCTTTCCCAGTACTTATTTTAGGAGTGGCAATACCATTGAATTTTTGTCCAGGATGCATAAAGTATGTCTGCAGACTCTTAGTGAGTTTTATCTGTTATCCAGTGATGGTGATTAGAATATACAATAGGTGCTGGGCTAGTTCGTAGACATGAGAATTATGTTAAAGGCAGAGTCTTCTGGTAGAATGATCTGGGAAGACAGAATCCTGAAAAAGTGTCAGCATTTTCTTAAGTCAAAATTTGATGAGCATCAACCAATTCAGGTGAAACTGTGACAATGAGAAAGGTGAGTCATGGGTAACAAGTAGTGTCTTTTTCTCTTCTAAATAACTAGAGGCCCGGTGCATGAGATTCATGCACTTGGGTGGGGGAGGGTAGTCCTCAGCCCAGCCTGTGCTCTCTCACAGTCCAGCAGCCCTTGGGGGATGTCTGACTGATGGCTTAGGCCCGCTCCACTCCCTGCAGACATCCTTAGCGCTGCCATGGAGGCAGGAGAGGCTCCTGCCACTGCTACTGCACTCGCCAACCTCGAGCCTGGCTTCTGGCTGAGCAGCGCTCCCCCTATGGGAGTGCACTGACCACCAGGGGGGAAGCTCCTGCATTGAGTGTCTGCCCCCTGGTGGTCAGTGTGCATCATAACAACCGGTCATTCTGCCATTCAGTAGATTTGCATATTAGCCTTTTATTATATAGGATGTTTTAAAGTTAAACTGTCCAACTCTAGTTTTCTAAGGGCAGGTTCACAGAGTTCCTTTGTGTTTCCTTTACAAACTACTCATCTAAACTATCTCCCTCAGTCCTTAGGGGAAGAAAATATGAATTGTCCCTATTATTAGGGACAGTTGTGGAGCTGCTACAAAGCCCCATGAATCTGTGTTTCTATGCAAACCTGGGAGCTATTCCCATTGAAAGAAAATGTTTATTTCTACTTAATCCATTCCAGCAGAATTGATGCCATGCTTCCTTGAACTGCCCAGTCACTTGGTTATAAACATTGACTTGAATATTTTCAGATATCATCTGTGTAATACCCATGTTGCATTTTATAAGCTATTTTTTCTGTATACCATCTTCTATTTTCTATTTACCATGTTATTATGTTAAATTCTGCAATTATTTCTTTTGACGAGGGATCCTTGACAAATACAATAATATGTATTTATACTTCCTTAGGGAAGAAATGATTTTTCTTTTTAATCACAAACACATTTCCACCATTAAAACTATAAAAGGAACCAGATTTATGGTCTGGATTTTATTGGGGAAATGTGAAAACAACATTTTTACAGTGAGTTGGTTCATGGGGTAGATAGGACATTCCTGAGAGTTATTGCTACTTGGCTACAGTGGGGATCCTCAGGGTGCTGCCAAATCACCGCTTGGTCATGGGGTGTCCTCAGCCAAGGGAATATGTGGTTAGGGAAGAGTTTGAGGCTTTTTATTTTTGGGGCTTGGGTAATATCAAGGGAGAGGAAGGTGGGAGAATGGCAGAAAGATAGGTGGTTAAGTCCTCACTATAGTCAGACAACTGTCACAAGAGTGCTCTGCACAAGGACTGAACAGCCAGCGTTTTCCTCTTTACTCAATATGTGGCCTACTCATGGGTCCCTGAGATGGCAGGTCTCATTTTATCGCCCATGAAATGTGGTTAGCAATAACTCACTTGCATGAGTGTGATGTGGTTGAGCAGAAAGAATATTTGCAATCTTTGGTAAATTGTGTACAGCACTGGTCTTCTACAAAGGCAAAGCATTCTCATTTGGATCCATCTGTGTTCATCTATTTTACAGTTGTCTTATGGTCCCCTTGAGAATCGACGCTGGGGAAGGGGGACGGTGAGGAGAAAATGAAGAGAGCCTTTGATTCTATTTTCCAGGCCTCAGTCTGAAGGATGAGAAAGATTGGGGTAACGCTGGTCCTCTTTCCTTTTAGTTTGAAGGCCAGATCTGAAGAACAATGTTTCCAGCGGTTTTTGTGGTATTCATTTAGGGTCAGGGTGACCGTGTCCGCAGATGGTGCCTGACATATTCCATTTGACACTACTTCCTCTGCCTAGCAGCCTTTCACCTGCCAAAAAAATCTCTGCCTCCACACCAAAGCGGGACCTTGGGTTTCACACCGAGGGGATGACAGTCGGCAGCTGCTATCGAGACGAGCCAACGCTCTGCTTTGCAGAGCTTATCAATAGCCCCGATGACAAAGGACTAGTCTGGAAACAACAGACATGGGACATGGGTTTATTGAGGAACTCATATCTTTGGAGGATTTCAATAACTTTGATGTTCCTCACAAGCATGGTTTTTTCCTTCATCAGTGCAAAACAAGTCAAAAGATATGAGCAAAGGGCAAGTGATTAATAGCCAGAAAGCAAAACAGGTTAATATGTTAAACATGCTTGGAAAAAAGAGCTCTTTATCTTTTATAGCACATAAAAGCAGTTCCCACTTGGCAAATGGTCTTTCTTTAAAAATAGCATAGAACCATGTGGTAGGAAATGAGAAAGGAGAAGGGAAAGTACTCTAGCATGCTTTCAGAGAGTTATCAATTGGAGTTTTCCTGTATGCTTAATCTGAAAATAGTTGCTTTTTACTAATGAAAAGTCATTATAATTGTTTGTCCTAACACTGTTTTTTTTTTTCTCCTTCTTCAGATAAAATAAATGTGATCCCTAAAAGAAATGCAAACAAAGTTTGACCACTCTGACCTTGGGAGTGTGACACATTCTAGATAATGTTAATTGTATCATTGCTGGGTCACACAAGTTCCTCTGTCTCTTATAATTCATAAAAATTTGTCATTGTAGCTAGAGGCTTGATTCTACTCAGGTCTGTGTTTCTGGCAAGGTTACTCCAGAGATGGTGTTGTATACTTACATCACACCTAGGAGGCACACAATTCTGATGGTTTCTTTTTGTGTTATTAGCAGCCGTCAATTATCATTTTTTAAGACTCATTTTAGATGGATAATCTTCTAATTCTGTCAATTATTCTTTTTTTTTTTCTGGATGTGTACTGAAAGAAGACACAATAATATTTCCAATTGTTTGGATATATGAGGTCTGAGAAAAAGTAGAAATCAATGATGACTTCAAGGATTGGGCCTTAGCAACTGGAAGAATTGGGTTGCCATTAACTGATATGGGAAAGGCTGCAGGTTGAGCAAGTTTTAAAGTTTAGTTTTGGACTGGTTGACTTGAAGATGTCTGTTAAATATCTGTATCAGTTGGGGTTTGAGCAGAGAAGCAGAAACTACATTTTAAAATATTCTAATGTATTCTATATAAATACTAGAGGCCTGGTGCATGAAATTCATGCACGGGGGTGGGGGAGAAGTCCTTCAGCTTGGCCTGTACCCTCTCGCAATCCAGGAACTCTTGGGGGATGTCCAACTGCTGGTTCAGGGATAGGGCCTAAACTGGCAGTCAGACATCCCTCTCTCAATCTGGGACTGCTGGTTCCTAACTACAGGCCTGCCTGCCTTCCTGATCACCCCTAACCCCTCTGCCTGCCTGCCTGATAGCCCTTAACCGCCTCTGCCTCAGCCCCTGCTGCTGCAGCTTCATCTGGAAGGACATCCGGAATGATGTCCTGAAGGTCATTGAGCTGTCGGTCTAATTAGCATTATGCTTTTATTATTATAGATATATATTAGAAGTCCGGTGCATGAATTCATGCACCAGTGGGGTCCCTTGGCCTGGCTTGCGTGATCAGGCCAAAACCAGCTCTCTGACATCCCCCGAGAGGTGACAGATTGCAAGAGGGCACAGGCCAGGCCGAGGGACTCCACTGGTGCATGATCAGGGCTGGGGAGGGACACGGGAGGTTGGCCAGCTGGGGAGGGACTGCAGGAGGGCTCCAGGGCATGTCTGGCCCATCTCACTCAGTCCCGATCAGCCAGACCCCAGCAGCAAGCTAACCTACCAGTCAGAGCGTCTGTCCTTTGGTGGTCAGTGCATGTCATAGCGACTGGTCGACCGGTCGACTGTCTGCCCCCTGGTGGTCAGTGCACATCATAGCAACTAGTCGACTGCCCCCTGGTGGTCAGTGCATGTCATAGCAAACGGTTGCACGGCCTTAGCATATCATTAGCATATTACACTTTGATTGGTTGAACGGATAACCAGACAACTGGACACTTAGTATATTATGCTTTTATTATATAGGATGTTACTATATATGTTCAACTCTATCCAACACATCTCTTTATATAGCATTACCTATCTCTATCACAACCAAGCAGCTAGAGTGATTCTGTTCAATACAAATCGGATCCAATCTCTCTACTGCTTAAAGTCTTCCAGTAGCTTCCCATCTCACTTAGAATAAAAGGCATGAAGCACTTACCATGGTCTGGCTCTCAGTTTCCTCACTGACCTCATCTCTTACATTCTCTTGTCATTTTGCTCCACCCTTTCCACAAAGGCATTCTTGCTTTTGCTTAAATGTACCTGTCACACTTATGTCTCAGATACTTTATAGTTGTTTTTTTCTCCCCCCACCTTCTCTGCCTACAATTATCTTTCCCTACATATGACAAATTCTTCTCTCAGGCCTTTGCTCTAATGCTGCCTTTCAGAAAAGTCTTTCCTGATCTTTCTAGCTGGAATTTCAAGCTTCCATCCAATATTTCTTATTCCTTTTTTCTAATTTCCATTTATTCTCAACTCTTATCACTATCTAGCATAGCATATATTTTACTTACTGTTATTGCTTATTTTTGGTTTCCTATTAGAGTGCAAACTCATTGAGCACAAGGGTGTTTGTCTATTTTTTTCACCTCTGCATCCCCAGCACTTAGACAAGGGCTCACATAATTCTAGACAAAGGTTTCTTATTCTGAGTGATATGCTTTTCTTGGCCCATTGACTCAGTCAGGTCAATATGCTCAATTTTATCATTTTTACTATGACAGGGGGAAACAAGCCCAAATAGGAAAAGGAATGTCCTTAAGAACTTAATCAACTCTAGTTGAGGAGACTGTGAAACCAGTAAATAAATAAAGACATTGGCTTTGAAACCATGCTGGTTGAGCATTTTCTGGGTCACTTAATATGAAATAGCAACATTTTAAGATCAAATAATATATTTGGGAGTTAATTGCGATATAATTTTAGTTGCTGCCTGGCATGGTTTCTTTTTGTGAAAAATGTAGAAATTCATAAATTCAAGAATAAGTAGGAGACACCCTTTTCCAAATGGTAAGAGAAAGTGATTGAGAGATTAAGTTTCATAAAGAAAGAAAATAATAAGAATTAAAAAATAGAATATAAGCAGGAAAAGAATTGCAATATTCATGGAGGAAGTTTTACAACAATCAAGGACAAAGGTATGCTAATAAAAATTGGCAACAAAGAAGAATAAATAAAGCTGAATTATTAATGGCTAATTCTGAAAAATAAAAAAGATCACGATCTCTAGGAATCTAGCTGTTATGGACTGACTCTCGCGTTGAAAGTGCCCACCATTCCTTTCTTTCTCTCCAGCTAATGATTTGGAACCCCCAGCCTGTCCTTATTGGTGTCAATTATTTTTCCTTGAGACTTCAAAACCCCAAATTGTCCCCAAACCCCGAGGGTTTACTCCATCCTCAGGGCATCAATCCTGCTGTTAAAGACCAGTTGTCGGGGGAGTGGTCATCTGCTCTGTCCACTGACCTTGTTCCTGCTCAGGCTGCCCTCGGAACCTGCTGTTGAAGACTGGTCCTGCTGATTCCTCCTGTGCTGCCTCTCTCACCAGCTTCCCACGCGCGTCACCTGGGTTGACAGGAATATGTAGTTCTGTTCTAATTCACAGTTTCAGCTTCTGACCTCGGATAAGGCACCCTGCCTGGGCAACTGGACTTGGAAAAATGTCAGCCCTCAGCCACAAGCCAGGCCAGACCAGATCTTTTTCTTACTATAATCAGTTTGTAGTGCCTCGCATTGAGCCTGGGTTCCCAGCCCAAACTCCCCTTCCCTCCTTTTACATTCTAATTTGGGAATGTCTCATCTGATTTCCTTTCTCACTACCTGATGCTGGATTGAGCGATTCTTGTTCACTGTAGCAGTTGTACCTTAGTTTGAATCTTGGAAATCCAAGTTTGTGTTCTCAGCACCTGTCCTCCTCTATGTCTCTTTGTTCTTATGGAAATTGAATCTATAGCTCCTGTTGGGATGTGTGAGTGGTGGGTTCAAGGGTGGTGGTATGAACCCATTTTTTTTTAAATATTAAAGGCTAAAGTATACATACAAAACAAAATAAAAATTGTTATCTCTTTGCCTTAACCATTCATAACTAACATGGCTCACTCAGGCGATAACATCTTTTAACAAAGAAAATACTTTCCAGTATTCTGTATCAGCCTTAGCAGTGATCAGTTTACATTAGTAATAAAAAAAGAAACAATAAAACATGCACAATGAGAATTGGCAAGGATATGGAGCTATAGATATCCTACTATAATACTGGTGTGAGTGCAAATTCATATAAATATTTGGGTAGGTATTTATACTAAACAGTATACTATTTAGCTATTGTTGCATAATAGACTACCTCAAAATTCCATGGCTTAAAATAATAAGCACTTATTACTCCTTGCAAGTCTACAAGTTGGCTGGAAAGTACCTGTTAGTATTTGCTAGTCTTAGTCACGTATCTGTGGTCCGCTAGGGGTCAGGTGGGTAGCTCTGTTGATCTTGGCTGGACTCTTTTACATGTCTGAAATCAGTTCACTACAGGCTTGTCTAGGATGGCTTTGCCTGGGATAAATGGGCTCTCCCCTCTGTACTTAGCAGGCTGGAACAGGCTTGTTCACATGTGGTGGCAGGATTCTAAGACTGAGAAGAAGCATGTAAAACCTCTTGAGATCTGGGCTTGGAATTTGCCAAGTCCCTTCTGCCCAATTATATTGACCAAACAAGTCATTAGTTCAACCCAAAGTCAAGGGGTGGAGAAATAGATATCACTTTTCAATGAGCAGTGCTGCATAGTCACATTGTAAAAGCATGTGTAATAAGAGTCTGACTCATATTTTTATGTTCAACTGCCGGCAGCATTTAATCCTCACTCCTCCCTCTTTCCCCTCTGCCCCACATCTGGGTAACTTGGTAAGAAAGCTTTGGTGCATCTTCCTTTGGAGCCAGTGGGAAGTTCAAACCACTCAAGCCCCTGCCCATGCAGGAACCTTTACCCCAGCAGCACCTCCTGACTATCATAAAACCCCAAGGCAGATCCCTTTCTTGCTCTCTCAAGCCATGTTTGAATCAACATGGTAGTATGCTCTCCTCTTCCCTAATATTGTTATTATCCAAGTGTTACATCTTTTGGTACCCTCTTGGTATGTGTGACATCATTAGTCTTGACATCAATTTGGGGTCCATCCTGAGTGGTACAAGTGTGGATACAGGTTAAATGTGAAGAAACGCAGCCATTTGCATAATTTATCATAATTAACATTTGCTATAGTATATTAGTCACCAACAACCCTCCAATCTAAGTAGGTTGTAAAGAAAAAGGCATATTTCTTGCTGATGTTATATGTCTTTTTTTGTGTGGTGGGCTTCACTCTCTTCCTGTTGGCTGTGGCTGTGTCTATGGCTACTGATGTCAGTACAGTAGGTCGATAGTTGTGATTCACATGGCTCCTTTGCATGGGCCATTTAAATGCTGGAACTCAAGACGATGGAACAGCCCTCAATTGGGACATGCAGTCAGAGGAAAAGGAGCAAGAAAGCTATGGCAAAAATGCAATGGCCCTTAAAACTACTACTTGGATGTAGTATGGGTCACATCTTCTTCTATGCACTTGGCCAAAGCAAAGTGTGTATGTATTCATGATCAGAGACAATGGGACAAGAATAAATATTCCTTCCACAAAAGGCATTTTAATCACATGGCAATGGGTGATGAATTTTCTTAAGGGAAAGGAAGTGGCTAATTGGAAAAATTAATATAATATACCCAGAAATTTAAAACATTTTCTTTAGTTTTTGACCTGCTAATTTTCTATCTAGGAATTAAATCTAACCAAACAAATTGTTGGAAAAAAATGGATTTATGAGGAGAGTCATCACAGCCTTGTGCAAGATACACTCCCATCAAAGGGAATTTGTTAAAATGTTATGATACACTAGTGGCCCGGTGCATGAAATTTGTGCATGGGGGGTGTGTCCCTCAGCCCAGCGTGCACCCTCTCCAATCTCGGACCCTTTGGGGGATGCCTGACTGCTGGTTTAGGCCCTATCTCACAATTCGGGACCGCTGGACCTCCGGCTGGGGGGCCTCTGGGTTGGGCGGCACCGCGGGCCTGCGCATGCCCCCGCCGGTGGCCGATTCCACCGGGGTCCACTCCCAGGCCAGGCGGCGTGGCGTGCCTGCTCGTGACCCTCGGCCGGGCGGCCTCTGGTCTGGGCAGTGCCGTGGGTCTGTGCATGCCTCCGCCGGTGGCCGCTCCCGGGCTGCGCCTGACCAGTAGTGACTATTACATTCCTGGACTGGTCGTGACTGTTACGGCGTCCGGGCTAATAGCATATCCCTCTATTATTATATAGGATTATTATTCTACACTACTATTTATCCATTAGAATAGTATAGAAGAACACTTAATAATATAGAAAAATGTTCATGATATTGTTATGGTAAAAGTTAATATAGAGATTATATACCAAAAAGCCTTATTCACTTTCAGAAAGTTTTAGTTGTAGTTAAAAAATACGCATATAAATCATTTATTTTTAAGGAAAAATTATTTATACAGCTATGTATTGGGGAAAATACCAGAAGGAAACACATTTAAACATTTATAGAAATATCTCTTTTTATTTATTAAGATCATAAAAGAACATGTAGCCTTTGCAGTATAAAAAGTGAGTGATGAAAACTTGGATATCTTTGATGTAAAGAAATATAGAAATGCAAGGTTTTATTTATGAACACAAAGGGATGATAGAGTATGGAGCATCCAGGGTCTGCACAGGTTATATTTGACACCCAGGTTATGATCTTCTGAGAGTGTGGTTCATGGATTGGTGATTTTTCTTCTCAGTTCACACTGATTTGGGGAGCACAAATCAAAATGTCCCAAAGCATGCTACTGCAATACCTCCAAATGAGAGTCTAGACAGTCAGCATCCTGTGATATGGGAAGGAATGCATCGCCATTCTAGGTCCTCGGTTTTCATAATCCAGACTGTTTCCCCGAAAAGTAGAAGAAAAGAGAAATGTGAAAATGATAAGTTTCCATTTAAGCAGAAAAAAAGTATAAAATGCACAATTTCAGTTGGTCTACCAGTGGCGATCATTGCTGAAAGAAGAAACTTCTTTTATTTAGAAAATTCTTCATGTTCTCTTTATCTCTGATTCACTTTGTCTTGTAAAGCAGGTGATTCTGTGAAATGATGGGGAGAATTTTGTTACTTGGTGTGTTTCCCTTTAAGCCTCAGAATGGCTTCTTCAAACAAAAGCTTACCTGGGGGTGTAATTTTATACTTGGAGCTGCCATGCCTGAAGCAGTGGTGTAGGAAAGAGGTTCGGTGGTTGTTGATCCTCTTCTCTCTGTTGGCCCTCATGCAGCTCCGCAGATCTGTGCCCCAGGAGAAGCCACTTTAAACCACTAATTTGAAGTATAAAGCAACACAGCTCTGCTCTTAGAAATAAATACGCATATTGTCCCTCTTACCATCAACACTTTTAAAAATAGCTCCACTAAAACACTGCGAGTTTTTATAATTGAGGAGCTTACAATTCCTACCAAGGAAATGTTTGAATTACAACATTTCCATTAAAATGATTGAGTTATCCCATTTTTCATAGGGAACATCTGTAGGAGTTAAATTTTACATGGTCTTACCTGTAATTAAGGCCATAAAAGATTTATTTAGACAGTTGCATGCAGGTTCAGCGTGCCACACACACCAGCTTTTATTTTAATATGAGCGAGGGTAATCTGCGGTGTGGTACTGTGGAACCAAAGGTTACAGAGTCCAGGTAACATGAGGAAGAGAGGACATAACTTTTTATGTATGGAAAGAGGCAGATTACCGAGGGTCTTAAGGCAGAACAAAGAAACCTTTGAGACTTACGTGATGCAGTTATTAAAGAAAGCAGTGAATGTTTAGAATTAAGCTATGTTCAAGAGAGGACAGCAGAAATGTGATTGCATTCTTTCAAGATTTTAATCTTCATGCAACCCAATTCCATGTCAATTATCTTATTCTCAAACCAATAAGCTAGTAGGGGTGCAGGCCCGTACACAATTTCTAGTGTCCAGCGCAAAATTAAAATGTGAGTAACCCTGTTCAAAAAGCAGAAAAAAAGTTCTGTTAAAGGTACTAACATGAAGTTTTTGTGTTCCTTTCATGACTTCTCTCTGGCTTATTATGATAAATTTTATTTGTTATTTCATGTTGTTCGAAGTAAAGGAAAATTAAACATTTAAATTAGCATGAATTTCACTGTTCATCTTTATTTTGTGCAATACCAGTTTTTTTTTTAATTGAATTTATTAGGGTGATATTGGTTAATAAAAACCATACAAGTTTCAAGTGTACAACTCAATAAAACATCATCTGTATACAATATCGTGCACTTACCACCAAAGTCAAGTCCCCACTTATCCCCCCCTTTGCCATCTTCTACCGCCCCCCAATCCTCTTTCCCTCTGGCTATCACCATACTATTGTCCGGTCTATGTGTCATATAGATATTTCTGTGTTGCTGGTGGAAGTGGGGTTCTTTCAGTGTTAGAAGGAAAAGCATTTTCGGGGACCCACAAGGGAGGATGAGATCTGGTGGTAATCAATAACAGTTTTTTTTTTCACCCAGCTGCCCAAGGCCCCTCCCTTCTGACATCTCTCAATGCATTTCACTCTTATGAGGAATCATCCAAATTACACAATTCATATTTTATAGCTCATACATGCATATATATTTTATTCATACCAGAACAGTGGAAACACTACCCCAAACTCACTCAACTGTTTCTATATCACTTTTTGATATGCACACATTCTACCAATAGCCTCTACCTTCAGCTTTCTGATAAGTAAGGAATTATAGAAAGAAAAAGGTACTATGGAGTATCCTATCTTTCTCCGTCCTTTTATATAATCATTTTCAGCATAAGTAATTGGTTAACACAGGGAAGTAACAGAAGTAAAAAAAGGACAGGATGGCATCCCTTCGTCTTTTTTATTTCTTAGAATTCTATCACCTTCTTTCAGCAATTGAAATAAGTGCTGGTTTCATGGGTAGCATGGGCTCTCAGGGCTTGACATCCCCACTTAGTCATGAAGACAACATGGTTATCTTGGGCTCTCTTTGAGTCTTGTTGAACTCCCACACATCTTGAGTCCACCAGAATTTTATGCTCAGGGGTGTCTTGAATGCTATTTGCAAATAGCAAAGTGTCTAAGTAATAATTACCTAGCTAATTATTATTACTACCAGAGGCCCAGTGCACAAAATTCGTGCACTTGGTGGGGCAGTCCCTCAGCCCAGCCTGTGCCCTCTTGCAGTCTGGGAGCCCACTCCTCTGGGAGTGGCAGGGGCAAGGGAATTTTCTCCAACTTCGTTTAGAAAGATACTAATCCAGCTCTAGCTGGTTTGGCTCAATGGATAGAGCGTTGGCCTGTGGACTGAAGGGTCAAGGACACATGCCCAGGTTGCGGGCTTGATCCCCAGTAGGGCTTGTAGGAGGCAGCTGATCAATGATTCTCTCTCATCATTGATGTTTCTCTCTCTCTCTCCCTCTCCCTTCCTCTCTGAAATCAATTAAAAAATTATATATATATATATATATATATATATATATATATATATATATAAAAGACACTAATCTGGAGCTCTCATGACCCAATCACCTCCCAAAGTCCCCACCTCCTAATACCATCACCTTGAGGGTGAGGGTTTCACCCCCAAGATGAATTTAAGGGGGACCACCACAGTGATAGAATTACTTTACCTTGGGTTAGCTATGTCCTCATATACTTTTCATGTTGGACTTGTCCTTGCTTTCTGTTTTTTCTCTGCTTAGCACTATTTTGTTCATGTCCAGGGTTTCTCATTCTGGGTGAATTATTGGTCAAAGAAGAGAGCAGAATCAGTAGAAGTTGGTAGATACAGCTTGCCACTTCCCATCTCCATTCTGCTTAGCATTCTACTATCAACTAGAGAACATGATGTTCTAGAAATGGGGCTCTAACAGCTGTATTTAAGCTTTTTGTTTTCGTAATAGCTTCATGAGGAAAAAAATAAACAAACAAGTGCTGGTGAGGATGTGGAGAAGAGGGAACCCTCGTACACTGTTAGTAGGATTGTAAATACTATGCTCATTGTAGTATTATTTACAGTAGGCAAGATATGGATGCAACCTAGGAGTCCATTATTAGATAAATAGATAATAGATACACAATGGAATGTTACTCAGCAATAAAAAAGAAATGAAACCTTGTCACTTGCAACAGTATGGATGGATCTAAAGGGTATTAGGCTAAGTGAAATAAGTTAGACAGAGAAAGACAAATACCACATGATTTCAGTTATATGTGGAATAAAAAAAGCACACAAATGAACAAACAAAACAGAAAACAGAACCATAGATACTGACAACAAGGTGATGGCTTCCAAAGGGGAGGGGCAAGAAGAGAGGGCGAAAAGGAAAAAAATAAAAATAAGTAAATTAAAAAAAAAAAGAATCTCACATGGGAAGATTATCTTGGATTATCTGGGTAGGTCCAATGTAATTACAAACATCCTTACAAGAGGGAGGCAGCAGTATCAGAGTGAATGAGAGAGAAGATAAAAGATGGAGGCAGATGTTAGAGTAGTGGGAAAATGCTCCACTGTTGACTGAAATGAAAGAAGGAGCCATGAGCCAAGGAGTATAGGCTGCCTCCAAGTAGATGTGTATGATGTAACGAGAAGTATTTGATCTCATGGAGTTTATAATCTACTGATGAAATAAAAAATGCACAAATAACTGCAATACAAGTCAAATTATAAGTGCCTTGAGACAGGTATAATATGACATTGGAGATTAATCTAGAACACTTGGAGAGGTAGCCTGGGAAGGTAAAGAATTTCAGGTTGAACAATTTCCATGTGCTTTATATGCTGAGGTTATTGAATTTGCTGAGAGGGAAAAAAAATTCTTGAATGGTAGAGGGTTTGTTTGAAAGAAGAGGAAAAGTGAATGATCACTGCTATAAGTCCAAAAGGTAAAGCTATTTTTAATTAATACAAAAAAAAGTAATAAAAATTCAAAAAGTGTTTTGCAAAGGATAATAATGAGGGAAAATGTGCGTGGTGAAGTATTAAAACATATAACAAGGATGCAGTGATTAAAGCATAATGGATTTGCCACATGACCAGGCTGGCTGATAGGTGGCTCCAAATACATAGTCCAGAAATAGATTTGAGTAAATATAACAAGTTAACATATGATGAGGAAGATATTAAGGCTCATAAGAGGAGGGTGGGTTTTTCAATATATGTTGAATCAACCTATTTTACAATTGTTGAAAACCAGGCCAACCTTATAAAAATAATAAAGTCTGATCTTTTCCATACTCTACATATCAAAATTTTCGAATGACCCAGAGATTTAAGTATAAAAACAAGATTAAATAAATAAAAGTGGTGAATATTTGATAACTCTTAGGGTAGGTGGTTCTTTACCAACAGGAAACAAATTCAGAACTTACAAGAAAAGACTGATAGATTTGATTCTCTCCAAAATATTTTCTGAAAGGTGGAGAGTGAGAGAGATGGAAGGACATTCACTAAAATGTTAATAGCCTCTGGAGACTGGGATTTTAAGTCATTTTTACTTTCATTTGTATTCTTTCCTGTATTTTTCTCAAGGAAAGGAATTCTTATGAGTAAACTAATTTTAATTTTGATAAAAGATAAATTAAAAGGTGTTCATTATTTGGAGGTGTTTGGAATGCCAGAATTTGAGGTCATTAGTTGGCACTGCTTTGGCAGCCTCTGCGTTAAAGCGGGAAAATGAGTTGTGAAATATACTAAATATTATGGATGAGTAAAGTGGGTAGGTGGTATATATGGGCTTTTAAGATGCTGGTGAGAACCTGGTTAAATGGACTATCTGTGAACTTCAGGGCAGCGTAGGAGACAAAGCAATGCAGAGAGACAATTGACTGGGGATCCAGGGAGAGGAGGAAATAGAGCCTGTGAGGGCAAAGGACAATAGAATTATTAGGATGGACCCGAGTTCTGGATTTCAGAAATTAAAAAATTCAGAGCGATGGTCATATACAAGGCATAAATGTTTCTTATAAGGAGTAGAAGTAGGTTAGAAGTAATGTAATTTGAGTGGTCCTGCGTAAAAATTGTTACCCAATATTTTTATAGAAAGGGATCTTTGAGGAAAAAAACTAAGAATGCTTTTAAATGTGTAAAGAATTGGAACACTATGATTTGCACATTATTTGTTAATACCAATGGTATAATTATCTTAAAGAGGTAATGATCTAAACCATTACACAAAACCTATATTTAGACAATTTGTACAGATTGCATTCTGTTCTTTAATCTTGCCTTCTACTATCTCCTTTCTATTTTCTATTTCTTAAATAGCATTTAACATTGCTTCTGGACTCATTGCAATATTGCTTTCTTTGCAGAAACATCTGTGCAGTTTAAAAAAAATAAAGTTATTCAGTCTTGGCATGTGTTCAATGTATTTTAAATTGATTAGTTTTAGTGTGATCAGCACTATCCCTCGTATTAGATGGCCTCTATGATTTATATTAGTTGAAATACAGTTCTATGATATAATAAAAGATCCACTGAAATAAATCTGAATTGAATTATTGAATTTGTTTATACATCTACAGTAGAGAAGAGTACAAATGAATCTTACAAAAATTAACAACCTTTCTCTGTTGATGGTTCACCATGTCCGCCAACCCCTCATAAAACTCAGCTTTTATATCTTAGAGATCCTTATCTTCTAATGTTGGCTTTCATTACATTTTATATGATTGCCTATTTACAACCCACTTTCAACTATTATCCTCTGTTGAAGGTGAAAAGTCAGTCTTATTATCTTCTTTTGTACATATAATGAAATTGAAGCTCAGCGAGGTTAACAGATTAGCTAAAGGATACACAGAAAATAATAAGTAATTATGGGCTTAGAGTTAAAAGTGCAAGACAAGTTTATTCCACAGAACTACATTTTGAAAATGCATTGCATGTAAATGTAAATATACTTTTCCCTAATCCAGCTGAGTCAACATGTTTAATGAATGGTTAGATAAAGAATAAGCCACAGACCTCTAAAGGCAAATAGTTTTATTGAAATAATTTCTTCAGTTTTATGAGGAGTAAATTCTAATTCTTAATAGCAAAATAGTTTTTACTTGGAATTTTTTTCTCTTTTAAATTTAATGATAATTGAGACTTACCATAGTCTGTGAAAATTTGAACCAACTCGTTGGAACAACGTAGGCAATGTTCTAAATTTTCTATTCAAAGTTTTCTATTAATATCTCCTAATAAACTTGAATCAGAGAAGGGCTTTCTATTAGAAAATTTTCTCATACTTGAGGTTCTTAAAATGCCACTAGTAGGCTTCACAGTATTGTTCCATCTCACTTTTGTTTGCAAATTATTTTCAACTTGTACATCTAAATTGCTAAGACACACTGTGATGTTCACTGTTATTGGCTGAATTACTAGTATGTCCCCCCAAATTCATATGTTGAAGTCCTATCCCCCAGTACCTCAGGATGTAACTACATTTGGAGAAAGAACCTTGAAAGATGTAATGATATCAGTTGGGTGGGCATTAATCTATGTGACTATATTTGGAGATCGGGCCTTCAAAGAAGTGATTGGGTTAAAATGAGGCCAATAGGGAGGGTGGACCATAATCTAATATAAGTAGTGTATTTAGAGGAAAGAAAAGAGACACTAGGGTTGCATGTGCAGAGAGGTAAGGCCATGTGAGGACACAGTGAGAAGGTGGGCATCTGAAATCCAAGGAGAGAGGCTTCAGGAGAAACCAAACCTACCTACACCTTGATGTTGGACTTCCAGCCTTCAGAACTGTGAGAAAGGAATTTCTGCTGGTTAAGCCACCCAGTCTATGGAGTTTTGTTATGGAAGCCATAGTTGACTAATACATTCACTAACAGATGATGTTTCTCCTCCCAATCCTATATAATAAAAGGCTAATATGCTAAGTGTCTGGTCGTCCAGTTGGCCGTTCAACCAATCAAAGCGTACTATGCTGATGATATGCTAAGGTCACTCAACTGCTTGCTATGACATGCACTGACCACCAGGGGGCAGACACTCCAACCTGTAGGTGAGCTTGCTGCTGGTGTCTGGCCAATCGGGACTGAGCGAGATGGGCTGGACATGTCCTGGAGCTCTCCCACAATCTCTCCCCAGCTGGCCAACCTCCCTCGCCCCTCCCCGACCCCAATCATGCACCCGTGGGGTCCCTTGGCCTGGCCTGTGCCCTCTTGCAATCCGGGACCCCTTGGGGGATGTTGTAGAGCTGGTTTCAGCTTGATCCCACAGGCCAGGCCGAGGGACCCCACTGGTGCATGAATCCGTGCCCCAGGCCTCTAGTATTCCATAAGATTGAAACACCAGTTTCTGTTACTGAATCAGTGCTTTCACTGCTCTAATGCAAATGGAAGGCTGGATTTCCTGGACTCCTTGTTTATTGAGGGCCGATGTTACTAGTTCTGGAGCATTTAATTGTTGGTGCAAGAACCTCCAGAATTCCCTCTGCCCAGGTGATTGTGGAAACATCAGGTAGGGTTGCTCCCTGACTGACTGTATACTTTTGAATGTGTACTTTCACTCTGTGAAGCCTCTAAGTTTGGGAAGGGGAAGGTCATTGTTTGCCACCACACATTCACCATTTAATTTATCCTTTCTGATACCACTGTGCATGATATTAGTTAAAAATGAGTGACAGCTAATATTTTCCTGCAGTTAAAGAAGACATAAAAAAAAAAAATCCAAGTATCAGCTTGTGGATACATGACCTGCAAAATCATTCCAATATCTTGTTTATGCAAATCGTTGAAGCCACAGATAATTTAATCATCCCTATTCATCTCCGTGGAACAAAGTTAAAAGTATTTTATTTATATCAGGGGAAGACTATTTGGGTGATTAAAGGCCTAGAGCTGGCAAATGTGACTCTTCACTGTTTATAGAACAGCGTTGGCTAGGTTCCTAAACATCACCATTTATAAAATCATAAAAACCCCCGATTCAACATGAAACAAAGCCAAAGTTCATTTGCTCAGTTTTGCTGCTGTAATTGAAACCACTTAGGGTTGTTTATTGTTTTAAGACCAGAAACAATAAAGATAGCATAAACAAGAAACTGACCCAGTGTGATGCTATCAGATGAATCAAAGGAAAACAGCGAAGTTTTTACATACACAGTTGAGCTCATTCTCTTCCTGACCGTGGTGAAGATGCCAGCATGAAGCTTTATATTATCTTTTTTTGAAACTGGGGATGAGGTAAAGGGCAAGTCCATGGTGATTATAAAAATAGCTCTATCTCAGCATGTTTCTCTTCTCTTCTTTTTAATGTATACACTAAAACATGAATCTGATTAGGGAGAAAAAGAAGGCTAATATTTTTGTACAGCCAGTCATTCTGTACTTTATGAAGAAAAGACAAACTGTTTTCCCCTTTATTAGAAAAAATGTTGGTTAAGGAATTTGCATGTGCCTGACATAAAGACTATACATATTAAGCAAACATAACAAATATGAAAAGTTAAAATAAAGTGAACAGGTTCCCCAATGTTCAAAGTATTAGGAGACAATAATAGCAAACTGGAGCAGGGCTCATAAACTGAGAAGGCAATAGAGAGCCACTGAATGGTTATTAGTTGTTCAAAGAAGACATTGGGCCATTCTACTGGCTTTTTAAAAAAATTGATTGTAATCTTTATTGTTGAAAGTACTACATTGTTCCCCTCTTACCCCCCCCCATTGACCTCTTCCAGCCAGCCCCCGCCCCACCCCAGGCCCTTACCAACCCATTGTCTGTGTCCAAGGGTTATGCATATATACGCAAGTTCATTGGTTGATCTCTTCCCACTCACCCTCCCCTTCCTCTCCTCATTCCATTGGTTTTGTTTTCAATATTTGTGTAGTTAGATTTTCAGACTCAGATCTCTTGATACATGTGAATGAGGCTCAGATGAGAGAAATAGGATGGTGGAAGGGAGAGTTGTCTTAGGGTCACCGCCTCTAAAAGATTGCAGAAGGTATTCACTTAGACACCCAGATGCTTTGAATATGCTACTTGGATAGAGCCATTAGCTGAATTCATGGAGAGCCAACCTTAGACAGGTATGAGGGCATCTGTAGTTAGATTCAGGAGAGAGGAGACCAGAGGTTCCCCCAGCTGTGACTTCAGGTGGGGAGGTAGCCAGCTGTGTGGGGTCCTGACCAGAGGAGTCACACAATTTTAGCCAACGGTGAAGGCCCTACCGACAGTGAAGTGACCACGTGCTCCTCCCCCATCTCAACACACTGTTTCTTTCTTTTTTAAAAAAATATATTTTTATTGATTTCAGAGAGGAAGTGAGAGGGAGAGAGAGATAGAAACATCAGTGATGAGAGAGAATCATTGATTGGTTGCCTCCTGCACGCCCCCCACGGGGGATTGAGCCCACAACCCAGGCATGTGCCCTTTACCGGAATCAAACTCGGGACCCTTCAGTCTGTAGGCCGATGCTCTATCCACTGAGCCAAACCAGCTAGGGCTCAACACACTGTTTCTTTATTTTTGGTGTTCAAAGAGTAAGGTTGGGGAAATTACTGAAAGTCTATAATTCAGAGACTGGGTTTACCGGAAAGAGAGTGTTTTATAACAGAAGAGAGTAAGATAATTATCTGCATGATGATGATGATGTAATTTTCCCCTGTTACCAAGGAGTAGGTGGACTCCTGGATGATAGGTTCAGATCCATTATATAAATGAAAGAAGCAACCAACTTTTGCACAACTGGAGTTGTATTGTGTACATTATTGCTCCTTCTAAAAATACTTTTTAATATTTTCAATAAGTAAGGTACAGTATTAGGCTAGTGATTTTATTCATTAGTCATGTTATTTTAAGAAAGTTTTATTATTAACTTTTTCAGTACACAATTTATTATGGCAGTAGATTGATTGTTTTATGGCTTTAATTTTTATAAGTACATATGTTTACTCAGGTTTAATTTTAGGTAAAAAGTTTAATTTGCCATCTCTATTTGGGAATATGTCAGGTCTGTAGTGGTTTTATCAGTGTTAAATGTTTTCAATCATTTTTTTAAAATATATTTTTATTGATTTCAGAGAGGAAGGAAGAGGGAGAGAGATAGAAACATCAATGATGAGAGATAATTATTGATCGGCTGCCTCCTGCACACCCCACACTGGAGATCGAGTCTGCAACCAGGGCATGTGCCCTGCATGGGAATCGAAGTATGACCTCCTGGTTCACAGGTCGATGCTCAACCACCTAGTCATGCTGGCCAGGCAGATGGTATTAAACTTAAAAAATGATTGAAGTCCTGGTTGGTGTAGCTCTGTGGTTAGAGCGTTGGCCTGCACACCAAAGGGTCTCGAGTTTGATTCCTGGTCAAGGGCATGTACGTGTGTTGCAGGTCCTGTCCCCCACCCAGTTGGGGTGTGTGTGGGAGACAACTAATTGATGTGTCTTTCCCACATTGATGTGTCTGTCTGTCTGTCTGTCTGTCTGTCTGTCTCTCTCTCTCTTTCTCACTCCCCCTCCTTCCTCCCCTTTTCCTTTCCCTCCTTCCATCCCTTCCACTCTCTCTCTAAAAATCCTCAGGTGAAAATTAACAAAAAATAATGATTGCAGATATGGTATAACCCAGAGCATACTCTACAATTCAGAGTAAACCATTTAAAAAGTGAATATTTTTTTAACCTATTGATAAATGTTAATTGTAGAAAATCAAAGAGTAGAGGTGTCCACTTTCAGGCAAGCAAAATATATGCAAGTGTCCAATTTATCTTGTTACCTAACTTTCACTTATTATTATTTTTTTTAATGGCAATAGGATATACATAAAAGGTTAACTGATAATAGCTAAAACATAACTCTCCTTGGGAATACTTGTATTGTAAAGGGAGTAAAAATATCTCAAGAAGCCCACAAAATGACAGAGAATGGCAGATTGATTTGTATTTCGAGTTGGGATTAAATAGTAAGAGAAGATAGAAAGTATACTGAATTGTATGTCACAGCATCGGAAAAAGTCATTTAAATGTACTTTCTCCTCACTCTGATTTGACTTTTGTTTTTCTATAAATATGCTCCTATGGTGACTAAAGGAAATAATAATTCACATTTAACGTGAAAGGCCAGCAGTGACTGAGAGGCAATGTAGTATGGTGGTTAAGACATAGTCTCTAGACCCAGAGGCCTGAATTCCAATCTTAGTTTTGCTACTTCTGAGACGAGTGACCTTAGGCACACTACTGAACCTTCCCATGCTCTTCATCAAAATTGCTAAAATACAAGGCTGAGTCACGTAGAGCTGTTGTAAGGATTAAATGGGCTGATAAATGTTAACAGACCAGCATAGTGATGGCACAGGGTCAACTAGTATTGGGGCATCTAATCACTTCAGATTTGTAAACAATCTGGGAGGAGAATTCGGAGAAGAGAAATTGAAATAATTCACACCATAGAAGAATTAATCTTATGAGGGAAAAGAAAGGGTATAAAATTTGTCTTGGCTGGCAAAAGGACAAGGAAGGGAACATAATAACCACCTACGGGTCTTAAAAAGATGCAAGTAGCAAAGAGACTTATTTAACCTGGCAAGAAGGAGTACACTGTAATTAATAAGACTAAGTCTAGAAAGAAAAACATGTTGACTAAACATCAGGAAAGCGAAAAAGAGACACTTCTTCAAAATGAGAACGATGTAATTGTGGGAAGCCTCCCACGGAAGGTGAGCGAAGCCTTTCTCATGAAAGCATTTCTCACGCTCCAGTGTGTGAGATCCTGTAAAAGGTCACTGTCCTGTTCCATTTGGAAGGCAAACTAGAGAGCTTCCAACATGCCACATATAAACCCAGTCTTCTTTCTTTCTCTTCTGTCAGAGCGAAAATGGTTTATCAGCAGGAGTTTCAGACTTTTGTGTTATTATTTTTTTTTATATCTGCAGGATCCAAATATTCAGTCCATGGCAGGAACAGACACGCTTAACTAAAGTAAAAAATGAAAATGGAAATGCATTCTCTTCCTAGACAATATTACAATAACTCCGGTTTCAGAGGCCACGAGAAAGCCGGATCACCACCCTTTGTTCCCGAATGTTGCTGTGGGTCTCATCCCTCTGGGCCGGCTGGCAGCCTGACCTGCCTTCACACAGACAGGACATTTTGTTCGCCTGCCTAAGTTTATGGTAAACCTGTACAATGGGAGAGATCACACTTTCTTCTTGGATACTTACTATTCTTTTATATCGTTAGAAAAGGTGAAGCTAAACTTCCATGCCACATGAGAAATTCAATAAGCAAAACCAGAGACCCAAGTCAATTTATATATATGGTTTCTAGAAAATGAGAACAATGGAAAACATATTTCCAATAAGCAGTGTATCGGGTGTAAAGCAAAAAATAAAAGCAAATGGCAGACCAAATTGAAAATGGAATAGAGCACACCTTACATGCTCTACTAATTTTTAAAGGTGATTTGATTACCTCTTTGGAGGTATCCATAAGGACTTGCCTCTAATATGCAGGGAGAAAAATATTTTAGATTTGTTTGCTTTTCTTCCTAGAGTTGACTAGATAGAGATTCTAGCAAAGGCATTGTAAGCCAATGGTCAGCTTGGAACCATGGAAATAAAAAGCTGATGGCAGATTATTGATCTTTAGATGGTTTAGTTTAGTGCAGTTGAATAGTAACAGTTATTATTAAACACACACAGAACTTTTTAATTTCCAAGTGATTTCATATGTTTTTTCATTAGATCCATTTTGTTTTTTTAAATTTATTTTTATTTATTAAAAAATAGATTTTTTATTGATTTCAGAGAGGACGAGAGAGGGAGAGAGAGATAGAAACATCAATGATGAGACAGAATAATTGATTGGCTGCCTCCTGCACACCCCCCACTGGGGATATAGCTGAAACACTGGCATGTGCCCTAACGGGAATCAAACTGTGATCTCCTGGTTCATAGGTTGATGCTCAACCACTGAGCAGTGCAGGCCGAGCTAGATCCATTTTGATTTATCACATTAAGAGATCAGTCAGAAAAGGAGGTTCAATCATGGTTAAGAAATGTATAGATAGACTGTTTTGTTTGCTCCTGGTTTTAATATACAGGTATTTCTATGTTCCGAAAAATCACAAAAATTTCCAAAGAAGAGGAATATTAGCAATTTCACGAGTCATGTTTCTTTTAATGCTTGTATTCTCAAAGCTAACTCATTTTCACACTTGAAACTGCAGGTCAAAGGATACTATTTTATATTTATAAATCTTGACTTCACACTACACGCCGGAGTTCTCAAATATTTATGCATACTAAAATCTGGTCAGAACCAAAGCCTTAATTATACATTATTATGAATAAAACCATCTGATGTCTACACAAAATAAAATTACTCTTTTTGAAATTGATCTTAGTTATGCCATGGCTTTATGCATGAAAATGAAAACAAAAACCCAATCTGATATGACTGAATCTAGTTTAGGTGGAGTTCTACTTGGTAATTAAAAACAAACTATGAGTTTTAATAATATTAATAATACTGAAGGTAAGATATTATTAGTTCATCCACATAATTATTTGAAGATAATGATATGTATTTTGTGTTGGATTTAAAAAAATATTTTTTATTGGTTTCAGAAAGGAAGGGAGAAGGAGAAAGATATAGAAACATCAATGATGAGAGAGAATAATTGATTGGCTGCCTCCTGCATGCTCCCTACTGGGGATCAAGCCCACAACCTGGGCATGTGCCCTTGACCAGAATCGAACCTGGGACCCTTCAGTCCGCAGGCCGATGCTCTATCCACTGAGCCAAACCAGCTAGGGCTCATGTTGGATTTTAAGCAATAAAATTGCTCGTTGGTCTTCCCTGCCACAGTTATTTCTTGTTTGGCTTTTGATTCCATTACATATGGAAGTTGCAAGATGGTCAAAGGTGATTCTGTAGCACTGGAACACTCTTCTTGCTGTAGTTAACCTATTAATTTTCTCTCTTAAATGAATGGATCCCTGGGCACCAACATTTCCTGTGTGAACACAGGGCTTCATTGAAATAGCTAATTCAAATGATGTCAAACCAGAATAGTTTTGTTCTTTTTCTTAAGCAGTCCAGTGTTAATAATCCCTCCCAGGACCAGCCACTGACAGCACAGATCTTGTCTCCCTGCAGTAACTGGGGGCAGCGAAAGGTGTGATGGCATCCCAAGCAGGGAGGGACTCGCTCCCGGCATCTGCCTGGTGGTGGGAGTCGGAGCAGCTCTACCGTGAAGTGCCATTTGGTCTGAGTCTTGACGGAAGAGGGGAACTTAGTTCTGCAGGAGCACAAAGAGGGAAAAGAACACCAAGTGGAAAGGCATAAACGGGGATGTGGGAGACAGCAGAGTGTTTTGGACCCTGCATTGTCAAATAAGTAATTTCATGAGCTCCAGGCACAAGCGGTGGATCCATGTAGTGTGTAGATTTGTGCTGGCTTTTGGGTCAGTGGGTCACAGCAGAGTAGCAGTCCATTGGAATCAGAATTTAATTTAAAGAAATATATGTAGATATTATCCTGTATAGAATTTACAGGTATAGTAGTCTAAAGCAGGGAACTCTGGGCACTAAAATGTCATATATATAAAATTATATAGGTATTATATTATACTGGGCACGGGGGACCCAGTACCCTCAAATATCTTGCAGTCTGCCAGCCACAAACTGCCTCCTGCACACATTGGGCCCCCCTGTGTGTCCTGCCAGCATGGATAAGTGCATTCACAGAAGAAAAGCAACAGGAGTTGGTACAAAACCATCCCAATTTGGAGGAAATCAAATAACAAACACCTTATTTCGATAGCTGCCTGGCAGCCATCAAACTTTTCATGTTCACTTTTCATGTGAAGAATGGCTCATTAGAGTGACGCACCTAATTAATACATTATATTACAAAACTCCTTCAAGCCTGACTTGTGTCCATGCGTTTTCAATTCTTTTCCTGGAGCAGCTTTACTTGGGCCATCGTGGTTCTTGTCCCACACGATGCGGTAGAAGGGCAGTGAACCAGGTCTGATTCTAATTCTGTTACTTTCTAGACATCGATCGGCATGGGAGGTCACTGAGTCTCATTTTCCCCATTGGTAAAGGCCACGCCCCTATCTTCTGCCTCTTAGAGTTTTGAGGATAAAATGATTGATGTAAAGGGTTATGTGAGCTGCAAAAACCCCCCTACATAGAAATAATGAATTATGGTGCAGCTCAGAGGTAGGGCATTTGCTGCAAAAAAGTGGTAGTTAACTATAGCCATCGCCTTCATTGTGGTGGATAGACTTTTAAAAACTGAGCCTAACAGTGCCTTCCGTAGTTCCATCAGGGCGCTGAGAGAACAGCTGGACCGGATATAAAACTGTCCAGATCACGGAGAAATACTATGTGTTAATAAGTTATCTCTCTTCAAGTATTTAGATAGCATTTTGAGGGCCTTCTATTTGATTAACCTTCTCAGTGGATAAAGAATTGAGAATTACATTCTGGTACTGTATGAGGAATTTCACTTTATCAACATCTGACCGGCCTTGAGAAAATGCTGATGGTTCTGAAACAGTTTGTTGCGCAGTATGTCTGCCATCATTGAAAGCATGAGAGACCCTTATCAAATAAGAATTGATTAAACTTAGAGCTTTCCAGAAAGCCTATTAATGCAGATTAATGAGTTTCTGAGAGATTAGAGTTCAGGAGTTTTGATATAAAACATGAACCAAAATTACTAGAATGCCATGCACAGGGCAGAAGGAAGGAAAAATGATATTCAAAACTTTCTATCTGATTATCCAGTCTTTATTTAGTGCGCAGCTATTAGAATGCATACTTTAAACAATGGGGATGCTAAAGGATCATTCATATTGTTTTTAAAACTAATTTTCTAGTGCGTGTAGACACATCATTTTATTCTTCATACGAAAAGCTTTGGTTATCTTCAAATAGATTAAACTCTTTCTATATATTAAGGATTGCTACAAATTGCACTGGACTAAGAAACCAGTGCCCGTAAGTACCAGAGTTCAATTCGTTTCTACATCTGCCTCTTATTGCATTTTTTCTGGGGGAAGAAGTTACCAATTATTCAAATAATGTAGGGTAAGATTAAAGGTTTAGAATCAGATTAACAACTTCCCCAAATACTGATGATTTTTAATATGCAATTATTTAAAATTTATTGGTTACTTTAGGAAAAAAATCAATAATTCCTATAATATTAAGTAAATATATTTATGCATATAAAATATATTTCCATGAATTCAGGTTTTCTTTTAGGGCATTTAAGAGGATTTAACATTATTTCCATTAAGTTCCTATAAATATCTTGTTAGGTTAATCCCAAAATGCTTTGCAGTCTGCATTGCTGTTGTAAATGGCATCTTTTTAAAAAGCATCCTTTCTCACTGCTTATTTTGCTGGTGTGGAGCAGGATTTCTCAACAGCCTTTCTATGGATATTTTGGGGTGGATGGTTTTTTAAAAAAAAAAAAAAATATATATATATATATATATATATATATATATATATATATATATTGATTGATTGATTTCAGAGAGGAAAGGAGAGGGAGAGAGAGATAGAAACATCAATGATGAGAATCATTGATCGACTGCCTCCTGCATGCCCTCTACTGGGGATCCAGCCTGCAACCCAGCATGTGCCCTGACCAGGAATCGAACCATAACCTCCTGGTTCATAGGTCGATGCTCAACCACTGAACCACGCTGGCTGGGCTGGTTTCAGTTTTCTAAAAGTCCCCCCCCCCCATAATCATAAATAGGCATTGAATGTTCTATAATTTTTTTTGTACTTGTTCAGAAGATTGTATATATATTTTTCTTTTTTTTAAAATATATTTTTATTGATTTTTACAGAGGGGAAGGGAGAGGGATAGAGAGTTAGAAACATCGATGAGAGAGAAACATCGATCAGCTGCCTCCTGCACACGCCCTACTGGGGATGTGCCCGCAACCAAGGTACATGCCCTTGACCGGAATCGAACCTGGGACCCTTCAGTTGGCAGGCCGACACTCTATCCACTGAGCCAAACCGGTTAGGGCTGTATATATTTTTTTCATTCTTATGATAAATTGCATGTATGGGACTAAATCATCCTTGCACTATTGGAAAAATTTCTACCTCAGTATCATTATATCTCTTTATGTATATCTATATCTTTGTATATTAAATTTTGTGGACTTGGATTAACTTTTATATTATGTCCTACTCCACATGCAGTTGAAATATTAAAATTATGCCAACTTCATCCATGAGTTGACAAATTTATTTTCCTATATTCTTGGAAAAAGCTTATTAAATAGGTATTACTTATCTTATCTATTTATTTTTCCTCTAATGGCTTATTGTCTCTCTTGGTATTTGTATAGCTCAGATATTTTCTCATCACTCCTCCCCTCAAGTTTCTTTGAATTATCCACACAGTCCCTAGAGAAGTGTATCTGGTTGGGATGTGGGGACTGGATAGCCAGGCCACAGATTGTGCTCTTTCAGGTAATCTTAGCGTGTTTGGGACATGTGTAGGGCAAAGAGCCTACAATATAGCAAGCTGGGCTCAGCTGGTCCTCTTGGTCCATCTAAGCACCTCTGGTGTGGAGAGCATAGTGGGGTTAACAGTTCTGCTGACTTTTTCCTTGGTGATCACTTCTTGAGGTTCATGGCATAGAGATATTTCCCTTTATTTCATTGTATAAACATTTCACTATTTCTGATTTATTTCCTCAAGTGACAGGCAGGGAGGTTCTAGAATTTTGATTCATTTCATAATTTGCTCAAGAGGCTTATTTATTTATTTGTATTGTTGTGAGGAGGGGCAGTTACCAGATACATTTTTAAAAATGCCTATTGGTACTAATATGGCTTTTCAGGCCATGGGACTAGATCAGGGTCATGCCCAGACTCAGCTTCTGAGTTCCTTTCAATTTCTAAAAGTGATAAACGCTACCTTAGCCATGATTTCCTCTTCTCCTGCCATACCCTGCCCAGCACCCTCTCCCTGTCATCTCTGCTCAGATATGGGGCTAACTAGAATCCTTCATTGACTTTCAAAGGAGACTTTTCATTCCACTTCCCATACCATATGTCTCTAAAGGTCCAGGCAGAATATCTAACTCTCTACCTACCACATGAAAGAACCAGGCACTGTGTTGTAGCCGCTTTTGGTGGCAGGAGCTAATAGAAACTTCAGCACTAGGTTGATAGATTATTGTCAAATATTCAAAATCAGGAAGTAAATGCAAAGTAGATGATAGATAAACATCCAGTGACAGACATTACTAATAAATGGACAATTAGCTAAAACATGGCACTCATTTTCTTGACTTTTTCCAAAGCAAACAAATTTGGGGTGGGGGGTGGGGGGAACCTCTTATATCAATTAGTTTCCAGTTCAAGAGCATCTAAAAAAAGATATGTATGTTTTGTTTTTGCTTTTAAATTTGTATTTATTTATTTTAAGAGGAGATTGAGGGACATTGCTCTGGTTCAATACATAGTACACAGTCTTAGCAAAAGTTCTAGAAATCCACCTGGCTGGTTCTGACCTTCAGAGAAGTAGGATTGAAAGTGTGGAGCTTAGGCCAGCTGGCATGGCTCAGTGGTTGAGTGTCCACCGATGAACCAGGAGGTTGTAGTTTGCTTCCTGGTCAAGGGCACATGCCCAGGTTGTGGGCTCGATCCCCAGTAGGGGGCATGTGGGAGGCAGTCGATCAGTGATTCTCTCCCATCAATGATTTCTCTCCTTGTCTCTTCCTCTCTGAAATCAATGAAATACATTAAAAAAACAAGAAAAAACAAAAACAAACAAAAACAAGTATGGAGCATGAAACATACATTCCTCCTGCTTCATCCTTGCACTGCATTTTGCAGAATATTTTTATGAAGCAGTGGCAGCAATGGTTGTGGCTTCGGTTTGGAGCGTATTCCTCTCCCCATAGCTGTGTTACATGCTTCTAAAATCTATGTAAATACAACGATCTAGCTGTAGCAAAGCTGTTTCAAAAGCAGCTTAATTCCCACCCTTCAATTATCTTTTCCACCCCACTACTTCCTATATTTAAGTTCTAGGGTGGCCGACATTTTTTTACATAGGATGGTGAGATCTGATGGTCCCTAAATCTGTGGTGGAGTTTATTGAATTTGTATTACTGCTGAAGCAGGAACAGTTTCAGAATTTAAGGAAAGTATGGTTTCTTCTATACAATAATTGAAATAGGTGACTCTACAAGTCTCAATGCGAGTCATAGTGTCTAAGAAATTGCTAGACATTAAAAATTTCCTCTGTCTCCTGGACATTATTATCTTATTGAGTAGCAACGATGAATTTTGCAGATAAGTCATGTATCTAGTTGGTCACTGCTTCCTTTCCTACCTTAGTGGATACATGTATGCCATTTTTACTTCCTAAATATTTATTATAATGTATGTATTATATAATATATGTATCAACTCCTGATTCCTCTCGTCTACATCTTCCAGTCTCTCATTTCTTTGGGTAATTTAGTCACACTTCTTCCTAAATCCTTGGGGTTTCCTGTGAATAGGGGAGGAGAGAAAGGAGTAAGTTTAAAGTAAAACTGACAATTACTTCTATTCAGCCACCAATAGTAGGAAAAGAGAGGAAAGAATATTTGAACACTCAGAGTGAGACTGAGAACAGAGAAGAGACTGCATTTTTGTGTGTGTTCTGTTTGTGTCCTTCACAACCATCAAGTGATCTGAAACTTTCTGTTTAGAAAGAATGTACTCTCTCAAGACCAGGAAAGGGACACAAAGGCCCATAGTCTAGTAAAATACAGGAACAGATGGAAATTTCTTTTACTTAATTGGATTTACAGGCTCTGAGGGAGGGAGAAAAGTAATTTGAAGGAGGTCAACTTGGGAGGATATCAGTTTCATGGTTAGGGGGAATGAATTTACCAGGTAAGATGCATAATAAATATAAGAAATATACCCTGAGAAATACTATCTAGTGTCAGTAACATCGGTTATGTAATGTAGAATTCAAGAGGAACAAAAAAAATCCCTTGAATTCAGGAGTCTTTCTTGTTTGAGATTCTGTTCTTTAAATGTGTGAAGTTATGGTTCAGATGGGATTTGTGATAGCATAAAGTGTGTACCATACAAGGAAGCATCTACTTAGGGTGATAGATTATGATTTAACTTGAAGATTATGAATCCTACAATTCTATAGCCAATTTCGCTCTCTCTTATAATCTGTTTGTGGAAACCATATTATAAATAAAAAAAACAATCGCATTTGTCTTGGAATGGCAGAGGTGGATATTATGACTTAGAGTCCCGTTCTTTACCAATAAATTGCTTTGTTCCTTTGGACAGGCTAATTGTGAATTCCTTTTAATTTCTCATCTGTAAAATCTGAGATCCGAATTCATCTTACATACAAATCTTAGAAACCTAACGACGAAATGGTTCTTGCAGTGCTCTTGAGGTTTGGGGTGAGAATTATCTGCTCATTATCATGGAATCATTAAAAATTATACAGGAGGGTAAGAATTTAATTCCACCCTCTACATGTATTAGTACCTAACACCTTTATGGGGTCATTTTAGGATTTACCTTGAGAACCTTTTTGATTCTAGGTGGTAGTAAAGCATATTTCCCCAATTCATTCTTTTGGCATTTTAATTTTAAAAGTCAGATTTTCAAGTGAAAATTCTTGACACAAAGTTTCAAAATTGAATGCTTGACATAATAGCTATCTCACAAAAGGAAGTAGAATACTTATTTATAATGCTAACTTCAGAGATAGTTCAAAGTACAGTAACCATCTTTAATCCATTATTGGTTAGAAATGAATGGAAGCTAGTTTTTAAGATAATTGAAACTATCATCTTTACATTTTTTAAAGTGCATCTTATTTTAATCATTTTACTTTTGAAATGGGTAGAACTTTCTACATTCTATGTTGAAGCACCGTTGGCATTATTTAATTTCTTCTTGGGGACTTGCAGGTATTACTGTGATCTTAATGCAGAGATGTTCTTCTGGAAGGTTTCTTGATCTTATTTAAACGCCAGGCTCCTAAGCTTATTGCCTTGTCTGTTCTTTATCATGTTTTTTTTTGTCTCTCCCCTTGCTGTCACTCTTCCTTAGATGTTACTTCTTACTTCCTATAGTGTTCCTTCTTGTACTCTCTATTCTTTCTGATTTATCATTTCTAAACTTCTATAGACCAGGAATGCCAAAGTTAATGAAACTAGTTGAATAAGATCTACTTTTACAAAAATTTTAGACCTAAAATTCAAAATAAGAAGGATGAACTAGTAAGAAATGGATTCTTATATCTAGAAATAAAGATTAATGTGAGGGCATAAATCAGGGGATAAAATACCTTTCACAAATAACATACCAAGTTATCTGCACCAGGGGCAGCATATAAATAACCAACAAGCAAAAGAGTTTATGTTTAAGAAATACAGCAGTTGCATACACTCTGCAAATTGAGTTGTGTAGTTTCTTTTTTTTTTCTTCTTTTTTTTAATCCTCACCTGAGGATATTTTTCCTTTGATTTTTTGGGAGGGTGGAAGAGAGAGGGAAAGACAGAGAGAAACACATTGATTGGTTGCCTCCTGCACTGCCCTGACCAAGGCCCGGCTGGGGAGGAGCCTGCAACCAAGACTCACGACCTTGACCAGAATCGAACCCGGGACCCTTCGGTCCACAGGCTGACACTCTATCCACTCAGCCAAACTGGCGAGGGTGAGTTGTATAGTTGCTTATTTATCCCTTTGGGAAATGAAAAGGATAACTAGTTTCTGTCTTGTGTAAGTAGCCTGGGGTCCTCTTCAAATATAAATACAGAAGTAATGAGGAGGATCTGGGGTGAATTCACCATGAATTCATGAACAACTATTTGATGGGTGTCTGCTGTGGGTGAGGCATTACACTAAACATTAGGAATATAGCAGTGAACAAGGCAGACCTATTTCCTGCCCTCCTGAAACTTATGGCCCTTCCTGGCACTTAGAACAATGTTTATGAGTCCAACTATATGGCATCCTTAAAAAGGCAAAACTATGG
The DNA here is from genome assembly GCF_951640355.1 of Cnephaeus nilssonii. Taxonomy (NCBI): domain Eukaryota; kingdom Metazoa; phylum Chordata; class Mammalia; order Chiroptera; family Vespertilionidae; genus Cnephaeus; species Cnephaeus nilssonii. The sequence continues at coordinate 16,863,367 of NC_137074.1, forward strand.
AGAATGTAAAAATATCAGTGATTTCTAGGAATTTAGAGAGAGGAAAGGCTAACATAGGTGGAGCACAGAGGATTCTGAGGGCAGTGCAAATACTTTGTATAATAATATAATGTGGACAGATGTTGTTATACATTTGTCCAAACCCATAGAATGTGCAACACCAAGAGTGAACCCTAATGTGAACTCTGGACTTTGGGTAATTATGCTGTGTCAGTGTAGGTTGATCAATTGTAACAAATGTATCACTCTGTTAATGGAAGAGGCTATGCATGTGTGGGGCCGGCAGTATGTGGAAATCTCTGTATTTTCCTCTCAAGTTGGTTGTGAACATAAAACTACTCTAAAAGCAATAAAGTCTTTAAAAAATAGAATTAAGTTAATTTTAGTGACACAATGAAATGGATAGTTTATTTTATATGGAAGATAAAAAAATTAACACGAGGGGGAGCTAAGTGAGGAATACTACATGGAAACTGTGTACTATATTTTGAAACTCTCATGGAAGTCTACAGTGTGTTTGAAAGAAAAAAATGAAAAAGTATAATGACATTCATGATATGACAAGTTCAGATGGGTAGGAACATTTGATGAATGAAGAAGAGCTGGTGGTCTAGGAGAGAAGGGGGTTAATTACTTCCAAGCCAAAGAACTAGTGTATGGAATAGACCTGTGGGGGGAGACAGCACTAGCATGTGGATGGAGATGAATGACATGTAGGTTGGCAGGAGCATTGGGAGTGAGAGATGAAGGGATGCCGGCCCACTTGGCCATCCCCATCATGGATCACTCCTCTGATGGCAGCGATGCTGGTGACAAGGTTTTGGGAAACTAGAGCTGCTAATTCTTTTTTTCTTTATTGATTAAGGTATTACATATGTGTCCTTCTCCCCCCAATGCCCCCCAAACCCCCCACTCATGCCCTCACCCCCCTGGTGTCTGTGTCCATTGGTTAGGCTTATATGCATGCATACAAGTTCTTTGGTTGATGGAGCTGCTAATTCCTAACATGTGATTTTGGTCTGATCCTTTTTCCCTTTCATTGTATTGAGTTATTGATACCAAGCCATCGACCAGCCAAGGTTTATGTTATGTATTGGAAGAGTAAAAGTGCTTATTAATCTGACCTTATATCGTATATAATATTTTTTTAAAAAAAGCTATTTGAGACAACAGTGAGATGACTAAAATGGGATCAAATGAATCAGTATTGAAATACCTCATTTAAAAATAAATTAATTTAACCTTAGTTCATACCAGTGTAAGCTTTAAATCCAAAATGCATGTTTTTTTTGATTTCTAAGGTATATATATATATATATATATATATACACCTTACTCCCTACTTCCTCCCCAACTATACTAGTTTTGGCAGGAATTATTTATTATTACCATTATTATTTGCCAAATGGCAAAACATGTGGATGAGGCCATCTGGGACTAGGCAGCCCATAGCTGACTTTCCAAATGCCACCGATACAAGGTCAAGCCCAGGCCAGATCAGCGAAGCCCGGCCCAGACCAGCAACTGCCCATCAGAATTGTGAGCAAAATAAGTGGTTGCTGTTTAAACTACGAAGAGTTTGTGTAGATATCTGATACAGTCATCTTATTCCTTCTCTATTCTAAGACTTACCTAATTTTACCCAAGGGCAGAGCTTGTCTGTTCTTCGTTATCTCTATACAGTGCCTGTTGCAATGCTTTCCAATAGTTATTAAATTTAATCCTAATGTTATCAGAAAATGTTGGCTTTACCCCCAAACTTGAATCAAATCCAAGAGAAACAGTTGAAAAACCCGTGGTTAGTCGTGAGCTTTGCCCAGTCTTTGTCTAAATGTGACTGATTGTTGACAGACATCGACTGGTCCTTTCTGTCACCTAATTTAAGAAAAAAAATTCCCATTTGTCAGAATATGAGCTAATGCATTTTTTCCATCTCAGAATCAACTCCCTGTCCAATTTTGAACAGATTTACCTTTTGGCTCTCATGTAAAGTAAAAGTTTTCTAAAAGGCACAGCACTATATTTAATAGCGAGTGCGAGGCAGCGGCAACCAGACCATTACTGAAACCAAATTAATTGGCCAGAAGGGACTGAGCCTGGAAGCATTTTGGATTATAGCTGTTCTCTTTGCTGCCGTCTGGGACAATGCATTTCGAATAAAACTGCTTTACATAAAAGTTCTGTTGCAATCCAATCCTAGAGAGGTTTTACTCTTTTCACAAAACATCTAGAGTATTTTTACCAATAAAAAAACAGTGATCTGGGATTCTGTTTTATCTACTTTCGCATTAACTTCACATATTTCCCTTGATAAAATTAAACATAGCTCACCTGTTTAATGCATTGTGTTGGAGTGCCTTTATTGAAATACATTATAAGAATTTATAGTATAGAGTGCATATATTTCATATATGCGTCTATAGCTAGTAGGGCGTTTTGTGAGATGAGAAAGAGGCTTAAAGAGCAAAGGAAGAAAAATCTTGGAGGTATACATACTTGCTAAAATTTGCTTGATTTCCATTGAAGTGTTATTATTTCAGAAAATGCACTAGAAAAGGCAAATCTTTACTTTTGAAATAATTGAAAACCTGAAATTAAGAGAGGATATTTCAAAGACTGCGTATGTACCTAGGCAATTTAAGCTTTATCCATATGTGTATATTATCTTGACATATTTTGTCAGTAAGAATTACAGTGAAGCGTAGATGTAGAAAATGAGAGATATTCCTTAAATGACTGATTCATAGCTCTTTAAAAAAGGGATAGCACAGAGGGTTTACTGCTTCTTTTTGAACTAAGCAGTGTCAGTCACAGACAAAAAGTCGTCCAGGTATTCCTTCAGCAAAAAGGATTTATTTGGGATAAAGAAAGGATTGCAATCCAGCACGGAGAGCCACGGCAAGCACGTGCAAGAAGAGAGTGAAACAAAGAAGAGGAAGCTCTTTTATGGAGGGGAAGAGGGAGTGGTGGAGTGGGGAACTGTTACATGGAGTTCTGTTTTAACCATAGAGTTCTTCCTGGAGGGCTTTTGGGGTTGACATGAGGTGTGAGAGCTCCTCCAATAGGCCCCCCTGATTCCTGTCTTGGTTAGGGTCTCTAGCATACATTTCTACAGCATTACAGAGTTTCTTCAGTACCTACTAGATGTACTGTGAGACATATTTGTCTTCTCAATGTACGTTTTCCCCTGAGCCCTCTGAAGATGCTTCATGTGTGATTAGATTGAAAAATATTGAAGAATATAAGCACCCACTTTTAATAAGTACTAATATAAACTAATTCTAATACCAGAGAAGTCCAACTGTAAAGGTGATATTATTAATCCTATATAATAAAAGGGTAATATGCAAATAGACCAAACGGCAGAACAACCGAACAACCAATCAAAGCGCAATATGCTAATGATATGCTAAGGCTGCTCAACTGCTTGCTATGATGTGCACTGACCACCAGGTGGCAGATAGTCAACTGGTTGACCAGTTGTTATGATGTGCACTGACCATCAGGGGGCAGATGCTCCAACTGGTAGGTTAGCTTGCTGCTGGGGTCCAGCCGATCGGGACTGAGCGAGATCAGCCTGACATGCCCTGGAGCCCTCCTGCGGTACCTCCCTGGCCCAATTATGCACTGATGGAGTACCACAGCCTGGTCTGCACCCTCTTGCAATCCGGGACCCCTTGGAGGATGTCAGAGAGCTGGTTTCAGCCTGATCCCGCAGGCCTCTCCCCTTGGGAGGGCGCCAGATACAGGGCTCATGGCTGGCGAGCGCTGCTACAGCTGCCAGAGCCTCTTCCAATCAGGACTGATTGGGCGCAAGCCCGTGGCAGGCACAGTGGGGCCAGGATGAGCGGGAGTGGCAGGTAGGAGATGCAGGTGGTGTTAAACTGTGGGTTTCGACCTGATCCCTGCAGGGCACCCAGAGGAACCCCTCCATGCATGAATTTGTGCACCGGGTCTTTAGTCTATATATATATATATATAAAAGCCTAAGCGACTGTTATGATTGGGGTTGACCGGTCATTATGACACACACTGATCACCAGGGGGCAGACGCTCAATGCAGGAGCTGCCCCCTGGTGGTCAGTGCGCTCCCACAGCCAACCTCCCACGGTCCCTCCCCCTGGCTGGCCGGCCGCCCTGATCAGCCCTGATCAGGACTGGGTGAGATGGCCCTGATAGGCCCTGATCGCCGGCTAGGCAGAGGGACCCCACCCATGTATGAATTCATGCACCGGGCCTCTAGTCATAAAATAAAGGAAAGAACATGAAGATATGTTCAACTCTTAGAAAGTTCACTTTGGTATCTATATAAGTCAGTTAGCATTACAGAGGGATTCTTCGATTTTCCTCTAGGTTCATTTAAGCATTAAGGTTCACTGATTATTTTCTGGCTATCTGACTAAGAGATGAAGAACAAAATGCTAAGGCTAATTGAAAAATAATAAGAAATGAAAACAACACTGTTGTAATTAGCTAATTATTAATAGTAGGAAAGGAACAGAGGGCATGGTAGGCATGTCATTTGGGCAGCTTCACCGGAAGCTGTGATTTCACACTCCCTGCAGATTGCTGGAGGAAGGGACTGGTCAAGGGGGATGATGGATGCGTGCGCAGTGAAGTTGAAATAACATAGGGAAGGTGCTTGCTGTCAGTCAAACCCAGGAACAGAAATCATTGGCTAGAAGAGGTGCAGCCTATGCAAGTCCATGAAAATTTGGTGATGCATAATCCCCCAAACAAAGGAGCCCACTCTCCGGCATGGCTCTCTCTTGGCTCGCTGATTCCTTTGGCTTTGCTCCTGCCTGTGTTCCCTCCAGAGCTGCATGGCCTATGGCTATGTGGACCCCGCACACAATGGACTGATGGACTCCAGGAGGAAACACAAACTGAGCTAACCCAAGGCGGGATTGGACTATGCCCTAACATGGAACAGAAGCTCTGGATACTGGCTTTGATTTTAGCCAGGGGTTCTCAACCTTTCTAATGCCACGGCCCTTTAATACAGTTCCTCATGTTGTGGTGACCCCCAACCATAAAATTATTTTTGTTGCTACTTCGTAACTGTAATTTTGCTACTGTTAATGAATCGTGATGTAAATATCTGTGTTTTCTGATGGTATTAGGCTCTACAGCAGCGGTTCTCAACCTGTGGGTCACGACCCACAGGTTGAGAACCGCTAGCAGGGTCACCTAAGACCATCGGAAAACACAGATATTTACATCACGATTCATTAACAGTAGCAAAATTACAGTTACGAAGTAGCAACAAAAATAATTTTATGGTTGGGGGTCACCACAACATGAGGAACTGTATTAAAGGGTCGCGGCATTAGAAAGGTTGAGAACCACTCAAAAGCAAAATGGGACATCTTCTTTGGTGGGAGAGCAGGAGAGGGGCCCTTGGGAACTCAGGGGTGTAATCCACAGAAATAAAGCTGTGTGCAATATCTTCTCCTCCTGTGGGGGCCTCTGGAAATTCTTATTCCAGCAGCACCCCCAAGAACCCCACTTCCACCAATAACAAAACCACTGAGATTTTAAGGAAAGTGAGTTGGAAATACAGACATGATTTACCAAAATTCTATCAATTCAGAACTGTCTAGCACTTCTTTTGGATGAGATCAGGAACAAACTTTATATTCATTTCATGTATCCATGGTGTAGACCCCCTTTATTTTATTGGTATATGCATGTGGATGAGTCTGATTTTCATGGTGCGGATGGTGAGAGGAGGGATTTCTTTGTGGGATTAAGGGAAAGTTAGTTACCATTCTCAGTTCATTCATAACCTACTTAGTAGCTAGGAGCTCTCCCCTCTGAACAATTAAACCAGCAAACAACAGCAGGTTCTTGAATAATGTCCCTCGAATAATATCCCTTAGTTATAGTGTTCATGAGATGCCATAGGAATTTCACTCTTGTTTACATCAGTTAGCCTGTGGTAACACTGGTTTCATTATATACCTTGTTTTGCTTAAAGTCCCAGAACCTACTGGTGATGCTAAATGAGGACTTATTATATAATTAAGGGCCAAGAGTGTTATTAGTTGGTGCTTCACCAGCCGCAGAGCTCCAGCTACTGTCACTTTGATGCCCACCACATCTTCCCTTCATCATATAACTTGGAGACCTTCAATTATGTTCCCAGGTGGTACTCCCCTGTGAAACTGGGCATGTGTCTTTAATTTCAGGATTGGTGGGGTAGGGCTTGCTTTGGCAAAGATATTACCAGATTTGTACCCATTGAGCAGCTACAAAAACTTGAAGCTATATGAACTAATTGTGAGGTTGTACAAAGTTGATTTATTTTATGCCCTTCCCATATTTTTCTTCTTTGTGCCCTATGATTTTGTCTTAGCATTTTTATACATGCTGTTCATATTGAATATGATTTTCTTGTCTGTGCATTTTTCCATTTTGTACACCAGTCCTTATCCTTTGTTTCTGTCAAAATTCATCTCAAAATCAATTTCTTATAAGGAGTTATTCATGATTAGCTTAGCTTCACAGTCTTGATAACTTTATTGCTACAGTACTCAGAAATGCATTTTGAGCTATAGTTAGCTAAATTCACTTACATGTTATCTCCCCGTGTGTACTTCAGTTATTGCTTTAGTGTAGGTTCCTGTGTGTATAAATAGTTTCATCAAGAGTCCCTGAATTCAGGAACTGTGCCATCGATTCATGTTACCTTCCTATGTTTCTCTAATGCTCTTTTCTCAATAAAGAAACTCTGCTGGCTATTGGCCCAGGACTGGAACGTAGTAGGGCACAGGTGCTTTAGAGAACCCTGGGATTGGCTGGGATTTTCCTGGATGTCACCGCGGCCCTGCACCTGTCCCTCCTGAAGGCCCCTCTAGATGCTCCCCGGATGTGTCAGCTGCCAAGCACTGAAGACATCCTGGAAATTCCCAGCTCCCGTTGTTTTGCTTTTCCTGTCCTTACTTCGGTGGCAGAGCTCACACACTGCCAATGCTCCCATAATATGACAGTTGTGGATGTTAATATCACTCAAATTAAAATGCCCGTCTGTTTCCTTGTGCCTAATCCTCGCCGATCCCCTGCCGAGTCCTGGGACTGGGCCGTGAAAAGTCCTCCAGACCGGGCAGCTGTTGCATGGCTCTGACTTATTCACGGCAGCGCTCCTAAGTGACTGATCACAGAGAATCAGAAACTTAAATGTCAAAGCAGACATTGAAAATTCCATGAAAACCCAAACGGCCGGAACCTTCCTGACTTTTGTTCTCTTAGGGGCATCATTGAAGAGGCAACAGGATTTGCACAGCCACCATCAAAATGCAAATGAGCGCGAACTTGAAAATCCCCAGGAGAGCTTTTATCGTGAGCACGCATCAACTACTTCTTGATCACCTATGACTATGCACCAGGAACTGTACTGGGCACTTTCACAGAACTGCCCAATTTTACTCAGTCAGCTCTCCCTGTATCTGAAAATTGTTGTTTCCACTTCTTATCTGGGCCTCGTTTTTGTTGTTGTTGTTGTTTTTGTTTTGTTTGTGTTTTTCCCCCTGAGGGCATAACCAGAGCAGTTTGTTGAGAAGAAAAGTGTTAGGATCCTCAGAGTGTCTCTCCCGATTTTTAATGTAGACCTTAGCATATTATTTTGAAAATTTCTAATTACATATTTGTCTCCCATCATTGACAGTCAGATTCTGCATGGTAAGTTTCAAGTCTTAATTTCTTTTTGGTGAATTAATAATAACTTAATAACTTTTTTGGTGAATTAATAATACTTAATAACTTTTTGGTGAATTAAAGTAAAAGCACATAGCACATGTCTTATGCATGTTCTTCCTTTCTCTGCTGGTCAACTCTAACCATTTCCCAAGTGGCTAAAAGGAACATGTACACAATATTCCAATTATAAAATCAGTGCCTCCCATCTGCATAGGGCTTTAGAGTTTGTCAGGAGCATCAGGGTCACCCAGTTTTAGAAGAGGATCCTCTCTCTGTGCGCAGTTTCTGGGTTGTCACTTGTCTCTCTCATTGCCCTCTATTAAATCTGTCCTTTCACTGCTTTTGTGCCGGCCTGTCTCCTCTCCTAGGCTTTGATTCTAATATTGACAAATGGTGCCCGAGCAATCACAAAACTGTGAGCACTCTTGAGATTTTTAATCTCAGCTGGGCTTTGAAAGAAAGTCATTTGGCAATCTTTTATCTTGTCAGGAATCTCCTCCAGTGTTCTCTGCTGCTGCTCTAATTCTTTACAGCAATTTTAGTCCTCTAACTCATGTCCTAGCCCATTTTATTTTTCCCCCCAGTTGTTAATGGTTGCTTGGTGGGGGGGAGACATTGTAGGAATTATCTATGCTGTCCTTATCAGAAGGATGTGTGCAGTTGCTCAGACATACTACTTTCTTCTTTGCTTCGGCACTTTATCGTCCTTGTCCTTGAATCTCAATGTCCATCCCGCCTCTCTGATGCCCTTTAGCTACAATTAGTTACCCCTCTTTTACCCCTAAATATATATCTTTAAAACACATATTAATGAATTACGATCACTTCTTCATACGTTACTCATTAAGAAATAAGCACGTGGACATGAACATTTTAGTACCTGCAGTACCTGTTACATTATAACTTGATGTACGTCTCACAGCAGTGCAGTCCATATTGCCCCAGCTAGGATGTGGTCTGGAAAGATCGAGTGATAATAATCCCTTCCTCAGCATAGAGCACGTGGAAGAGGATGAGATAGACAGCAAGGGCGGAAATGGAGAAATACATCCATTCAGTCTTTGAAGGCAGAGGTGCCTGTGGCCAAGGGATCAATAGTTGCAAAAGACAGACATGAAGCATGGTAGATAGAGTAGGATGCACTGGATTATCAGGCGAGCTGTTGGTGAATATTTGTGGGATCCTAGGCATTTCTTTCATCAGAGTTTATACAGGCATTGCACTTACCCATCACAAGCCACGGCTCAGTACAATGAGTAGTGAGTGCATAATAAATAGTTGACTGACTAAATGAATGACTGAGAGATTTGGGTATGACAAGTATTATTTTCTTTCTTTCTTTTTTTTTTTTTTAATGAATAGAATTAGCACATTATTCAAGGACTCAAAACAAGGACATGGAAAGTCCCATACTCAAACCCAAGACTTTATTCAAGCTAGTTCTTTTCATATAATTTTGAACTAAGTTAAAAAAAATACATTTTTATTGATTTCAGAGAGTAAAGGAGAGGGAGAGAGAGATAGAAACATCAAGGACGAGAGAGAATCATTGATTGGCTCCTGCATGTCCCGTACTGGGGATCGAGCCCACAACATTGGCATGGGCCCTGACCAGGAATCGAACCGTGATCTCCTGGTTTCTAGGTTGACACTCAACCACTGGGCCACGCCGGCCAGGCTTGAACTAAGTTTTGAATTTACTCCAGAGAAAACCCTGGATACAATTAGATATAATTCTTCACCACCCTCCCTTCCCATTTTATAGTCTTTCCACAAAAAATTTATGATCTTCTTAAATATATGACAACAGGCACATCCCAAGAATGGCAAGATGTGTTTATGAAAATTCCCAGAGTCTCACAAAAATTTCACAATAGACAGGTAAGTATGCAGCCACACCCCCTGACCTGGATCCATCTCTTTCTTGAGAATGAATTTTAGAACTTTTCCCCATTGGCAAATACAGCCATGCAATTTCAATGCCAAGGTGACTTTGCTTTATCTATTTGATTTTCCCCCCCAAAATCTGCTTGATTTTCTTTTCTGTCTACCTTACCTCCCTTTTATTTCCTTCAATTCTTTTTTCTTTCTAAGGATGTCCACTATGAGTGATTTTTAACTCACTCTACAAATTTTCAGAAAAGGTGTAGTGATGTAATTTGACTTGCATTAAATTTGAGAAGGGAGCCAAAACCAGTTTGGCTCAGTGGATAGAGCATCGGCCTGCGGACTGAAAGATCCCAGGTTCGATTCTGGTCAAGGGCATGTACCTTGGTTTCGGGCACATCCCCAGTAGGGGGTGTGCAAGAGGCAGCTGATCCATGATTCTCTCTCATCGATGTTTCTAACTCTCTATCTCTCTCTCTTCCTCTCTGTAAAAAAATCAATAAAATATATTTAAAAAAAATTTGAGAAGGGAAATTAAACTTCATGTTATTTGCTCAGTTTTCCTTTTGAATGAAATGCTATTTCAATCTGAGACATTTGATGGAATTTCAATCTTTAAGGCCAATTTAAATGACTTCTGCTCTTTTCCTCTTCAACTAATCTTTATTCCTTTTGTTCAACCATGAGGTCAGTATCTTTATATTGAATTTGACTAAATAATGTTTGTCCGTTTCCCATGTGGACTGCGCTCTCTTTCAGAATATCATGCCATTGCTCTTGTAGCCAGCACTTACTACATTTTTGCTAAATATATGGACGAGGGCTGAGGTCTCAGGGGATTTTTAGGAAAACAGGTGTAAGAGGGAGGAACATAGATGAAATCAAGTAAAATTCATTGTGAGTTTGTTGGCCATAAATGATCACAAGCCATTGTTGTTAGGAGCCAGAAGGGGTTGGTGGTGGTGGTGGGGGGGGGAAGGGTTACTGGAATGAAGACATTGGTTTTCTTCCTGAAGTGATCACCCGCTGATTGCACCATTCTTGAAAAATGAGTAAAAAAAAATCAATTTTGAGTTAATGTGTTGAGTGTAGGGGTGGAGAACAATGCTCATTTTAGTCTCTGAGGTTGGCTGAGAGTGTGATAAGTACTCAGGGCAGAAAATCACCCAGATTACCTGAAAATTTATTATTATTCAAGCTCAAACAAAGGCCAAGTTTAATGCAATAGGAAGTACATTCCAAATAGATCAGTTTATCTATCTGTCTGCCTCAATCTAATTTACAATTTGCAATTATAAGCATTTCATTAATCAGTTAACAAGGCATATTTATAAGGCACATTAACTCAGAGGTTACAACAGTAAACTGACTTAATTTAAAAGCAACCTTGTATTTTAGCAAGACAAAACTAATGCTGTTTATTCCACTGCTTAGTTTTATATTATAATATATGAATTGGGAATTGGGTTTAAGATTTTATGTAAACCAACCTTTATGTTAATAACTGCTTTAGTTTATTATTAATAGTTTATCAAGGTGAATTGTTGATTGGGTCTGGATGATATATAATACATGCAACATGAATACCAATATTTTAAAATACACAGGCAATAGAGGAACATGGTTAAAGAATTAATCTTTCATGTTAGCGTGTTGGCTTCCCGCCTTTGTCATCTCTGTGAAATGTGATCATAATATCTTGACTATTTCTTAGAGTCAAGTTTTAAAACATAAACAGGAGATATCATTGAATTTTTAAATTTTTAGTGGCATTTACAGTCAACTATTCTATAATATTTAAGTTACCGAGTAAGCATTTTGCAGAAGACAATGTAATCCTGGTTTCCTGCACCTGTGAATTATGTCTAGAGTATGTGACTGAAGGTGATAATTATCCCAAGCAAATGTATACTCTTAATTTAATCCCCTATAAGCTTTCTTTTCTTGGTCTGAAAGTCTGCTGATACCAGGAAAGTTTTGAATCTCAGTATATGAGTTTCTTTAAGTTCTCATTCACTAAATTGAGCCAAAAGCCAGATCCTCTCTTGGGTGGTTTCTGTTGCTACATTTTTCCACTTTTCTCTGCATTTCTGAGCTAAAATAGAGTTCTCAGTCACTCTTTTTCCTAACCTGACATTGACCATCTCATTAAATGTGAAAATATTATCAGAAGCATAGTCAATGTTTGTTGAAACTCCCAGGTCTTAACAGCTAATCCAAAGCCTCATGATTCAATAGCAAATCTTATAACCCTATTACCATTTTAAAGGGGGTCAGAAACATGTAAATCTGATTTTATGTTTTCTATCCAGCAGTGTTGCATATGGTTGGCGTCTAGTGCCCGGAGCTTTAGCAAGAAGTATTGATTAGCTCTCACATAATGCTACGAGTAGTAAAATGTTGAATTTTGCTGCAGGTAAAATGTGTCCTGTCGAATAATAATCAACACCCAATTCACATGTGTATTTGAGGAGAGAATTCACATCTGGCAGGTCATAAACCCACAAAGACATTAGTATTGATTCACGTATTCGTACTAGTTTTGAACCCTTCTCACACACATTCTTAGAAACACCCTGGCTTTGGATATTTGTTCACATTAATAATACCATATATATGCCTTCAATTAAAAGCTACCCTAAAGGTAATTATCCTGTTCATTCAGTTCAGTTTCCCTCCTATGAAGGAAAATGGCCACGTTTTAAAACCATGCTGAACATATATTATCAAGTCCAAGCTGTGTCTAGTGAAGAAGGTTGAGACATTACTTCGGAGGCCACAGCTTCAGGGGGAGGACGCTGGGAAAATGACCCTCGCTCTGGCCCAGTTTTGGCCTTGCCTCTCTGGGTTTCAGTCAGTACAGAGCAAAGAGTCTGTACCAGCGTATCTCCAAGGTCATTCCCAGTTCCAGGGGGAAAAAAAATCAAAACACATAAATCTAGTTTTTAAGCCATGAGACTCCTCACTTTTTTTCTTCTTAAATTATTCGGTATATTTTAGGAACTGCAGTGTAATTAGTCATTAGAGTGACTGCCATTTTTCAGCTCTGGTTGACTTGATTATGACAAACCTATTTCTTTGTGACCTTTTTTCCCGAACTTAAGCAGCACATAGCAGGTCCCATGTGTTACATAAGGGAATGAATATGTGAATAAGCTAAAAAGAACATATCTAATATTCATAATTAAAACCTCTCAGAAAGGGAAATGTGTGCCTGAAGGCTCTGTTTTGATAATCAAGAAACGTGGAGTGATGGGTAAGGGCAAAGTATTCAGAAAACTACACAATTAATTCACATACCACAACCAGGATGGAACCTTCAGTGTTCAAAAACTTTTGAGTAAATGTCTAAATAGCTACCACTTTACCTCTAGAGAACAGAGTGCTTTCTGAACACTATAAGCCATTTCATTAAATAGCATTTAATACTTACAATAAACTATATTGTAAATGGCTAAGCAAAGAATATAGCTTAAGGACAGCTTATGATCTTACCATGATCAGGTACAAAGGAAAAAAGTAATTTTTGTGCGTGTGTATACATAATTGCCTTTACATTTTATGCCAGTTGAAATGAGAATTGTTAGTCATTTAAAGAGGTGCCTTCAAGATAAATTTAATGACACGTAACCAGGCTATTTAAAGAGGCCTAAAAATTATAAAAGGGAGTTTTATTTTGAAAAAATCCTTCCCTTCTTTGCAGCCCATATCAGAATCTATTACTGCAACTTTGTACTGGATGACTAGGGATGTGTGGGTGGCAAGGAGGAGTGAAGGGGACTGACAAGTACCAAGAGGCCTTTTCATTTTCTAAAATTGAAAAACCTCTCAGTCATCATAAATTAAGTTTAATTTCAATCATTTGGTATCAAATATCTAAAAACAACAAAACTGAAAAGGAAAAAAAAAAAGACAAAATGAGAGTAAGAAAAAAATGTCCAAGAGCTGAAAATACCCTCTAAAACAAACAAAAAACAAACTGAAACCATGACTCTTTTTTACTTAATTTTTACTTACTTACTTAATTAATAATTAAAATATCTTTATTGATTTCAGAGAGGAAGGTAGAGAGAGATAGAAACATCAGTGATGAGAGAAAATCATTGATTGGCTGCCTCCTGCACATCTCCACTGGGGATCAAGCCCAAAACCCAGGGCATGAGCCCTGACTGGGAATTAAACAATGACCTCTTGGTTCATAGGTTGACACTCAACCATTGAGCCACGCCAGCTGGGCTTATTTTATTTTATTTTTTATTAGATTTATTGGGGTCGTGAAGCTCTTAAGACAGTGTGTTAGTAATTTAGGTTGTTACTCCTGTGCCAGCCAAGCTCCAAATTGTAAGGTGCATCCCGACAGCACCCTGCCTCAGGGTTATGGAAGCAGATCCCTTGCCCCTAGTTTTGCTGCTGACTTTCTAAGTGACCTGGAGCCAACATAAGGAAATTGAAAAGGCAGACAGTTGGGAAGACGGGAAGTGGCAGAAGGTTGGGAGTAACGGGGAACCTGCACAGTACAGGGCAGACCTGAAAGGAGGGTGAGAAAAATGGAGAAGTGTGGCATAATTGGGAAAAAGGACAAATGATTCCGATGCTTGACATCTGCATATTCCAGAAGATTTAGAAAAGAAAGCGATGGTGGGAGCCTGTGAGTTAAGCAATTTTTCCTAGAGACAATTTACCGATCTTAGAAATCAGGAAATTAGGCTTCCTTGGAGTCACCATTATTATTTTGCTGGCAATGTGGGACCATACTATGTCTTGTTTATGGCCTGTAAATACTATTTTCAACATCATAGGTTTTGACGACTTCTATTTAGTCAAAACTACATTATTAGGACCTTGTAAACTATACAGGATTTGAAATGAAGGCATTTGTCATTTCAATGGGAGTTTTAGTATTGTTTGTGTGTTATTAAATACCCAACTCCAATATCAGAATTTACCTTTCTGAATTAAGTATCATGCTTTGTTTTAAAGCAATGTAATGATAGAACATTCACATTATACTGGCTTTGAACTGGTAAATATGAATAGTCAGGGCTTGAGTTTATCTTTGTAAAACAAATGTATATATTTTTTTATAAATGATTATTGCAATTTCAATGGTAAGTAAAATTTTACATACTAAGACAATTTTTTTCAAAAGCACCAAAGCACTTCAAAAGTACCCACTCCACTAAGAACAGCCACTAGGTGAATTAAAGATCATTAAAATTTATTATTAAGTAGGTTTCTCAGGGTCTTACTTAATCCCCTGTTAGCCTTGTTGAGTTGGTGCATATGAGAACAGGAAATGCTTTTGCTACCCTTTAAATAGGTCACAGTGGCAAATACTGTTATTTGCTTACTTCATATCTATTTTCCTCTTCGTACTGTTAACAAAACAACAATTTTGTGTGATGCGACAATAGCTTTAGGTGTCTGTTCTCTTTCCCAACTTCCTTTGCAGCTACGTTTGACCATAATGACATAATTCTAATAGTTTAAAGGGTTAGAATCAATGAGCTCAAAGTGAATGTCTTCAAGGGTTTTTGGGAAAGCTTCAGTTTTCTCAATAAAAGGGCAGTACTACTGTTATATTTTCTTTCTTTCATAGTGAAGATCAAGCATGTCAAACTTGCGGCCCGCGGGCTGCATGCGGCCCACAACGAATATTTTTTTCGTCCCAGCCAATATAACGGTATGTAAGAAACGTTTTAATAAAAATTTTGTAAAACTTTTATTAAAAATTAATTTTTATAATATCCTTTTATACATAATTATTAATAACGAACTACAATGTTTGCTAATGACTGATTATTGTAATCGTGTTGCATTCATGTCCCTTATGCGCCTTATGTGCAACAGCACCATTTCTCTCCACTAATACGAGCAGCAAATATTTTAGCAGCCGATTGCCACGTCATTAGTTTTGCACTGACTTGTTTGGTGTGAGCAACAGGAAGTATTTTGCTTTCGGAGAACAAGAAAAATAGGTTTATTTGCGTTATGCTTACTAATTTGTGCAGTTATTCAGTGTCTGGTAAGTTAATGTTCAAGAAAAAATATTAATTTTTATTAAAATGTTCTATTATTTTATGTTAATGATTTCTCATTTATTTCAGCCCTTTGTATTCAGCATGTCTCTATTGAAATAAACCTACAGTTCTATGAAAATTGAAGCTTTTGTTTTTTTGTGGCCCACATAAACTTAAACCTTGTTTATTTGGCCCGTGTTAGCCTTTGAGTTTGACATGCTTGGTGTGGATGTACTATCTGGGGTGGCAGCATGAGCTAGAGCTTGTCACCATGGAGTGACTAGCAAGACGATGAAAGTCAATAGAGTTACAGTGGTGGAGGAGAAGGTGGAAGGAATCTGGATCTCTGGTATCTCAGAGCTGCTAAGCTCATGCTAGAAATATGTCCCTTTGGATTTCTTGTTATTTGAGAAAAATAAATTCCATTTGTTTAAGTCATTCTTAGGTATTTTGTCACTTGTAGTCAAATCCACTTTTAAGTGATGCATTAAATATTAAGAGGTGTGTGTTTGTAGATATGAATATCTACTATCCTTCACTTTCTATGAATGATGAAGTGTATTTCAATAGATACACATGTAGATTTCGTTTCACACCCAGATACCTTTAGAAGCTTTTTCAGGGAGAAAAGTAGGAAAAGAAAAAATGAAAAAGAAAGAGAAAAGACAGAAGAGAAGAGGTTGTAGGAAAGAAAGGTAGGTGGGGTTATCTTGAAAGAAAAATAAGGGATAAATTAAAAAAAAATTAAAATATAATAGTGAACTTGAAAATTTAATATAATTTACATGAGTAATTATCTGCACTAGTCTCTGAATGCCTTAATTTATTAGAACATATTTTGAAATGCCTAGGATAACATTGTCTGCAAAGATGTGGACATTTGCTATTAGGAAGAATGTGATGACTCTCAATGGAACGAAGGCCCATACGATGACCAGTGTTTGCCTGTTTCCTTATGTGGGTCTGCCCACTCTATGGAGGACCTCTTTTGAGAATTCTCAGGCAAATCATATATATTTTTTTACAACTTATCAATGTTAATTGTGCATATAAAACAAAAGTGGTCCTTGAGGTGAGCATGTTAGGTCTCAAAAGGGGCCTCAAAAACTCAGATGATGCCAGCACGAAAGATGGAGCCCCTGTGGGACGTGCTGCTCAGACTGAGCAATCTCTTACTTCCATGAAAGCAGAACGGAACAGGCTTGATGACCAACGTGCAGCAACCTCTTAAAAGACAAACAAAACAAAACTGAATTGTGCATTTATTTGTTGGTGAAAATTAGTTTTTATTCTTACAACATTTATAACTCTAAAAAAGGATGGGATAAACTGTGTTTGAAAAGGCATTAACACAGTCAACCTTGTCACTCTTTTCTGGGAAAAATAGGATTTCTCCTAATTTCAGCCTTCTCATCCATGCCCACTCCTTCACATTTATTGCCCAAAACACAGAAGTTTAATGGAAAAATAATGTACTCAACATCTTACTACCTGGAGGTATATACAGTGGAGACATTTTGCTGTATTTCCTTTCAATCATGTGTCTGTGTATCTATTTATCCTTTCTCATCCTCATAAAATTGTATCCTTCTGTATATATGGATTTGTACCGGGGCTCATTTTTTGTAACTTAGCATCATGATCATGCTCTTAGAGGGCCTTTCCATAGGTTCAGAGGAAACAAAGTAACAAAGAGCCCATCTCACGCTAGTAAAAAATAGAAGAGTGAGGCAGGCAGATAGAGGGATGTAGGTTCGATGTAAAAACCACAAATAATTGAGTGAGTGATACTGGTAATCAACAAGGTTAGAAGTCACTAGCCTGAACTAGGGCTGGCAAACTGATGGCTTGTCAGCCACATCTGGTCTGCATGTGTTTTTAGTTTAGTTCATAGAGTACTGTTGTTTTTTTTAAATCAAGTGAGTGACCAACATTTATAAATTGATCTATTTCACCTATGAAATCTGGTGCTTATTTTTGAAAAGCCAGAAAAATTGGCCAATCCAGGACCACAATCCTACATGGCAAGTATTGGCTGGAGCCAATAGTGGCCAATGAGATGGAGCACGTGTTTGCTAGTCTACTAGGGATCAGTCTAGATTTAATTTCTTCAAAATTATTTATTAATTGTCATTATTATTTTTGTGTGAGCATAACCCCTCACTGAGCCCAATTAGATAGGGCAGTGGTCGGCAAACCGCAACTCGCGAGCCACATGCGGCTCTTTGGCCCCTTGAGTGTGGCTCTTCCACAAAATACCACGTGCGGGCGCGCAGGTACAGTGCGATTGAAACTTCGTGGCCCGTGCGCAGAAGTTGGTTTTCGGCTCTCAAAAGAAATTTCAATCGTTGTACTGTTGATATTTGGCTCTGTTGACTAATGAGTTTGCCGACCACTGAGATAGGGCAGAGCAGGACTCATAGTCGTCCTTCTGTGTGGCCATCACCTCTTGTTGACATACCTTAGAGATTTTCAGTAAATATTTGAAAGATGGCCAAACTCTTTGATGCACAGGAAATGTTAGTTTAAAATATTTTAACAAAAGATACGATAAGTTGAAAATATAGTTTAAAATAGCACATTTCAAATGAGCAGCATAAGAGCAGTATCAAGTTACAGCTTCCATCAAGTTTCCATATGCGTAATTGAACTAACGAGAGGCCTCATTGAAAATGGTTTCATTTAAACAGAAACCGTAGTGTTGTGCATTTAAACTGCCAGAAGTACAGGTCTTCTTTTCATGCTAGGCCTATAAAGAGGAAGGCAGAAAGGCTATTAAAATTCGTAATTTGTAAGCAGTACAGCAGTGGAGACCTTTGTGTCAAAAGTTACATCTAGTCCTTCTGAGATAAAGATCATATTTCCGAGTAAATCAAGGTATCCATCAGAATGAACTACGGAGTTTCTGTACTACTTTATAACATCCAAACAAAGGAGGAATGCAGGATATAAAAGGAGAGAATGCCCGCTGGAGCCTTAGAAATGAAAAACAACCTCATAGGAGTAAAGGTTTTTAAAACCCACATATGGATAATGATTTGGAGTAGCTGAAAAGTTTCTCATGTCTTACAGCCCTCTTGATTCCTTCTAAAGTTTCATGCCCTCATTGTGGAGGAAGAGTGAACTGAGGGAGAAAGGAATTTTCTTTATATTTAGATCATCCATTTTAAATGCATACAATATGTTTGCCATTTTTCATGAAATCTATTCCCCCCCCCCCCCCCCCCCAGCTGCCTTATACTTGTAAGGATAAAATTAAAGGGGCATTCTTTGGGACTGCTGACCTTGACTTACTGGTTATCTAGGTTTCTGCTGAGTACCATTTGTTTTTTACGGTTACCAGATGCAAACATTAGAATTTATTGGGAGCAGAAAGATAAGGGTTGAGAGGACAGGAGATAAGAGGGGGAGAGAGCACTATTTAGGTGGCAGAATTAGGCCAGAGGTTATGTCTTCTGAAGAAAACCTGGAACTCAGGAAGGAGGCTTTTCTTTTTCATTTGTGTGCTGATAAGAAGGGTTTGGAACTAAAGTCCAGACCTTCAGGAGTTGATTTCCCCAAAGCATTTTGCTAGGTTAATGGCTTTCACTGAATCAGTAACCTTAGCCGTTCTATATTTCTCAAGTACATGGTATTGTGATGAGACAAAACACAAAACACCCAGCATAACCATCAGGTATTTTAGACGAAATACAGATAATTATTTATGAAAACTACAATGGAGTCCTTATTAACCTTAACTTATACGTAGTGACACAATTGTAAACAATGTTTTTCATTTTTCATCCGGTAGTGCTCAGTCCTGCAGCCATAAATATCTGCTTTCTTTTTATACTTACAAACAGTTCCTTGGGACACAAGGTTGCTTTAGGCCTAGTCCTAAAGGTTACTTTGACCCATTTTCACATTCCAAAGGTTAGAGACATAAGATATGCGAGACAGTTTCTCTGGCAGTTCTGACTCCATTTTAAAGTGGCTCATTTTAGTATATTGGTTGTTACATGGTTAAGTTACTCAGTTTGTGATGTTTTGTTATGGCAAGCTTAGTAAACTAAGATAGATATATTAGAAAGGGAGACATCAGGAAGAGAGATAAACTTGGGTTTGGGACAGAGTAGAAAAGGGAAATATTTTTCTGACCTTGGATGTATTCAACCTGATATTGATGAGATAGGCATAAAGACAATAAGAAGAGAAACAAGAACACAGGAGCTTGTTACAAAAATAAGACTGGCTGGTGTGACTCGGTTGGGCATCATCCTGTGCACCAAAAGGTTGCTGGTTCGATTCCCAGACGAGGCACTTTACTAGGTTGCAGGCTCGATCCCTGATAGGGGGTGTGCAGGAGGCAGCTGATCAATGCTTCTCTCTCTCTCCCTCTCCCTTCTTCTAAATAAATACACAAATAAACAAATAAATAAAATATACATTCACACATAAATAAAATAAAAGTAAACTTAGAATTGTTTAGAGAGAGGATATAGAAAATACCCCAGGTATTTTGTAGGTGTCTTGATTTTTTCTCGCTAACAAGAGTACCTCAATTTAGATGAGAGTAATCATGTGCCTCCCCTGAAGCTAAAGGTGCCCATGTGAAACAGATCTAGTGAATGAGATGGAAATGGAGCTACCTGCTGGTGCTTCTCTGCAATCTATTTAAAAAGCAGACAGATTAAGTTGGCACATGCCTTCTTCCTTTTATCTCTTTATTTTCCTGCCTGGGACATTGATGTAATGCTCTGGATGAGGCATTCATCTTGTGAATATGAGGGGACAAGCATGTGTTAAAGACATCTGAGTGGAATGAAGATTCATGAATAGATTCAGACCTGCCATAGGAGTCTAACTCTGAACTCGATTCAAACGAGAAAAGCAAACACCCTGATTTAAGTCACCATTTTTTTTTGTAGGGGAATGCAATTTCTTTCTGTGCAGTTATTTTCATAATGAAAATATACTGAGTGGCCAGATTATTATGACCACCCCATCAGTACTTCGTTGGACCACCTTTTGCCTTCAATACTGTGGCGATTCTTCTTGGCATTGACTCCACGAGATGTTGAAGGGTGATGTGAGGAATCTGACACCATGCCTGATGAATAGCACTGTCCAGTTCTGTGAGATTTGATGGTTGTGGAACCAGCTGCCTGATGGCTCTTTAAACTTCGTCCCACAAATGCTCAATTGGATTGAGATCTGGTGATTGTGGGGGCCACCTAAGCAAGGTAAAGTCTCCTTCATGTTCTTGAAACCACTCCTGCACAATACGAGCACCGTGGCATGGCGCATTGTCTTGTTGGAAGAAGCCATCTCCATTGGGATTCGCCATCAACATGATAGGATGAACTTGATCAGCAAAGATACTTAGGTATGTTGTCCTATTCAGACATTGTTCCACATGAATTAAAGGGCCCAAATCATGCCAGGAAAACATGCCCCAAACCATAACACTGCCCCCACCAGCTTGAAGGCTTGTACTCATGCATGTGGGGTGCATGCTTTCATGCTGTTTCCGCGAAATTCTCACTCTGCCATCTGCATGATGCAACTGGAAACGTGATTCATCAGACCACATGACTTTTTTCCAATGCTCAACTGTCCAATCCTTGTGTTCCTGTGCGAATTGGAGACGTTTTATCTTGGTAACTGCAGACAGCAAAGGTGTTCGAACAGGCTTTCGGTTTCCATATCCCATATGATGCAGTGTACGGCTAATTTGCCTACAAACGTCAGATGGTCATAATAATCTGGCCACTCAGTGTATGTATTGTCAATAAGGTCACTTAGTTATTGTTTTGGAGATATTATAAACTTAAAAGTATAACATAGAGTAATAAAAAATTATGATCTTAACTGATGATTTTTTCTTTTTTTTTGGGGTGGGGGTGGGGGAAGGAATTGTCTGTGTAAGAAAAATCATATAAATTGCTCAGGGCTTGAAAGTATGATTTCCAGGACATGGGTTAGCAAAAGACAGAATTAAAAAATGTCCCTGCACAAGAAATTAACTTGGAATTATGGAAAATGATGAGTGTGCATAGAGGAAGGAAGTGAGCTGAGGTTACAGTGATAAATATGGTGGGGAAAATGGCTGAAATATTTAAAGAACAGAATTATGTAATATTTGATTTTAAGATGTTTGCATCACTCTGATATAGAACTCTCTCTGATACCAAAATCTCCAGTAAGGCCTACTATATGCTTTGTATGTGCATTTTTAATTTGTTTATTATTATAATTTTAGTGAAATTCAAGAAAAAATAGGCCAAATTTCATATCTAAGTTGGCAAGGAGAAGAGAATGTGAACAATCATTGGATGGGAGCTGAAAGTCCCATCAATAATCCAGCAGAAAAAAAAACCACTTATTATTTATTTATATATACTTTTTCTTCTATTGGTCCTATTTCTCTCTGGAGACACCTGATTAATACAAACTTGAAATTCATGATGAGAGTAGGAATCTGAAAAAGTAAACTCCCTTTCTGTGACTATTTCAAATAACCTATATGTAGTGATTGAACTGTCGGTGAGAAAGGCACTAACTGCCCAGGCAGAGACAAGCAGCCATGGGGACTTTGACTTCAGGCCTGAGCTGAAGATTGGGTACATTGTAGAACATAGAGCTAGGACACAAAATGTGTTCAAAGTAAATGTATGAGTCAGTATTGAAGTTTATCCAAGGCATTCATTTCTTTAAACATTACTCAGAAAATATATCTTCTAAAAGAATGGTTTTTAAGTTGTTGTTCAAGTAGGCCATAAAGAAAAGTTACAGTTTTGAACATTTATACTTAAACTAGAGGCCCGGTGCATGAATTCGTGCACCAGTGGGGTCCCTCAGCCTGGCCTGCGGGATCGGGCCAAAACTGGCTCTCCGACATCCCCTGAGGGGCCCCGGATTGCGAGAGGGCACAGGCCAGGCCAAGGGACCCCACTGGTGCATGATTGGGGCTGGGGAGGGACACGGGAGGTTGGCTAGCCAGAGAGGGACTGCAGGAGGGATCCAGGGTGTGTCCGCTCAGTCCCGATTGGCTGGACCCCAGCAGCAAGCTCACCTACTAGTCGGAGCGTCTTCCCCCTGGTGGTCAGTGCACATCATAGTGACTGGCTGACTGGATGACTGTCTGCCCCCTGGTGTCAGTGCATGTCATAGCGAGCGGTTGAGTGACCTTCCCATATCATTAGCATATTATGCTTTGATTGGTTGAATGGCCAACTGTACAATCATATACTTAGCATATTAGGCTTTTATTATATAGCACTAGAGGCCTGGTGCACGAAATTTGTGCAGGGGTGTGTGTGTCCCTCAGCCCAGCCTGCACCCTCTCCAATCTGGGACCCCTCAAGGGATGTCCGACTGCCCGTTTAGGCCCGATCCCATTAGGATCGGGCCTAAACGGGCAGTCGGACATCCCTCTCACAATCCAGGACTGCTGGCTCCCAACTGCTCACCTACCTGCCTTCCTTATTGCCCCTAACCACTTCTGCCTGCCAGCATGATTACCCCCTAACCACTCCCCTGCCAGCCTGACTGCCCCTAACTGCCCTCCCCTGCAGGCCTGGTCACCCCTAACTGCCCTCCCCTGCAGGCCTGGTCCCCCCCAACTGCCCTCCCCTGCAGGCCTGGGTCCCCCCAACTGCCCTTCCCTGCAGGCCTGGTCCCCCCCAACTGCCTTTTCCTGCAGGCCCGGTCGCCCCCAACTTCCCTCCTTTGTCAGCCTGATCACCCCTAACTGCCCTCCCCTGTAGGCTTGATCGCCCCTAACTGCCCTCCCTTGCAGTCCTTGTCCCTCCCAATTGCCCTCCCCTGCTGGCCTGATCACCCCCAACTGCCCTCCTTTGTAGACCTTGTCACCCCCAACTGCCCTCCCCTGCTGGCCTGATCGCCACAACTGCCCTCCCTTGCAGGCCATCTTGTGGTGGCCATCTTGTGTCCACATGGGGGCAGGCATCTTTGACCACATGGGGGCAGCCATCTTGTGCGTTGGAGTGACAGTCAATTTGCATATTACTCTTTTATTAGATAGGATTAGATAGAATAGAGGCCTGATGTACGGGTAGGGACCGGCTGGTTTGCCCTGAAGGGTGTCCCGGATCAGGGTAAGGTTTCCCTTGGGGCATGGGGCGGCCTGGGCGAGGGGCCTGTGGTGGTTTGCAGGCTGGCCATGGCCCCCGGTGACCCAAGCGGAGGCCCTGGTATCTCGGATTTATTTATTTATCTTCTATAATTGAAACTTTGTAGCCTTGAGTGCAGGCTAGGAAGTTTGGCTTCTTCCATCGCTGGGGAAACCCAAGCCTTCTGCTTGCTCCGTGGCCACAGCCATTTTTGTTGGGATTTATTTATCTTCTATAATTGAAACTTTGTAGCCTTGAGCGCAGGCCAGGGCAGGCCAGGGCAGGCAGAAAGCTTGGCTTCCTCCATTGCCGGGGAAACCCAAGCCTCCTGCTCGCTCTGTGGCCGCAGCTACCTTGGTTGGGTTAATTTGCATACTCGCTCCTGATTGGCTGGTGGGTGTGGCTTATGGGCACAGCGGAGGTATGGTCAATTTGCATATTACTCTTTTAGTAGATAGAATGAGAAGCAGCCAGCCACCACCACATAGAACCTTAAGGAAAACAAATGTATAAATGAAGGTTTTTCTGTGGCTCTAGTGCAATCATAATACTTGTCACGGTATCAAATTTAAGTAAGTATACCTAATGTGGGACCTCTGATGTGCTGAAATTTAAAAAATTATGTTATAAACTGACAGTGAATGTTACAACTGATATAAACAAAGCATAATTAAACAGATAAATGTATTTTAGAAAATTAGGCAGTATATTCACAAACCAAGAATAAGTAGTTTTTTAAAACTTATCTATAAATTTTAAACAAGAGAATATTTCATAAAAATCAAATTAAATTCACTAAAATCTTCTGTATTCCTATAATGGGTTCTATTCCAATCTATGTACATTGTTATTTTTACAAAGCAAATGGAAATATAGAAAGGAAATTAGATGGAGTGCATTTACATTGAGAAAAACAAAATCAAACAAGTAAACACCCGCAAAAAAAAAAAATCCAAAAAAAAAAATCTAATTAAATGTAAGAATTAAAGGAGTACACAGAAAACACTTAAGCAAATTCTCATTTTTATAATACATTTAAATAAACAGGTTGGCCTGTTTTCTAAAATTAGGAATGCTTAGTCTTTGGGGGACATACATCTAATTGTAGATTTTATTTTATGATACTCAATGTTCTTTATTTAAGAGAAACATCCTGAGAAGTTAGATGTTTTGATCTTTGGCTACCTAATATAACTTTTCCCATAAAATTTTGCATTTGTGTTGTGTAGTTCAATGGGCACATTAGGCAAGGGAACAAGTAAGTTATTACAGACTTCTATGAAGTTACTATTTCCATAAATTTTGGAGTCCACCTTACCCAGTGAATGGGCCTTTGGGTTTTAAAGATGTCTAGATTGTTTTATGTAATTGGCACTTGACTCTGCATGGAAATTAAAATAAATATTCAACGCTGGAAGAAGAGCTCAACTCCAGTTCCGGAGGCAGAAATGAGTTTGCTCTAATTCCTTCCTATGTATTAACTGTCTATGTAAAGTCTGAGGACTAAAAATAAACAAATGAATTACTTTTCTTGTAATTTATTTAAAGATAGGAGGTTATTAAGTTATTTAATATCATTAACCTGTCAAGTATAGTCTTTATCAAAGAGAGCACTATTTGTAAGGCAACCTCATAGTTTAAAAGCAATTACATGCACAAATGGCTTCAGGATAAGAGAGATAATGAAAAAAAATGTGAAATTCCTAGAAGTAAATCAACAAAAGAATTTAAAAAAGAGGGATTCCAAGTTATCTCACACCTTTCAGAAATTAGCAGTTCAGTAGCATGATATTGTGGGTAAACATAGGTGGTCAAATATGTTCTAATTCACTCCTTTCATTTACATATAATACCTGGCACCAGGTGAGCAAAGGATTAGGGATTTATTTCTCTTACTGGTGCTTCACTCACTTATCAAACAAGTACTTTTTGAGCACTTATTATGACAATTTCCTGTGATTATTACTATGCAACCCAGGGGAGATAAAAAAGGAAGCTGAATCATGCTCATGGACTCAGGAGGTTTTGAGTGATGCTGAAAAGGTGGTAGGTGAAATCTATCCAGAAAAGGGCAGTGGAGGATTTACAACAGCCTGTTGACTTGGATCTTTCTAGCTAGAATTTCTAAAACATTTGGGATAAAAACAAAGCCCAGTTGTGGCCTAACCAAACAATTTTGTGAATGATCTAAGTGGATATGACAATAGTGAAGAAAGATATAATGGTAGGAGTTCAAAATTGATGAAATATTAACAACCATTTGGTTTTTGACAGTATCTTTACTTACAAACAATTATAAGTAATATATTTTAAAGTAGAAGGCAAAAAAACAATTTTAATTGTGTCAGCATGGACTTTATAATTGACTAGAGGCCCAGTGCATGAATTCGTGCATGGGTGGGGTCTGGCTGGCCCAGCTCCAATTGGGGCAGATCGGGGCCAGGCCTGATGTGGAGATGGTGGGAGGTTGGCTGGCCAGCCTGTCCCGATTGAGGCCCGATCAGGGCCAGGCTGGCTGGGGGGAGGGGCTGTGAGTGATTGGTGGGGTGAGGGGGGCCCATCGGAAGTCAGCGGCCAGGGGAGGGAATGTGGACAGTTGGCCAGCTGGCCCTGCCCCTGATTGGAGTGGGGGGGCTGATCAGGGGTG
Source organism: Cnephaeus nilssonii (assembly GCF_951640355.1). Lineage (NCBI taxonomy): Eukaryota > Metazoa > Chordata > Mammalia > Chiroptera > Vespertilionidae > Cnephaeus > Cnephaeus nilssonii. The sequence continues at coordinate 16,889,736 of NC_137074.1, forward strand.
GAGCTAGCTGGGGGGAGGGGCTGTGGACCCATCGGGGGCAGGGCCAGCTGGGGGAAGAGGCTGCAGGTGGTTGGCCAGCCAACCCCACCCCCTATTGGGGTAGGGAGGTGATCAGAAGTGGGGCCGTCTGGAGGGAGGGGCTGTGGGCCAATCGGGGGCTGGCCAGGGGGAGGGGCTGCAGGAGGTTGGCTGGCTGGCCTGCCCTCAATCGGGTGGGAGAGGCTGATCAGGGGTGGGGCCAGGTGGGGGGAGAGGCTTCGGGAGGTTGGCCAGCAGGCCCCACCCCCTGATTGGGCTGTTAGCTGGCCACAGTGGGCATCATAGCGACTGGTCGTTCTGGTTGTTATGGCATTATGGTCACTGGCTTTTTATATATATAGATTAGTTTCTTATGTAGAATTTAAAAAAAATTTTAAGTATACCCAAAATAAAAAGTAAAAATAAAACATTTTGAAGCTATTTGGCTATTGTTGCTGAGTTGGAGAAAATAATGTATGTATCTTTGACTTTTCAAATATTTCACTCCATATTTTTGTTTTTCAGTCTTCTCTTGCACATAAACATGGTAGAATGTCTTTGGTATAACTTCTGTTTTTCTATATATTTTGCTGCTGCTAATATTAAAACTTTCCTAACCTACTTTAGGTCTGTTTTTGAGCTTTGAAATCTTCCTGGACTGTCCCATTGTCAAGTCTAAAGGCTGCCTAAGCCAGGGTGCATTATGGCTTCTCTAGCTATTTATATATCCCATATTGAATTTGTGGTCATAGCCCCATGATAGATACTGGTTAATTCCTACTGTTATCCCTCAGTTGCTGACATTTCTTTCCTTAACCATTCTCTGATTGCTTCCAATCTGTTATTATCAAGCTCTAATCCTTTGAAGTCTTGGAATTTTGGTCCTGTCCATTCATGTGTAGTTCAAACATGGTATTAGGTGATTAACATGACTATTGCAACCTAAAGCAATAATACTCTCTTGGAAAATCCTCACTTTAAACCTCAGATACAATGGGTATTCTTTATGAATTTTTCATACACACAGAAACCAAGGCTATTTCTGGGAGAATGTACTAGAATCAAAAGCACCAGACAAGCAGTAACTCAGCCCAGAGGGTTTTTGTTTTTTAATGTCTAACTTTAAATAGATTTTCCACCTTTCAAGTTCTTTCTGAGCTACTTCAACTATCCCTTTATGTTTCCATCAGTCAATCAATCCAGGTGTCTAATATTTTCTGAGTGTCAGTCATTGTCATAGATATTTTGGAGGAGATAATAATCAATAATATAGATATTCTCATTACCTTTAGAGAGCTTGGAGTTTGATTAGCAGTATGGATAAGTAATCAGGAAATTTAAAATTGTGTGTGTGTGTATGCGTATTAAAGGTTTTGAGAGCAGAAGTAAAAGGCTCTGTGGTGATATACAGGAAAAGGAACTATCTGGGATTTAAGGATACAGAGATGGTGTCTTGAAAGAAGGACTATTTAGACTGAACCCTGAAGTTAGAGCAAGAGACAGTGAAAGTGGGGTAGAGAAATGACACAGGCAGAGCAAGCACCAGAGATGTTTGAGGAACTGAAAGCAGTTTAGCATAGTGTGAGGCGGAAATAGGAAAGTAGGGAAAGAAATAGGGAAGTTTACTGAAGTGTTAAGCAGAGTTCTAATTATGAAGGACCCTAAAGGCAACACATCAGATCATCTGAAACTCAAGCCATCAGCAAAGGGAAATCACTAAAGTGCCTTGAATTAGGGAATGATGAGATAGAGTGGAGAATGGATTGGAGCAAAGAAACACAGAGATTTGGAGACCATTGTGAGGCTATTGTAGCAATCTATGTAAGAGGATAAACCAAGATGGTAGTTCTAGGGGTGAATAGAAGTCAATGGATTTGCAAAAACTCTGGGAGGTATGCTGAGCAGAATTAAGGAATGATTTAATGTTGGGAGAGAGGATAGAGTTGATTATAATGATTACATTATTGTCTTGAGTATACAGTGGTGATATTGTATGCTGAGGTAGAAAATGCAAGAGGACAAGGAGTTTGGGGGAAAGGAGATGATGGATTATTCTGGGACATGTTGACTTTGAAAGGTGAATGGAGCTGCAAAGTGGAAATACCAGTGTAAGTAGAATAATATTTTCTCAAGCTCAGAAGAGAGCCCAGGAGAGGAGATTGAAATCAACATATAGTAGTTACTAAAGCCATAGAAATTAAGGGAGAGCAATGTAGAGTGAAAATAATTTGCTTAACTGAACTTTAAAGACAATAACATTTAAGGACAGGATAGGAATAACACACACACACACACACACACACACACACACACACACACACACACCAAGAAGCAAGACAGGGGAAAGAAAACCAGGAAAATGAAATGTGATGAATGCAAAGGGAGAAAATATTTTAAAAAGGAAGGAGTGTATAATGTGTCAGATAATTAAAAAAAAATTAAAGTGAGACAATAGGTGAGTGTCCACTGATTTAGGTAGGCTGCTTTGGCCTTCAAAAAGGAATAGGAACATAAGCCAGGCTACTGTGGATTAAAGAATGAGTAGAAAATAAGGAGACAGTGTCTACAGAGAAATCTTCCAAAATTAGCCGTGAATGGGAAGAAAGAGTTAGGATAGTTGTTGGACTAGGTTGCAAGACAATGGAGACTTGAGAGGTTTATATTCTGGTAAGAATTGGTTTTATAGAGAATTGTGTAATTATGGTTTTCATAATGAATGAGGAAGGATGGAAAATTCCTTCAGAATGGATCTTCTTTTATTTTTATTTAAATTCTTTATTGTTTAAAGTATTACATGAGTCTCCTTTTTCCCCCCATTGGCCTCTCCCCAGCCGCTTCCAACCCCCCAGCACATGCCCTCACCCCACTACTGTCTGTGTCCATTGGTTATGCTTATATGCATGCATACAAGTCCGTTGGTTGATCTCTTACCCCACCCCTCCCCTGCCTTCCCTCTTAGGTTGGACAGTCTGTTCGATGCTTCTATGTCTCTGGTTCTATTTTTGTTCATTAGTGTATGTTGTTCATTATATTCCACAAATAAGTGAGATCATGTGATATTTATCTTTCTCCGATGACTTATTTCGCTTAGCATAATGCTCTTCAGGTCCATCCATGCTGTTGCAAATGGTAAGAGTTCCTTCTTTTTTATAGCAGAGTAGTATTCTATTGTGTAGATGTACCACAAGTTTTATTTTTCATTATTTAAAGTATTACATATGTCTCCTTTCCCCCCCATTGATCCCTCCCCAGCCACTCCCACCCCCCAGGGCATGCCCCCACCACTGCAGTGTCCATGTCCATTGGTTATGCGTATATGAATGCATACAAGTCCTTTGGTTGGTCTCTTACCTCCCTCCCTCCCTACCTTCCCTCTGAGGTTTGACGGCCTGTTTGATGCTTCTCTGTCTCTGGATCTATTTTTGTTCATCAGTTTATGTTCATTATATTCCACAAATGAGTGAGATCATGTGATATTTACTTTTCTCCAACAGGCTTATTTAGCTTAGCATAATGCTCTCCATGTCCATCCATGCTGTTGCAAATGGTAAGAGTTCTTTCTTTTTTTACCACAGCGAAATATTCAATTGTGTAGATGTACCAGTTTTTTAATCCACTCATCTGCTGATGGGACTTAGGCTGTTTCCAAATCTTAGCTATGGTAAATTGTGCTGCTGTGAACATAGGGGTGCATATATCCTTTCTGATTGGTGTTTCTGATTTCTTGGGATATATTCCTAGAAGTGGGATTACTGGGTCAAATGGGAGTTCCATTTTTAATTTTTTGAGGCAACTGTTCTCCACAGTGGCTGCACCAGTCTGCATTCCCACCAGCAGTGCACGGGGGTTCCTTTTTCTCCACATCCTCGCCAGCACTTGTTGTTTGTCAGTTTGTTGATGATCATCATTCCGACAGGTGTGAGATGGTACCTCATTGTTGTTTTGATTTGTATCTCTCAGATGATTAGTGACTTTGAGCATGTTTTCATATGTCTCTTGGCCTTCTGTATGTCCTCTTTCGAAAAGTATCTATTTAAGTTCTTTGCAATTTTTTGATTGGATTGTTTATCTTCCTTTTGTTAAGTTGTAATGAGTTCTCTATAAATTTTGGAGATTAAACCCTTATCTGAAATAGCATTGGCAAATATGTTCTCCCATGCAGTGGGCTTTCTTGTTGTTTTGTTGATGGTTTATTTGCTGTGCAGAAGCTTTTTATTTTGATGTAGTCCCAACTTTGTTCTTCTTTCTCAGGATTGCTGTGGCTATTTGGGGTCTTTTTATTTTATTCCATATAAATTTTTGGAGAGTTTGTTCTAGGTTTGTGAAATATGCCATTGGTTTTTTAATGGGTACTGCATTGAATCTGTAGATTGCTTTGGGTAGTATGGACATTTTAATGATGTTGATTCTATTAATCCATGAATACAGTGTTTTCTTCCATTTGTTTATGTCTTCCTCTATCTCTTTTTTCAATGTCCTGTAGTTTTCTGAGTATAGGTCTTTTACTTCCTTGGTTTAGTTTATTCCTAGATATCTTAATTTTTTTGTTGTAGTGGTAAATGGGATTGTTTTTTTAGTTTCTCTTTCTGTGAGTTCTTTATTGGTGTATAAAAAAGCCATAGATTTCTGGGTGTTAATTTTGTATCCTGCTACATTGCCGAATTCATTTATTAAGTCTGTAGTTTTTTGATGGAGTCTTTAGGGTTTTCTACTTACAATATCATGTCATCTGTGAGTAATGACAGTTTTACTTCTTCTTTTCTAACTTGGATGCCTTTTATTTCTTCTTCTTGTCTGATTGCTATGGCTAGCACTTGCAGTACTATGTCGAACAGGAGTGGTGAGAGTGGGCATCCCTGTCTTGTTCCTGTTCTTAGGGGAAATGGTTTTAGGTTTTGTCCATTGAGTATGATGTTGGCTGTACATTTGTCATAAGAGGCTTTTATTATGTTGAGGTGTGATCCCTCTATTCCCACTTTGCTGAGAGTTTTTTTTTTATCAGGAAAGGGTGTTAAATTTTGTCAAATGCTTTTTTCTGTATCAATTGCTATGATTATGTGATGTTTATTGATTTGCAAATATTATTCCAGCCTTACATCCCCAGAATAAATCCCCAGACTGGATCCTCTTGGCACTTCATTTTAATGGTGTGGTTTTCAGTTGTGTTGGTTCCAAAAGTTAATATTACTTGTATTAAAGTATGCATCAGTCAGAATATTCATTTTTTAATTAATAAACTATTTTTAGAAAAATTCTAGATTCACAGAAATATTGTGAGGATAGTACCTTTTTCTTTTCACTTTTAAAAAAATGTAGCTATTTGGAAATTTAAATTTACATATGTCGCTCACATTATATTTCTATTAGATAGTGTTGGAGACTGTTAAAGTGTATGTGAGATTTATTTATTTTTTATTGGAAATAAGCTGATCATGATTTTTGAATTGTTTAGCATGCATCTACTGATATTTTTATATATGCAGAAAAAAAGCACAGACAGCTTGGCATTCAAACGTTAATGTTTCCAATAGATTTTTTCCATGGTGGGAAGAGTTGGTAATTAATTGGTTGAGTCCAATATTTATGAACGAATATGACCCTGATGAGTCAAATGATGTGTGTAGAACATGTAGAGGACTTGTTATTGGCTCCCTACTTATGTGGTTTTATGTCTTTTAATATACCTCATACTGTTAGAGTATATTCCTAAATTCTTACCTGGTTTGGATTTCTAGACCACGTTGAAATCAATGTCATTTCTCTGCTACCTTTTCAATCGGAGAAGCAGCTTCTGTTTTACTCTGAACATTCTCGTGATCTATACTAACACTTGAACCATACTCAGTTATTTCTTTAGCCTTGAGGTCTGTGCCTTTCACATTCTGTAGACCATCACACAATTTTCCGAAATTGCTTTTTTCTCAGCAGATTTCTCTGGGATAGTTTATGCTTCATTTATATTTCCACATGAATGAAACAATCTAACTCATTCATCATTTTGATTGCTATCATTTGGAACATTTCCTATATTTAAACTATTCTGGATTAGAGAAACCTCAGTACTTTTCTTTTCTTGAAAATAAATGCAATCTCCATGTCATGAACAGGTTGTGTTTCAAAAGGGCAGGAATCATGTTACAACTGGTTTCAGCCCCAAGGCCAGCTCACCAGAAAAATTGTATACCCAAAGTAGAGTACTGTGCCAATAACGCTATGAATATTAACACTGCACACTAAACTGTTTTCATGAAAAACCGCACATTTTCAATTTGGCATGGCAACAATGCATCTTCTTTTACTGTGATGGCATAACAGAAGTCTCCCCAACATGCCTATTTTTTAAACAAGAGCAGGGACAACCTTCCTAGACTAATGGTTGTGGGTACCGCTAGGGTCAGTTTAGGGATTTAAGCAGCTGAAGTGTTGGGGGTAAACTCTTTTTTTGATACTGGATCCTGTCCTTAATTTCCATTTATTTATTTTTAAAATCGTTATTATTGAAAATATTACATATGTCCCCCCATTGAATTTGAATTTACTTTTTTTTTTTTAAATATCCTATCTTTGTTCTTTCACAACATCATTAATGGCTTAGAAGTGAAGTGTGTGTTCATCATGGTCTAATATAGAAAAAAAAGTTATTTTTTCTTTATTTTCCATTTCGAAAACAACAAAAATTCTCTTTTTCTTATTATTTATTTTCCACTTGCAGAAGTAAAGCAATAGCCGTCTTTCCTATGTGGCATCGCCCTTGTTCTTTCACTTAGTGATTTTAAAGGTGCATATGAATGATGAAAGATAATCTCTATACAAGAGGGGCTTAAAGACATCGATCCACATTTCCAACAGAAAATCAGTCTTAGGCCACACTGGAGCTTTATCAAAGGCACTAGCTCTGGGATGGAGAGAAGCTCTTGTGGAAGCCTGGATAAAAGCTGATGACACGGTGCCAGTGGGAATGACAAGGTCTAGGAGAGGAACAGGGTAGAGTGGGGCAGCTACTGAGATTCCAGCATTTCCTCTTTCTTTAGCTTTTTATATTTTTATTGATTTCAGAGAAGAAGGAAGAGGGAGAGAGAGATGGAAACATCAACGATGAGAGGCAATCATTGATCAGCTGCCTTCTGCATGCCCCAATCCCTGGGATCAAGCTCGCAAACCAGGCACGTCCCTGACTGGGAATGGAACTGGTTCATAGGTTTATGCTCAACCACTGAGCCGTAATGGCTGGGCTAGATTTTTTTCTTTTGACCTTGACTACAGGAAAGGCTGACAAATGGAGAGAAGAAGGATCAAAGGACAAAGTCTTAGATAGCTTGAAGCCAAGGAGAAAAGGGGAGATGGAAGACTTTTCCCAAAGTATTTTCCCTATTGTGTATGTATAGTTACACCATTTCAGATTTTTTAAAAAAAATCCCTTGTATCATCAACTTCACTTCCCTTTCAAAAGATACCTTACATATACCATGGTTTATGTTCAGTTAACTCTGTGCTTATGGAATTCAACTTGACATTCATGGAAATAACATTCATTAGTGGCCATTATATAGTAGGTGTGCGTTCAGACTGTGTAAGCAGACCAAGATGTTTAAACTTATGTCCCTGGAGTTTGTGATCTTGTAATATTTAAAAGCATGCTTCTTGGAATGTTCACTTCAGGTGAAGAAAAAAAGTGAGCTAAGGTTGCTTGTGATACCTGCGAATAAACAAAGTTAAACTAGTTTATTTTCTTCAGAATTTCACTGATTTCTTAATATGTTACACATATTATTTCTCTCTAAAAGGGAGGTGCAGTGTTCATCATTCAATGATATTATTAACCAAAGAATTCTTTTTAAAACACTACTTCCAAGAACTAGGACTTTTTAGAATATAATATATGAAATGCTGAAATATATTTCATTTTTATATCATTTTCCATATCATTTTCCACTTGTTTTAAGGCTAGGCCTCCTCTAAAACATAAATTTAAGAGCTCAAGGAAAAAATATCTTTATTTTTTGGTATTTGTCATGCTGTAATTTTATCAGCATTACTATTTGAAATGAATTTAGGCATTTATTTGGAAAAAGGAATTCTATAACAAAACAAAATATGATAACCACCAATCTAGGCCAAGTGCCTCACTTGTGTAAGTTAGGAAACTTGGGTCCAGACATTCCTTGCAGTGATTTATTGTAGCCATTATAACAAGCTAAGGATCAGAGGCCCAGCTCGGGGTTCTTTTGTACTTTCCAAACTACAGGGAATAAGTCCAGTAACGCTCAGATCTAATAAAAGTGGGCTATCATAAGATCCCACTACTCAGTGACAACGGAATTTAGTTCCTCCCAACCTGTTACTCAAAAGTATTTGCCGATTGATTTCATGCATACCACACTTTCTCATTAAGAGAAATTAAGGCGTTTCACCAAAGTTAAATTAAAGCATTTCACCAAAGTTTTACTCTTTTGCAACTTGTACTTCATTAGAATAATAAATATTCATACTGTACTATTTTATTAAATTTGGAAATACTTTCTCTTTTTTTCAAAGTAGCTGTACTAATGCATGTTAACTAAATTTCTTGTTACATATTTCAGTTGTTCTCTATTTCTTATGGCTCCATTTTCTCATTATTGGTTTAAATTTCTCATCTGCCTGTCATTGTGATGAAGGAGATGATTATGGGCTTTGGAGTAGATCACAGATGTGCTTGAATTCCAACTCCATCATTTGCTAGGTGTTGACCTTGGACACAGCACAAACATCTTTGAGCCTAACTTTCCTCAACAGAAATAGTATGTGATGTCTTTTTTGGGTTACTAAAAATGTTCACAGACCCTTCAGACCTTGAGCAATGTCTTACATCATAGGTCCCTTCTTCTTTTTTTAAAAAATATAATTTTATTGACTTCAGAGAGGACGGAGGGGGGTGGGGGGAGAGAGATAGAAACATCAATGATGAGAAAGAATCATTGATCGGCTGCCTCTTGCATGCCCCACACTGGGGATTGAGTCCACAACCTGGAGATGTGCCCTGACCGGATATCAAACTGAACTGTGACCTCCAGGTTCATAGGTCGACACTCAACCCCTGAGCCATTCTGGCTGGGCCATAGGTCCATTCTTTTTGCTTCTTGTCATGGAAGCCCCTGCCACCACCCCTCTCTACTCTCTCCATTGCTTTTGGATGTCTTTCCCCAAACTGCAGGTTGTATTGAATTACATACAGGATCTCATCCTCACCATTCATTTTCATGAGTATCATTACATGTCAACTTTACCAGGCTCACAGTATGCTATTGGAAAATGTTAGTTTTCCCTCTCTCCTTAAGAGAATTATTCCAAGGAAGGAAGGAGAGCAGAGGATGTCACCAATTCCATGAACTAATTTACTATATCATAATTCAACCTAGCTTTCTTATCTCTTTCTAGTGTGCTGCTGACTGTTCTGACTTAGATTTTGGCTACTGATGCTCTCAGGAAGCTCAGTGCCAGCACCTTCCCCTTATTTTCAGTTTTTATTCATTTTTTTTCTTCTTGATTTTTTTTTTATGCTTGAGCTTATCATATGGCCTAGTCTTTTACTTTACAGAGGACAGAAGAAATGTTATAATGCCAGTGAGCAAGAGTCTATGTATTCTTCCAAGATGTCACTTGGCCTAAAATATTAATTTTGTGGTCAGCCAGTCTGCAAACATATATATAGTTTTCCGTGACTTTCTACTCTCATCTTCTCATTACAGTCTTGGCCCGAGTTTTATCAGCCAGAAACAAGTAAATTCTATTTTTCCCACGTGAACATCAGGGGTTGCTTTATCAATGCTCCACCATAAAATCTTCCATGATTGGCCCAGGATGATAGATGCCAAGCAGGTAGAGAGTGTCAGAGCCCTAACAGGAGTACTAATATCCACATCTTTCATTAGGAAAGAGCTAAACAGCTTGGTTATATTCAAACTCTGTTAAGTATAAATGAGAAAACTTGCTCTTGGACACTTGCCTGTGTTTTACTTCCAGGGAGTGTCCAGATATCCAACATTTTGCTCATTTATGAAGACATTCTGCCTTTAAATAAATTCAGATAGGAAAATTTTACTGCAGCTATTACAAAAGTTAAAATCAAAGCCAAAATTCTCCAGCTAATATTCATGCAAGTATAATCCTTAGCTGTACAATTTGGAATAATTACATCACTCATGAAAGATAGTTTAGTATGTCCCAAATGGCACTGTTTAAATGTCCATTTGTTATTGTGTTAAATCAGCTAAATGACATAGCTAAAATTGAGCAAGCAAATGAAATTAAGGATAGGGTGATTATAACATTAGTAAAGCATTTAGGCATTTTAAATCCTAAATTTCTATGCTTGCCTCGAAGCAGAGGTCACTGGCATTGTAACATTTTCTTCTGTCCCCTTTGGGTTACTGCTAAAGTATGTTATCTTTAAAAGTCACATGTAGCTGAGAAAACCAACAAATAACATGTAGCTCCTTCAACAGTTATTCCATGTTGAAGTGAAAATCAGATTTTTGTTTCAAATTTTTTAGTATGAGGAGAGGAAAAAAAATCTCTTGGTCAAAATAAAGAAATCACTAAGGATCTTACATAGCTTTAGTCTTACTAGGCATTCATTTTGTTGTCTTTGGTGAGGTTCAGAGAGAAAGTAACAAAATGTTAAAGAACATTAAAAAATTTTTTCACCCAAGGATATGTTTTTTTTAAATTGATTTTAGAGTAACACAGACGAGAGAAAGAGAGAGAGAGAGAAAGAGAGAGAGAAACATCGATGTGAGAGAGACTCATTGACAGACAAGAGAAAGAGAGAGAGAGAGAGAGAGAGAGAGAGAGAGAGAGAGAGAAACATTGATGTGAGAGAGACTCATTGATCAGTTGCCTCCTGTACACTCCTGAACAGGGATCAAACCTGCAACCTTTTGATGTACAGGACCATTCTCCAACCAACTGAGCAACTCCACCAGAGCTGTCAAGGACCAATTTATGTAGACCCTGGTCCCTCAGGGGGAGGATGGAACTTCGTATTAGAAACAGAAGTCTGGCTATAGTTTTCCATATACTTAGAAACTTAAAAAATGTGGGATAGGATTACTGAAAGAAACAACATTTTATAAATTGGATTGTAACCAAGATTATAAAAGAAAGTATATCTATGAAGTATTTGGGATTTTTCCAAGTTCAAAAAGTGCTAGTGGTAAAGAGAGAGCAATAAAGGATTCAGTGGAGTCTACAGCATTCTGGAAATTCTGTTCTTCAGGATGCTCATTTATCTATATTTCACCACCTATTGTTCCTCAGTGCTTCCATTACTGTCAGAATTTTGTCCTATAGATAAAGGCTATCTAGAGGAAAAAAATAAGCTATCCTAGGTCAAGTCTTGTATTTTTTCACAAATTTTCTTTGATAATAAAACTAAGGTATTTTAGCTGAGCATGCTAACTGATCTTTAAAGGCTTAGGACTATAACTAAATTTTACAAACCTGTTTTACTATCCTCTATTGCTTGCAATTTATCTTTAACGAATACTCCACACCTATGTAAAGCACAGAATATTTTCTTCTTGGAGTCATGAATATCATAAATTTACTACATATTTGGAAAAATGTTTCTTCCTTTTATTAAGTATTTTATTAACTCTACTTCTTTCAAGTACCAGAGTTACATTTAAGTAAAATATTTTAAGATGTGGCTTTTACTCTGTCCATATTCTTCACATATTTTTTTATTTCTATTTTTATTGTAGCTACATTTTTCAAATGTAGTCACATTTTCAGGTAAAGATACCTAGATTTAAAAAAATCTTTAAATAGATCTAAGCTTATAATTTATTCATTGTGGATATTTTTCTATGACTATACCTAGCTTGGCTTCTTTTACCTCCCCACCCCCCACCCCCAACCCTCCACCGAGGTATAGATTTTAGAGCTTCTAAAGTCAGGAACTCATGTTGATAACACAAGCAAAATTACTTAAAAACCACCCTTTCTTATTAGGATACTCGCTCCTAAGACCAGTCTATGTGATTCACATACAGTGATTTTTTTTTCTTCATAAATAGATTATCTTCTATTCTTCCAAGTGGAAGCTTGTCTACCATTTCTCTGCCCTATTATTGAGCTTAGTGAGAATTTTTGCAACTTCATTTACTTTTGTATAAGAAAGCTTAATGTTAAATGAAGATTGGAAGATTTTCCAGTGTCTCCCCTCTTCTTAATCACCTAAAACTATATTTCTTAAGACCTTATCACCACTGATATTTGGACTAAAATTCTATCATGATTCATCACTTTTAATTTTTTAAAAAATATATTTTTATTGATTTCAGAGAGGAATGAAGAGGGGGAGAAAGAGACAGAAACATCAATGATGAGAGAGAATCATTGATGGGCTGCCTCCTGCATGCCCCTCACTGGGGGTCGAGCCCACAACCTGGACATGTGCCCTGACTGGGAATTGAACTGTGACCTCCTGGTTCATAGGTCAATGCTCAATCACTGAGCCACTGAGGCCGGGCTGTCCTTTTTTCTTGAGACTATTTATGAAATAGAAACAAATGCAATTTTACATTTATACAAAACTTATGATAGAAAATGTAAAAGTGTGACACCAACAATAAACCTTCCATGAACCTATTTTTAGCCCATGGATGTTAAAGTTAATATGTACCTCTCCAAAAATGCTTAATCATGGGAACTTTCTTGTCACAAAGACTGGCAAAATGAATTTGTTCATGGATCACTTCTTGGTGTTGCTATCCAAACTAAACCTGTAAGCCTTTTGAAGTTTACTTTTTTATTAAGTGGTTTTCTGTAGTTGTGAGAGTTGGTGTGAAAATTCCCGATGTACATGTCAATACTTGATAGATAATGACTATATATGCTATAAGAACAGACATAAAGTATGATTCTATCGAAATCTGTCAACGTAAACCATAATTAGTATAATTCTACATTGTTGTAGTTGTATTACATCATTTGGTTTTAAAGCAAACAGATATTTCATCAGAAGAAAAATGTGTAAATGTTGAGTCAGCAGAGCTTAAAGCAATTTCCTGTGCCTTATCATCAAGGAAATCTTGCAGAGACAAGCATTTTAGAAACTTTTGAAATGAAGCTAAAACCACAATGGCAAATGTCACATTGTTTCACGCAATTGAAATAAAAGTGAAGAGTTCTTGTTATAAACATTGCAAAAAGAAAAAAAGCCACCCTGGTAAGATGTCTGTATTTCAATGAATGTCTTTAGCCTGCTGTACACACATTTGGAGCATGCAACATGTAGCATCACAGAGGAAGTTAGAAAGTATAGGAATTTGACTTTTGGAATTACTTTGCAGTGCTTTTTATTAAAAAAAACACACACACACACCACAAAACAAAGCAGACAGCGTGTTTCCAGGGAATTCCTGCCTCTTTCGGGTGGTACTGATGTGGATCCTCAAGTATGTCATCGCTCTCCCTTGGTAGTGAAGTATGTCTTTAAGGTGAAGGGCCAACTTCTGCAGCCGGATGATCATATATTTTTCTTTGAATACTGAGTTTGGAGTGGATGCGAGATGGCTGCTTTATCCTCTGGGAATGGCTGTGTTTTGGATTCTCCCACACTCTGGGCATTTGTCCTTAGGCAACTTCAGATGGATCCGTGCTGGGCTTTCGAGGGTTGAGCTTTAGCTCAAATGAGGAGGTTGAAAGGATTTTTTTTTTTTTATCTCCAAATGAAAATGCAAAGAGATTTTTTTTTGAGGGACAGAATGTAATTAGCCAAAGTTGGAATTGGGCCAACTAAGACGCATTAACAGGCTAGACATGCCCCCAGTTCTTCGAGCATTCCAAAGATGGGTTCACTCTTGACTGTCGTGAAGAAAAGATGAAGCACGAAAAAAGTCTAAAATGGGTGCATGGGAGACATGAAAAGAGAAACAGTACAATTTTCTCACGAATTAAAGATGACCACTGATGATAGCCATCCCCACCCGAATTTAAAAATCCAGTGACTGATTTTTCTAAGCAAGCACTAGAATGTCCCTGCTGGGCGCAGGGCACATAATATATGTAGCTGGCACTCTCACCCAACAGGAACGATTGTTTTGTTTAGGGAATGGAGGCCAACTCCCTTTAAGACCTAAAGAAAAGCTAATTTAGGACACATCTAACAAAAACTGAAATGAGAAGGGAAAGAAAAAAAATCTCAGATTTCTGTGCCATGGCCAGCTGACCAAATGTAAAACAAAACAGCCCTCCCCTTCCCCAACCCCAAACTAAAACAAAAGAAGAAAAAAAAAGGAACATTTGTCTTTGTGCTTGTTCTGTGCTCATTTTGGCTTGCTTCAGATATTTTTCCAAGTTTAAGTTTGAAATTTGATGACTCTCAGAAGCAGAAATGTTCTTTTCTAGGTGTCGTTTTTTTATCTATTCTGTCAAGCTCTTTAAGAAGAAATCAAGGAGAACCGTCATTTAAGGAAACAAACAAACAAACAAACAAGCAAACAAACATACAATAGATGGTTGACTCCAGGATAAAAGGTTGTAGAAATACAGTGAATTTACCAAAAGAGGGGAGATTTTCTTTGGTTAGTAGAAAGAAGTCTGAGAACAGTGCCTTTTAAAACATGACATCTGGAAATCACTAGAATTAACTACTTGATGGAAAAAACCTCTCCAGATTTGAAAAAAAAAAAATCTACTCAGAAGTTCTATATTTTTTTTACCATAAAATTTAACCCTGACTGCTGTTTCATTTTTTAGGTGAAAAGACAATAGAACTTTTGGAAATAAAGATATGTTTATATGCTTTCTTTAGCTCAAAGCCAATTTTGATTTTAACATCAAACTCAGATTTTGGCTCAGCATGAGAGCAAATGCCTCAGGGTGTTTGTTTTGGTCTTTAACTGAACCTTTTATATGTGAACTTGAAAGAGATCTTCACAGTGTCTCTTGCAAGGACATTTCATACATGCAGTGTGGGCTGGTAGAGGGAGCATTAGGCTGGAAATAGGACAACCTGATCAGAATCCCCAGCCTAGGGACCCTGGACAAATTACTTGACTGCTTGGGAAATGGTGATAACAACATTTACTTTCTTATCTCATAGATTTGTAGAAACGATTAAATGAAATAACAGACGTGCAAGCACAGTAAAATTGATAAAAAGTTGTATAAGGTAAGGTAATACTTTCCTTGGTGTGTGTTTTTTTCCCTCAATGCCCTTGTTTTATATTATAATTTCTCTTCAAATCATTATTTCTATCTTATCTCTGAGTTGTACTTATTTGACTGAAAGTCTATTTAAAAAAGAGTTAAGTAGGTAGTTGTGTACGTGGCGTGACATTGGCCAATAAGTTCATATATGTTTCAAGTGTACATTTCGATCATATATGATCTGCATATTGCATTGTGTGCCCACCTGCCCAAAGTCAAATCATCTTACGTCACTGTATATTTGCCCCCCTTTACTCTTTACTACTCTCCCACCCCCTTCCCTCTAGTAACTACCATACAGTTGTCTGGGTCTATGAGTTTTAGTTTTATATTGCACATATGAATGAAATCATATGATTCTTAGCTTTTTCTGACTGATTTATTTCACTTAGCGTCATATTCTCAAGGTCCACCCATGTTGTTGCAAATAGCAGTATTTCATCTTATGGCCGAGTAGTAAATATTCCATAGTGTGTATGTACCACATCTTCTTCATCTGGCCCTCTATTGAAGGACACTTTGGTTGTATCCATCTCTTGATGACCATGAATAATGCTGCAAAGAACATAGGGGTACATATATCTTTGCAAATACATGTTTTTGAGTTTTCCTGTAGATACCCAGAAGAGGGATTGCTGGGTCATATGGTAACTCTCTTCTTAATTTTTTTGAGGAACCAACATATAGTTTTCCATAGTGGTTGTACTAGTTTACATTCCCACCAGCAGTGAATGAGGGTCCCTTTTTCTTCACAACCTCTCCAACACTTGTTACAGGTGTGAGGTGGTATCTCATTGTAGTTTTTATTTTTTTTTGTTAATCCTCACTTGAGGATATTTTTCCATTGATTTTTAGGGAAAGCAGAAGAGAGAGGGAAAGACAGAGAGAAACATTGATGTGAAAGAAACACATCGATTGGTTGCCTCCTGCACGAGCCCCAACCAGGGCCCAGCCAGGTAGAAATCTGCAACCAAGGTATGTGCCCTTGACCAGAATCGAATCCGGGACCCTTTGGTCTGCAGGCCGACACTCTATCCACTGAGCCAGACTGGCTAGGGCTCTCATTGTAGTTTTGATTTGCATCTTCTTAATACCTAGTGAAGTTGAGCATCTTTGCCTATATCTGTTGGCCATTTGTATGTCTTCTTGGAAGAAGTGTCTGTTCTTTGGCCATTTTTAAATTGGATTGTTTCTTTGATGTTGAGTTGTCTGAGTTCTATATATATTTTAGTTATTAACCCCTGTTGGAGCTGTTGTTTGCAAATATCATCTCTCATTCAGTTGGTTGCCTTTTTGTTTTGTTGTCAGTTTCTTTTGCTGTGCAGAAGCTTTTTAGTTTGCTATAGTCCCATTCTTTTACTTTTGCCTTTACTTCCCTTGCCTTAACCCATGTTAAATCCATCTCTCCACATATTAGTATCTACACCTGTGCAGTTGAAAGTCATTGGAGAAAATCACAAGGTCAATGGTTCCCCCTTAAAATCCATCATCACTGACATATATATGTTAAGTTAGAAGACTAATATCAAGGTTGTTAAAGAAACTAAAACAGTTAACATAGAGTGATTTGAAGACTCTTACATGATTTTTATCTTCATAACTAGACCTAGTAAAGTTTTAGAAGTTTACATAGTAAACGTATAGAGTTCCTTTCAAACCTGTACATCTGGAAAGGAGCCTTAGAGTAGGAGGTGTTTTCCTATTTGTGGAAACTGGTTCAGGCACACAGAGCTGTGAAATAGAGCTCATTTTGGCACATAGGATGCTGAGGATGTTAGAACCATGAGAAGTAGAGGTAAGGACTGAAAACTGGCAGGCGAGTTCAAATCTGTTGCCCACACTGGCCTATATTTGTTAGAAATGTGAGATCAGAACCTGAATATTGGCTCTGGGCAAAGTCCCATGGAACTATGAACTAATGGAAAGAAGTAGAAAATGGACCATGACTAAAAAAAGGCTTTTGCTGAATTCTGTTTTTAATGCTAAGATTTTACCAAGAATGGTAGATAGCATTTTATGTTAATGTATTAATCGCATTTTTATTTCAAGAGGAAATGAGTAACCATTAACGTACACAAAATAAATGTGCACATAGACATCATGCTCTTTTACTCTTTCTTTCCTAATTCTGACATCAACAGCGTGGGCATACAGTAATGCTGAGAAATATACTCCAAGGAAATGTATGAACTTCTGACATCTATTTGAAATGAAACAAAACAAATACTTTATTGAGGGTAAAAATAGACTCTAGATTTAGACTGAAACAACATAAATGGTGACTTTAAATGCCTGTGTGTTTTTTTAGTGTTTCATGAAAGCCTAATTTAACTAAATATAACTAACATTAGAGTTATATTCAGGGCGGAGAGTAGAAAATAGATAGTATTGTAAATTCAAGGAACAGTATCATGGTCTTATGAAATGTACTTACTGAAAACTGAAAATTTTACCACCATTTTCTATCTCAATTTCTGTTATTATCTATCTATATAAAAGCCTAATATGCAAAGTGTCCCCTTGGGAGTTCGACCTACTGGGAGTTTGATTGCTTGCTATGACGTGTGCTAACCACCAAGGGGCAGTGCAGAATGAAGGAAGGCCCTGTATGGCAGCTGGCAGCCAGGGAAGGGAGGCCCCGGCTAGCAGCCAGCAGCTGCTACGGACCCTACCTGTGCACGAATTTCATGCACTGGGCCTCTAGTATTAGATAAACTCTGATCATTGGTGCCTCTACTCAGGCAATGTTGTAAACTTCTTTTGAAGCAAGGATTTATGAGAGAATTCAAGGAATTTTCATGGGTTAAGAAACTTTAGGGTGGGACCAGTCTAAAATTGTGGTGGGAGGTCTCGTGTGCACTAAGGATGATATGAGCTATGATTTTCTATTTCTCACCATCTAAAGAATATAAATTTATGGTAACATGATCTCATTAGTCACTGCAATGTCTGGCAGTAAATGCTATTAAAACACAACTGACCAATAACATAACTTCTACTAAAATGCATTGCAGCTGCAAAGAGTTTAGTGATGACTTACCCATGGTTAGTTATTGAGTCAGCGAAGGGCCAGGAATGGAGTTGGAAAATTTAATAACTTATATATCTTCAATATTTTTGCAGAACACAAAAAAACAGTCCACGAGGTGAATGACACATAGCATGCTGAGTCTTTATTCCTCCCACTAGATTGCATTAGCTTACCTTCATTGGTTTTTGCCCCAAGTTAATTTTACTTATTAGGTCTATGAAAACCATGGCCATGTCCTTAGGGCCTCTGGACATGCACACCAAACAATCAATTATTTGAAATGCCACAGAATAAACACTATCAGAATAAGCTCCTTGGGAGAAGGAAGGTGTCAGATAATTCAAAGCAATTTATAAATATCTACTTTCAGACACAGTGGGAGACCTGATTCAAACTTTTTTTGAAGGGTGTTTAAACAGAGCTGCTGATATTATGATTACATTTTCTCGTGTTTCATGCCTGGAGTAATGTTAAGGCAGCAGAGTTCAAATATTTTCTCTAATATCTGTCAAGCAGTGTAAAAATAATGTGATTAGTTATAAAGGGACACATATAGAAAATTACTTTGACTCAGCTCTAGCTTTTAAAGTAGAGATTTATTGTCACTGGGAGAGTAGAATCTTTGTTGAAATTTCAATGCTGTTCTTTGTGTATTGAAAAATATGTATAAAATAAGATTCCAAAGTAAATTCATTTTAGATGTATTTTGGATATGATCAAAGTTTGTGTAATTGCTACCAAACATCATGAAGAATGTCAGAGAAAAGAATTTTGAAAGTCAACCTCATAGCAATTGCAAAGAAGATTTCTAGGAAGAATACATATTAAGTAAGTGTTGAGTAAAATTATTGATTAAAACAAGTTTAAAGTATTAAGGTCACTATAATTATGTAGTTCTTGAATTAAAGCACCCATCTATACAAACATAAGGAGAAAAAGAGAATAATTTAACTTCTAAGTGCCCTGGAAAGTAAAATAGTTTAGTATCAAGGTGACTATGGACTAGTCATGACAATGAGAAACTGACTTTGATATCAAGTATCCAACTTTCAGTGTTTACATTGTGCTTTGTGCTAGACACATTAAGATCCCACGTGTTAAAGGAGGACAGCATTGTTGTGGATCAGGCAGCCCTTCTCACTTCTAAATGATAAGCAAACTTCCTGGAATTTAGATAACCCTTAGGCACAGAGTTATCTAAATGGATTGACTGTTTACTCAAAAGAATCAGTGGAAAACACAATGGAAATGTGACTGATTATATCTTCAATTTTGAGAATTGTAGCTCAGAGTTGGTAAAATTCAATTTTAGGAGGGAAAAGGTTGGATTTTTATGTATCTGCGATTTAGTGATGTGAAACTCACATTCAATAGACACAGAATCCAAGACAACCAATGGTTATATTTTTGTCCTCATTTTATTCCATCTGACAATAGCATTTGACATGGTTCACCGCTTCCTCTTTCTTAACATCATTCTTTTGCAGGGTTCATCAAATATTTTCTGTAAAGGGCCAGATAATAAATATTTTAGGTTTGCCTTCCCTACAGTTTCTGTGGAACTATTCAATTTTTCTGTTGTATCACAAAAACCATTCTTAGCTCAGGGGTTGTACAAAAACAGGTGGGGTGGGAGCCTGGAGTCAGGAAGTGGAAAAAGACTCAGATTTGACTCCCAGGCTATAGTTTTGCTTAGTCCTGTTTTTGTTTTTTTTTTAGGTGTCTACATCACACATCCACAGTTTTCCTTCCACTTTTTGTTCATTTTGATTCAGACCCTTTGCTGGCTAGTCTTTACTACATTTCTCATTGTGATCAGCCCTGTCTTCTCCAGTTATCCATTTCTCTGTAGGTGATCTCATTCACTCCAATAGCCTTTTACTTTATCTTATTTCATTAAATTTTATTACACTTTTTGAAATTATTGTAGAGACACTAATCACACTCTTAAATTTATAGCCATTTATTATTAATTTGTTCAAGCAACTGATTTTCTTTTTGTTATTCATTTCTTGCTTTTTATTTATTTTTTTGTCCCTTATCTTCATCTCCCTTAAGCATTCCTTTTTTTTTTTATTGTGGTAAAAACACACATCATAAAAATTTACCATTTTAGCCATTTTTAAGTATACAGTTCAGTAGTGTTAAGTATTTTCACATTGTTATGAAACAGATCTCCAGGACATTTTCATCTTGCAAATCTGAAACTTGTTAGGTTAAATAACATTAAACAACAACTCCCCTTTAACTTCTTTCCAGCCCCTGGTAACCACCCTTCTATTTTGTTTCTATGAATTTGACTACTTTAGGTACCTCATATAAGGGGAATCATGTAGTTTTTGTCTTTTTGTGGTGGGCTTATTTCACTTAGCATAATATCTTTAAGGTTCATTTATGGTGTAGCATGTGGTAGAATTTCCTTCCTTTTTAAGGCTAATTAATATGCTATTGTGTGTATATACCACATTTTGTTTACTCATTCATCCATTGTTGGATATTTTGGTTGTTTTCTCATCTTGGCCATTGTGAATAGTGCTGCTGTGAACATGAGTGTGCAAATGTCTCTTTAAGACCCCGGCTTTTAATTTTTATTTTTTACTTTAAAAATTTTTATTTTTCTTATTTTTAGTGAGTTTTAGCATCTTGTAATATGCGTGGGTATCTCCCAAATTGCCTGTTTATGCCCTTTGTTCATTATTTCTATTGGGTTTTCTGTCATTTTGTTTGTTTTTCAGGAGCTCTTGGTATATTTCAGCTATTAACACATTATCAGTTACAGATATTGCAACTATTTCCTCAATCTGTATAATCTATGTGTTTAACTTGATCTATAATGGCCTTTTTATGAAAGAAAATTTAAATTGCAATGCAGTCTCATCATGTTTTCTTTACCATTTGAGCTTGTTGAAGTCTTCCTTCGACTGAAGAAAGGTATTCTACTACTTTTCTTCTATTGTGTCTATATATTTAATTTTTACATGTAGTTCAATAATTCTTCTAAATTTTTCTTTGTGTATAGTATAAGGCATGAGTTCTGTTTTATTTTCTCTCTAGAGTGTACCAGTTCTCCCAAAGTCATCTACATAACAATGTATTTTATTCACCTTGCTCTACAGTTTACTTTTACCATATAATTAATTTTCTATAATACATTGTTTTAATTTTTAACATTATTTTTAATTTAAATCTAATTTTTATAACAAATTTTCAAATTTTTATGTATATTTGAATTCTCTTAAAAATTTTTTGAGGTTCTGAATGAAATTTGATTGAATTTAATTTGTGATGAATTGACTTATTTACAATGTTTATTAATGTCATTTATATATATTTCTTTTTATTTATTGGTTATATTTTCTATCCTTTACTTTATTTAAAATTCTTCTATAATGATCTTATGCATTCTTTGTTCGCTTAATTCTTAGATTCTTTACAAATTTGTTGATGTAAGAATACATTCCTATTTTTTTCTTTTACATTTTCTATGTTTATTGGGGACATAAAGAGTACTATTTATTTGCATGAGATGGCCAGTCTATCAAATGCTCTTGTTAGTTCTATTAACTTTTTTGGTGATTCTGTTGGGTTTTCCAGGTAGATGATCTTATCCTCTGGAAAGAATGATAGTTTTACAGTTTTCTTTCCAACCTTTAGAGCACCTATGCGTTTTTCTTTCTTTTAAGAATATTTGAATAAAGAACCTGCCACTTACTAGTTTTATCAGTTAGGGTATAACCAGAAGACAGAAACCACAAAGTATTTTGAAGAAAAAACAATTAATATAAATAATTATTAGCATGGGATTGAAGTAACAAAAGATTGATGAGTGAAGAGCAAAGCACAATAGAGGAACAGCAGATATAGGAAACAGCCATTATTCAAGGAAGAAAAACATCAGGAACACTCCTCCTACCCAGGACTGAAATCCAGACTTCATGGGAAAGGTTATAACCATGCCCCCTGGATGGCAGAGATGTTAACTGAGGCTGCAAGGCCATCCAAATGGTCCTTGGTGGGACCCAGGGGAAGCCATCCATAGGGATTTGCCACATTGGCAGTGTTTGCGGGAAGCCATTCTCTATGATGCTGGGATGCTGCCATGGAGAAGTCTCTGGGAAGCTGCCTCTAGGGTGAGCCTGGTGAAGCCTTTTCTTTGAAAGTACTGGGCTAGCAGCATTCTCTTGTAAAGCCACTCAAGAGGATTCCCGAAGAAGCCATTTGCCGCTGGAGTCATGCTGGTGACTCTTCATGAAGAAGACCCCAAAGAGGCAGCTGGTAGAAGCTGCCCATGGGAATTTTCCCATGATGCAGCAGGGTGGTACTGCTAGAGCCACATGCTGTAGAAGCCACAATGCTGCTGGAGCCTGCCTATGGAAGCACATCTGAACCAGGAAGAGAAACCTCCTCCTCCAGTGTGCCATCAGCACCTCCTACTGACAGAGCTTAGTACTGTGCAGGCTGCAAAGGAGAAACATTTGCAGGGTCTTATGGATGGAGTTCAAATTTCACATAGAGCCCCTACAAATTCATAAGTTGAAGCCCTAACTTCACGTCCCTCAAAATGAGACTTTATTTGGAGCTGTGGTCTCTAAAGAGGTTGAATGAAAGTATCAGAGTAGGTGTTGACTAGTGTCTTATAAGAAGAGATTAGGACACAGACACAGAGAGAAAAGGTCAGGTGAGGATACAGAGAGATGTCCATCTGCCAGCCCAGGAGACAGGCCTCAGAAGAAACCAACTCTGCCAACATCTTGACCTCGGACTTCCAGCCTCCAGGATCACCAGAAAATAAATTTCTGATGTTTAAGCCACCCAGTCTGTGGTACTTTGTTATGGCAGCCCTAGCAAACTGATACACGGGGTCTGCTTCTATTACTGACCGGTGGATAGTGGAGAGTGCACCGGACGTTGAAATAATACAAACTGATAACTCACATACCAAGTTTATAAAGTTGGAGAATTAAAAAAAATTCCCCGAACCTGTTTTCTTATCTGTAAAGATGGAATCCTTGCCAGAATTGAAGGCTCTTTTCAAACTCTTAAAAGTTACTTCCATTTCCCCACTGACCAGCCACCATTTACACAGGGACTCCCTTATTCATAGAAATAATTTCAGGTAGAGCCCAACCTTTGGAATCAGAAGAACCTGCTTATTTTGGCACTTACAGGCTCTGTGACCTCAGCTAAGTCACCTAACTCTCTGAACCTCACTTTCTTCATATAAAAATTAGTAGTACTCTCCTCATAGTGATATTATAAGGATGAAGTGAGAGAAATATATATATATATATATATATATATATATATATATATATATATATATATACACACACACACACACACACACACACACACACATACACATACACTAGAGGCCCAGTGCACGAAATTTGTGCACTGGGGGCGGGGGGATCCCTCAGCCTGGCCTGCGCCCTCTTGCAGTCCAGGAGCTGTTGGACATCGTTAGCGTGGCTGCGGAGGTGGGAGAGGGCCCCGCCACTGCCGCTGTGCTTGTCAGCCTGCACTTGCCAGCCATGAGCCTGGCTCAGGGCTTCTGGCTGAGCAGTGCTACCCCTGTGGGAGCACACTGACCACCAGGGGACAGCTCCTGTGTTGAGTGTCTGCCCCCTGGTGGTCCATGCACATCATAGTGAACGGTCGTTCAGCTGTTCAGTCAATTTGCATATTAGCCTCTTATTATATAGGATATATATGACACTTTGTGCTTGGTACACAGATGGTGCAGGGTAAATTGCAGAATATTATTATTTTTTGTAACTTCAATAACTAACAGAATGACTCTCACATAGGAAGTCTGAAATATGTATTTGTTGCTGAACAAACTGAACTGAACTAAACAGATTTTTAATGGGAGAACTTCAGATATAATAGCTGGCTCTGTGAGCATGTATTGAAGCATGTTTACATAGAATAAGTACTTACTTAGTACCTTGCAAATCATAAAAATGTCCTTGATTACTTGTAGTGAATTAGGTGTGCATGACCACATGGGAGTATGTTCCATTCGACTGAAATGGGGATAATAGATCTCACTGAATAGCTGGGGCGAAGGGGTGGGGGGACCAAATAAAAACAACCTCTTATAGCAAACACAGACATGATTTAAAGAGGTCACCTCCAAAGAGTGAAAAGTTTGAGAAAGTAGTTATTTTAAATCCCCAAGAAAGAAACTATTACCAAAATCAGGAAACCCATCAAGCCTCAACTTGTTTTCAGAAAGTCCCTAATTAAACCATGACGATGAAATCTGACAGGTAGAAAACAAAATCTTATTTTAATGACTATCAACTTCATAGCTTTTGTTTTGGGGCAACTTTAATATGGGCTCCCCCACTGTTTCCTATTTTAGAATCGTTCTCCTTAAGATAACATGGCAGGAATCAATACATTTATTTAGGTCTTACATCTAAAACAAGGTCAAGCAAGGTCTTATGTCTTCAATGAAGTCATTGTTTCAAGTTGAACTTGCTAAAGCATGAACAAACATGAGACTTTTCAACACCAGAGAAGGAAGAGAACACATAGTGTGATGTTGATATTTCTAACGCTAAATGAGCAGAACTGATATTTTTAAAATAAAAAAAATGTGGCTGCTAAGTTTTGCTCTCAAGGTACAGTCACAAACACACACAATTACAAGATTTACTGCTTAATATCCTCTTAACCACTGAAAGTAATTCTGTTTATGTTAGGAGAGAGAAGCCAAGTAGAAAGGTCATTATGTTGTGTCTGCAGCTCTCACTCCTAATATGTGAGTCTCATTTATAAGTAGAGGGAAAAAATCAATAATCCTTTTAAGTTGCCTTGGATTCCAAGTGGAAAATGCTTTAACCCACTGTGGTGACTTAGAGCCTCTGTAAGATATTATGCAGTGTTGTTTCATCAAGGGGCCCGGCTCACTTCAATAGCTCTTAATTGCATTGCTGAGTCTGTCTTGGCTGGTGAAGAAAATGAATTCTGTCACTGCTCCCTGAAAACTGAACTCTTTTATTCATCATTGTTCTTGATCATCTTCTTGAGAGTTAATTTTGCTTTTGTATGTTATCTGGAAGATTGAAGTCGTTTCAGAAACATAGTTCCAGCAACCCAGGAATGAAAACCTTCAAGCTTTTAATGTAATCATTAATAATTACCAAGTACCAACTGTGTATAAGGTTTTACATCCTAGATGGAGCAGCTGACCAGAAATGAGTAAGACAGTTCTTTTTAAAAATCTTTCATTTTATTGGTTTCAGAGAGGAAGGGAGAGAGAGATAGAAACATCACTGATGAGAGAGAATCATTGATTGGCTGCCTCCTGCATGCCCTGCACTAGGATAGAGCTCAAAACCTGGACATATGCCCTGACCAGGAATCAAACCATGACCTCCTGGTTCATAAGTTGACGCTCAACCACTGAGCCACGCTGGCTAGGTGACAGTTCTTGTTTTCAAGAAACTTTCACTAATAGGGGGAGAATGAGTTAAGAATATGAATATCTACAATTTGAAGTTCTATATAAATTGTCATGCCCTAACCGGTTTGGCTCAGTGGATAGAGCGTCGGCCTGTGGACTCAAGGGTCCCAGGTTCGATTCTGGTCAAGGGCACATACCTTGGTTGCGGGCACATACCCAGTAGGGAGTGTGCAGGAGGCAGCTGATCGATGTTTCTCTCTCATCGATGTTTCTAACTCTCTATCCCTCTCCCTTCCTCTCTGTAAAAAAAAATAAAAATAAAAAATATATTAAAAAAATAAATTGTCATATAAAAAGAGGGAAAAATCTTTGTCTTAAGTTCAAAGTTCAAAGGAGCTCTGTCCCACACACATCAAGTTAAAGGGAAGACAAAAGCTTTATTGGCCATGAAGAGCAGAAGAAAATTTGAAAGGAAGAGGCAGAAAGATTGCCATGAAGGGGCAAGGTAACTGATGAACAAAAGTGGAGGCAAGGTAAATACTAGACCTATTGCAAGCTGACGCCCAGACAATAGAAGCAGATGAATTTGGAATGTAGGAGGAGTCTAGGTTGTGAAGCGTTTTAAATATGGTGCTCCCCTTAGAAAATTAGTAACATGATCACGGCCAACGAGCAGAAGAAAGAGTGTTCTGGTCAATAGGTTTTGGGAAGAGACAACAGAATAAAGACACAAAACATATTAGATCACATGCTCAGAAGTATATAATAAGCATATTGTATGTTGATTATTTAAAGATGTAACTAATCTCCTGGAATAAGTTCTGAATTTATGCCCCAAAGGCATGGGTTCTAATGCCATTTATGAAATGTGTGAATTTGGTAAGAATGAATGAATGAATGAATGAATGCCAATTATGTGTCAGACACTGTGCTGGACACTACATATATCATCTCTAATATCCACAGTAATTCTTTATATAGGAATCAATAACTTTATTCTACAGTTTAGGAATTAAGGCATAGAAAGTGTAGGTAACTTGCCAAATGTCAGAGAATTGATAGGTAGCAGAGTTGAGATTTGAGCCAAATATTTCCGAGCAAAGCCTGTGCTCATCCACCTCTAGGTCTGGATGAATTCCTGCCTTGCCTTAGCTCTATAACTTTTTTCATATCACTCATTATCTTAGTTTCCTTATCAATACATTGGAGTAATAACTTTAAACTTTATGGCTTATCAAAATTAAATTAAAATGACTATATTATAGTTAGTACTCCATAAACTTGCTTTTTAAAGGATGATGACATTAAGGAGATTATACAGAAAATTTACAAAAGTTGTTTAAATAAGGATACTTTCTTGTCTCCAAATTAAATGTTACTATTCACCAGTGATTTAAAAACAAAACAACAACAACAAAACACAACTTTTATTTTAGTCCTTGTATCCTCTCCACAGCCCAGCTGTAGTTCAGATTATTTTTATTATCACAGATTCTTTTTAAATATATTTTTTATTGATTTTACAGAGAGAAAGGGAGAGGGATAGAGAGTCAGAAACATCAATGAGAGAAATATTGATCAACTGCCTCCTGCACATCCCCTACTGGGGATCAAGCCGAAACCAAGGTACATGCCCTTGACTGGAATTGAACCTGGGACCCTTCAGTCCGAGGGCTGATGCTCTATCCATTGAGCCAAAGCAGTTAGGCTATCCCATATTCTTTATAATTCTCTACCTTATATGTTACATAAAAAGAAATATCCCCATTGAATCCCTAAATATGAATAGGTGAATGTCTTGAACATGTGTAGTATGAGCACACTCAATGTGCTTTATTAATATAACACATTATATATAGCTTATTTTAATCTATGTTGGTGAAAGATTAGGTGACACTGAATTTATTTCACTTCCCATTTATTTGGTTTCCACCTGCTTTGACACATAGGACAGGTGAGGTAGGTAAGGGTGAGTACTTCCAGGTGGTTCTGATAGGAAATTAGATGCACACTATGGAGCAATGTGTTAAATGTATACACAGCAACAAAGATGACCTTTTAAAATGTAGTGTTTATAAAAATGTAAAAGATGAGATATACAACAAAACGAATTTATCTAAATTAAAAATATGTGCGTACCAAAAACATGCATTTTGAAAGAACATATTAGCAAAAATCCTGTTAAACCTGTTAGAATGCTTGCCTGTGGTAGGAGGGGGAAAGGCATGAGCTATGGGAACCAAGTGGAATAGTAAATAAAGCAACTGTGGGTTTGCATGGGCCAGTGCTGATAATGTACCATGAAATGAGTGCTATGATGTCACCCCTCTGCATTTCAAAACTCATGAAACTTCAAAGAGGAGGGAATCCAAGTTTGAGTCAAAGAAATTATCCCACATCAAAAGGAGGGAAGTATTCAGAAAGATAGTGTCTGATGACACAGGGATAAACAAGAAACAAGAGAGTGGAGGGCTAAGGATGTAAAGCTGTCCCTTGGCAGTCGGTGTAGAACCTTGCTTTGTTTTTGGATTCTCTAATCTACTTCCTAAAGCTGATTCTACCTCTTGGAGGCTGATCTCAGGAAGAGACAGTGATCTTTTGAACCAAGAACTTCTAGATTTAAATTCTGAACTCCATCCTTTATTAGTTGTGAAGACGTGGGCATGGTATTCAACCTTTTTAAACTTGAGCATCTTCACACATAAAGCAACCACTCTACTGTGTTTATGTGGGAAATAAATGGGTAAAATATTTAAGTGTCTAGCATAGGGCTAGGTACATGGTAAGGGCCCTATCTTATATGCTTTGTCTTTTCCCGGCATTGCAACTATGCAGTCATTCAACAAACATTGAATGAGATGCTACTTTGGTTAATGCACTGTATATACAACAATGGAGAAAACACACCTATGTTTTCAAAATGATTGTAGTCCAGTGGAGAAAACAGTGAAACCAAAAATTGTAAGTTGAGAAATGCAATAAAGGCATATACTGGGTGGTAGAGGAACTCAGGAGGGGACTCCAAATCAGACAACATTTCTTGGAAGAGAAGATAATTGAGTACTGTCATGTAGATTTAGTAAGGACAATTAGGATGCAAAATTCCAGAAGAATAGTTTGGTGTGAAAAAAATTGCTAAACTCCAGTTCATGGTCATTCCAAAGGTTAGAACTGGTAAATGAGTATTTTAGTTATTTCTCCATTTTAAGTTTTATTTTGTAATACATTTGTAGTTTCTGTAGTTTATTAGATAAGAATATATATATATATATATATATATATATATTCAATAGGAATATATATATATATATATATATATATATATTCCTATCTAATAAAAGAGTAATATGCAAATTGACCATCACTCCAACAAGCAAGATGGCTGCCACAAGATGGCCAGCAGGGGAGGGCAGTTGGGAGGGACCAGTCCTGCAAGGGAGGGCAGTTGGGGGTGATCAGGCCAGCAGGGGAGGGCAGTTGGGAGGGACCAGGCCTGCAGGGGAGGGCAGTTAGGGGCAAACAGGCTGGCAGGGGAGCAGTTAGGCATCAGTCAGGCTGGCAGGGGAGTGATTAGGGGGTGATCAGGATGGCAGGCAGAAGTGGTTAGGGGCAATCAGGAAGGCAGTCAGGCGAGCAGATGGGAGCCAGCAAGCCTGGATTGTGAGAGGGATGTCCGAGTGCCCGTTTAGGCCTGATCCCAGTAGGATTGGGCCTAAACGGGCAGTCGGACATCCCTCGAGGGGTCCCAGATTGGAGAGGGTGCAGGCTGGGCTGAGGGACACACACCCCTGTGCACGAATTTCATGCACCGGGCCTCTAGTCTTACCTAATAAAAGAGAAACATGCAAATTTACCATCACTCCGCTACTCCCATAGCCAATCAGAGTGAGTATGCAAATTAACCCAACAAAGATGGAGGTTAATTTGCATATGCAGGCACAGAGCAGTGTGAAGCCTGCTATGTGGGGAAGGGGGGCGGCGGAGGGAGCTACTGGAGTGGTGCTCCAGACAGAAGCGAGCACTTGCTGGCTCCCGGTGGGAGCGGGGACTTGCTGGCTCCCGGGCGGCTGGGAGTGAATCCAGGGGAAGGAAGGCCTATTCTTGCACGAATATCATGCAATGGGCCTCTAGTATAGTAATAAAAGCTTAATATCTTAATTAGACTGGATGTCCTTCTGGACGTCCTTTCGGGACATAGCTGGGGCTGCAGCTGTGGGATCAAGGCAGCCGCCTGTGGCTGCGAGGGAGGGATCCAGGCAGCCGCAGCTGTGAAGGCCTACTCTTGCATTAATTTCGTGCATTGGACCGCTAATATATATATTAGAGGGCTCCACAAACTACCCATTTGCACAGCACTTTTCTTTTATATGTTACTTGTTTCACTCTACTCTGCTAGGATATCCAGTTGAACAGTGTGGAGCTAATCTTGTTTTCCATAAGTTTAAGAAGACTTCTTTTGGAGCTTTCAAATCTCTGGGAACTATTTTCTTAAACTCTGATTTAGTCCGTCTAGATTTGCTCAGTGTTTGTATTGCATACTTATTTTGTTAAGTGAATATTATTTTAAACACACACTTTTGTATAAATTTATTTAACTTTCTTTTCCTTAAAAAAGAAAAAAAATAAGAAAGGTGATGTTTGGACAGGACACTACATACCCAATACGTGATAGTGATGTAAAAAATGTTTTTCCTTTACAACTTCTACTGAAATGGCAAGACTTTCCTGAAACAACACTTGGTGTTTATTTTGAAAACAAACCCATGGGTTTACTTTGCAAAAGCTCATGAATGTTTTTTTTTATTCATTCCATATCCTTTTCAGGGTTGATCCATGCCAAAGGAAATATGATTAAGGCAGCTCAGGAAGAGTTTTGGTCGACAATAAGACACAATGGATACTTCTTGTGGGAGATTCAAAAGGGAGAATGGGGAAATCTGTGTGGACCCTCTTGGGTGGCGGTGGGAGGCAAGTTATAACTCTTCAACTCTCGCCAAATGATACCTCAGATTTTAAAAAAATACCTCCACCCTCTGATTGATCATAGTATCTTAAATTTAGCTCCAAAGCTTCTGTAAAAGAAAATAATAAAACTAAGTCCTAAAAATTTTATAAAGCCCATGGCAATACTAGAGCCGGTATTGACAAAACACTTAAATAGATCTATGCCCTGTATGCTCACTTCTGTGGTTCATAGTTTAATCTGTAGTTTCCTCTGGGAATTCTTCTCTCCTTGCCGTAGTATTGACAGAGTTTGAAATAAAATATGTTTATGATGAAGACAATAGAATGGATTTCTATTGGGATCTGCCCTCCATTCCCAGCTTGCAGAATGCGGCAGGACTTAGAACTTGATTTGATGTCAATAGAAATGTATGTTGCAGAGCTCTGTGGGCATAAAGTAGACACAATTAGGAAAGAACAGTGTTGGTTTCAAGAATGGGTATTTTATCTTCAAAATTTTTAATGTGCACAAAAGACATAGGATAGATATCGCTTCCAAAATATATTCAAAACCATTGAAATCACATAGATTCACATTCTCTACCTTCTCTTTGGAAACCTGACAACTAAGAGTTTTGAATTTTCCCACCTGGCCAATGTGAATTTTAACAGAGAACCAAATCTGAGTAGCATTCTGCAGGTGTCTATTTCAACAGCTCAGTTATGTGAATTTTAAGAACTGAATGAAATACAATGAAAACGGCAGTGAATGGGAAAGTGGAAGAGATTAGATTGAAAAGTCTCTGTTGCAGTTTAAAGGTATTATTGTCCCTTTTATCTGGATGTGAGGTGAAGGTAGATATTATTTGCAAATTTTTGTGGCTTTACAAGAAAATAAGTATTGATGTTGTTAGCTACATCAAGTAAAGAACATTAAGAATACCTCTCTGTGTGGATGTGTATTTGTTTCAGGCAAACTGTAAAGTTCGCACTTTCTCTGGAATGTCTTGGTGGCCTGTCCAATGCCTGGCAAATTTTCAAAGAATGTTGAGTGATGCCAAGCTGGTGTAGTTCAGTGGTTGAGTGTCGACCTATGAACCAGGAGGTCAAGGTTCGATTCCTGGTCAGGGCACATGCCTGGGTTGCGGGCTTGATCTCCAGTGTGGGGCGTGCAGGAGCCAGCTGATCAATGATTCTCTCTTATCAATGATGTTTCTATCTCTCCCTCTCCCTTCCTCTCTGAAATCAATAAAAAATATATATATAAAAAAAGAATATTGGATGACATGTTTTGCCTTGACTTTGTATGTTCCAACATTCAGCTTTGTTTTTCAAACAGTGAATCCCTAACACAGTGTCATTTTTTTTCACATTTAATTAATATGTTACCAATAATCATTTGTGAACATAGCTTTTCATCACATTCAATCAACTTCAGGAACATAGTTATATCATTGGAATTTATTTTTGGCGTCTGAATATGCATTATAGATGAATAGAACATACGAGGTGTAAGTTGGAAGTGGAAAATCCTCCTAAATGTTTTGTGTTGAAAATACATCAGTTAAAATGTATGGGTATTATTTTAAAGTTAAAATACTTTACTAATTAATTATCTATATTAATAAAAGTACAATATGCTAATTAGACCAGATGTCCTTCTGGACATCCTTCCGGACAAAGCCGGGCCTGTGAGGGAAGCCCGGGTCCCGGGTGCCTGCCGGCGGCCAGAGGGAAGCCAGCCCGGGTCCTGGGTGCCAGAGGGAAGCTGGTGCTGTCAGCTGGGGGAAGGAAGGCCTACTTTTGCATGAATTTTGTGCCTTGGGCCTCTAGTGGTAATACAATTTTATATTCATTTATGATCAAGAACTTCAAGTAATTAAAGTAAGAAACTAGTATTCATAACATTAAACTAAAATATCTTTAAATTTTAGTTATTTACTTACAATTAGTATATTAATTAGGACATGAGTCTTTCAAGAAAAAAACACCTCACTTGTTCCTTTCAGATCTTGTGAAAATAAATTATGAGCAGAATGTCCAACCAAAACATATTTGGTTCTCATTAATTAAACCTCAAAACAGTATACTCTATACAAGTTATTTAATAAGATAATTTCTTCTATTTCTGAATCTATGGAGGCTAAGTATTTAATCAAGAGCTTGTCAAAATTATTGCTTTATGTTACTGATCAGATTTTCAGTAATGACCATAAAATATTTCTGAGATTTGCCTAAGATGTGGATCTCAGCTACAAAATTCTATAAGAAAACATAAGAGAAAAGGTCTTCTAGGATTATATTCTTCTTTGTATAAGATCATTAGCAATGTTATTCAATTTATTATGTTTATACCTTATATATGGAACATGGAGAAGTGACTAGGATTTTTTGCTTTAAAAAAAGTTCAACAGCACCATGAAATAGTGATGAATTCCACACTTCTTCCTTACTCATTTCTTGGGGATTACTGAGTTTCAGACAGCTGACATTACACCGAGTCTATTGAAAATACAGTTCCAGAATGGAAAAGCTTTATAGAAAGTATCATGAAGTTGTCACTGACAATGTGACAAGCATGGAGATATTTTGTGTTCACACTCATCAGTTATACATTCACAGGGTAATTACAACACACCCTAATATAACCAGGTAACTGG